>NC_092137.1:9148028-9751778 GCF_043159975.1 Macaca nemestrina | reverse complement strand
GGCGTGGTTGTGTATGCCTGTAATCCCAGCTACTCAGGAGGCTGAGGCTCAAGAATCACTTGAACCTGGGAGGTTGAGGTTGCAGTGAGCCGAGATTGTGTCACTGTACTCCAGCTTGGGCAATAGAGAGAGACTCCGGCTCAAAAAAAAAAAAAAAAAAAAAAAAATTGAAGAGAGAATTGTACTTTGTTTTGCTTGTAACTTGACTGGTCAGGCCATTCATGATATTTGAACAGATCGTAAGTCTGTATTTGAAGGTTGTTTATTGTTGTTGATTCTTAGAGGCAAATATCCAACTACATTGTGTTTGTACTTTAGGTATATAAATGTTTATTGAAAATACTGTTTTATTAAAAATTACTTTGTTCCTTATACCTCAGGAGATAAATGTACATTTTAAAAGTGTTCCTCAGTCAGATGAGGTGGCTCACGCCTGTAATTTCAGCACTTGGGGAGGCTGAAGCAGGAGGATCACTTGAAGCCAGAAGTTCAAGACCAGCCTAGGCAACATAGCAAGACCGTGTCCCTACAAATATATATATGTGTGTGTGTGTGTGTGTGTGTGTGTGTGTATATGTTTTTTTAAATATATATGTTTTTTAAAAACATATATCTTTTTTTAAGTGTGTATATATATATATTTTTTAATTTTTTTAATTAATCAGGCATGGTGGTTCACACATGTAGTCCCAGCACTTTGGGAGGCTGAGGCAGGAGGACCACTTGAGCCCAGGAGTTACCAGCCTGGGCAAGATGATGAGACCCTGTCTCTCCAAAATTTAAAAACAATTAGCTGGGCACGGTAGCCCGTCCCTATAGTAGGGCTAAGGTGGGAGGATCCCTTAAGTCCAGGAGTTCAAGGATGCAGTAAGCTGTGATTACTGCACTGTACTCCATTCCTGGCTGGGCAAGACAGCTGGGTGTGGTGGGACTCACCTGTACTCCTAGCTACTCAGGAGTAGCTATTTAAAAAAAAAAAAAAGGCTGGGCGCGGTGGCTCACGCCTGTAATCCCAACACTCTGGGAGGCCGAGGCGGGCGGATCACAAGGTCAGGAGACGGAGACCAGCATAGCTAATACGGTAAAATTCCGTCTCTACTAAAAAATACAAAAAATTAGCCGGGTGTGGTGGCAGGCGCCTATAGTCCCAACTACTCAGGAGGCTGAGGCAGGAGAATGGCATGAACCCGGGAGGTGGAGCTTGCAGTGAGCTGAGATTGCACCACTGCACTCCAGCCTGGGTGACAGAGCGAGACTCCTTCTCAAAAAAAAAAAAAAAAAAAGTGCATAGGCATATTATTACCTACTAATTTCATTTTAACCTAGTTAAGGAGGCATAAAATATTATAAAAGGACTTATTTTTATTTATTTATTTATTGAGACAGGGTCTTGCTCTGTCACCCAGGCTGGAGTGCAGTGGTGTGATCATAGGTCACTGCAGCCTTGAACATCTGGGTGCAAACAGATGGTCCTAAGTAGCTGGGACTTACAGGCGTGAGGCACTATGCCTGGCTAATTTTTAAATTTTTGTTAGAGACAAGATCATGCTTAGCTGCCCAAACTAATCTGGAATTCGCAGCCAAAAGTCATCCTCATTCCTTGGCCTCCTGAAGTGCCTTGATTTTAGGCATGAGCCACCACACCTGGCCAGGAGTTATATTAAAGGATAATTGAATAGAGGAGGAGGGACAGAATATTTTAAAAGTAAAAGCTCTAACGTATCATTATGAAAATTGCTTATTTTTTGGCATTAATGAGGTTAATACCGTGGTTCGTTGTCTGAATTAGTATCTGTTCATTTGATATATAGACAACTTTTTGTTTTTAATAATCTTAAGAACCGGTCAGGCGTGGTGGCTCATGCCTGTAATCCCAGCACTTTGGGAGGCCGAGGCAGGCAGATCACCTGAGGTCAGGAGTTCGAGACCACCCTGGCCAACACGGCAAAACCCCGTCTACTAAAAATACAAAAAAAATTAGCCGAGCATGGTGGTGGGTACCTGTAATCTCAGCTACACAGGAGGCTGAGGCCGGAGAATCGCTTGAACCCGGGAGGCAGAGGTTGCAGTGAGCCGAGGTCGCACTACTGCACTCCAACCTGGGTGACAGAGCAAGACTTTGTCTCAAAAAAAATAAAAAAAATCTGAAGAACTGCTCTTAGTCATGGATGGCATCACATGTGTGGTTCTCAGTGCGTGCCTGAGGAAGTTTTATTACCTTTTATGTGAACGTTAAATGGTACACCAGGATGATTCATTTTTTAACTTTTAAGTATTGAAGTAATAATTTTGAATTATATTTTTTTTGTGTGGTGGAGTTTCTAGGCTGGGCAAGACAGCTGGGTATGGTGACAGCTGGGTATTATAATTCAGACCGTGCCCGAATTATAATATTAAGTCTTATCTACAGGATGACCACACAATGGCTTCCAAAGTGGGATATTTCTAAGAATGAAAAGAAATAGCATTAATAATTGCAGATTTGGTTCTAGACCACCACAATAAAGTGAATTATCTCAATAAAGCAAGCCACACAAATTTTTGGTTCCCTAGAGTGTATAAAAGTCATGCTTATACTATACTGTAGTCTATTAAGTGCACAATAGCATTTTGTCTAAAAACCAGTGTACGTACCTTAAATAGAAAATAATTGCCAGGAAATCGATCGTCTAAGCTTTTAGAAGTTTTTATCTTTTTGCTGGTGGAGGGTCTTGCCTCCATGTTGACGGTTGCTGACTGGTCCTGGGAATGGCCATTGCAATTGCTTAAAACAAGGTAACAGTGAAGTTTGCTGCATTGATTGGTGCTTTCTTTCACAAAAGATTTTTTTCATTGTGTTTTTTTTGAGACAGAGTTTCACTTTTGTGGCCCAGGCTGGAAATGGCACGATCTTGGCTCACCACAACCCTCTGCCTCCTGGGCTCAAGCAGTTCTCCTTAGCCTCCCAAGTAGGTGGGATTACAGGCAAGCACTGCCACGCCTGACTAATATGGTATTTTTAGTAGAGACGGGGTTTATCCATGTTGGTTAGGCTGGTCTCGAACTCCTGACCTCAGGTGATCCGCCCGCCTGGGCCTCTCAGAATGCTGGGATTATAGGCGTGAGCCACCATGCCCATCCCTCAAAAGATTTTTCTATATAGCATGTGATGCTGTTTGATGGCATCCCAGCTGGAATAGAATTTCTTTCAAAATCAAAGGCAATCCTCTCAAACCCTGCCACTGCTTTATCAACTGAGTTTATGCAGTGTTTTAAGTCCTTTATTGTCATTTCAACAGTGTTATTGGCATCTTCACCAGAAGTAGATCTCAAGAAACCACTTTCTTTGCTCATCCATGAGAAGCAAGTTACCATGTGTTCAAGTTTTAACGTGTGTTTGCAGCAATTCAGTCACATCTTCAGTCTCCATTTCTAATTCTAGTATTTCTCTTGCTGTTTCCACCACATCTGCAGGTGGAAGATTTCCACTGAAATCTTAAAGTCCTCAAAGTCATTCATGAGAGTAGAAATCAACTTCTTCCAAACTCTTGTTAATGTTAGTATTTTGACTTCTTCCCATGAATCACAAATGTTCTTAATGGCATCTAGAATGGTGAATCCTTTCTAGGTGGTCTTCAATTTATTTTGCCCAGATCCGTCAGAAGAATCACTGTCTATGACAGCTATGGCCTTATGAAATGTATTTCTTAAATAATTCCACTTGAAAGTTGAAATTACTCCTTGATTTATGGGCTGCAGAATGGATGTAGTTTTGTGTTAGCAGGCATGAAAACAGCATTAATCTTGTACATCACCCTCAGAGCTCTTTGGTAAACAGGGTCTACATTGTCAATGAGCAATTATAATTTGAAAGGAATCTTTTTTTTTCTGAGCAGTAGGTCTCAACAATGAACTTAAAATATTCGGTGAACCATCCTGTAAACAGGTGCTGTCATCCAGGCTTGGTTGGGTGTTCCATTTGTAGAGTGCAGGCAGAGTAGATTTAGCATAATTCTTAAGGATCCTAGGATTTTTGGAATGCTAAATGAGCATTGGCTTCATCTTGAAGTCACCAGCTGCACTGGCCCTGGAGAGTCAAGTCCTTGATGGCATCTTCTGGTATAAGGCTGTTTTTTCTACATTGGAAATATGGTACTTTGTGTAGCTACCTTCATTCATCAGTGATATTAGCTAGATCTTCTGGATAACTTACTGCAGCTCTACATTAGCACTTGCACCTTTACCCTGTACTTTTATGTTCTGGAGGTGGTGGCTTCTTTTGGTCAACCTCATGAATCAACCTCTCCTAGCTTCAAATTTTTCTTACGCAGCTTCCTTACTTCTCTCAGCCTTCATCGAATTGAAGAGAATTAAGGCCTTGCTCTGGATTAGGCTTTGATTTAAAGGAATGTTGTGGCTGGCCTCAGCTTCTATCCAGACCACTTAAAGTTTTCTCCATATCATCAATAAGTCTATTTTGCTTTCTTACCATTTGTGTGTTCACTGTAGTAGTGTTCACTTTTAATTTCCTTCAAGAACTCTTTCTTTGCATTTACAACATCGCTGTTTGGTACAAGAGGCCCAGCTTTAGCTTATCTTGGCTTTTGAAATGCCTTCCTCACTAAGTATAATTGTTTCTAGCTTTTGAAAGTAGGAGACATGTAACTCATCTTTTCACTTGAACGCTTAAAGGCCATTGTGGGGTTATTAATTGGTCTAATTTTAATATTTTTGTGTCTCGGGGAATAAGTAAGCCAGAGGAGATAGAAGAGATTGGGAGCACCCGATTGTTGGAGCAGTCAGAACAGACACAGCATATATCGATTAAGTTTACCATCTTACGTGGGCATGCATGTGGTACCCCAAAACAATTACAGTAGTAACATTAATGAGCACTGATCACAGATCGCCATAGTAGATATAACAATCATAAAAAGTTTGAAATATTGGGAGAATTACCAGGTTGTGCCACAGAGACATGAAGTGAGCACATGCTGGTGGAAATTGGCTCTGATAGACATGCTTGATTCAGTGTCGCTACAAACCTTCAATTGGTTAAAACTACAAAAACACACCACAATATCTGCAAAAGACAATAAAATGAGATCTGTCTGCTGGGACGGACAGTGGGCTTAAACTGAAATGGTCCTGGGCAGCCAGATCACATGGTTGCTTTACTCCTCCAGTATACTTCATTGTTAAAATGTGGTTGTAGAGGTTTGGAATTTGGTATAGAATTAAATGAAAAGTTTTAACCTTGGGGATGCAAGGATGTAAGGATCTGATTAGGCTTTGCAACTTGAGTTTGATGTCTGCTGTGTGGTGTCTGCTAAATCCCACAGAGTATAGGATCAGTCACATTGGTTATAAGGTTTGCTTCTGGCTGGGCGCAGTGGCTCATGCCTGTCATCCGAGCATTTTGGGAGGCTGAGGCAGGCAGACCACCTGAAGTCAGGAGTTTCAGACTAGCCTGACCAACATAGAGAAACCTCATCTCTATGAAAAAATAAATAAATAAATAAAGAGCGAAACTCCGTCTCAAAAATAAATAAATAAATGATTGCTTCTATCTCTCAAAATTTTTACTTCATTCTATACTTCGTTTTTTTGAAAATGAACTTAACATGGGCACCAGAATGGGGTTGATTCGTCATTCTTGGATTCTAAGTCTTAACAATTTTTTTTTTTTTTTTTTTTTAAAGATGGAGTTTCGCTCTTTTGCCCAGGCTGGAGTGCAGTGGCACGATCTTGTCTCACTGCAACCTCTGCCTTCCGGTTTCAAGCGATTCTCCTGCCTCAGCCTCCTGAGTAGCTGGGATTACAGGTGCCTGCCACCATGCCTGGCTAATTTTTGTATTTTTAGTAGCGACAGGGTTTCACCGTGTTGGCCAGGCTGGTTTCGAACTCCTGACGTTGTGATCTGCCCTCCTCGGCCTCCCAAAGTGCTGGGATTACAAGTGTGAGCCACTGCACCTGGCCCAACAATTCTTAATTAGTAACATTTTAAAATGGACATTTTAAGGACATTTGACTATTTAATGCGTTCATTTTTTTAATGATTAAAAATATTTCCATAGATGAGTTGATGTTATATGATCAACTTGGATTAAGTCTTAGGTGATTCACTGCCTTCTTGGTTAAGGCAGCAAATCCTTTATGAGATTTAATTCTAGCAGGTATAGTCATAAAATGGTAGTTTCTGAGACCAGAGACCTTTAGATCATAATAGTCTCATTACATAATTACAGAGACAGACACTTGAGAAGGTGTGATTTCCTACAAGATTATAGAGCTAACCATAGTATAAAAGTTCCACAAATGATAATCTAATTTCTAAAACTCAATATTCTGATACATAACACAGAGTTACTCTGTCCCTTTTTTGTTTTACTGATTAAACCACTAAACTGGGCACTGTGGCTGAGGCCTGTAATCCTAGCACTTTGGGAGACTGAAGAGGGCGGATCCCTTGAGGTTAGGAGTTCGAGACCAGCCATGGTGAAACCCTGTCAATACTAAAAATGCAGAAATTAGCTGGGTGTGGTGGCAGGTGCCTGCAATCCCAGTTACTTGGGGAGGCGAAGGTTGCAGGTGAGCTGAGGTTGCGCCACTGCACTTCACCCTGGGTTGGCAGAGCGAGACTCCGTCTCAAGGGGGGAAAAATCTCTAGCTTAGATTTGGCCTTATCTTTATTAGAAACGCTCCATTTTAGGGTCTATTCATATCCTGACTAACTGATAATATAGAAATAATGACTGATACGTGTATCCTAAAGTTAGAGATTCAGCATGATAGTGTGTTTGCTAATCAACCTCAGTAAACTATTAGGAAATTGAAACTTCTTAGAACATTTTTTTTGCTTCCTGTTATTTTGCTTGTATTTTAAGGCTCTTCGTAACAGTTATCTACTCTTTCTTAAATAAATCAATCCTATAAATAAGCATAATAAGCTTAATGAGAGACAAGAGTAGCTTAGTCTGTAAAATGGAAATCACTTATAAATGAATTTAGAATTAAAAGATTAAGTTGTTGAATGTTACAGAATTTTACCGCTGAAACCAAATAAATTATTTTGAAAAAGCGGTTGAAGTGGCAAGTAGGATTGTTTTATACAGTAGTTAACTCTTAAAAATCGTATGGGGATTTTGTTTTTCTTCTGGAAGCCTTTTTTTCTAAGATATGGGGGTGGGAGAAAGGAGGAATAGTTACTGTTCTAAATTTGCATTAATGTTATTTCTTGACAGTTTCATTTCTTACCCTTTACGGCTTTTGTGTTATAGTCTATTATTGTTCCCGTTCTGTTTTTCTAAGATTAAACTTATTCTGAGTTCCTTTAGCATTTCCTAAAGCAACCTCTATAATAACTTACGTTCTTTCCTTTTACTTAACCTTGTTTCTTTGGTCTAGAGTGTTCTAAATTACTAGTTCATCTTGTTATTGTGGGTAGTACATTGACCTCTTAGTTTTCACATTCTCAAAAAGGAACACACTACCATCCACGTTTTACTCCTCAGTCAAGTAACACTGTCAGCACCAGAGGGACCTCCAATATTAGCCCACCAAAACTCCCAAGATAATAAAATTTGCTAAAGAGTTTACAAGGGAGAGCTCCTGCTTAATTGATAAGAATAATGTACAGAAGAAATAGTGGGGGCACTTCTAACTATGCTCCCTCTTGGCGACTTTTTCTTTTCTTTTTTTTTTTTTTTTTTTGAGATGGAGTTTCGCTCTTGTTGCCCAGGCTGGAGTATAATATCTCAGCTCACTGGAACTTCTGCCTCCCGGGTTCACGCAATTCTCCTGCGTCAGCATCCCAAATAGCTGGAATTACAGGCATGTATCACCACGCCCAGCTAATTTTGTATTTTTAGTAGAAATGGGGTTTCACCATGTTGGTCAGGCTGGTCTCAAACTCCTGACCTCAAGTGATTCACCCGCCTCAGCCTCCCAAAGTGCTGGGATAACAGGCGTGAGCCATGGCACCTGGCCCTCCCTCCTGACCTCTTACCAGTACCCTTATTTGGGAAGACTTTCAGGGAGTTATGTGTCAGTTTGGGGTTTTTGGTCTCTGATCTGTATTTTTTACAATAATTTTAAAAGATTACACATTTGTAGCCTATATTCTATCTGGTATTAATACTATTTTTTTTTTTTTTTTTTTTTGAGACGGAGTCTTGCTCTGTCACCCAGGCTAGAGTGCAGTGGCCGGATCTCAGCTCACTGCAAGCTCCGCCTCCCGGGTTTACGCCATTCTCCTGCCTCAGCCTCCCGAGTAGCTGGGACTGCAGGCACCCGCCACCTCGCCCGGCTAGTTTTTTTGTATTTTTTAGTAGAGACGGGGTTTCACCGTGTTAGCCGGGATGGTCTCTCGATCTCCTGACCTCATCATGATCCGCCCGTCTCGGCCTCCCAAAGTGCTGGGATTACAGGCTTGAGCCACCGCGCCCGGCCATTTGGTATTGATAATACAGATACAGACTTGATTATTTGGGTAAGACATGAAGCAGAATCCATTATGTCTTTTAGTTGAGCTAAAGTATACATCTTTACTACTGATAGTATATGGAAAGACGGAATTATTCTGTACCTGTTGTTTCCTTCA
Source organism: Macaca nemestrina (assembly GCF_043159975.1). Taxonomy (NCBI): domain Eukaryota; kingdom Metazoa; phylum Chordata; class Mammalia; order Primates; family Cercopithecidae; genus Macaca; species Macaca nemestrina. Next base: position 9,743,197 of record NC_092137.1, on the reverse strand, counting down.
CAGAGAGCTAGTGGCATCTGACAAAGAACCATGATACCTGGCTGAACAACTCCAGGATGGAAGTAATGCCCAAGTCAGTTTATAAAAGCCCAACACTGTAAATCATACGTAATGGCTATATGCAAATTAGTAGTCAAAGTTAATAATTTTAGAAAGGAAAGGTTAGCTCATAAGTGGCTGTGTTGTAATGAATGCAGCAGCTGTTTGGCAACTTTCTGAATGCTTGGAAGGCCCTTTGTCCACAGTCCTTGTGAACACCCACACATCTAGCATGCGTGACTCAGGAGAGACTAGTGCTAGACTGGAAGTTTCTCTCTTTCCTACTCCTCACCCTAAACCCTTGTTCTGGTCAGACTTTTCTCAGCCCCTGCTCTTACACATCTACCACAGTTAACAGAGCACTAGGTCTTAAAGGTACTGAGTAGCTTTTTTTGTGACTATAAATAATATCTTCACCAGAGCTGGCACCTTTTTGGAGATCCTGTGGAATTTCATTGTAACTGACTGACTCACTTGGAGGAACAAGAAAAGTGAGAGGCATCTTACTTTGTATTAGGGTTCCTTGGTGTGGGTACAGGCAGAGGTGGTATTTCTCTTGGTATAAATACTGTGTTTGCCTTCTTTGATATTACTTCTCAGAATCCACTCATTTAAAGATTCCAATGACTGAGTCAGTTTGAGATCTAGAACTTTTTTGTGACTATCTCACTATTGCTTCCTACCCCCCTCCTTCCACCACAACCCTAAATTCAGTTCATAAAGATAGTTTTTAGTATGAAAGTCATCCATAATACATAAAAATGGTAATAGAGGAAAAAGTTAAAGTAATGTAATTTTTTAGGATTCAAGTGTCTCGGTTTATTACATAACTATTAAAATATATTGGTGATGTTGAGCACAATAAATTCTGAAAATCTGATTCGTCTGTTCTTTTTACAGTTAAGAGTGTAGTGATGCTGGAGCAGCACTTGTCACAGTTGCCTTTAGTTTGGGTGTGGCCCTAATGACCTCTGTTGCCACACTCCTGGCTCAGCAACTTTCCAACTTGAGCCACAATTTTGATACTCATCACTTTTATAATGTATAAACTTCTGGGACTTCGATACATAATTTTATACTAATTTTTTTTGTGCACGTGCACGCGTGTGTATGTGTGCGTGTTTTAACTTTCTCTGGCCTCAGGCCCTTAAAAAATATATATATGTGTATATGTGTGTGTGTGTGTGTGTATATATATTATCTAGATATTTAAAATCTTTTTTGAATTAAAGGATTTTAAATGTTTTTCTGTTTTTTTTTTTTTTTCTTTTAGAGACATGGTCTCTTTTGCTCTGTCTCCCAGGCTGGAATGCAGTGGCACAACCATGGCTTACTGAAACCTCCACCCCCAGGGTTTAAGCCTTTCTTCTGCCTCAGCCTTCCAAGTAGCTGGGACTACAGGTGTGTGCCACCACACCTAATTTTTAAAAAATTATTTGGAGAGACAGGGTCCTATTATGTTGCCCAGGCTGATCTCAAACTCCTGGGATGATAGGCATGAGCTATTGCACATGGCCTCTGTTTATTTTCTCTAAAAATAACTTGCGGGCCAGGAGCATTTGCCCACGCCTATCATCCCAGCACTTTGGGAGGCCGAGGTGGTCAGATCACTTGAGGTCAGGAGTTTGAGACCAGCCTGGTCAACATGGTGAAACCCCGTTTCTACTAAAAATACAAAAATAAGCTGGGTGTAGTGGTGTGTGCCTGTAGTCCCAGCTGCTCAGGAGACTGAGGCAGGAGAATCGCTTGAGCCTGGGAGGTGGAGGTTGCAGTGAGCCAAGATCACACCACTGCACTCACACTGGGCAGTAGAGAGACTTTGTCTAAAAAAAACCATGGATGCAGTGATTGCGTTTTGTTAGACCACTTTTAGTCAGATAAAGAAGAAAGTTCTTGGTTAGAATTGTATTTTCTAAACTTTTGTTATTTTAAATTTATAAACAGCTTTCCTTTTCTTTACCAGTTATGTGAATTTGACTCAACCTTACTTGTTTATTCTCCAGACTTGCCAGTTTGGTATCACAGATAGTATTTTTATGTAATATTAACTGATTGTATCTGTGGTTATTTTTCCAAAATGTAAAAAGGATCTTCTCTCTTCCCTGCTTTAAAACGTTCACTAGTTTCACTTTTCCAAGAGCAGTGCTTTTCAAACTCTCCCTGGGCAGGCAAACTGTGTACCTAGGCTGATACTAGCCAACATTTACTGAGTACTTAACATGTGACGCTATTCCAGGCTTTTGACATCTGTTATTGGTTTTATTCTCAAAACAAACCAATGAAGTAGGTATTAGTATCTTAACATTTTTATGAGAATTTTGTTTTGCTTTGTTATATTTAATACAAAAAGACTTTTTTTGGTTTGTTTTTGTTTTTGTTTGTTTGAGATGGAGTCTCGCACCGTCGCCCAGGCTGCAGTGTAGTGGCGTCATCTCGGTTCACTGCAACCTCCACCTCCCAGGTTCAAGCGATTCTCCTGCCTCAGCCTCCTGAGTAGCTGGGATTACAGGTGCCCACCACCACGCCCGGCTAATTTTTTGTATTTTTAGTAGAGACCGCATTTCACTATGTTGACCAGGCTGGTCTCGAACTCCTGATTTTGTGATCTGCCCGCCTCAGCCTCCCAAAGTGCTGGGATTACAGGCATGAGCCACCGCACCCGTCCCTAAAAAGATTTTTAAATGGATGACTAGCATCAAGAAAAATTGAATCTAAGAAGATTTCTATCATATTTGTCTTTTGTGACTTTTTATACTCCAAGGCATACCATATCCTGTACCTCTAGAAGTGAAAATTTCTTTGTATGAAATTAGGAACAAAAGACATACTCAAGAACTTTTTTAAAAAAATAGATTTTGTAGACCTAAAATTATTCTTTTAAATTGCTGTGCTAAGTTTCTAAACCTCTTACTCTCGATTCCTGTATTTACCTCATTTTAGATGCACACTTGACTGCAGAGGACACTGAGTAGCACTGTTCTCCCTCGTACTTGATGTTTTAAACATTTTGTTTCCCCTCCCTAAAATGAGTGCACCTCCCTGTTTTCTGCTTGGTGCATTTCTACTTTTCCTTCTTGACACCTCAAATACTCTTTCCCTGGGAATTCTGTCTTAACTGGAGGCCATCTCCAGCAGAGCCAGATGCTCTCTCTTTGTGCTTTCTTAGCACCGTATCCACATCTTTCTTAATGCTTGGTGTGTAGTTGGTGTACTTACAGACTGTGAGCTTCTTGAGGGCAGGGGCCTGATTTTAAGTCTTCTCTATATCCATTATAGCACCTAGCAGGTATGAAAATGTTTGTTGAATGAATGGATGAGTGAACAGACAGGCTGTTTCAAATTACAATGTTTGGTGTAATCTAGAATCTAGCCTTACCATTAGAAACTATAGGCTACATCATTTAAAGCCTCCCAGGGCAACTAGTGGCAACAACCTAACCCCTGCTGTAAGAACATGTTTCAAGTCCAGGCTTGTATGGTATAGTATTACTGTAGTAGTTAATGATTGAAATGCCCACTAGGCAGAAGTTTTATCATTTAATGATAATGTGCAATAGGCAGAAGTTTAGTGCCCAATGTTCTGTCTTATTTATTTCAGGAATTGTTGGATAAATATTTAATAGCCAATGCAACTAATCCAGAGAGTAAGGTCTTCTATCTGAAAATGAAGGGTGATTACTTCCGGTACCTTGCTGAAGTTGCATGTGGTGATGATCGAAAACGTAAGTATATTTGTTATATGGGCAAAAGTAGAATTAAAAAAAAGAAATGGGGATAAATGGGATACTATGACAGTATACGTAGTCTTAAGGCTCTTTGTGACTTAAAAACAATTCAATGTATATCAAGAAAATTAGTATTACCTTACATTCTCAAAAATGAAAATTGGGTTATAAATTTACATCATATGCTGTTTAAAAAAAATTAAGCTCATCTATGAACTCTGTAATGTCGTATGGTATTATTTAGAATGGGCTTAATCTTTTATGCTTTTTAGAATTTTGGTTCACCATATTTTTAGCTCCAGAGTTTTTTGTGTAAACTTTATGAGTGATTCTGCATTTCACATGGCCTTTCTGTCATCATGCCTTAAAACTTCAGATGACTGGAAATTACATACAGAACATGGAAACAGGTTGTTGTGCTTTTTCTGTTTGTCATATTAATTCATTATCGTCTATTTTAAGGGGGTCATAACATTGACTGCTAATTACATATAATCAAATTTCTGAGGAGGAGAGGTGAAATGAGTGTGTTATTGCTGGTGTATAACTTGTTCCAACTTCACAGTAAGTTTGAATGAGCCATATGGTTAGGTTTTACTTGGGAAGGTTGAATACATAGGAATTGTTGATTAATCAAGTAGTGGTCATAAAAATAGATTTTAGTATTAAATACCTATATTTATTTATTTATTTACCTAGACTATCATAGAAAACATGGATATGGGAAAAAGTGACCAAATTGCCTAACTTGATAATAAAAAAGTGAATTTATTTGCAATGAGTGTCTCCTGGGATACTGGTAGCTGAGTGTAAGATAGAGCTCATTAAATTTAGTGTATGTGCTTGCTACCAGATTTATCAAGTTCTAGGTAATAGAAGTATCAGTTCCTTATTTTTTCTAGTAAGTTTGTTATTTTGTTCTTAATTTTGCCCTGTCTACAAAGATATACCCCTACAAATAGTTACTATGACCTGAAAATGAGAGTTTTGCCATCCTAAATATCAGTGTAACTGCATATATAAAGAGAACTTGTACTTGAGAAACTGTTGTACCTTGCTATAACAAAATCTGTATACTAAACTAACTTATTCTGTTACTGATGTGTAATTTCTGTTGCCATGAAGATAAGCAGAATTGGACATGATACTGGCACAGAACTGTACATTTAAGTATCAGAAAGCCAGAGAGAAGTATTTGGGAGATTGAGACATAGCTGTAGCTTTAACCTGATTTAACCCTTAGGATCTCATTGGCACTTTCCGGTCTCACACGTAGTCCCATTTACATTCTGATAGTCTGGGATTCGTAGATAGGCTGTCTTTATAACCTAATTGCTGAGACACTGGTGCTTCCTAATTTGTCAGGCTGGAAGAACTTCTTATTGCATGCGGGCTATACCAGTCAGGATTAGATCAATCAATGTGCCATTTCAGAGGAAGGAAGATGAACATGATTCATGTCATAAAGGGATAGCTTAATTCTCTTACATCAGTATCTCTAAAGCTGTAATAGGCCAGTGGCCTCATACAGAAAACTACCCTTTTCAAAACATGGGTATAATCAGATTAGTGTTGGTAATACTGAACATTTTGTGAAAGGAGAGTACCATTTTAATTAGGCCAGTAATCAAACTCAGGTCAGAGCAGATTTTGTCCTATGTATTGAAACTTTTATATTGCCTTTCACATAGTATCTCTTGATACTAAGAATCAGTATTTCTCCAAATCAGAAAAATAGAGATTTTGGTGTTGATGATCTTTGTAAAGTTCACATTATTTCGGGAAAGGGTATTCCAGTCAAATTATTATTATTATTATTATCATCATCATCATCATCATTTTTGAGACGGAGTTTCGCTCTCGTTAACCAGGCTGAAGTGCAATGGTGTGATCTTGGCTCACCGCAAGCTCTGCCTCCTGAGTTCAAGTGAGGCTCATGCCTCAGCCTCCCAAGTAGCTGGGATTACAGGCATGCACCACCACTCCCAGCTAATTTTTGTGTTATTAGTATAGCTGGGGTTTCTCCATGTTGTCAGGCTGGTCTTGAACTCCCAACCTCAGGTGATCTGCCCGCCTCGGCCTTCCAAAGTGCTGGGATTACAGGTGTGAGCCACCGCACCCCATCCAAATTATTTTTCATTGCTGCATTTCCAAGTAATAGAGTTAAAAGACATAAAATAAGAAAATAGTTTTAGCCTAGGGATGGAAAAAAGTCTGGTTTACTATAATATCTCATGTTTTTTTCCATTAAGCTGTTTATATGTAAGCAACATTCTAAACTGGTTTTTTGTTTTGTTTGTTTGTTTGTGACAAACTCTGTCACGCACGTTCGGAGTGCAGCAGCATGATCTTGGCTCACTGCAGCTTCAACCTCCTGGGTTCAAGGGGTCCTTCCCACCTCAGCCTCCCAAGTAGCTAGAGCTACAGACATGCACCACCATGCCTAGCTATTTTTTTTTTTTTTTTCGTAGAGACAGGGATAAGGTTTCCCTATGTTGCCCAGGCTGGTCTTGAACTCTCGGGTTCAAGTGATCCCCCTGCCTCACCCTCCCAAAGTGTTGGGATTATAGGTATGAGCCACTGCACCTGGCCATAAATAAGTTCTTAAATACCCAGTACACAATATTGTTTTTGTGTGTTTATTTGTTTGTTTTTGAGACAGAGTGTCATTCTGTCGCCCAAGCTGGAGTATAGTGGTGCGTTCTCAGCTCACTGCAACCTCTGCCTACCGGGTTCAGGCAATTCTCATGCCTCAGCCTCCTGAGTAGCTGGGATTACAGATCCCCGCCATGACGCCTGGCTAATGTTTGTATTTTTGGTAGAGACAGGGTTTCGTCATGTTGGCCAGGCTGGTCTTGAACTCCTGATCTCAAGTGATCCCTCCGCCTCGGCCTCCCAAAGTGCTGGGATTATAGGTGTGAGTCACCGCACCTGGCCATGATAATGGTTTTTGTTAGCTACCGTGATTTTAAAAGACCCATACAGAGAAAAATCTTGGTTCTACCAAGAGCTAGTAGCAAATGCTCAAGTTGTTAATGTACTATGCACTGGATTGTTATTTTTAATATTGCACTTATTTTTTTCTCTTCACAGAAACGATAGATAATTCCCAAGGAGCTTACCAAGAGGCATTTGATATAAGCAAGAAAGAGATGCAACCCACACACCCAATCCGCCTGGGGCTTGCTCTTAACTTTTCTGTATTTTACTATGAGATTCTTAATAACCCAGAGCTTGCCTGCACGCTGGCTAAAACGGTAAGATGTGTGTCCAGGAAATACCTACTTTAGCTACAGTTATTTGAGATACCAGGTATGTTAATTTATAGGTATTTTACTTGGTTGCCCAGGGATGATTTCTACTATATTTATTTTGAAATCTTCTCTTTTTCTTACCATCATGATTACGTTATTCCTGCCCCTGACACGTTAACTCTACCCTATGATTATAAGCAGTGATACATCTACAGAGCATACTGAGCAGAGTAATCAAAGAAGGATAAATGATATTAAGAAGGAAACATAAAAGATTGGAAAGTCATGCCTGCCAGGTTTGGTTACTAGAATAGCTGTGCATTAGCCACACTCCTCAAAGTGGCTCAAAACGAGAGAATAAAGAGGACACTGTACAGATAAATACTACTACTTATTGGAAAGAAGTATATTAAGCATTACTGCTGTTCTGTTTGTCCTGTGAAAGAACCAAGACATGCTTATTTACTTAAATGTATAGTTTTATAGAATTCCAGTTATACTCATAAGTTCTTAAACTGAGAGTGTGAGAGAATGGTTCTGTTGAGTTTGTTGATGGTGGAATATAAGGTGGGTGTTCATTTATTTTGTAAAATTGGTTTGTAATTGTAGAATAACCAGTTTTTGTCAATGCACATATTTTACCATGGATATTAATATTTATCAGGCTTTTGATGAGGCCATTGCTGAACTTGATACACTGAATGAAGACTCATACAAAGACAGCACCCTCATCATGCAGTTGCTTAGAGACAACCTAACAGTGAGTTGTTTACTCTTTAATTTTATTTCCTTTTCAGAAACAAAAATATATTTTATTTTGGACTTTGTGTCTTTTAGGGCAGATACGTAAGAACTGAAAGTATGACATATGTGTTAGTATTTTATGGGATGAACATTATTTTGTAGGCAGGTTTTCAAGTTGAATAGGCATTTTATCAGACCTTCCTGAGAAGTAACATTATAGGAACTCAACTGTTTCATTGGGATGAAGATGTTGATAAATTATGTTAATAAAGAGAGCTTCTAAAGTTTCAATATTTTGGGGCAAATCAGCTATAGCCAGTTAGGGACTATCTAGATATCTAGGCTTTCTTAAAATCACATGAAGTACCTCGTTCTAATAAAAGTTTACTTTGTGAATTTTTAGGGAGTAAACCTGTACCTAAATTTACTCCTTCTCTGCTTCTAGGCCAAAGTCTCTGTTTTGTTTGTCTTTTTCTCCCTGCTTCTTAGATAGGCAATTGATAAAGGAAGTAATCAAGAAAAAGTACAGCTTAAGCTTTACTTTAACATTCTTTTGTAGGTTCAAGTAAATTTGATAGGTAAAATCTTAGACTTCACAGAATGAAAAAGAAGGGAACAAATCTTTTAATATAAATCTCGTCCTCTCAGCCCCCTTGTTTAGTGCTTTATCATTTACTAGATAGTATTTTTTAAATTAGCACCATGTCTGTTCAATTTTGCTGAATAGGGTGTTTATGCATCCACTGAAAGGGGAATAAAGACCCTGCATTTCTAGCCATAAGAAGTCCCTGTGGTTGTGAGGGGACAATGGAAGATGATCAGCAAATAGTTCTGCAGAGGAAGAGCAAATTAGGCAGTTATACCTCTTCCCAGATGTATACCTTGGAGCTAACTATCTTTTAATCAGTTTTGTTTCCTCTATTATGGAGACAGGTCTTTGGGGGATTTTGTTTTGTTTATTTTTATTTATTTTGGTATCTTCATAATAACCTAAGGATTATGTAAGATTCTAGCTTTTCTGAAATTAACACTAATGTCTTGGTGTTGGTCTAATAAAGTACAATTATAGTCAATAAATACTTCTCTTCTTCACTTCATCTTTCTATCCTAAAAATAGAGAGATCATGGAAGATCCACTTAGTTTTAACATTCTGTCTAATTCAAGAACCCTGTCTATACATGCACACATTGCTTCTCTGTAGCTTCCATCACCCACTTCTGTTTAATTCTTGGAGAAACACAAAGTAAGTCTGCTTTTGCTATAGTTTAGCTCTTCACACACTTTAAAATTGTTAACCATGATTGTGGCTTTTTCCTCCCTGTGAAAATTTTTTGCTTTATTAGTCTGTAATAATACTGCAGTAGTGCTTTCAAGAAGAGCATTGGGCTGCTGGGAATAGAGACAGCATTAAATTCTAAGACTGTCACTTTGCTTATTATGAAAGTAGAGTGCCTTTTTTAAAAAGTTACTTTTTTTTTTTGAGACAGGATCTCGCCCTGTCACCTAGGCTGGAGTGCAGTCTCGTAATCATGGCTCACTGCAGCCTCAACCTCCTGGATTCAAGCAGTCCTCCTGCCTCAGCCTCCTGAGTAGTTAGGACTATAGGCACACACCACCCCGTACCTGGCCAATTTTGTTTTTCAAATTTTTTGTAGACATGGGATCTTGCTATGTTGTCCAGGCTGGTGTTGAACTGGCCTCATGCGATCTTCTCATCTTGGCCTCCCTACGTGCTGGGATTACAGGCGTTAGCCACTGTGCCTGGCCAAGTGCTTTTTAAATAAAAAGGAAGCTATAAAACCATATATCCAATGACATGTGTGTATGCCATTTTGTAAATGCATAGTGAAAAGTCTGCAAGGATGTGATGGTCTTTGGGGTTTTGAGAGAGAACTTCAGTCTTAGTCAAGATCTCCATTGTTTGAGGAATTTACTACTCTTGTAGTTATTTTTGATATGACAGTAGTACTTAGTGTAATGGCCTAATCTAGAAATAATGACTTAATATGATTCTTCTTTTTCTAGCTTTGGACATCAGACAGTGCAGGAGAAGAATGTGATGCGGCAGAAGGGGCTGAAAACTAAATCCATACAGGGTGTCATCCTTCTTTCCTTCAAGAAACCTTTTTACACATCTCCATTCCTTATTCCACTTGGATTTCCTATAGCAAAGAAACCCATTCATGTGTATGGAATCAACTGTTTATAGTCTTTTCACACTGCAGCTTTGGGAAAACTTCATTCCTTGATTTGTGTTTGTCTTGGCCTTCCTGGTGTGCAGTACTGCTGTAGAAAAGTATTAATAGCTTCATTTCGTATAAACATAAGTAACTCCCAAACACTTATGTAGAGGACTAAAAATGTATCTGGTATTTAAGTAATCTGAACCAGTTCTGCAAGTGACTGTGTTTTGTATTACTGTGAAGATAAGAAAATGTAGTTAATTACAATTTAAACAGTGTTCCACATAACTTCTTAATTTCTACATTCCCTCCCTTACTCTTCAGGGGTTTCCTTTCAGTAAGCAACTTTTCCATGCTCTTAATGTATTCCTTTTTAGTAGGAATCCGGAAGTATTAGATTGAATGGAAAAGCACTTGCCATCTCTGGCTGGGGTCACAAATTGAAATGGCTCCTATATCACATAAGGAGGTCTTGTATATCTGTGGCAACAGGGAGTTTCCTTATTCACTCTTTATTTGCTGCTGTTTAAGTTGCCAACCTCCCTTCCCAATAAAAATTCACTTACACCTCCTGCCTTTGTAGTTCTGGTATTCACTTTACTATGTGATAGAAGTAGCATGTTGCTGCCAGAATACAAGCATTGCTTTTGGCAAATTAAAGCGCATGTCATTTCTTAATACACTAGAAAGGGGAAATAAAGTACACAAGTCCAAGTCTAAACCTTTAGTACTTTTCCATGCAGATTTGTGCACATGTGAGAGGGTGTCCAGTTTGTCTAGTGATTGTTATTTAGAGAGTTGGACCACTATTGTGTGTTGCTAATCATTGACTGTAGTCCCAAAAAAACCTTGTGAAAATGTTATGCCCTATGTAACAGCAGAGTAACAGAAAATAAAATTACATTTTATAAACCATTTACTATGGCTTTGTAACAATTGCATACCCATATTTTAAGGGACAGGTGAATTTACTACTTTCTAAAGTTTATTGATACTTCCCTTTTATGTAAAATGTAGTAGTGATACCTATATTTCTGCATTGTGCATTGTGACACACTTGTCTAGGGATGCCTGGAAATGTATAAAATTGGACTGCATTTCTTAGAGTGTTTTACTATAGATCAGTCTCATGGGCCATCTCTTCCTCAGATGTAAATGATATCTGGTTAAGTGTTATATGGAATAAAGTGGACATTTTAAAACTAGCAGAGTTAATTATGTGATTGTGAGTACCTTGGCTGTTATTAGAATTGTGCTTCAGTGGATATTCAAAAGGAATGTAAGAGTTCAGATACAGATACTCCTCAACTCAAAATGGGGCTATACCCTGATAAATCCATTGTAAGATGAAAATACTGTCAGAAATGCATTGAATACACCTAACCTAATGAACATTATACCTTAGCCTATCCAACATTAAATGTGCCCAGAACACTTAGCCCTACAGTTGGGCAAGATCAAAGAGCATGAAGCTTATTTTATACTAAAGTGTTGGATTTCTCATGTAATTTTGAACCCTGAAAGTGAAAAACATTCATTGTATGGGTACTTGAAGTATGCTTTCTACTGAATGCCTGTCACTTTTGCACCATTGTAAAGTCAAAAAATTAAGTTGGGGACTCTATACTTCTGTTGGTAAACATTCAATCTTACTATTAGTGAGTTCAAAATAATTTTGGTTTTATAGTATCACAATGGCTGTTTTACTAACCGAACTCAGATTAGTAAAAATAACTGAGACTGAATGACTTGAGAGCTGATTTTTAAGTCAGAAGATAATCTGAAAAAATAGCTATGTAGGATTCTTGATCCTAAAATGTGAATATGAAACAAGGCTTCATTTATACTTGTTTTCCTTTCTTTTTTTTTTTTTTTTTTTGTTTGGGACAGAGTTTCACTCTGTCCCCCAGGCTAGAGTGCAGTGGTGTGCAACCTCCGCCTTCTGGGTTCAACCGATTCTCCTGCCTCAGCCTCCCAAGTAGCTGGGATTATAGGCGCCCACCACCACGCCTGGCTAATTTTTTGTATTTTTAGTAGAGACGGGGTTTCACTGTTGGCAGGGTGGTCTTGGAACGTCTGACCTCAGGTGATCCATCTGCCTCTGCTTCCCAAAGTGCTAGGATTACAGGCATGAGCCACCATGCCCGACCTATATTTGTTGGGGTTTATTTCTTCTTTTTTTTTCTTTTTTTTTTTTGAGACGGAGTCTTGCTCTGTCTCCCTGGCTGGAGTGCAGTGGTGCTATCTCGGCTCACTGCAACCTCCGCCTCCCAGGTTCACTCCATTCTCCTGCCTCAGCTTCCCGAGTAGCTGTGACTACAGGCGCCTGCCACCTCGCCCGGCTAATTTTTTGTATTTTTAGTAGAGACGGTTTCACTGTGTTAGCCAAGATGGACTCGATTTCCTGACCTTGTGATCCACCTGCCTTGACCTCCCAAAGTGCTGGGATTACAGGCATGAGCCACGGCGCCCAGCCCCTATACTTGTTTTTAAGGGGAAATGAAAAAGCAGAATTCAATAGGACTCTGGTACCCCAAAATTTAAATCAGGACACTATTTTTTAAATAAAAATATTAGTAAAAATAACATTTTGAATTGGGAAAAAATGATCATGTCTTAAGACCAGTAAAATGGTATGTGCTGAGTAATGAATTATGTTATCAAAGTGGCCTTAAAAAATAGATCATTTTCTGGCGGGCGCGGTGGCTCGCGCCTGTAATCCCAGCACTATGGGAGGTTGAGGCGGGTGGGTCACTTGAGGTCAGGAGGTCGAGACCAGCCTGGCCAACGTAGTGAAACCCTGTCTCTATTAAAAATACAAAAATTAGGCTGGGCAGAGTGGCCCACACCTGTAATCCCAGCACTTTGGGAGCTTGAGGCAGGTGGATCATGAGGTCAGGAGTTCGAGTCCAGCCTGGCCAACATGGTTAAACTCCATCTCTACTAAAAATACAAAAAAAAAAAATAGCAAGGTGTGGTGGTGGGCGCCTGTAATCCCAGCTACTCAGGAGGCTGAGGTAGGAGAATTGCTTGAACCTGGGAGGCAGAGGTTGCAGTGAGCCGAGATCACGCCACAGCACTCCAGCCTGGGTGACAGAGCAAGACTGTCTCAAAAAATAATAAAAATTCAAAAATTAGCCAGGCATGGTGGCACAGGCCTGTAATCCCAGCTACTTGAGAGGCTGAGGCAGGAGAATCACTTGAATCTGGGAGACGGAGGTTGCAGTGAGCGGAGATCATGCCACTACACTCCAGCCTGGGTGACAGAGTGTCTCAAAAAAAAAATTATTCTCAACATTTTGTCCCAACTTGAAATGTCTCCTTGCTTTAGAAAAAAACTGCATCTTTTAAAAGTAGGCTTAGCCTGTGGTATCTCCTTTTGACTCTGCTTTTTGGGCTTCCTTGCACTAGAGGAAGAGGATGTAGAACACTGCTAAGAACTCAGTAGGAGAGAGGACGCCTTTCCTGAGGAAAAGAGTGTAAGTAAAGTTTTGGGGTGGGGGGAAGATTTAAATCTAGGAGCTTTGTCTTTAGCTTTTTAAACTACTTTCTGAGATCAGAAATTTTAAACATTGCATCTATTTTGTAGTTAGAACTTACTTGGCAGTTTTTTCTTTAAAATGGCATTTAGATAGTAGTAAATTTTTTAAATTGCATTCTAACACTGACGAGAATAGAGTCAGATTTTTATTTCAACATATTTGTACTTTCATTTGTTAATCTTTGGTTGGCAAAGAAGATCAGTAAGTTTTCTTTTGACACGGTCGGTAGAATATAGTTATACCTTGTAACTTAAGCATGTATCAGTACAAAAAATTAGCTGGGCGTGGTGGCGGGCACCTGACTTTTTTAAAAATGGTGAAAAATATTAGGAAGGCCATTTAAAGATGCATAAAAACTACAACTGGAGAGTAAATTTAAGAAGAGCAGAATCTTGGTCACTGATTTTGAGATGGGCTAGTTTTTAGGAGTTGAGTCATTCATTCAGAAATATTAGGCCTTTTACAGGAACAGACGTGACTTTTTGTCCAATGATGAGTCTCACTGTAGGTTCATGTCATTATATATTTTAAAGTAACAATCATTCTTTATGGTTTAGAAAGACTTTCACTTTAAACTGATAAAGGCAATTTTGCATATTTACTTTTTTTTTTTTTTTTTTGAGACAGAGTTTCACTCTTGTTCCCCAGGCTGGAGTGCAATGGCACAAACTTGGCTCACTGCAACCTCTGCCTTATGGATTCAAGCGATTCTCCTCCCTCAGCCTCCTGAGGAGCTGGGATTACAGGTGCCCTCCACCATGCCTGGCTAATTTTTGTATTTTTAGTAGAGATGGGGTTTCGCCATGTTGGCCAGGCTGGTCTCGAACTCCTGACCTCAGGTGATCTGCCCACCTTGGCCCCCCAAAGTGCTGAGATTACAGGCGTGAGCCACCACGCCCGGCCACAATTTTGCATGTTTTATTCTGCCTTATATCTCTATGACTCTCCCATGTAGAATTTGTATTTGGTAAGCTTTGCCTTCTCTGGAATTAATGTTACTTAGCTGAACAGTTCACATTTATCGAGAACTGAATATACAACGGTGATTTTTACTGTATCTTCTGTGTTTAGCTATGTTTAGCAAATATTTAGTGTTGTTGAAATTGCCTACAGTAGTTAGTATGGTAACGTGCTGTATGTGTTTGTAGCCTAGGAACATAGGCTTTACCGCATAGCCTAGATGTGTAGTAGGGTCTACTATGTACTTGTTTAAGTACATCCTGTGCTATTTGCACAACAATGAAGTCGCCTAATGAGACATTTTTCAGAACATATTCCTGTTAAGTGACACCACTGTGTAGATGTGAAGATCATCATGAAATCCAATTTGGGGCAAACTTTCCAATTTACTCCTTAACCCACACTTCATTTTAAAGTGGCTATGCTGGCCAAGCACTGTGGCTCATGCCTGTAATCCCAGCACTTCAGGAGGCCGAGGTGGGTGGACTGCTTGAATCTGGGAGTTCGAGACCAGTCGGGCAACATGGCAAAACCCCGTCTCTACGGAAAATACAAAAATTAGCTGGGTATGGTGGTGCACGCCTTTAGTCCTTGCTATTCAGGGGGTTGAGGTGGGAGGATTGTTTGAACCCAAAAGGTTGAGGCTGCAGTGAGCAGTGATTGCACCACTGCACTCCAGCCTGAGCAACAGAATGAAACCGTGTCTCAAAAAATAAAATGGCTATGCCAGCTAGGCGCAGTGGCATGACCCTGTAGTCCCAGCTACCGGGTACACTGAGGTAGGAAGATCACTTGAGCCCAGGAGTTTGGGGCTGTGGTGCTTGATGATCATGCCTGTGAATAGCCACTGCACTCCAGCTTGAGCAACACAAAGACCCTGTCTCTTTCAGAAAGAAAAAAAAAAAAAGGTTATGCCTTCAGAGCTAATGCTTTAAAGGGGGCAAGTAATAATACCCGGGAGGAAATGCTGGAGACTTCCCCTAAAATTATAACACCTTAGCATGTTTATATAGCCCTTTTAGTTAGAAGGATCCAACGTTTATTGAAGTCTTTTTGGTACCTGGTCATGTACTATGCACGTTCATATTTAATCCTCTCGAGTGCCCTTACGTGACAGAACATCTGATCAGAAAAAGATGAAATTATGGCCGGGCGTGATGGGTCGTGCCTGTAATCCCAACACTGGGAGACTGAGGCGGGGGGATCATGAGGTCAGGAGATTGAGACTATCCTGGCTAGCACGATGAAACCCTGTCTCTACTAAAAATACAAAAAAATTAGCCGGGCATGGTGGTGGGCACCTGTAGTCCCAGCTACTAGGGAGGCTGAGGCAGGAGAATGGCATGAACCCGGGAGGCGGAG
The DNA here is from genome assembly GCF_043159975.1 of Macaca nemestrina. Classification (NCBI taxonomy): domain Eukaryota; kingdom Metazoa; phylum Chordata; class Mammalia; order Primates; family Cercopithecidae; genus Macaca; species Macaca nemestrina. Next base: position 9,727,387 of record NC_092137.1, on the reverse strand, counting down.
CTTGCAGTGAGCCAAGATCACGCCACTGCACTCCAGCCTTGGCGACAAAGCGAGTCTCTGTCTCAAAAAAAAAAAAAAATTAAAAAAAATTATTAGCTCAAAGTTAGGTATGTGGGCCTTGTGCCATAGCTCATGCCTATAATCTCAGCACTTTGGGACGCCAAGGCAGGTGGATCTTTTGAGCTCGGGAATTTGAGACCAGTGGGCAACATGGCAAAACCCTGCCTCTACAAAAAAACTAGCCAGGCATGGTGATGTACGCCGGTAGTCCCAGCTACTTGCCAGGCTCAGGTAGGAGGATCACCTCAGCCCGGGAGGTCAAGGCTGTGATGAACCGTGATTGCACCACTGCAGTCCAGCCCCAGTGGTAGAGCGAGACCCTGTCCTAAAACAAAAACATTTATGTATGTGTCTATTAAGTAGCCAACTAGAGTTTGAACTCAAGATACCATACCAAGTTCATTTCTGTGTCTCTGTTGACTGCTGTGAGTGCATCACCCTCCTTACTATAGCAAGTAAATAACGCTGTTCATCTTTTTTTCCTAGCATCTTTGGAGATGGTTTTTGTTTTTCTTTTCTTTTTTTTTTTTTTTTTTTTTTTTTTTTTTGAGACGGAGTCTCACGCTGTCACCCAGGCTGGAGTGCAGTGGCCGGATCTCAGCTCACTGCAAGCTCCGCCTCCCGGGTTCACGCCATTCTCCTGCCTCCACCTCCCGAGTAGCTGGGACTACAGGCGTCCGCCACCTCGGCCGGCTAGTTTTTTGTATTTTTTAGTAGAGACGGGGTTTCACCGTGTTAACCAGGATGGTCTCGATCTCCTGACCTCGTGATCCGCCCGTCTCGGCCTCCCAAAGTGCTGGGATTACAGGCTTGAGCCACCGCGCCCGGCCTTGTTTTTCTTTTCTTTGACTTTCCCCTTAGTCTGTCAGTTTTGCCCTTTGGGGAAAACCTCGAAAGGGGCAGTGCTATGCCATCCTGGGCCTAACTCATCTTATGATTCCAGAAATGAGCCCAAAGAGACTGCAGACTTGCCCAAGCTCCTAGCAACTAGCTAGTGTTTGGCCTGAAACTAGACAAGAATCAGAGGCAAATAACTCCAAATCTCAATCTCTACTGGCTACATTAAAAAGAATTCTCAATGAAAATCATTTTTATTTTTCCCTGCCACTCAGAAAATGAAGGCTTTAGTTCATATTTATCTGGTAAGTTTTTATTTTATTTTATTTTTTAAATGCATGAGCCCTCTAGTTGCTTTGCGAAAGTAAGGAAATAAACATTTATTGTCCAGCATTGCTTGTCACATTTATTTTACATGCTTTACACCGAAGGCCCTTATATAATCAATGTTATTTGCATGCTCAATGCTGCAATATAGTGGAAAGGCCATCAGCCAGGGTCCCAGGCCAAGCTTCCCACTCGCTGGCAAGCTACATGGAATCTTGGGGCCAGCATCTTCACTCCTTAATAGGAACGTCGTGTAGGCATCTTCACAAATAAAACTCAGTTTCATAACAAAGTTTTATTAGAAGGTTTCTCCTGATTTCTGGAGGGGGAAACTGAAGCACTGAAGTTAGTGACATGACCTAGGACTTGGGCTTCATAGCCAAGTAGTGGTGTCAGGACTTGAACCTGGGCAGTCCTACTTCAAAGTTGGTACTCTCAGCAACTGTGTTATGTTGCCTTGTTTGTTTGTTTGTTTGTTTGTTTGTTTTTAAGATTAAAGAAATAGATCAGTGCTTTTTAAAACTCTAGTCATGACCAGCTGGTAACAAACTTAATTAATGGGTGACAGCCAACTTTTATAGGAGGGAAAATATGTAGCATGTTATAAAGGAAATTATACTTTGTGAAACCAATAACCAGTTTATACATGTACGAAAAGTGGGTTGTGATGTCAAAAATTGATTTCAAATAAGTTTGAAAGCCATTTCTTACGGATCGTCTTAAAGGTTTCTGCAATCCGTGTCCTAGGACTGTAAATTGGTCCTAATTTTACTGTTGTGAGTAATTCTAGAGGTTTTTTCATGATGGGATTGTTGAGTCTCTTCTGCCTGCAGCACTGTGACTATTTCTACTTCAGAATCCGCTGAGCCATGAGTATCCCTTAATGCCCTTTAGAAGAAAGAGGAGACTTCCACTTTTGAGAGTGATATTTTCATTACACATTGCTGAACGGGTTATGCAGAGATTAATTTTTTATCTGTTCTTTGTCCTCAGACACTATTTCTGCAACATATCATAGCCTGGGCCTCCACAGAAGCCATGGTGGAGTTAGAATTTATTCAGCTAGCAAAGAGGCTAATAAGGGCTTTCTTGGGATACAAATTATTAAGCAGACTTGAAACTGGGTTGAGCCCTGAGTGAAAATCAGGCAATACAATGGGCCTTACTACGCTAGGCTCCTAAATTCTTTTGAGCTGTAACACAGTTTCTTCAGGAATATCTGGGGTTCTTACTCAAGTGCTTATCAAAAGAGTTGTATAATTACTGTAATTTTAGCTAAAGACTTTAGGAATTTTCTTGCTGATTTGACATGTGAAATTGCATACTGTAGACTTGCAACGCTGGGCTGTGGCAAGCTGGCTTAGTTCATTTTATTTGGATGTTTGCTTTGCTCTTGCTTATGACGTGCTACTGAGGGTAGTAGCTGCCACTGCTAGCTAGGCTACTTAGGATGCCTTGTCATGGTTATTTTTTTTTAATAGTAGAAACTTGCCCATGTAAAAGAATTACACATTTTGCCAGGCACAGTGGCTCATGCCTGTAATCCCAACACTTTGGGAGGCCAAGGCGGGCAGATACCTGAGGTCAGGAGTTTGAGACCAGCTGGCCAACATGGTGAAACTCCGTCTCTACTAAAAATAACAAAAATTATCCAGGCGTAGTGGCATGCATCTGTAGTCCCAGCTACTCAGGAGGCTGAGGCAGGGAATCACTGAACCCGGGAGGCAGAGGTTACAATGAGCCGAGATTACATGACTGCACTCCAGCCTGGGTGACAGACTGAGACTCCATCTCAAAAAAAAAAAAAAAAAAAAAAAAAAGAGTTGGCTGGGTGTGGTGGCTCACTCCTGTAATCTCAGCACTTTGGGAGGCCGAGGTGGGCGGATCAGAAAGTCAGGAGATCAAGACCAGTCTGGCCAATATGGTGAAGCCCCATCTCTACTAAAAATACAAAAATTAGCTGGGCATGGTGGTGGGCGCCTGTAGTCCCAGCTACTTAGGAAGCTGAGGCAGGAGAATTGCTTGAACTCGGGAGGTGGAAGTTTTAGTGAGCTGAGATCGTGCCATTGCACTCCAGCCTGGGTGACAGGACAAGACTCCGTCTCAAAAAAAAAAAGATGTATTTTTCTTTCTGTGACAGCTTACACTTGAGGATGTATAGATAACAATGTTGAAAACTAGAAAAAGTCCCGGGCGCGGTGGCTTACGCCTATAATCCCAGCACTTTGGGAGGCCGAGACAGGCGGATCACCTGAAGTCAGCCTGGCAAACATGGTGAAACCCCCGTCTCTACTAAAAAAATATATAAAAATTAGCCAGCATGGTGGCAGGTGCCTGTAATCACAGCTACTTGGGAGGCTGAGACAGGAGAATCACTTGAACCCGGGGGGCGGAGGTTGCAGTAAGCCGAGATCATGCCATTGCACTCCAGCCTGAGCGACAAGAGTGAAACTCCATGTCCCAAAAAAAAAAAAAAAACTAGAAAAAGTTTAAGTCCAACTGAGATTTAAATTCCAGTGTAGCCTGATTTTCTTTCTACTATCAGAGGTGTAGACAAGTTAAAGCACTTAATTAGGCTTAGATTAACCTTCACTTTTCTGTGGAAGTGTGTACTGAAAGCTGGCATTCATTGCAAAGATCTCTGCCATTCAGTTATCTTGTGGATTCTACTCTCCACCATTTTATGGGAGTAATTCAGGTCCTTTAGTCCTTGAAGGAAGCCAGACTATTTGTTTCTCATTTTCTGCTGATATTACCAGGTTTTTTACCCATCTGAAATTTGTTCTGGCCGGGCGCGGTGGCTCACGCCTGTAATCCCAGCACTTTGGGAGGCCGAGGCGGGCGGATCACAAGGTCAGGAGATCGAGACCATGGTGAAACCCCGTCTCTACTAAAAATACAAAAAATTAGCCGGGCGCGGTGGCGGGCGCCTGTAGTCCCAGCTACTCAGGAGGCTGAGGCAGGAGAATGGCGTAAACCCAGGAGGCGGAGCTTGCAGTGAGCCGAGATCGCGCCACTGCACTCCAGCCTGGGCGACAGAGCGAGACTCTGTCTCAAAAAAAAAAAAAAAAAAGAAATTTGTTCTGAGAGCTCTTTCTCCATTCTAGCCCTGTGGGTCTTTAGATAAGGCTCTGTGTTTCAACCATGCCGCCATGCCATTCTCCTTGACACATGGTGCTTTTTTGGCGGGGTATGGGGGAGGGTAGAGACGAGGTCTCACTATGTTGCCCAGAGTGGTCTTGAACTCCTGGTCTTAAGCAATCTTCCCACCTCAGCCTCCCAAAGTGCTGGAATTACAGATGTGAGCTACTGTACTCAGCCTGTGTATGTGATGTTCTTTCAGTTATTTTGGAACTTGGTAGGCACCTTGGAGGATTCATTGGAAAGATTTTGAAGACCACTGTGTTCTAATACTGGTGGCAACACCACAACTTGGGAGCCAGGAAAATAAATGAGACAAGATTACTAACCCTTTTTGGAGTTAGACTTGTCTATTCCCACAACTATATAACGTGAGAGATGGTGTGATGTAGTGATAGAAAGGACCAGCCAGAGGCTGAGTACAGTGGCTCATGCCTGTAATCCCAGAACTTTGGAAGGCCAAGGCAGGCGGATCACTTGAGGTCAGGATTTCGAGACCAGCCTGGCCAACATGGTAAAACCCCGTCTCTACTAAAAATACAAAAATTAGCCGGGCATGGTGGCACATGCCTGTAATCCCAGCTGCTTGGGAGGCTGAGGCAGGAGAATCGCCTGAACCCGGGAGGTGGAGGTTGCAGTGAGCTGAGATCGTGCCACTGTACTCCAGCCTGGGCAACAGAGCAAGACTCCATCTCAAAAAAAAGAGAAAGAAAACCAGCCTAGAAGTCAAAGATCTGGCTTCTGTGGTCATTCACATACTTGTTAAATATGTTGAGTGCTTGTTATGAGTCAGGGACTGAACTAGGTACTAGAACTTTAAACTTCACTACTTTATAGCTATGGCTTTAATCTCACTGAGTTTCCGTTTTACCTTTTACAGATGAAAGGTAGACTAACTAGCCTGCAAGCCAATGTGTGAAAGTATTTCCAAGGGTAAAGGGCTGTGGAATATATGTAGTGGAACACTCAAGTGGGAAGGAAGTTAACAGGATAGCCTAATTTTGGAACTGGAAAGTTCTAATAAAGTGAAACGAGTCTTGTGGATAAGAGAATCAACAACACTGAGCAGACCTATTGCCCTAGATTTTCAAGGACATAGTCACAAAAAGAAAATGACTGTGTAACTTGGGAATGTGAAGTTTAAAAAAAAAAAAAACAATTAAGCCGTGGTTTTGCTTCTAATTAGCACTCTCTGATGGAATACAATGGGAAAGGTCATTCTGTTGAAATAAGTGAAGAAAAATCAGGACCCAGAGAACAAGTGCTAAAAGGAAATGCCTTTGACCAAAAACTCAGTCACTTACCAGCAGTTAAGTCTTGACTAAGGATTTTCGATTTGGTAGGTCTGAGGTAGGGCACCATAGAGCATTTGTATTTTTAACAAATTGATGCTGATGCTGCTGATCAGGACCTGGTACTTTGAGAACCACTGCTTTAAGGAAACCTCAATAATGAAGGCCAAAGTAAAGATCGGGTGAGTTTCACATCTGAGTACTAAAAATATGTCAGAGGGCTGGTTGTGTCTGTAGTCCCAGCTACCAGCTGCTAGGGGAGGCTGAGATGGGAGGATCATGAGGCCAGGAGTTCAAGGCTACCCTGCACTATGATAGTGCCTATGAATAGCCACTGTACTCTAGCCTGGGCAACATAGCGAGACCTCATCCCTAAAAAAAAATAAAAATAAGTCAAAGGATTTTGGGTTTGAGTCCAGCACATTGTTGAAATCTGTGCCCTAGGGTCTCCTCTTCACCAATTGAAATTAATTGGGTTATATATATATAACAGCATATGAGGCCTGTGTTAACTCTGTACCCACCCCCTTTATTTCATCACTGCCCACGCTGACTCTCTTGTATTAAAGTAAAAATACAGTTTTATTCGAATCCTGACCAGATAGATTTCATGATGTGAAAAGATGCCAATGAGATGATTTTGAGAAATGGTTCTTAAGGTCTGTGGTAAAGAGGCCGGGGATCTGGCTGGCAGAGAAATGTGAGGTTAGACATCTGCATTTAGTATTCATGTGAAGTCAAGTGTTGATGGGAGACTGGCCTAAAGCTTGAGACAGGAAGTCAGGGATATATCCCGAGGATGGGCAGGAGGTTCAGCAAGTTGTTTGGGCTTCATGTGAGCTAGCTAATGGTTGTAAAGGTTAGGTGAGTCAAAGAGCCCAACTGTCCTGTTGCAAGTTAGAGCATTTGAGTTCATTCCCTCTATTCCTCTTCACCAGTCCCTCCAGTTCCTATGTGGTTGATTTAAAGCAAACATGAAAAAGCTTTCACTCTTTTTTTAAAGACATAATAGAAATAATATGTAGGCATTTAGTATTGTGTTGTGTTGATGCATTTCGTTTTTAGGGTTCGGGGCTGTAGAGGAAGAATCAGCAGAAAACTATTTCAGGCCAAACAACAAGTGTTTCTTGTGGGGGGACAGATAACCTGAAGTGATCTCTGCAAGGCTTAAATTTCCAGTAGATGGAATAGTGAAAAGGATAGAGAAGTAGTATTTAAGTCTTTGTTGGCCATTTCCAGTCCTGTGTTTGGAAGCAAAGCATTTGAAGACATAAAAGAGCTGGCCTTGCCTCTCAAGTTTATGGTGTGGGGAGACAAAATGAACACATGAAACACCACACATGCTAAAACACAAGGCTGTTCCATGGTGCAGCTCAGATGCAATCCAGGAACGAAATACACACAGTCTGTAAAGAGAACTCTCAGTTTCAGAATGGGAGAAGAGTGCATCCTGGAGGAATGCATAAGAAGTAGGATGATTCAAATAGTATAGTATGTTGTCCAGGAGTTTTTTTTTAACCAGCTGCTAATAGGAGTTCCCAAAGTTATAGGAACTTCCCTAGATGCTTGTTATGAAGGAAAGTGAAGTCAGATGTCTCTGAATTTGAATCTTGACTCTTCATAGTTGAGTAACTTTGGACAAGTCCCCTAATCTGTAAAATAGGCATAATGCTTCAAAGGATTGTTATAGGACTATATGAGATTGTTTACGCATTTTGCATGCAACAAATATTTGATTACTCTGTGACAGACATTAGGCTAGGTGAACAAAACAGAAGGACCTTGTACCTAGCACATAATAGGAACACAGTAGATACCTCCTAAATGTACCTAGTTGTTTCATGCCTTTACAGTATTTTAATTCTTCTTATTTTTTTTCTTTTTGAGATGGATTCTTGCTCTGTCGCCCAGGCTGGAGTGCAGTGGTGTGATCTTGGCTCACTGCAACCTCCGCCTCCCGGGTTCAAGTGATTCTTCTGCTTCAGCCTCCCGAGTAGCTGGGATTACAGGCGTGTGCCACCACGCCAGGCTAATTTTTGTATTTTTGGTAGAGACGGGGCTTCACCATGTTGGTCTGTCTGGTCTCGAACTCCTGACCTCGTGATCCACCCGCCTCAGCCTCCTAAAGTGCTGGGATTACGGGCATGGGCCATGGCGACGAGCCTTTAATTCTTTATTACGCAATAATTTATTTTTCTTTGCTGAGATATTTCAAAGCAGGTAACAGACATTATGTCTTCTCATTACTACTTCTCATTACTACTAGAAACTGCATACATTTCTAAAGAACTATGCAGCCTAGCACAGTGACTCATGCCTGTAATCCCAGCACTTTGGGAGGCCAAGGTGAGATCACCTGAGGTCAGGAGTTTGAGACTAGCCTGGCCAACATGGTGAAACAAATATTTATGTAAATATATATTAATATATAAATATATTTTTAAAAATAAATATAATTATATAGCTGGGCGTGGTGGCGCACACCTGTAGGCTACTCGGGAGGCTGAGGCAGGAGAATCATTTGAACCCAGGAGGTGGAGGTTGCAGTAAGCCGAGATCACACCACTGCACTCCAGTCTGGGCGACAGAGTGAGAATTCATCTCAAAATGAAAAAAAAATTAAAATACTATAAAGGCATGAAACAACTAGGTACATTTAGGAGGTACCTACTGTGTTCCTATTATGTGCTAGGCACAAGGTCCTTCTGTTTTGTTTACCTAGCCTAATGTCTGTCATAGAGTAATCAAATATTTGCTGCATGCAAAATGCGTAAATGATCTCATATAGTTCTAAAATAATCCTTTGAAGCATGATGCCTATTTTACAGATTAGGGGACTTGTCCAAAGTTACTCAACTATGAAGAGTCAAGATTCAAATCCGAGAGACAGGTTGCAATGAGCCAAGATGGTGCCACTGCACTCCAGCCTGGGCAACAGAGTGAGACTCCATCTTAAAATAAATTGGGTGGCCGAGGTGGGTGGATCACGAGGTCAGGAGTTTGAGATTAGCCTGACCAACGTGGTGGAACCCGATCTCTACTAAAAATACAAAAATTAGGCACGTGCCTGTAATCCCAGCTACTCAAGAGGCTGAGGCCGGAGAATTGTTGGAACCCAGGATGCAGAGGTTACAGTGAGCTGAGATCGTGCCACTGCACTCCAGCCTTGGCAACAGAGTGAGCCTCTGTCTCAAAAAAAAAAAAAAAAAAAAAGCTAGATTGGTACATTTCCCTGCCTCAAAAAGAAATGCCTGAGAAATGGATTCTCATTTGACATTAGTCTCCCTTGCTAGTGATGGCTTTGCAAAATTAATCAGATCTTTAGGAGATGGTTGGAGGGATAGGATCTCCAGAGATAGGATCTGATTCTTTACAGCATGGTCCCTGGAATGCTATTCAAGTTATTTCTCATCCTTTTCCTGTTTTCAGATCAATTGGCTGTAAGACTTAAAGTTAGAAGGAACTCCAGTGGACATTGCTGATATTTGCCTACCAAACATCTGAAAACTTTCTGTTCCTCAGTGCCGTTGTATGAGTCTTAGCAGGAGACAGAGCCCGAGTCCCATCACCTGGCCATTGGAATGCAGGCTTGTGAACTAAGTTCAGCTGACTGGATGCTCCCACCCAGGACTCAGAATCCTGAGGGAAGGGATTAAAGAATGCAGGAATGTTTGAGGATATGCTCTTGGTGATATGGACAGTCCAGTGGTGTCTAGAAGGCTGTGTTTCATGGTAGCAATGCTGGTGGTGATGTCCTTCCAGACCACTGGGCACGGCTTTAGCTGAGTCTCCGCTGCCCATTTCCCATGACTCCTGTTTTCTGAGTCTGGCGTTTCCGCTTTCTTGTCAATTGTGTGAACTGCTAGATAGCCTTCCAGTAAGCTCTTTTCCTGCTTAGCCTGAATGGGTTCCTTTTGTGCATGACTAGAAGGCCTAAGTGGTAAGGGTTTGGAAGATCTGGCTTGCCCTTGACTTCGGAATTTTCAGCTATGAATTCCTTCCTACTGTCCAGATAGCAGAATGAGCAGCTTCCCTAAAGTGAAGGAAAGCCTATTGCTAACCTATTCAGTCCTAAGCGAAGAAAGTTCCTGATTGCTTGGGGGGATATACTACTTCTTAGGTAAAAATGGGTACTAATGATTTTCTTCTCAGTCCTTTATAGGTTAAAATCAGATGAAGAGTGCTTATATACCCAAATTAAGCTGTGCCACTCCCCTACTTTCTGGGGTTTTTCGTTTTTGTTTTTTGGGTTTTTTTTTGAGACCGAGTCTCACTCTTTCACCCAGGCTGGAGTGCGGTGGCATGATCTCGGCTCACTGCAACCTCCGCCTCCCAGGTTCAAGCGATTCTCATGCCTCAGCCTCCTGAGTAGCTGGGATTACAGGCACCTGCCACCATGCCCAGCTAATTTTTTATATTTTTAGTAGAGATGGGTTTTCACGATGTTGGCCAGGCTGGTCTCAAAACTCCTGACCTCAAGTGATCTGCCCACTTTGGCCTCCCAAAGTGTTGGGATTACAGGCGTGAGCCACTGCGCCAGGCCAGGGTTTTTTGTTTGTTTGTTTTGAGGCAGGGTCTAGCTCTGTCACCCAGGTTGGAGTGCAGTGGTGCAATCTCGACTCACTGCAACCTCCACCCCCTGAGCTCAAGTGATCCTCCCACCTCAGCCTCCCAAGTAGCTGGAACTACAGGTGCACACCACCACACCTGGCTAATTTTTGTGTTTTTTGTAGAGATGAGGTTTTGCCATGTTGCCCAGGCTAGTCTCAAATTCCTGAGCCTAAGCAATCCATCCACCTTGGCCTCCCAAAGTGCTGGGATTACAGGTGTAAGCGTGCCTGGCCTCATCCGCCTATTTTCTTAAGGGCAAATAGCCCTCTACCTCACAAAGCGTTAAGAGCTCTCATCTGTGTAGGAAAGCATTGTGCCCTCTCATGTCTCCCAAAATAGATGTCTCATTTCTTTGAATTTTGCCTTAAATGCTCAACTTGAATGCCTCGTTATTGAGACACTAAAGGTGGCAGTTAGTGAATGACTAGCCTTCCAGCTGCTCCTTTTGAGTGTATTGTGCTGGGTGGATGATCCTGTTACTAACAAATGTTGGATCACAAACTCATCTGTCAGGTGGCAGTCAAAAACTAGCCTGGAGGCCTGGGCACAATAGCTTACACCTGTAATCCTAGCACTTTGGAATGCCAAGACAGGAGGATCGCTTGATCTCAGGGGTTCAAGACCAGCCTGGGCAACATAGTGAGACCCCTGTATCTACAAAAATATAGAAAACAGCCAGGCCTGGTGGCATGTGCCTGTAGTCCCAGCTACTCAGGAGGTAGGAGGATCACTTAAGCTGGAGTTCCAGGCTACAGTGAGCTGTGATCATGCTATTGCACTCCAGCTTGGGTGACAGAGCAAGATAGTTTCTTTAAAAAACAAAAACAAAAACAAAACTAGCCTGGGCATAGTGGCTTATATCTGTAATCTCAGCAATTTGGGAGGCCAAGGTGAGAGGATCACTTGAGGCCGGGAATTTGAGACCAGCCTGGTCAACATGGCAAGACCCTGTCTCTACCAAAAAAAAAGAAGTAAAATAAAAATACTAAGCTGCCTCTGCCAGGGCCTGCCTGAAGAGATGCCACTGTTTAGGCAGCTGAGCCCTGGACTGGAAACCAGGAGGTCTGGGCTGTCATTCCTGCCCCTGACTTGCAGTATGCTTTGGCAAAATCCCTGAATCTCTTTTTCTGTAAACTCCAGGAAGACATAGGGTTCTATGAGATGGTTCAGGAGCACTTCAAACCCAATAGCTCTGCTTTGACCAATTTTATACAATAAGATTCTGCAAAAGATTTATTTTGCAGACAGGGAGCTATAGCTAAAAGAAAAAGAACACAAGGGCTTGAAAACATCATTAGACTAGATGGCAACCACATTCCTCTGTATATTTCAAATACACATCTATGTTATTAACTGAAGTTTTTATTTTTATTATAATATTTTTTGAGATGGAGTCTTGCTATGTTGCCAGGCTAGTCTTGAACTCTTGGGCTCAAGCAATCCTCCTGCCTTAGCCTCCCTAAGTGCTGGGATTACAGGTGTGAGCCACTGCCCAGCCTAACTGAAGGTTTTAATGGATGTATGCTTTCAAATTCTTTCTTGAACAAAGCAGAATGTAAATAAATCAATACATAACTAGATAGACATGATGATCAAACAATGCAGGCTGCCCAGGATACCAATAATGAGCCAATGTTGTGATTCTGCACTAACTTACTTGTCTTTCAGAGTAAGCCAATAGATAAATGGTAATGTTCCCCCGACATAACCTCTTTATGTTCTGGTTCTTCAAGGTGATCAGTCCTTTGGAAGCAAAGCACAGAAATGCATAGTGACCACACATACCAGAATTAGGGAACTTCTGGCTCACGCCTGTAATTCTAGTACTTTGGGAGGCTGAGGCCAGAGGATCGCTGGAGCCCAGGAGTTTAAGACCAGTCTGGGCAACATGGCAAAACCTCGTGGTGGCATGTGCCTGTAGTCCCTGCCACTCTGTGGGCTGAGGTGGGAGGATCGCTTGAGTGCGAGAGGTCGAGGCTGCAGTAAACCATGTTCATACCACTGCATTCCAGCCTGGGTAATAAAGTGAGACCCTGTCTCAGAAAACAAAACAAAACAAAATAGAATTAGGGGACTTCTAAGCCCTGTATTGGCAGAGAGGCACACCGGACAGGCAGTTCTTACTCATTTTGCATACATAATCTGAACAGCATGGAAACAAGAGTGCTTTTTTCTGTAGTCTAGATTTTAAGATGTTTTCATAAGCAGATCTCATTGATCAGGATCCTAGACCCTGACCTGTTGGCTCCCAGTAGGAATGCCACTGTTAGCTTGTAGCCTGTAAATTCTAGGGACATCTTTCACAATAGCTGCAATGTGAATGCCACTGTCCTCAAGGCAGGGGGTCTGCAGGGTCTCTTTTTTTTGAGACAGGGTTGTATTCTGTCACCCAGGATGGAGTGCAGTGGCACGATCTCGGCTCACTGCAGCCTTGACCTCTCAGGCTCCCGAGTAGCTGTGACCACAGGCATGCACCATCATGTCCAGCTAATTTTTTTTATTTTCTGTAGAGACAGGGTCTCATTATGTCTGGTCTTGAACTCCTGGGGTTAAGTGATCCTCCTGCCTTGGTTTCTCAAAGTGCTGGGATTATAGTCATGAGCCACTGTGTCCAGCCCAGATTCTTTCTCTCTTTCTTTTCTTTCCTTTTTTCTTTCTTTCCTTCTTTTCTTTCTTTCTTTCCTTCTTTCCTTCTTTCTTTCTCTTCTTTTTCTTTCTTTCTTTCTCTTTCTTTCTCTCTCTCTCTTTCGTTCTTTTTCTTTCCTTTCTTTCTTTCCTGATGGTGTCTTGCTCTGTTGTCCAGGCTGGAGTGCAGTGGTGCAATCTTGGTTCACTGCAACTTTTGCCTCCCAGGTTCAAGTGATTCTCCTGCCTCAGCCTCCTGTGCAGCTGGGATTACAGGCACATGCCACCACATCCAGTTAATTATTATTATTTTTTTTTTGAGAAGGAGTTTTGCTCTTGTTGCCCAGGCTGGAGTACAATGGCGCCATCTCGGCTTACTGCAACCTCTGCCTCCCGGGTTCAAGCAATTCTCCTGCCTCAGCCTCCTAAGTAGCTGAGATTACGGGCATGTGGCACCATGCCCAGCGAATTTTGTATTTTTAGTAGAGACAAGGTTTCTCCATGTTAGGTTGGTCTTGAACTCCCAACCTCAGGTGATCTGCCTGCCTTGGCCTCCCAAAGTGCTGGGATTACAGGCATGAGCCACTGTGCCCAGCCAATTTTTGTATTTTTAGTAGAGACGGTTTCACCTTGTTGGCCAGGCTGGTCTCGAACTTCTGACCTCAAGTGATCCACCCGCCTTGGCCTCCCAGAGTGCTGGGATTATAGGCATGAGCTACTGCGCCCGGCCCTGGCCCCGGACCCAGCCCCGATTCTTAACAACCTGATAACCGCCTCTTTTTCCTAAGCCAGGTGGGTAAATGATCCGTTCATGTATAAGAAGGAGGGGCTTACCTGTCATCAACCAGGACTCACCAAGCCTAAATTTGTTTCTTGGCTTAATAAACTTATTGAGCACTAACTGTGGGCGGGGCACAACCCCTCTGGGTCCCAACCAACATCTCTCTGGAAAATTACTGAGCAGTTTCAAAGATATAAAAGCCACTTCCCCCAAGATCCTGACATTTTCCATTTAGGGCCTTGATTACCCAGGATTTGCTGCTTTTCTTTCAGTCTCTCTCCGTGTGATCTCTTGGTCATCTTATGACTCGCAAGAGGCTCCCTGCCAATGGGCAGGACCAGGGAGAGGAGAGAAGGAAAGCAGGCCAGGCACACAGCTACTTGATAGTAGCCTTGGCAAAGTGAGTGAGGAGGTTAAATTGCTGGGCTAGGTTGAAAACTCGGAATTAACTTGTGGATTTTATTGTTTTCCCTCTAGCAAGGATAAACTGAAATTTGCCAAAAAGCAAAGAACAAATCATTCAAAACTGTTAACGAGTTACTATATTTTATTTTCCTGCGACAGATTCACAGAATAAGATTCTTTAAATGGAGTGAGCCCGATGCCAAGCTTTCTCTTGACAGTATGTCTGGCGCAAGACAAGGAGGAACCCCAAGCTAAGAACAGAAGCAAAGAGCATTGGGGGGAGAGGAGCAGCACACATTTGGGTCTAAACCTACTATGACTTGGTCTCAGGACTTCATGGAGAAAACTGGATCCGGTGAAGAATAATAATTAAATCAGACCAGGCACAGTGGCTCATGTCTGTGATCCCAGCACTTTGGGAGGCTGAGGCGGGAGGACTGCTTGAGCCCAGGAGTTCGAGACCAACCTGGACGACAAGGCAAGACCCTATCTCCACAAAAAAAAAATTAAAAAATTGGCTAGGCACGGTGGCTCATGCCTGTAATCCCAGCATTTTGGGAGGCTGAGGCGGGTGGATCACCTGAGGTCGGGAGTTTGAGACCAGCCTGGCCAACACAGTGAAACCCCATTGCTACTAAAAAAAAAAAAAAAAAAAAAAATACAAAAATTAGCCAGACATGGTGGTGCGTCTGTAATCCCAGCTACTCGGGAGGCTGAGGCAGGAGAATTGCTTGAACCCGGGAGGTGGAGGCTGCAGTGAGCTGAGATCGCGCCACTGTACTCCAGCCCGGGCAACAGGGTGAGATTCCATCTCAAAAAAAAAAAAAAAAAAAAAAAAAATTAGCTGGGCGTGGTAGCACACACCCGTAGTTACAGCTACTCAGGAGGCTAAGGTGGGAGGATCACTGAACTCAGGAGGTCGAGGCTGCAGTAAGCCATGTTCACACCACCGCACTCCAGCCTGGGTGACAGAGCTAGACCCTGTCTCAAAAGCAAAAAAGAATAATGATTAAATCACAAATTTACTATCAGAATTCAGAAGTAGACATGAGTAGAAAAAGATGTAAATTTATGGTCTCCCTGCTCTCTGCTGGTTACCTGACTCCATCACCCCAAAGAATGGCTTTGAAGGACCAAATATTTGCATAATTGACACCTTGATTTTGGACTCTGGCCTCCAGAACTGTGATAAAATAAATGGGATCTTTACAAGATTAAGACTACTAAAAAATGATGGAGACCTGCAATCTGCAAATCAGAATGTTCAGATGCCAGAGAAGGTTTTTCATAGCTGGATACATACAGCTAAGATATTCCAGGCAAGAGGAATTTCAGGAGAAAGGGCAGAAGGGGAGGTAACCTTAGGCTGTGTTCCATGAGCATTGTAATGTTTTCTTAGGGCTGCTGTGATAAGTTGTCACAAACTGGATGGCTTACAATAAGAGAAATGGCCAGGTGCGGTGGCTCCACCTGTAATCCCAGCACTTTGGGAGGCTGTGGTGGGTAGATGGCTTAAGCTCAGGAGCTTGAGACTAGCCTGGGCAACATGGAAAAACCCTGTCTCTACCAAAACTAAAAAAATTAGCTAGGCATGGTGGCTAGCATGTGCCTGCTCCTGCTACTCAGGAGGCTGAGGTGGGGGTATTGCTGGAACCCAGGAAATCGAGGCTGCAGTGAGCCAAGATGGTGCCACTGCACTCCAGCCTGGGTGACAGAGCGAGAGAACCTGTCTCAAAAAAACAAAACAAACAAACCAAAACATAAAAAATAAAAATAAATAAAAACCAAGAGAAATTTATTATCTCAGTTCCAGAGGCCAGAAGTCTAAAATCAGGGTGTCTGCAGGCCCATGCTCCTTCTGAAGACCCAGGGGAAGAGTCTTTCCTCGCCTCTGCCTGGCTTCTGGTGTCGCTGCGCTCTGTGGTGTTCCTTAGTTTGTAGGTGTGCGACTCTAATCTCTGCATCCATCATCTCACGGTGCTCTCCCTGTGTGTCTCTGTGTCACTTCTCTTCTTACAGGGACATCAGTCATTGGATTTAGGGCCCAGCCTAATCCAGTATGACCTCATCTTAACTTGATTACATCTGCAAAGACCCTGTTTCCAAATAAGATCACATCCATAATACCAGGGGTTAGGACTTAAACTTATTTTCTTGGGGTAGGGGAGGGGGACACAATTCTACCTGCTATAAGCATTGCATTGTCTCATTTATTTAAATGGGGGAAATTGTGAGGTATCTGGCTGTATGTCAGATAATGATATTTGTTTCATAAATACTGTTAATTGCCTTATGCAGAACACTTATTTGATATGGAAGCGTCCTTACCTTAGGAACTTATGCTTTGGTAGAAACAACAATGCAGGATAAAATGAAGGATGAACTATAAGAAAACCAAGAAAAAGTCCATGGATAGGAGACATTTAGCTGGTGTTACGGAAGACAGGTAGCAGCACTGGTGGAGAGGAAGCAGAGGTAAGAAAGTCACTTTAGGTATTATGGGAGTGGCAGTGAGGGACTAGTTCAAAGGCCAGAGAGTGAGGGATTGAACTGGACAGTTTCCTCGAACACCAAGTAAGTATATTAACCATTGCTTCTGCAGAGGTTTTTTTTTTCTTCTCGAGACAGAGTCTCACTCTGTTGCCTAGGTTGGAGCGCAGTAGCACAATCTTGGCACTGCAACCTCTGCCTTCCAGGTTCAAGTGATTCTCCTGCTTCAGCCTCCCAAGTAGCTGGGATTACAGGCACATGCTGCCGTGCCCGGCTGATTTTTGTACTTTTAGTAGAGATGGGGTTTCACCATGTTGCCCAGGCTGGTCTTGAACTCCTGACCTCAGGTGATCCACCTGCCTCAGCCTCCCAAAGTGCTAGGATTACAGGCGTGAGCCACCGTGCCTGGCCGAGAATGAAATATTTAAAATAGCTTTATTTGACCTAAAGAGTAAAACATTAATGTAACTAAATGCAGTGTAGTATCCTGGGTTCGATCCTAGAACAGAAAAAGGACATTAGTGGCAAAACTGCAGTCCAGTGGTTTCCAGGGACTGGGAAGAGGGGGAATGGCAAATGACTGTTTAATGGGTATGGGGTTTCCTTTTGGGGTGATTAAAATGTTCTGGACTCAGATGGTGGTGATGATTGCACAACACTATAAATGTATGGAATGTTGATGGTAAATTTTGTGTTATGTGTATTTTATCACAATCTAAAATTTAATTTATTTATTTTCAGACAGGGTTTCACTCTGTTGCCCAGGCTGGAGTACAGTGGCACAAACATGGCTCACTGCAGCCTTGACTTCCTGGGTTCAAATGATCCTCCTGCCTCAGCCTCCTGAGTACCTGGGACCACAGGCATGTGGCACCATGCTTGGCTAATTTTTTTTATTTGTTGCCCAGGCTGGTCTTGAACTCCTGGGCTCAAGCAATCCCTCCTCAGTCTACCAATGTGCTGGGATTATAGGAATGAGTCACTGTGCCTGGCCTCATAATTTCTTAAAGACCATAAGACACATTAAAAAAAATCCGGCCAGTGTGGTGGCTCACATCTGTAATCCCAGCACTTTGGGAGGCCGAGGCAGGTGGATCAGCTAAAGTCAGGAGTTCGAGACCAGCCTGGCCAATATGGTGAAACCCCATCTCTACTGAAAATACAAAAATTAGGCAGGTGTGGTGGCGCAAGCCTGTAGTCCCAGCTACTTGGGAGGCTGAGGCAAGAGAATCGCTTGAACCGGGAGATGGAGGTTGCAGTGAGCCAAGATCGCACCACCGCACTCCAGCCTGGGCGACAGAGCAAGACTCCGTCTCAAAAAACAACAACAAACAAACAAACAAACAAAAAAACCAAATGTCTGCAGTTTAGTTACTAGTATTGTTCCAATGTTATTTTTTTAGTTTAACAAACATACCATGATTATCATGGTCAACATTTAGGAAGCTGGGGGAAACAGGAACTCCGTACTATCTGCAACTTTTCGGTAAATCTAAAATTTATATTAAAAAGTTAATGTGGGCCAGGCATGATAGCTCACACCTATAATCCCTGCACTTTGGGAGGCTGAGGTGGGCAGATTATCTGAGGCCAGGAGTTCAAGACCAGCCTGGGCAACATGGCAAAACCCCATCTCCACTATTATAAAAATATAAACATTATTTGGGCATGGTGGTGCATGCCTGTAGTCCCAGCTACTCTGGAAGCTGAGGCACAAGCAATCGCTTGAACCCAGGAGGCAGGGGTTGTAGTGAGCCAAGATCATGCTACTGCATTCCAGCCTGGGTGGTACAGAGACCCTGTCTCAAAAAAACACAAACCCAAAAAGTTAATGTGAAAAAAATCCATGATCCTTATTTGTCCTGATGCATTTGGGTGTTTGTGTGCTTATATATGTATCTATCTTTTAGGTATAATTCCTTTGAGGCCAAAGGTATAATGTGTATCTCTTTGGCACAATTCTTAAAATGTTAGTAAAATTTTCAGAATTTAAGCATTGAACAATTGAGTTGGGTTTTTCTGAAGAGCCCTAAGTAGAACAGCTTTTCAATTAAGGTCTCTGGCTGCTGTGGAACTGGAGGGTAATTGGTGAGTCTCCTCTCTGGGGCCTGTCAACCCCAGAGTAATGACTTCTGGCCACTTCAGACCTGAGGTAATTTCAAACCAGCACAAGTTTCCATTTGTTCTCTTTATCTAGTCTGCCCTCTATGTTCAGTTATTCATGTGGTTCAATTACCCTGAGATCTCAAGGGAGAGAGGCAGGGATTTAAGAAGGAAAAGAACCGACACAGCTCCATATTTTATATGGCATACAATACGTAGGATGTATGGTACTTCTGCACATAATGGTGGTCCGTATCAGTGGGATGTGGTGACTCACACCTGTAATCCTAGCACCTTAGGAGGCTGAGGTGGTTGGATCGCTTGAACCTAGGAATTCGAGACCAGCCTGGGCAACATGGTGAAACCCTGTCTCTAAAAAAGAAAGAAAGAAAGAAGAGACTTTATAACAATTAAACCATCCTGGCTAACACGGTAAAACCCCATTTCTACTAAAAATGCAAAAAATTAGCCGGGCGTGGTGGTGGTCACCTGTAGTCCCAGCTACTTGGGAGGCTGAGGCAGGAGAATGGTGGGAACCCAGGAGGCGGAGCCTGCAGTGAGCTGAGATCGCGCCACTGAACTCCAGCCTGGGTGGCAGAGCGAGACTGTCTCAAAAAAAAAAAAATTAAAAAAACATTCCCCCAAAAAACATCTGCTCATCAGCAAGGATCTGCAAATGTCTCTGCTTTGTCCCGTGCATATTTTTCATCTTTCTAAAAGGTTGATTTTGGCCGGGTGCAGTGGCTCACGCCACGCCTGTAATCCCAGCACTTTGGGAGGCTGAGGTAGGCGAGTCACAAGGTCAAGAGATTGAGACCATCCTGGACAATATGGTGAAACCCCATCTCTACTAAAAATACAAAAATTAGCTGGGCGTGGTGGCACATGCCTGTAGTCCCAGCTACTCAGGAGGCTGAGGCAGGAGAATCACTTGAACCCGGGAGGCGGAGCCCAGGAGGTCGAGGCTGCAGTGAGCTGATATCGTGCCACTGCACTCCAGCCTGGCAACGGAGCAAGACTCCGTCTCAAAAAAAAAAAAAAAAAGATTGATTTTTTTTTTCTAAAATAGGTTAAAATTTCTTAACTAAAACCTTGGAAACTAGCGTTCTTGGTACACGACTTTGTATAAAGTCCTATTTTTCATTAAGTGGCATCTGTTGTCTTATTTGTGGGTTGACTCATTCTTAAAGGGATCGCTTTACACAGATTTGTTCGTTAGCATAAAAGCATACAAATGTAGGAATAATTAGCATTTTAGAAACAGTGAGGATAGGCTGGGCGCGGTGCGGTGGCTCAAGCCTGTAATCCCAGCACTTTGGGAGGCCGAGACAGGCGGATCACGAGGTCAGGAGATCGAGACCATCCTGGCTAACACGGTGAAACCCCGTCTCTACTAAAAAATACAAAAATCTAGCCGGGCGAGGTGGCGGGCACCTGTAGTCCCAGCTACTCGGGAGGCTGAGGCAGGAGAATGGCGTAAACCCGGGAGGCGGAGCTTGCAGTGAGCTGAGATCGGGCCACTGCAATCCAGCCTGGGCAACAGAGCGAGACTCCGTCTCAAAAAAAAAAAAAAAAGAAACAGTGAGGATGGCTCTATTCATCTACAAGAACTGGTGGGGTTGGTGTAAGACAAAATTGGCTAATAAGAGAAATAGAGCTAGAGAAATAGACAGAAGGAAGCAAAAAACCCAGCCAGAACCAGTTCGTTCTCTCGTCATTTAGACAAGGTTTTACCAGTACTTGTGTGGGTTTGGTAGTTAACTGCAGAACCATATGTGCCTATATGTGTTTAATAATTGCAAATGTTTACTCTTAAATTCACTTGCAGTATCTAAATTATGAATAATTCATTCCACAGCATGGGACTGGGGAACCTCAAGAAATATTTTTAATTATCTTTATTAAATCCTAAATGAAAAGCATCACTTCAGGTGTTAAGAACCCAGGATCAGGTCAACTTGTTTACATATTTTTTTGAACAGATGATAGTGGCTGTGTGACAAATTACCCCTAATTTAGGAGATTTAGAACCACAAACATTTATCTCCCAGCTTCGGAGGCTGAGGAATCTGGGAGGAGCTTAGTTGTGGTCAGACTGTAGGTCAGGGGCTACCGCGATCTGAAAGCTTGCCTGGGGCTGAATTCCTCCCAAGCTCACTCTGAGTCTTTGGCAGCTCCTTGCTGTCTGTGGCTGCTGACCTGTTCTATGGGGCCTCTCCATAGCTTTCCTGAGTGTTCTCATGACATGAAAGCTGGCTTCCCCCAGAGTGTGTGATACAAAAGGAAACAAGCAAGCAAGAGAGCACCTGAGATGGAGGACACAGTTTCTTGTGTCCTAACCTCAGAAGTGACATCACTTTGCCTGCATGCTAGTGGTCACACAGACCAACTCTGGCTCAGTGTAGAAGAGGAAGCAGTGTCAATGGGGGCCATCTTGGAGGCTGGGCTACCACTGTGGCTGTCAAGTCTTTGAGGTATTTATACTCTATTGGAAAACTTTAAAATAATGACCTAACAGCTTTAATTTTAAAGGTCAGTATTTATGCTGAAAGTTTCAAACTTTGCTACTACTACATTAATGATGAAAAACTTTAAAGATATACCTAGGGGGTATATAGTTATGTTTTGTTTTTGAGATGGAGTCTCCCTCTGTCGCCCAGGCTGAAGTACAGTGGCGCTATCTCAGCTCACTGCAACCTCCACCTCCCAGGTTCAAGTGATTCTCCTGCCTCAGCCTCCCGAATGGCTGGGACTACAGGCACATGCCACTACGCCTGGCTAATTTTTTGTATTTTTAGTAGAGACGGGGTTTCACTGTGTTAGCCAGGATGATCTTGATCTCCTGACCTCGTGATCTGCCCACCTCGGCCTCCCAAAGTGCTGGGATTACAGGCGTGAGCCACCATGCCCAGCCAGGGGGTATATAGTTTTAAAAAATTATTTTGGTGCCGGGTGCAGTGGCTCATACTTGTAATCTCAGCACTCTGGGAGGCCAGGAGTTTGAGACCAGCCTGAGGAACATAGTGAGACTCCATTTCAATTAAAAAAATGTAAAAATTAGCCAGGTGTGGTGGTGCATGCCTGTAGTCCCAGCTACTGAGAAGGGTGAGGCTGGAGGATTGATTGAGCCCAGGAGGTCGAGGCTGCAGTGAGCTCTGATTGTGTCATGGTACTCCATCCTGGGCTACAGAGCAAGACCCTGTCTCAAAAGATAAAACAGAGCCAGGCGCGGTGGCTCACGCCTGTAATCCCAGTACTTTGGGAGGCCAAGGTGGGCAGATCACGAGGTCAGGAGATCCAGACCAGCCTGGCCAACATGGTGAAACCCCGTCTCTACTGAAAATACAAAAATTAGCTGGGCGTGGTGGTGCATAACTGTAGTCCCAGCTACTTGAGAGGCTGAGGCAGGAGAATCCCTTGAACTTGGGAGGCAGAGGCTGCAGTGAGCTGAAATCACGCCACTGCACTCCAGCGGCCTGGCGACAGAGCAAGACTCCATCTCAAAAAAAAAAAAAAAAGACAAAATAATTAATCTGTCCAGTGCCCCCTCTTACCATATTCCTTTGGCTCTTTATCTCCCCCACGTGGTGCTCTTTTATCTTAAAAATATGCACAATTGATAAATGAAAGATGAACTGCAAATTGGAATAATTTGGGTCCTGATTTGTGAATTGAAAAGATTACCTGAAATTTGGAATGCCCTTGGAAATCTAGGATTTCTGGTTATTCAGGCCAGGCGCGGTGGCTCACGCTTGTAATCCTGGCACTTTGGGAGGTCGAGGTGGGTGGATCACCTAAGGTCAGGAGTTTGAAACCAGCCTGGTCAACATGGTGAAACCCCATCTGTACTAAAAATACAAAAATTAGCCGGGCGTGGTGGCGGGCGCCTGTAATCCAGTTACTTGGGAGGCTGAGACAGGAGAATCGTTTAAAACCAGGAGGTGTTCAATCGCTTGCAATGAGCTGAGATCACACCGTTGCACTCCAGCCTGGGTGACAAGAGCGAAACTCCGTCTCAAAACAAAAAATAAATAAAAATAAATAAATAAAAAGGAAAAGAAAAGAAAATGAATCGGGAGCTTTTTTTTTTTTTTTTTCTAAACGGCATTTACTAACCAGCTAAGTACCTTCTATGAGCAAGGCACTGTACAAGAGCTGTTGGGGATACCAAAATAACAATCTACTATCTACTAAAGTTAAAAGCCGGACAGTACGGTGACTGGATGTTCAGAAAAGAAACCAGATGACATTATTATTGTACACCAAAAAAAGCCCCCCAAAAACCATACTCAACTGTCACATTCTTATGGAATACAATTTTTAAAGATTGTATACAATTTGCATGTGAAATTTTGCTTACTTTTTAATTAGGTATGCCACTGAGTATGTTTAATATATTTTATATCTCAGATGCACAGACCAGGTCTGGTTGATTTTAGCCAACAACGTATTGTTGAAAAAGATGCTATTTTACTGCGGCAAACCACCATTAACATAAATTTTAACGACAGTTTTGAGTATTTTATTAGGAATAAGGCTTGAAACTTGAATAGGACTAGTATTTTATTCCTAACAATTTACCATTTCATAATAAAGGCTGTCTCACTCTTAAGTGGAAAACATATTACGTCCTACTTTTATAAACTTTGGTTGAACTAAATAAAACAGCAACATGTACCCAACGTTTTTAGACTTTTATTCAGTACCATAAACACTAAACTATACAGAGCTAAAATCATGCAAAAGATTGCAAAACAAACTGCCTTGGGAAATTTCCAGTCTAAGTTAAATGGACCAAGTATAGGATTGAATTTTAAGAAGTTGGTGAGAAGATTCCAGCTCTTGTACTCACAGGTAAGGTCCCAGGATTCTATTTGTTGAAATGTCTGCAGACCCACTCCCTACAGCAGGGGCATGGAGCAAATGTGCCTTCAGGAAGTGCTTATTAGTCCCCCCAGAGCCTTTTTCGTGAAAACAGACGGATGGAGGCCTCAGACGACTCTGGCGGTCAGACCCTGAACCAGATGCCTGAGCTGCGCTCAGAAGGCTCGTCTCGCAGGAGCTGGCGAGTGGCTAGGGCTTCGGAGGCTAGGTTCGGGGCCCGGGGGGTCTCCGTGCGCAGGGCACTCTTTGGCTCGATTCATGTCCCCGCCCTCCCACCTGAGCACACTGGGCAGAGACCCTGCGGCAACGGGCTAGTTGCGCCTCCTTGTCCGCCGTGGGCCGGTCGCTGGGCCCCAGGCCGCTTTTTACAGCTCCTTTAATAATAAAATGGACAGCAGGGATCCTAACCAGACGTGGGCACCAAGACAAAGGAGGTGGCAGACGCGCCTGAGGGCCTGCTCGCTAGCTCCCGCCTCCCCAATCCGCGGTCACCCGGGGACAAAGGCCAGGCCGGACTGGGTGGAGGTGGGACGTCTACATCTGTGTCCAGTAAGGCGCCAGGCGAGTCCCAGCTGGACGCCACGGGCGGGGCCGAACGCGGCAGCCGACCAGAGACCCGCGGCGCACCGGCGTGGGGCGTGGCAAGCGGAGCCTCCCGTGATGCCGCGCGGCGGCCGGCTTCCGGCTGTGGGTGGTGCGGGGGAAACAGCAGCGGCCGGAAGCGGGCTGAGCCGGCCTCTGGTAACGCCACCTGCACTTCCGGGGGCGTCGAGCCTGGCGGTAGAATCTTCCCAGTAGGCGGCGCGGGAGGGAAAAGAGGTTTGAGGGGCCGGGCTGGGCGGATCCCGTCCTCCCCCGATGTGAGCAGTTTTCCGAACCCCCGTCAGGCGAAGGCTGCCCAGAGAGGTGGAGCCGGTAGCCGGGCCGGGAACATGAGGCAGTCTCTCCTATTCCTGACTAGCGTGGTTCCTTTCGTGCTGGCGCCGCGACCTCCGGACGACCCGAGCTTCGGCCCCCACCAGAGACTCGGTAAAGACCCAGGGGAGTTGGCTTAGGCGGCTCCTGGAGCGCTCGTTGGAGGGAAGAGCAGGGGAGCTGGGTCTATCAGGTGTTTGGGGGCGGGGTATTGGCGACGGTGGCGCGTCCCTACGCTTTCAGTGTAGAAGGGGGTGTGGCTCTCAGAGTTTGGGGAAAGATAAAGGAGATGGGCCTATCTCTGAGTGGGAAAGGGCTACTGGACGGGCTCCATGTAGTGACTGAGCGCCTGAGAGGGGTTTGCTCCCTAGCTTTGTGTTTGGGGAGGGTGTTGGGAAAGCGGTAAGGAGTGGGGCGGCTGGTTCTTGTTTGGAGAGGGAGATGTGGTCAGGGTTCCTGCCTTAGTAAGGAACAAATCTAGTGTTGTGTATTTCTACCAGGGGCAGAAAGGAAGGGCCCAAAGCTCCAGAATTCTTCCTGGTCCTCTAAGGAGGGAACTAGAATTTCTGCTGTAGGAGGTACTTATGCAGTAATCTCGTTGGGAGGCGGAGACTGGAGTTGGAGTCTTAAGAGTTGTGTTTTTGCGAACATCCTAAGCACGTTCTTGGTTATTTCAACTGTAGCTTATTGGAGGTGCTTGGGAGATGGGGGAAGGCGGAAACCTGCTAAGCCAACTCGTGATGCTGCCACTGTGAACGCTTTCCTTGCACTTTTAAACAAATAAATTATCAGGAATGACGAGTTTGATCAGTTTAGAGGCTAGAAAGTAGAGGGTTCCTATTTCATTAGATTTTCCAGAGAGATTGGATTTTAAGGATGGACATGCATTAAGGGGTCTGAACTTTGGTGGAAATAAGTTTGCGTGAACTTTTAGTGTATTTTAAGATCCTTTTATCTTTCAAAAATTGACATGTAAGACACTTTGATTAGTAGTAATAAAGTGTGAAATAATGTTTTCCCAGTGTGTGAAATTGTAGGCTTGCATGGTTGTACTGATCCCCAAATTTCACCATGATACCATGTGTAGTATTTTTTTCTTTGTATTTAGTGGACAGAAATTGTAATGGATTGATATGGATATTAAAGGTGTTGAGAGTGTTATCACTTGTACAGCTACCTTATGATTATTTCCGATTGAAATGGATTACAAGTGACTCGTGAAAGGCAAGGGATCTAGTTAGGAAGTGCTGAGAAGTGGTAAGTCAGTACAAATTGAAGGACATTTTGAAGTAGGGTTGTGGTTAGGATGGAGGGATAGGGTAAGGGTCTTCATTTTAAGGATAAATGTTAGTAAAAAGAATAAATGTCTGTTTTGAGATATTAAAATTATATTTGCACCACCCTGACACAACTGTTTCACTTGCGTTATTAATCTGTTGTTCGCATGACTCCTCAGGAAGCATACAGTTTAAAGAAAAACATTACTTTCTAGATCAATTCATAACATTTGCAGATCGTAAGGTTTTTTTAGACCTCTCCCCCTCCAAGACAGAGTCTTGCTCTGTTGCCCAGGCTGAAGTGCAGTGGCAGGATCTCAGCTCACTGCAACATCTGCCTCCCAGGTTCAAGCAGTTCTTCTGCCTCAGCCTCCTAAGTAACTGGGATTACAGGCATGTGCCACCATGCCCGGCTAATTTTTGTATTTTTAGTAGAGACGGGGTTTCACCATGTTGGCATGGCTGGTCTCGAACTCTTGACCTCCTGATCCGCCTGCTTGGGCCCCCCGAGTGCTGGGATTACAGGCGCGAGCCACTGCTCCTGACCCATATGTTTTTTATTTGCAAAGTGCAGAAGAATACATAGACTTTCCTTTTTTTTTTTTAAACGAAGTGTTTGAAGAACACATACTGTCTGCTAAGTATTATATGTGCCATTGGAAATACAAAGATCAGACGTTATCCATCTTCAAATGGTTGTGGCATAGTGAAACAGACATCCGTTTAGGACATTTCTAAAACAGCAAAGAAGAAAGTGCTAGAGTACATTATAGCAAGTATTATCACCAAGGGCCACTGGACCCAGCCTAGGAAGGTTAGTGAAGACTTCCTGGAGGAGGTGATACTTGAGCCCAGACTTTAAGGTTAAGTAGATGAAGAGGGAAAATAAGGGCACTCCTGATGGTGGAACTTAGAGACTATTAGGACTTAGAGACTGATATGAACCTTAGAGATCAAGTCTAGTTTTCAAATAAAGGAGAAAGAAAAGTGAGTCTCAGGAAGGTGCTGTCAGTTGTCAGGTTCACTCAGTGATGAACATAGGCCTTGTGAGTATTTTTCTTTTGAAGAATGACTTTTTTTTTTTTTCAGTTTGTTTGACAGCTTACAATATAATTTGTTGCTTAACTTAACCCCCCCACCATTAGATTGAGTTGGTCAAGACTAGCAAATAGTTTCATAGTTGAAAAGCATGGTTTAGGCCGGGCGCGGTGGCTCAAGCCTGTAATCCCAGCACTTTGGGAGGCCGAGGCGGGTGGATCACGAGGTCAGGAAATCGAGTCTATCCTGGCTAACATGGTGAAACCCCGTCTCTACTAAAAATACAAAAAAAAAAAAAAACTAGCCGGGCGTGGTGGCGGGCGCCTGTAGTCTCAGCTACTTGGGAGGCTGAGGCAGGAGAATGGCGTGAACCCGGGAGGCGGAGCTTGCAGTGAGCCGAGATCACGCCACTGCACTCCAGCCTGGGAGACACAGCGAGACTCCGTCTCAAAAAAAAAAAAAAAAAAAAGAAAAGCATGGTTTATTATTTATTTTTTATGTTTATTGTCCTACAATGTTACTATACTGCAGTACTAAATATTGATTAGGCATATGACAACATTTTTCTGAAAGGCAAAAAATACATAATAAATTGAAGCCTGGCTTTTAGAGTACTCTATGGGTCACCAAAAATGATTTCAATTGAACTGTTATGAATTGCATAATTTAGGAAACTTATGAGTCATAAGAGCTTAGTCATGATGATATCTTGTTGAAGTTGCAGCTGGGGTGTATAAGTCTCACTTTGATTTCAAAATTGTTTTCCCTTTGTGTTACTTTTAATAAAAGAGGATGTTGTGGGTGGGAGGAAAAAATACAGGTCACCATGAGGGATGAGAAAGTTTGTATCTGAAACATGTATTTTGAAATTTACCTTGAGGTTATTGGCATGGGGATTCTCCATATTGCAGTGCTGATTTCATTATTGACAGCACCATTTTACTCAGTATTTTGACATCTGGCTTTCTCTTTTGATGTTAATTTTGCTTACTGGCTGTATTCCTTTGAAACCTAAATGCTTAACTGTCCTAACTGCTCCAAGGGAGATTTAATGTAACTCTGTTTTATACTAGTCTAAGAGAAAAACCGTATTTCAAGAGTAGAAGGGAGAGGAGTTAAGCAGAGAATTGTGATGGGAAACTGGAGAGATCCTTTTGACTTTCACAGGATTTCCTAGAACATTAAATGTAGGTTTCCTCCAAGGCCAACTTTTGTGAGAATATAAATGTGTATAGCTGGAAGTGTAATGTGAAGAAAGTCTGAAAAAGATTGATAGGAAAGGAGGACAGGAATGGGCTTCATTGAGGTAACGGAAGTGAAATGAAGGGCTTTTCATATATGGGTTGAACATCCCTAATCTGAAATGCTCCAAAATTTGGAACTTTTTGAGTGCTGGCATGACACCACACATTACCCCAAACAAACGATTTTTTCACCATATTAATGGTATATTTTTTGCTGTGTAGTACTTATGTGTGAATAGATATAAGAAAATGATTACTGGCTGGGCGTGGTGGCTCAAACCTGTAATCCCAGCACTTTGGGAGGCCGAGCTGGGCGGATCATGAGGTCAGGAGATCGAGATCATCCTGGCTAACACTGTGAAACCCTGTCTCTACTACAAATACAAAAAATTAGCCGGGCATGTTGGCAGGCACCTGTAGTCCCAGCTGCTCGGGAGGCTGAGGCAGGAGAATGGCGGGAACCCGGGAGGCGGAACTTGCAGTGAGCAGAGATCGCGCCACTGCACTCCAGCCTGGGCGACAGAGCGAGACTCTGTCTCAAAAAAAGTAAATAAATAAATGAAACGTAAATGAATTTTATATTTAGACTTGGGTCCCATCCCCAAGATACCTCATTATGTATATGCAAATATTTTAAAATTTTAAAAATTCTGAAGAATGAAACATTTCTGGTCTCAAGCATTTTGGATAAGGGATGCTCAATCTGTATCTCTTTATTTGCTCCTAAAATCAGCCACGGAAATGGGCATCTCTCTGTTCCCCCCATTTCCTTTGTTGTTGTTGTTGTTACATGAGTTGTACTGGTTTCACTTCATTTGACAGTGTTCTGCTAATGACTGGATGTGTATCTCTGACCTGGACTCACTCTCTGGAGCTCATATTCAGCTGCTCATTTGGCACTTCAAATATAACATGTCCAAAATTAGTTACTTTTTTTTTTTTTTTTTTTGAGAAGGAGTCGCATTCTGTCACCCAGGCTGGAGTGCAGTGGCACAATCTCGGCTCACTGCAACCTCCATTTCCTAGGTTCAAGTGATTCTCGTGCCTCCCCAAGTAGATGGGATTACAGGCACCGGCCACCACACCTGTCTAAGTTGTTTTTTTTTTTTTTTTTTTTGTTGAGAAGGAGTCTTGCTCTGTCGCCCAGGCTGGAGTGTAGTGGTGCGATCTCGGCTCACTGCAAACTCTGCCGCCTGGGTTCACGCCATTCTACCGCCTCAGCCTCCCGAGTAACTAGGACTACAGGCACCTGCCACCACACCCGGCTAATTTTGTTTTTGTATTTTTAGTAGAGACGTGGTTTCACCGTGTTAGCCAGGATGGTCTTGATCTCCTGACTTCGTGATCCGCCCACGTCGGCCCCCCAAAGTGCTGAGATTACAAATGTGAGCCACTGTATCCGGCCTTTTTTGTATTTTTAGTAGAGACAGGGTTTCACCATGTTGGACAGGCTGGTGTTGAACTCCTGACCTCTGGTGATCCACCTGCCTCAGCCTCCCAACGTGCTGGGATTACAGACGTGAACCACTGCCCTTGCCAGTTACCTATTCTTTTGATTACAAGATTGAGTAGCTGGACACAGTGGCATGAGCCTGTAATCCCAGCACGTTGGGAGGTTGAGGCCGACGGATGACTTGAGACCAGGAGTTTAAGACCAACTTGACCAACGTGGTGAAACCTGTCTCTACTAAAAATACAAAAATTAGCCAGGCGTGGTGGCATGTACCCGTAAGCCCAGCTACTGGGGAGGCTGAGGCAGGAGAATCGCTTGAACCCAGGAGGCAGAGGTT
Organism: Macaca nemestrina; assembly: GCF_043159975.1. Lineage (NCBI taxonomy): Eukaryota > Metazoa > Chordata > Mammalia > Primates > Cercopithecidae > Macaca > Macaca nemestrina. Next base: position 9,697,567 of record NC_092137.1, on the reverse strand, counting down.
GCAGTGTGCCGAGGTTGAGCCACTGCAATCCTGCCTGGGTGGCAGAGCGAGACTCCATCTCAAAAAAAAAAAAAAAAAAAAAGAATGAGTATCGGATACAGGTTTAGACTGGGACTAGGCAGGGCTGCTGGTAATTGTGGAAGTTGTCTCATTGCCTAACCTGAAACTTGCATCCTGGTTACTTGTCTTGCTGGAGAGCCTTGGCTCAGGTTAAGTCCTGGGTCTGTTGAGGAGCTCATATTCCATCCTCCTTTACTGGTATAAATCCATAAAATTGTTTAGTTCTCAGGCTCTGGGGTCCCTGGCCTAGCAGAGAGCACTGCTCCCTTTTTCTCATTCCTTAGTCCCAACAACCCGCACCTGACACTTGTTACACATGGCCTGCTTCCCTGTCCTGTGTGTTTGGGGAGTGCTGAAGAGGAAGGCTTCTGTATCTTTAGCACAAACGCAGGAAACACCTCACAGCAGTACTGGGTTTATGTTTTCCATTTCTGGTATCAGAAGTAGGAGCATGACACTGATTAGTGTCTTTTTGGGGGAACTTTTTGTACTTCATGCAGCAGAGCAGTGAAGAGTGAGCTGAGTACCTTGGGGTTCTGCAGTACACTTGCAAGTAGTATTTTAGGAAAATGCAATTTGCTGCAAAAATAAAAGAAATTGATATAAAAAATCCACAAGCTGGGCACAGTGGCTCACAACTGTAATCTCAGCATTTTGGAAAGTTAAGGGGGAAGGATCACTTGAGCCCGGGTGTTTGAGACCAGCCTGGGCAACATGGCAAGACCTCGTCTCTACAAAAAAATAGATACAAAAATTATCCAGGTGTGGTGGCATGTGCCTGTGGTCCCAGCCACCTGGAGGATTGCTCATGCCCAGGAGGTTGAGTCTGCAGTGAGTGGTGATTGTGCCCTGCACTCTAGCTTGGGTAACAGAGCGAGACCCTGTCTCAAAAACAAAACAAAACCCCACACGTTTCCAGTATAGCACTTCTCATATAGCACTTTATTTACATTGTTCTTAAATACATTTGGGACAGTTATATACATACCGCTATACATATGTGTATATGTGTTGATATACACACAAAATTATATACATAATTTTTGTTTGTTTTTGAGACGGAGTTTCACTGTCGCCCAGGCCGGAGTGCAGTGGCACGATATCAGCTCACTCACTGCAACCTTTGCCACCCAGGTTCAAGTGAGTCTCCTGCCTCAACCTCCTGAGTAGCTGGGATTACAGGTGCCTGCCACCACGCCTGGCTAATTTTTGTATTTTTAGTAGAGACTGGGTTTTACCATGTTGGCCAGGCTGGTCTTGAACTCTCAACCTTGTGATCCACCTGTCTTGGCTTCCCAAAGTGCTGGGATTTCAGGTGTGAGCCATTGTGCCCTGCCATATACATAATTTTTTAAAGTTTTACGATTAGTTTGAGCTTAAAAATGTCAGCTCTGGGCTTAATGAAGAAAATATGGGTATACTTTATGTCAGTGCATTAAAGTCAGTGGCCACAAAAGCTTATCCCAGAGATAAAACAATTCAGATAGAAGTGGGGGTGTGGAAGGTTTATCGCATCTTCTGTAGGCAGCTCCACAGCTACAACCAGAAGGCTAGTTTGTTACAGGCCTGAAAGCCTGGTTTTCTCTTTATTCTTCTTTGAAAAACTTTAGAAGGAACAAAGTATTGGCTACTTTTTACCACTGATGCCAGTGTTAAGAATCTTGTGATAACTCTCCCTGCTGAAAATCACTATATGGCTCATCAGTAACACAACTGCAGACGTGATGACTTAATACAAAGGAAGTCCTATGTAAATGAGCAATGAAATTGCAACTATATATAAGGAACAAAATAGAATATGAAACTCCAGAATCTTTTTTTTTTCATTTCTGTTTCTCCCAAGGCTCTGGCATTCAAAACTCCAGAATCTTTCAGCATCCAGTTGCCTCCTGATATCAGCCGCTCTCTTACTTGTTTTTTTTTCTTTTTAAATCACAGTGAGCCACAACCTAGGAGTCTTTTAGTGGTTTCTACTTGGTTTGCTTTGCAGCCTACCAGCAGATTTCCTACATTCCAGTCTTCTTCCCCTCTAGCGCATTTTCCGCACTGCAGTCATTATGAAATTTCTTTCTTTTTCTTTGGGATGGAGTCTCACTGTGTCACCCAGGTTGGAGTGCAGTGGCGTGATCTCGGCTCACTGCAAACTTTACCTCCTGGGTTCAAGTGATTTCTCATGCCTCAGCCTCCCAAGTAGCTGGGATTATAGGCACCTGCTACCATGCCCACTAATTTTGTATTTTTAGCAGAGACAGGGTTTTGCCACATTGGCCAGGCTGGTCTCTAACTCCTAACCTCAAGTGATCGCCCGCCTCGGCTTTCTCTTTCTCCCTCTTTTTTTTGTTTGGATTTTGAGACAGAATCTGGCCCCGTCGCCTAGGCTGGAGTGCAGTAGCATAATATCAGCTCACTGCAGCCTCTGCCTCCTGAGCTCAAGCCATCCTCCCATCTCAACTTCCTGAGCAGCTGGGACTCCAGGTGTACACCACCATGCCTGGCTACTTTTTGTATTTTATTTTATTTTTGTTTTTGGTAGAGACGGGGTTTTGCTGTGTTGCCCAGGGTTGTCTTGAACTCATGGGCCCAAGCCATCTGCTCACCTTGGCCTCCCAAGGTGCTGGGATGACAGGCATGAGCCACCACAGCTGGCCCATAATGAAATTTTTAACTTACAGCTATTGCCATTATCCAAAACCCAGAATCCCTGATTTCCTTCCATAGCCCTCCGTGACCTGACCTGGGCCTGACTCTCCAGCCTCACACCTCATCGTATTCTCTCTGTATTGCTCTGCATTGCAGCCTCATTGAGTTGCTTTCACTTCTTTAAGTGTTGTGTTCTATTTTTTTGTGAACTTTACCGTATGTTATGCCCTTGACTTAAAGCCTTTCCTTTCTTTTCCTTCTCTGAGGTGCTGCTTCATCCTTTTGGTCTTCAAAACTGTTTCCCTGGGAAAACATCTTTGACTCAGCAGGCAGGGATCATGCTCCTGCTGTGTCTGTGCATAACTTTCTGCGGCTGCTTCTGTCTTGGTCTGTGATGTACTTTATAATAATTTTGGTCTTTCCTTCACTGTCACAATACCGGAAATCTATTTCTTTTTCTCTGTGTTGTATCCTTAGTGCCTGAAAGGTAGGAGCTTCTTAATAAATATTCGTTGAATAATCAAGTAAATGGAGTCTGGTGGAAAAGAGAAAAAATAAGTGTAGAATGTGTGTGCAAGAAAGGAGGGGAAGGGGGATGAAAAAGATAACAAAAGCACATAACAAAACAACAAATAGCAAAAACTACAAAAAATAAAAAGCAGATGACAAAAAATAAAAAAGATAACAAAATGATGATTGCTGTGGCAACTTGTAGAAAGTAAGGAAGGTCCTCTCATTCTAGAGAGAAGTGGGCAGCCATTGTAGTTTTTTAAAGAGAGAATATGGGCTGGACTCGGTGGCTCACGCCTGTAATCCCAGCACTTTAGGAGGCTGAGGCGGGTGGATCACGAGGTCAAGAGATCAAGACCATCCTGGCCAACATGGTGAAACCCTGTGCCTACTAAAAATACAAAAATTAACTGGGCATGGTGGCGTGCACCTGTAGTCCCAGCTACTTGGGAGACTGATACAGGGGAATTTGCTTGAACCCAGGAAGCAGAGGTTGCAGTAAGCTGAGATCACGCCACTGCATTCCAGCCTGACCACAGAGTGAGACTCCATCTCAAAAAAAAAAAAAAAAGTATATGGCCAGACACTGAGCTGAGATAGACAAGCATGGCAGTGTCTGGTATTAACTGTAATAAACTCTACTGTAAGAAGCAGGTGGTTTATGCTTAAGTTTATTGAGAGAATTGGATATGGATAAGAGATAAACTCTTGGGAAATGGGGAGAAATATAAATTCTGTTGGAAAGGCTGTAAAAAATTGAGATTACTAATGGTTAGAATTTTGGAAGTGAAGTGCAGTAAAATATTGAGTACCCAAGAGAGGTTACTTGTTAGTGAAAACACAATAGCAGTAGTACGTAGCTACAGTTTGGCTCCAAAGGAAGAACTGTTTTTACTGTAGTTTGTAATGGCTTCAGAATCTCCAATTTGAGATACCCAGTTATTAAAAGAGAATAAATTACAGTTGAAATGCATTAGTTAAGTATTTTAAAGTGCTTTAGCAAGCTACATTTAAAAAGTGCTTATTATAGAAAATATACCTAAAATAACCAATGATGTTACTGTCTTATGCTTATTTTTTCTAGACCTATTTTTATACATAGTTAAGATCATACAATATGAGTATTTCTGAAATCTATGTTTAACATTATAACATATGTATTTTTCCATGTTTCTTTCTTTTCTTTTCTTTTCTTTTCTTTTCTTTTCTTTTCTTTTCTTTTCTTTTCTTTTCTTTTCTTTTCTTTTCTTTTCTTTTCTTTTCTTTCTTTTTTTTGAGACAAGGTCTCATTCTGTCACCCAGGCTGGAGTGCAGTGGTGCAATCTTGGCTCACTGCAGCCTTGACCTCCTGGGCTCAAGCGATCCTCCTGCCTGAACCTTCTGAGTAGCTGAGACTACAAGCACATGCCACCACGCCTGGCTAATTTTATTTTTACTTTTTGAAGAAATGAGGGTCTCACCATATTGCCCAGGCTGGTCTTGAACTCCTTGGGTCAAGCAGTTCTCTCACCTTGGCCTCCCAAAGTGCTGGGATTACAGCCGCGAGCCACCGCCCTCAGCCCCATGTTCTTAAAAACCTTTTGTAAACGACATTTAAAATAGTTGCATATTTTTTCCCCGTCTTTGGAAGTGTTACAACATCCAACTATTTCACAGTTACTAATTTACCTTCATTCTGGTTTTTGTCCTTGAAAATAAGGCAAGGCTGAATAATGAACATCTTTGTGGCTAAAGTTTTTTTCTTTACTTTGAGTTGTTTCCTTCCTTTAGCTTAGTTCAGTGGTTTTCTTTTTTCTTTTTCTTTTTTTTTTTTTTGAGACGGAGTCCCGCTCTGTCGCCCAGGCTGGAGTGCAGTGGCGCGATCTCGGCTCACTGCAAGCTCCGCCTCCTGGGTTTACGCCATTCTCCTGCCTCAGCCTCCCGAGTAGCTGGGACTACAGGCGCCCGCCACCTTGCCCGGCTAGTTTTTTGTACTTTTTAGTAGAGACGGGGTTTCACCGTGTTAGCCAGGATGGTCTCGATCTCCTGACCTCGTGATCCGCCCGTCTCGGCCTCCCAAAGTGCTGGGATTACAGGCTTGAGCCACCGCGCCCGGCCTCTTTTTTCTTTTTCTTTCTTTTTTGAGATGGAGTCTCGCCTTGTTCCCCAGGCTGGAGAGCAGTGGTGCTATCTCGGCTCACTGCAGCCTCCACCTCCCAGGTTCAAGCAGTTCTCCTGCCTCAGCCTCCTGAGTAGCTGGGATTACAGGCGTCTGCTGCCACACGCTGCTAATTTTTGTATTTTTAGTAGAGACAAGATTTTGCCATGTTGTCCAGACTGGTCTTGAACTCCTGACCTCAGGTGATCCACCCGCCTCGGCCTTGCAAGTGCTGGGATTACAAGTGTGAACCACCGCACCCAGCCAATTCAGTGGTTTTCATACTTGAGTGTGTCAGCATCACCTGGAAGCCTTGTTAAACACAGACTATTGGATCTCACTGGGTGAATTTCTGTTTGAGTAGGTCTGAGGGGAGACCTGAGCATTTGCATTTTTAACAAATTCCCAGGTGATGATGATGCTGCTGGTTTGGGAACTATGAGAACTACTGGGCTGTATTATTGACAATGAAATTACAATGTTGAGGTTAAGTTACTAAGTCAGTAGGAGTGATTATGATCTTGAATGAAACTGAGTTCATGTACCAACCTGTATCAGGGAAGTTGAAGAACTAAAGGACCATATTGCATTTCAGCACTGAGAATTCGTGCAGTTTGTGAACATGTGAGTGCTGATATGTGCAAGGTTTTTGCCGAGTATTGTGAGGCAAGGATGTTGTAATGAATAAAATATAGCCCTTTTTGGCCCCTTTTATTTTTTTGAGATGGAGTCTTGCTCCATCGCCAGGCTGGAGTGAAGTAGCATGATATCGGCTCACTGCAACTTCCGCCTCCCTGGTTCAAGCGATTCCCCTGCCTCAGCCTCCTGAGTAGCTGGGACTACAGGTGCGCGCCACCACGCCCGACTAATTTTTTGTATTTTGGTAGAGACCGGTTTTCACCATGTTGGCCAGGATGGTCTCGATCTCGTGACCTTGTGATCCCCCTGCCTTGGCCTCCTAAAGCGCTGGGATTACAGGCTTGAGCCACCACGCCCAGCCTGGCCTTCCCCCGCCCCCCAGAGATGGAGTCTTGCTCTGTCACTCAGGCTAGAGTGCAGTGGCGCAATCTCAGCTCCCTACAACCTCTGCCTCGCAGGTTCAAGCGATTCTCCTGCCCCAGACTCTCGAGTAACTGGGATTACAGGTGTGCACCACCACGCCTGGCTAATTTTGTATTTTTAGTAGAGACAGGGTTTCACCATGTTAGGCTGGTCTGGAACTCCTGGCCTCAGGTGATCCTTGGCCTCCCAAAGTGCTGGGATTACAGGTGTGAGCCACCAGGCACGGCCTCATTTGAGGAAACTTTTGATATCAGAATCTTAGGTTTTTCATTAGCGATTGCCAGATTTCCATATTCCTCTGGAAGGTAAAGGCCTAATTGCTAGCATTCTGGAAGCCAGTTAGGGTAGGAGGGTAGGGTATTGGGTAGAGGATAAAGAAGGGGTTTGGGAAATGAGGGGTGGCGTGTCTCTTGGCAGTTGTATGGTTAAATTGAGTTTTTGTTTTATTTATTGATATGTGTTTTTCAGGTACATGCTACCTATTTTGCTACCTATATACAATGTGTAATGATCAAATCAGGGTGATTGGGATACCCACCATTTGAAACATCTTTTCTGTGTTAGGAATATTACAAGTCTTCTAGCTATTTTGAAGTATACAATAAATTATTAACTATAATTTCTGTACTGTACTATCAAATATTAGAACTTATTAATCAAACTGTATTTTTGTAACCCTAACCACTTTCTCTTCATCTCCACCACTCCCACTTCCCTTCTTAGCCTCTGGTGACCATCATTCTGCTGTGTACCTCCACGAGATCCACTTTTTTAGCTTCCACACATGAGTGAGAGTCTTTCTTTTAAAACTGGTTTTGTGAGCATATTTAACATTAGTAGCAATAAACTTGTATTTTCAGCTGCTGTTTCTATATTTTGAGGACCTTCTAAGTCCACTGGAAGCATTTTGAATACCATAGTGTCTGCAGTGATATTTGTTGAAAGAAAAGGAAAGCATCAGTGCAGATATTTTTAAACATTTTTTTTTTTTTTTTTTTTTTTTTTGAGACGGAGTCTCGCTCTGTAGCCCAGGCTGGAGTGCAGTGGCCGGATCTCAGCTCACTGCAAGCTCCGCCTCCCGGGTTTACTCCATTCTCGTCTCAGCCTCCCGAGTAGCTGGGACTAGAGACGCCCGCCACCTCGCCCGGCTAGTTTTTTGTATTTTTTAGTAGAGACGGGGTTTCACCATGTTAACCAGGATGGTCTTGATCTCCTGACCTTGTAATCCGCCCGTCTCGGCCTCCCAAAGTGCTGGGATTACAGGCTTGAGCCGCCGCGCCTGGCCTTAAACAGTGTTTAAAGATAATCAAGTCACCCAATTTGTTTTCTAAAAATCTTTCTAATTTTGGAAGAGCAGTGGAGTTTCTGTTGATAAAAAATGATTTATAGTTTGTACTTGACACTTCCTAATGGATTACATCAGGAAAGATTTATTGTCTGGCACTCTCATTTTAACAATATTACAATTGATTATTAGGTTTAGATGCTAATACCTTTTTTACCTTTATTTCAGAGAAGCTTGATTCTTTGCTCTTAGACTACGATATTCTCTCCTTATCTAATATCCAGCAGCATTCGGTAAGAAAAAGAGATCTACAGACTTCAACACATGTAGAAACACTACTAACTTTTTCAGCTTTGAAAAGGTAATTTGAATTATTCATGGAATAATGTTGGGGCACTGGGGGCTTGGTTTGGCAAAAACAAAAAAGTAAGGGTATCTACTGAAATCTTGGGAAATTATGTTTTAAAGATTTGTAATTAATATAATTAGAGTCTGTTATATATACAGTGGTTTTGAAGTATAATGCTTATTCTAAAATTAATACTGGGGCTGGGTGCAGTGGCTCACGCTTGTAATCTGAACACTTTGGGGGGCCAAGACGTGTGGATTGCTCAAGCTCAGGAGTTTGAGACCAGCCTGGGCAACATGGCAAAACCCCGTCTCCACTAAAAGTACAAAAATTAGGCATGGTGGCATATGCCTGTAATCCCAGCTACTTGGGAGGCTGAGGCAGGAGAATCGCTTGAACTGGGGAGGTGGAGGCTGCAGTGCGCCGAGATGGTGCCACTGTACTCCAGACTGGGCAACAGAGTGAGACTCTATCTCAAAAATAAATAAATAAATAAATAAATAAATAAAATAAAGTTCATACTGATGAGTATTTTTAAAAAAGTAAATAGGTGTTGCAGAGGTCTTAATGATGGTAATGATGTTTTGCAAATTCTAACAGATAATTTTAATTAATTGAATGCTTATAAAACCTTTTGTTTTTGTTGCTACTTTAGAACCATCAGCCATGTGCTAAATATTATCTTTATGTATGAAGAGATAAATATTTTGTTCAGGACTCCACTGCCTGGTGGAAAGCTGGGTCTAGAATTTCATGTTCTATTTATTTACTTTAGTTAGTTTCCAAGATTCTTTAACCTGCTTCATATTAATTTATTTTTAAAGACAGGGTCTTGCCTTGTTGCCCAGGCTGATCTTGAGCTCCTGAACTCAGGTGGTCTTTCCATCTTGGCCTCCCAAAGTGCTGGGATTACAGGTGTGAGCCAACATGCCTGGCCCAAATTTAATGTTCTTTCTACATTGAGTTCTTCTTACTTCTTAGCATAAATTGATTGGTATGTTCTGTTTCAGGAGTGATTTTAATACCATGTGTTGTTTTGCACATTGAAATGTTAAATAATTGCAGGCCTCTTTTTAAAGTCTTTAGGAAGCTTTATTCAGTATCAGAAAACAGACACATGGAGAGTATAAATTGACTGAATTATTCTTTATTGGTGTTTTTTTGTTTGAGAGTCTTGCTCTGTTTTCCAGGCTGGAGTGCAGTGGTGTGATTTTGGCTCCCTGCAATGTCTGCCTCCTAGGTTCAAGTGATTCTTGTGCCTCAGCCTCTCAAGTAGCTGGGACTACAGGTGCACACCAGCACGCCTGGGTAATTTTTGTATTTTTAGTAGAGACGGAGTTTTACCATGTTGGCCAGGCTGGTCTTGAACTCCTGACCTCAAGTGATCCACCATCTCAGCCTCCCAAAGTGCTGGGATTACAGACATGAGCCACTGCGCCTGGCCATCTTTATATAGGACAAGCCTTCTCAACTGTGTTAAAAAAATAATAGGAATATGTGCATCTGGTTTAAAAAACAAGCCATGGAGTATATACAAAGTTTTTACTTCTAACTCAGTTACACTTCTCAGACCCAGAGGGGTTTCCTGTGTAAACTTCCAGATTTTTTATTTAATTAATTTATTTATTTATTGAGACAGAGTTTTGCTCTTGTCACCTAGACTGGAGTGCAATGGCACGATCTCAGCTCACTGAAGCCTCCGCCTCCCGGGTTCAAGAGGTTCTCCTGCCTCAACCTCCCTAGTAGCTGGGATTACAGGCGCTCACCGCCACGCTCCACTAATTTTTGTATTTTTAGTAGAGATGAGAGTTCACCATGTTGGCCAGGATGGTCTTGAACTCCTGACCTCAGGTGATCCACCTGCCTCGGGCTCCCAATGTGCTGGGATTACAGGTGTGAGCCGCTGTGCCCGGCCCAAAATATTTTAATGCATATTTTTTGCCTATAGGTCTGTGTGTGTGTGTGTGTGTGTGTGTGTGTATAGGTGATATAGATAGCATATTTTACCTCATTTTAAACAGCTGCATAAATATTCCTGTTGCATAGAACTGTAACAACATACTGACTAATACACTACAGATGGATAGTGTTTAACCAAAGTGATTTTTTTAATATAACAAACAATGCTCTAGTGAGTATCTTTGTAAGTGTATACCTTGGTGAGGTGTTTTTATAGGATATATTCCTAGAAGGAGAATTACTGGGTCAAGGATATGTATACTATGTTTATTGATATTACTCTTTCCTCCCAAAGAGATTTGACCAATTTATTCTTCCAGCAGCAGTATATGAGTTTACCTATTTCTTGTTATCTTTGCCAGTACTAGGTTTATCAGCCTTTAACTTTCACCCCTCTAAAGGGGATGGTATTTTATAGTTGTTTTGATTTTCATTTTGTGTGACATTGAGCATCTTTTTATATATTTGTAAGTAATTTATATTTCTGTAAACTGCCTTTTTAGATCTTTTGACTATTTTTCTATTGAATTTGTCTTTCTAACTACTGAATTGTAGCAGTGCTTAGTATTTTAAGGAGATTGGTCCATTGTCATATGGTTATTTTAGGCAAATTTTTAATGCAAATTATTTTAATTTTTGCTAGCTATTGTAATTATCCTTAGGTTATTTTTTAATGACTTCTTTCTGTTAGATTTTATGTCAGAATATTACAGTATTGGTTATTAGCTTTCAACTTACACCAAATTTGAGCAGATTGGTAATAGCTACAGTTAATCAGGTGCTTATTTTCTGTAATTTACTGGCACTTTACCTAAGTTATCTCTAAAAGTGATTCCTTTTTTGAAGGAACAACAACAACAACAACAAAAAACAAAATTAAGGCTTAGAGAGCTTAGTAACTTGCTCAAAACTACTCAGCTAGTAAATGACAGATACAAGATTTGAACAAAGGTTGGACCCCAAAACTTGTGTTATTTCTGCTATACTGGTGGGGAGTTTGGTGAAGAAGTGGATATAATAGCAAGAGATGAGTAGGAGCAAAGGAAGAGTGAGGAAACTATAAAATGAAAATAATTCGAAGTTTAGCTTTTTGGGTTTCTTTTAAAGTTGAATTTGAGGTGGCCTGTAGAATCCCTATTCTAGAGGCAAAAACTTCATAGCCTTACATATTTCTCTTTCAAATTTGATAGATGACATTGATTCCTTAAGAAAATATTAAATCGTAGCCACTTGTTATCTTTTCTCTGTGTAAGAAAGCAGGGAAGTATGTAATTTGTTTTACAAAGTTTCCATACGAAATATTTAATGGGAAATTTGTCTAATAGTCTATGGAATTTTATACCAGGTGTTTTAAAATAGGTTATTTCCTTTAATCCCCAAAACCATTCAGTTATTAGGTGATATTAGTTCCATTTGTAGATAAATACTTAGGATTCAAAGATTAAGGCCAAGGTCAGACAGTGAGTAAATGAAGGCAGGACTTAAGCCAAGTTTGTCAGACTCCAAGCCTTTCTTTTCTATCATATTGCATTATTAAAGTTTAAAACAACAACAAAAACAAACAAAGATAGCTGAAATAATGTTTGTTTCAGGGCTGAGTTAACTCTGAAACCACTCAGTACTTGATGGTAAATGAGAAGATTCTGTTTTTCGATAGCAGTGGAAGGCAAAGTAATTTAAACCAAGATCATTGCATTAAATTTGGATGTAACTATTAGAGGTTCAGAAAAGTTGGAAATACTGAGAGGTTGTATGAAGAGTTGAAGTAACTTAAGAAAAAAAGAAACTTGTTTAAAATTTGCCTTACAGGTTTCATTTCCTTTTTGTTATAAATCAATACATTATTGATTTTAGATAAATTATTGATTTAGAAAATTATTGATTTAGATAAATCAAGAAATTATTGATTACAGGCTGGGCGAGATGGCTCATTCCTGTAATCCCAGCACTTTGGGAGTCCAAGGTGGGTGGATCACGAGGTCAGGACCATCCTGGCTAACACGGTGAAATACAAATAATATAGCTAAAAATACAAATAATTAGCTGGGCGTGGCAGCACGCGCCTGTAGTCGCAGCTACTTGGAAGGCTGAGGCAGGAGAATGGCGTGAACCTGAGAGGTAGAGCTTGCAGTGAGCCGAGATTGCGCCACTGCACTCCAGCCTGGGTGACAGAGCAAGACTCCGTCTCAAAAAAAAAAACAAAAAAAAAAAAACCAAGAAATTATCTTATTTTTAAATAATGAAAAAGCTGCAGATACTGTTTGGAGACTTTTTTTGATGTTGCCTGAATTTTTTTGGAAAAAGTTAAATGTTTCTCCTAAAAGTGAAACTTCTCAGATTATTTGAGGACGTCTAGAACTGATAAAGAAATGAAAGTGATATACCTGACTAAATGGATCATTAAAAATGATTAGGAAAATAATGTTAATTCAAACTGGTTAGCTGGTCTTTAGTTACTGTAAATTCTTAAGTTGAAAGTCAGAAAGAGAAAATGTTAAAGAAATTTGTAAGAAAATGACTTCACATAATTTTGAGAGGATAAAGCAAAAGAAATTTTGACATATTCTGTTGGAAGTTTTGTAACTCAAAAGCTAATAATGGAAAATCAAAAAACATGAATTTTATCATTGCTTGGTCTTTATCTTTAGAGCAGATTCTTAATGTAGCAAATGAAAAATGCAATTCCATTGATTAAAAGAACATTAAGATTGCAACTCTTAGCTTTAAAACAAAATAATACATTTATAATAAGTATGCTTTTGAAAGTTCTCAACATAACTGGAGGGAAAAATCATAACTGAGAATGTGTGGGAAGATATGTTTTAGGATAGCAGAAGAAAATGTTCCAAGGATTTATGAAATAATGTTCTATTGTTGTCTTTTCCCTTTGACCATTAAAAAACCACGAGCAAACTAAAATTACCTTGTTATGCTCAAAAAGTTAAAAATATTTGTTGCCATGGAGATAGTCCCAGTCTAGATTTCTTTCCGGTAGTTTAAAGACTTTTGCAATCCCATGGGGAAGTAATATATTTTCAGTACCACAGCTGACAAAATTTGTTTCTGTGGGTGAGATGAATAATATACCTTTTTTTGTCTTTGGTGTTCATGGACACACTGAAAGGCTATAAATAATAATTGAGAAACTCTTGCTCACCACTCCTAGTTCATGTAAGGACCTAAAGTCATAGAAAACAAAAAGAATGGTAAGCCAATTAAAGAACTGGACTGAAACTCATAGAAAGCAAAAAGAATAATAAGCCCACTAAAGAACTGGAATGTATACCTCCCCTCCCCTCCCCTCCCTTCCCCTCCCTTCCCCTCTTTCCTGTCTCCTGGTGCTGATGGAGTTTATATTCTAACTTCTGTCTTGGATACCTCATATTTATTTTCCTAACGGTAATTGTGGATTACTGTTTTGCGGGATATGTGGTTTTGAGGAGGAAAAAAGTATGAGTACTTTTTTTGTTTTTTGCGACAGAGTCTTGCAGTGACAGGATCTCCGCTCACTGCAAGCTCCACCTCCTGGGTTCATGCCATTCTCCTGCCTCAGCCTCCCAAGTAGCTGGGATTACAGGCAACCGCCACCACGCCCGGCTAATTTGTTGTGTTTTTAGTAGAGATGGGGTTTCACCATGTTAGCCAGGATGGTCTCAATCTCCTGACCTCGTGATCCGCCCAGCTCGGCCTCCCGAAGTCCTGGGATTACAGGCCTGAGCCACTGCGCGAGGCCACATGAGTACTTTTAAATATAGAAAGCAGCATTTATTAATTTTACACAGCAATAAGAATTTTCTCATAGTCCACCCAGCTTGATAGTTAGAGACAGCATAATACAGGGTTTTGAAATAAACCAGTCTTATTTCCCAGTTTCACCATTTACTAGCTGTGTAACTTTGAGTAGGTTGATTAGCTTCCAAGCCTCAATTTGTACTTGTGTGAAGTGGAGGTAATAGATGCATAGTACCTAACACCAAGTAGGTGTTCAATAAATAGTGTATAATTGGATTAGTTTTTAATAATACTTTTTTTAGATAATCAGGATTCCAACTTAACTATTCAGTCGTGTGTATTTCTTTATTCTTCAGTGTTTTCCAGGAGACATGAACGTGTAAGTTCTTTGAATATGTTTTCCCTAGTGTGAGTTTATTTTGGTCTGCTGTTTTTATAGCTAAATAAATTAGTCTGTTTGTCTTTATAGGAGATATATTGCTCTAAGTACCTAATAAGACTTTAGTTGTAACTTGCATAGTGTCTTATTAATGTCAACGCTTCTGGCTTTTTAAGAAAGTTTAATTATATGAAAATGAGACTTATAATTTGTGTGCTTAGAGTAAAATATGAATGCATTTTTCTTTAGGCATTTTAAATTATACCTGACATCAAGTACTGAACGTTTTTCACAAAATTTCAAGGTCGTGGTGGTGGATGGTAAAAATGAAAGCGAGTACACTGTGAAATGGCAGGACTTCTTCACTGGACACATGGTTGGTTAGTATGGAGCTTGTTGGTTTGCCCCGTGTCTGGTGTGTTAGGTCTCCAAATCTAACTTGATTGCATATTCTTTTCTGGTGCAGGGTAGTGGGGACGGGGTATCGTAGAAGTGCTATTCTTTGACTGTTTTCTTTGAGGTATTTAAGTTTAGAAGTGGAAATATTCTAATAGGAGGAAATGAGTATTATCTAAACGTCATACTAACTGACTGGTTTAATGATTAAAATTAAATTCCTCTTAAGTGATAGGAATTTAACCTTTCTTTTCATCAGTGACTGTAAGCTTTCTTTATATTTTAAACAGGGAAGCTTGGAGATAAAATACTTTGTGATCCTATTATGTATGTATTTGAGAAAAATCTATCAAACAAGCAATTGTGGTTTACTTTTTGACCTTTTTCTGCAATGAAAAAACAAATGGCATTGAAATCCACAAATAGTACAGTTCCTAGGCCTGTACATTCCAAATCATGCTTTCTATCTCTCCTAGTTCTTCCTTTACCTAAAAGTAGATAAAATTATTCCAGAAGAAAATCTTAGTAGTTTTGTTTTTTTTGGGAAAGGGATAGGTTTCAAGTGACTAAACTTAAGGCTACCCCTTAGGAGGTGAGATTATCTAGCTTCTTTCTCGGGCCTTTGTTTCTTGTTTTGCAGAGCTGTCACAGTACTAGGCAAATTCCACCCTGAAGGATTTAATTTTTATTGAGAGTAATGCGTAGTTTCTTATTTGATGTAAGTATCTTTAAATAATAAATTTTTTTTTCTCTCTTAAGGTGAACCTGACTCTAGGGTTCTAGCCCACATAAGAGATGATGATGTTATGATCAGAATCAACACAGATGGGGCTGAATATAACATAGAGGTAAATTTATATGTGAATTTTTTTTCAGTAGCTTATAGCTCTGATTTTCAAAAAGCTGCTTAGTTCTGCAATAAAATAAGTAATTATACTTATTTCTTTTCTCTTTTTATTTGAAGTCTTTTACCAGGAAAGTAGATTTTTAAAAAAGGATAATCTCTAAGAAGCTGTCTTATGATATACCCTGTATTTCTAAGTACCATAATTGGGATGGATAATAGGAAGAGAAAACTTTCCCTCCTGACTAATTTTTTAATTCTTTCTCAAATAATCAGTAAGTGTAAACATCCTCAGAAATGAAAGTGAAGTATTATTTTTCAATTTCTCTGTTTTCTGCTGGACACACTGGAAATGCTAGATCAAGCAAAGGTGATAGTTCATAGTCTGAGAAGTTAAAGAGGAAGCTAGGAAAGTCAGGCTGTGGTCGCTCTTCCACTGAAAGAGTAGCAGTAGAAATCAAGACCACGGTGGCTGCATTGGTTAAGACACATATCTGTCTGTCAGATACTAGTCTACAAAACAACGTTTACTACATAATTGTGAATTGAAGTTGATTCTGTGTTTCTTGAAAAATGAGAAAACTCTGGGTGGTGGTGGTGATGTCACTAAAATGGATCACCTGTGGGAAAACTGAGTAAGATAGGTCAAAATGAAATGTTCAGGTGTATTTGAGTGCTCAATAGGGGTAAAACAGTCTGCTGGAGGTATAAATACTATATATTTTAATTATATCCAAATTACGCAACTGTTAGTCTTTTGACTATCCATTATTGTGAAAAAGAAACCTATGGACTTGCAGTATGTTATAGTTTGTTAATGTTTGAACTATTTAATGTCAATGTTTTGAGGAGTCTAGCCTACCAGAAAGAGTCAGAAGTTTAGTGGAAAGTAAAGGAACTAATATTATAAATACATTCATTCTAGAATAGGCAAAGCATCCCTGGAATGTCTTAAATTTGTTTGTTCTTTCAAATCAATTTATTTTTTAAGAATACCTTTATTTTAAAATATATGCTCATTGCAAAATTTGGAAACTAGATTATCTGTACTTGGACAGATAACTACTATTGACATTTTGACAGACATCCTTCCAAATTTTTTTTCTGTGTGTATATACACAAATAAGTATACCCACTATTTTTTCCTGCATAAGTAGGACTATACAATATGTACAGTTTGTCTTTACATATTTTTCGTTTAACGATATGATTATGAACCTTTTCATGTTAATACAGATCTAAATTAGTTGGTTTTTTTTGTTTGTTTGTTTGTTTGCGACGGAGTTTCCCTCTTGTTGGCTGGAGTGCAATGGTGCGATCTCAGCTCAGCGCAACCTCCACTTCCCGGGTTCAAGCGATTGTCCTGCCTCAGCCTCCCGAGTAGCTGGTATTGTGGGCATGCTCCACCATACCTGGCTTATTTTGTATTTTTAGTAGAGATGGGGTTTCTCCGTGTTGGTCAGGCTGGTCTTGAACTACCGACCTCAGGTGATTTGGCTGTCTTGGCCTCACAAAGTGCTGGGATTGCAGGTGTGATCCACCACTCCCGGCCTAAATTAGGGTTCTTTTTTTTTTTTGCCTGTCACTAGGCTGGAGTGCAGTGGCATGATCTTGGGTCACTGCAACCTCTGCTCCCTGGTTCAAGCAATTCTCCTGCCTCAGCCTCCCTATTAGCTGGGATTACAGACACACACCACCACACGCAGCTAAGTTTTGTATTTTTGGTAGAGATGGGGTTTCACCATGTTGGCCAGGATGGTGTCGATCTCCTGACCTTGTGATCGCCTGCCTCGGCCTCCAAAAGTGCTGGGATTACAGGTGTGAGCCACTGTACCCGGCCAATTAGGGTTTTTAATAAAGGCTGCCTGTTGCTCCATTGATACACTGTAACATTTATTTAACCAATCCCACTTCATGCTCAACTGTTTTGGGTATTTTTGTTTTGTTTTTTTGAGATGGAGTCTTGCTCTGTCACCCAGGCTGGAGTGCAATGGTGTGATCTTGGCACACTACAACCCCTGCCTCCCTGGTTCAGGCGATTCTCCTGCCTCAGCCTCCCAAGTAGCTGGGACTGCAGGCGTGTGCCACCATGTCCGGCTAATTTTTTTGTTTTTTGTTTTTGAGATGGAGTATAACTCTGTCACTTAGACTGGAATGCACTGGCATGGTCTCCACTCACTGCAACCTCTGTCTCCCGGGTTCAAGTGATTCTCCCGCCTTAGTCCCTCGAGTATCTGAGACTACAGGCACGTGCTACCAAACCTCGCTAATTTTTGTATTTTTAGCAGAGACAGGGTTTCACCATGTTGGCCAGGATGGTCTCGATCTCCTGACCTTATGATCTGCCAGCCTCAGCCTCCAAAAGTGCTGGGATTACAGGCGTGGGCCACCGTGCCTGGCCTCAACTGTTTTGTTTCTAATTTTTGAAATAAAAGGTATTGTAGTGAATAGCCTTGGGCACACCTTTTGGTGCATGTATTTAGTTGGAATAGTCTGGATGATAGGGAGTAGTCTGGGAAGTTAAATGAAGAAACTGTAGGAAGCTCTTTCTAGGCTGTGCCAGGGCTTCAGATAAACTCCCATAGCTGAGTAGCTTAACACAAGCAAGGTTTTTTCTTACTCTCCTGTGGCTTGATGTGGGTTAGGTGGTTCTCCTCTACTTTGTGGCTTTGACTTTTGGACACATGTCCTCTGTAGTTCTCACAGAAGGGAAACAGAGCTAGAAAATTAAACAGGATATTAAGGGCCAGGCTTGGAAATGACCTTCCATTCAATACATTCTAGAACACTTTATCTCTGACCAGCTATAAAGGAGAATAGGAAGATCGTCGTAATTTGAGCTCAGAAAGAAAGCAGTGTGGTAAACGCACAGCATTGTTTTTGCTGCAGTGCATATGCTTGCTTATTTCCGTAGAATAATTTATTCTTTTTTTTTTTTTTTTTTTTGAGGCTGAATCTCGCTCTGTTGCCAGGCTGGAGTACAGTGGCGCGATTTCGGCTCACTGCAGTCTTTGCCTCCTGGGTTCAAGCCATTCTCCTGCCTCAGCCTCCCAAGTAGCTGGGATTACAGGCGCGTGCCACCATACCCAGCTAATTTTTGTATTTTTGGTAGAGACGGGTTTCACAATGTTGGCCAGAATGGTCTCGATCTCCCGACCTCATGATCTGCCAGCCTCGGCCTCTGAAAATGCTGGGATTAAAGGCGTGAGCCACTGTGCCTGGCCAGCTTATTCTTAAGCTAAAATGTGTGTCTTTAGGATCCAAGTTAAATTTGCTCAGATTACAATTTTTTTTTTTTTTTTTTTTGAGATGGCATATCGCCCTGTCACCCGGACAGGAGTGCAATGGCACCATCTCAGCTCTCTGCATCCTCCACATCCCAGGTTAAAGCGATTCTCCTGCCTCAGTCCCTTGAGTAGCTGGGATTACAGGCGTGTGCCACCATGCCCGGTTAATTTTTGTATTTTTAGTAGAGATGGGGTTTCACTGTGTTGGCTAGGCTGGTCTTGAACTCCTGACCTCGTGATCCGCCCATCTCGGCCTCCCAAAGTGCTGGGATTACAGGCATGAGCCACCACGCCCTGCCAGATTACTCATTTTTTTCAAATACTTCCTTTTGGAAAAATAGGAATTCTGTTTCCACCCATATCTTTGTTTCACTAAGAATGAAAATGAGTATAACTAATATTTCATTATAAGATATTTACTTAGCCAGGCACAGTGGTTCACACCTGTAAAAAGCACTTTGGGAGGCTGAGGCGGGTGGACTGCTTGAGTCCAGGGATTTGAGACCAGCCTAGGCAATATAGGGAGACCTTGTCTCTACTCCCCCACAAAAGAAAAAAAGAAATTAGCTGGGCGTAGTGGTACATGCCTGTGGTCTCAGCTACTCAGAATGCTGAGGCGGTAGGATCAGTTGAATTCTGGAGGCAGAGACTGCAGTGAACTGAGATTGTACTGCTGCACTCCAGCCTGGGTGACAGAGCGAGACCCTATCTCACACATACACACACACAAAGATGTTTACTTACAAGTATACTCATCAGATACCTTGAAGGATTTTTGCATGAAATTAATTTTTATTGAAAAATGATTTGTTATTTACAGTGGTGATTTTCATACTCTTTATAATTCTTTTTGATACTTTTATAGTTCATAAGTGTGGTGATTGGCTGTTCACACACATGTATGAGATGTGCCACCCTAGAACCTTGTTACAGTGTTAGCACGTTACAAGTCTGACGTGAAAAAAAAAATTTTTTTTTTTTTTTGAGACAGAGTCTCGCTCTGTTGCCCAGGCTGGAGTGCAGTGGCCGGATCTCAGCTCACTGCAAGCTCCGCCTCCTGGGTTTACGCCATTCTCCTGCCTCAGCCTCCCGAGTAGCTGGGACTACAGGTGCCTGCCACCTCGCCCGGCTAGTTTTTTTGTATTTTTTAGTAGAGACGGGGTTTCACCGTGTTAGCCAGGATGTTCTCGATCTCCTGACCTCGTGATCCGCCCGTCTCGCCCTCCCAAAGTGCTGGGATTACAGGCTTGAGCCACCGCGCCCGGCCGAAAAAAAATAATTCTTTACACTTACCTTGATGTAAAAACATTGTTCATCTGCACTAAGATCTTAGGAATATAAGTGAGCAGGAAAAAATATATATCTTATTTTTAACACATCATCATTAAATATTTTAATTATGACAGAGTCTTACTCGGTCATTCAGGCTGAAGTGCAGTGGTGCCATCATAGCTCACTGCAGCCTTGACCTCCTGGGCTCAGACAATCCCTCTCTTCTGGCTCCTGTGTAGCTGGGACTACAGGTGCATGCCACCATGCCCAACTAATTTGTTAAATTTTTGTAGAAGTGCATCACATTTTTGATGTGGTCTCACTGTGTTGGCCAGGCTGGTCTCAAATGCCTGGCTGTAAGCAATCCTTCCGCTTGGCCTCCCAAAGTGCTGGGATGACAGGTGTGAGTCACTGTGCACAGCCATTAAATATTTTAAACTGTCACTGACTTTACCATAGCTTACTATTTATATAAATAATCCTGGGTTAAACTTGCATGGTGAGATAATATTTCCCCCAACTTTTATTTATTTATTTGAGATGGAGTCTTGCTCTATCGCCCAGGCTGGAGTGCAGTGGCGCAATCTCGGCTCACTGCAATCTCCGCCTCCCAGGTTCAAGCATTTCTCCTGCCTCAGCCTCCCAAGTAGCTGGGATTACAGGCACACGCCACTGTGCCCAGCTAGTTTTTGTATTTTTGGTAGAGACGGGGTTTTGCCATGTTGGCCAGTCTGGTCTTGAACTCCTAGTCTCAGGTGATCCACCCGCCTTGGCCTCCCAAGGTGCTGGGCTTACAGGCGTGACCCGCTGCGTCTGGCCTAATTTTTGTATTTTTAGTAGAGACGGGGTTTCACCATGCTGGCCAGGCTGGTCTTGAACGTCTGACCTGTGATCTGCCCACCTCGGCCTCCCAAAGTCCTGGGATGACAGGCATGAGCCACCGTGCTTGGCCTTCCCCAACTTTTAGTTTTGAAAATGTTTAGCTTGTGCGGTGGCTCATGCCTGTCATCCCAGCACTTTGGGAAGCTGAGGTGGGTGGATCACCTCAGGCCAGGGGTTCGAGACCAGCCTGGCCAACATGGTGAAACCTCTTCTCTACCAAAAATACAAAAATTAGCCAGGCTTGGTGGCTTGCACCTGTAATCCCAACTGCTCGGGAGGCCTAGGCAGGAGAATCGCTTGAACCTGGGAGACAGAGGTTGCAGTGAGCTGAGATCGCTCCACTGTACTCCAGTGTGGGTGACAGAGTGAAACTCTGTCTCAAAAAAAAAAAAAAGAAAAAAGAAAATGTTCAAATCTACAGAAAGATTAAAAAGTACCCTGTAGCTACAGAAAGATTAAAAACAAAACAAAACAAAAAACAAAAACCATGTAGCCCTTAAACAATTTCTAACACAATTTCTTTTTTTTTTTTTTTTGAGGCGGAGTCTCACTCTGTCGCCCAGGCTGGAGCGCAGTGGCCAGATCTCAGCTCACTGCAAGCTCCGCCTCCCGGGTTTATGCCATTCTCCTGCCTCAGCCTCCCGAGTAGCTGGGACTACAGGCGCCCGTCACCTCGCCTGGCTAGTTTTTTGTATTTTTTTAGTAGAGACGGGGTTTCACGATGTTAGCCAGGGTGGTCTCGATCTCTTGACCTCGTGATCTGCCCATCTCGGCCTCCCAAAGTGCTGGGATTACAGGCTTGAGCCACCGCACCCGGCCCACAATTTCTGACATAATGTCATGCTAGCTTTCTCTCTTTTTTTCCTGAATCATATGCAAATCGTTTGCAAACATCATGACACTTCACCCCTGACTACTTCTGTATGCATCCCTAGGCACTCTTTTCTATAGCTGTAATAAAAGTAACATACCTGAGAAAATGAAAAGAATTCTACAGTATTATCTAATAATCATGCCATAGTCAAAGTCTCTAGTCATCCTCAAAATCTCCTTCATAGATTTTTTTTGGTTTTCCAATCCAGGATCCAATCAAGTTTTCTGCCTTTTAGTCAATTACTCATCAAATGATTTTTTCCAGCAACTTACTAGTAATAGTGGTAATAGGCTTAGCTTTTATTAATAACGACCACTTTTCTTTTGAAATCTTATTATAAAACTAGATTTATTACCTACATAATCTTCATAATCTTCAAGTTAGGTATTATCACTGCTTTACCTAACGAGGGAGGTTATGCTCAGGGTACTTGTCCAAGGCACATAGTGAGGTACCGTTGAGGTTTGAACTCAGATATATCTGATCCCAAAGCCAGCTGTCTTTTTCTGTGCTTGACTGGCTATACTAGGAAACAATCAATGTGAACTTAGAAATGTTTGACACAAAATAAAAAAAATTTTCACTTCTATTCATAGGCTAAATGAACTTTACTAAATATGGAAGATTCCTGTAGCCCAGAAGTTGGGTTAGTTAACTTTTGAGGCCTCTGCTAGCCCTGAAATTCTGTAACCATTGTTTCTTACATCCACCTCATACATAGATTACCAAAGATGTGTATGCATATAATGTTTAACAGTTTTATTGAGATATAATTCACATACTATAGTATTCACCCCTTTAATATATATAGTTTTGTAGTTGTGTGTGTGTATGTGTGTGTGTGTGTGTGTGTGTGTATTTTTGAGACAGAGTCTCACTCTGTCACCCAGGCTGGAGTGCAGTGGCATGATCACTGCAACCTCTGCCTCCTGGGTTCAAGTGATTGTCCTGCTCAGCCTCTTGAGTAGCTGGGATTACAGGCGCCCACCACCATGCCTGGCTAATTTTTGTATTTCAGTAGAGATGGGGTTTCACCATGTTGGTCAGGCTGGTCTTGAACTCCTGGCCTCAAGTTATCCGCCCACCATGGCCTCCCAAAGTGCTGAGATTACAGGCGTGAGCCATCACGCCAGGCAGTTTTCATATATTGATGGAGTTGTGCAAACACCACCACATTCAATTGTAGAACATTTTCATGAACTGAAAAAGAAACGTTGTATCCTTTAGCCATCCTTCCCTCTTCCCCCCTAACTCCCCCAGCTCTAGGCAACCAGGAATCTACTGTCTGTTTAGATTTGTCTATTTGGGTCATCTCATATAAATGGAATTATATGTGGTCTTTTGTGTGTGGCTTCTTTTTTTTTTTTTTGAGACGGAGTCTCGCTCTGCCGCCCAGGCTGGAGTGCAGTGGCCGGATCTCAGCTCACTGCAAGCTCCGCCTCCCGGGTTTACGCCATTCTCCTGCCTCAGCCTCCCAAGTAGCTGGGACTACAGGCGCCCGCCACCTCGCCCGGCTAGTTTTTTGTATTTTTTTAGTAGAGACGGGGTTTCACCGTGTTAAGCCAGGATGGTCTCGATCTCCTGACCTCGTGATCCGCCCGTCTCGGCCTCCCAAAGTGCTGGGATTACAGGTTTGAGCCACCGCGCCCGGCCGTGTGGCTTCTTTTTAAGTTTTTAATTTTTTTGAGATGGAGTCTTGCTCTGTCGCCCATGCTGGAGTGCAGTGGCATGATCTCGGCTCACTGCAACCTCCGCCTCCTGGGTTCAACTGATTCTCTCGCCTCAGCCTCCCGAGTAGCTGGGATTACAGGCGCCTGCCACCATACCTGACTAATTTTTGTATTTTTTACTAGAGTCAGGGTTTCACTGTGTTGGCCAGGCTGGTCTCAAACTCCTGACCTCAAGTGATCCGCCTGCCTTGGCCTCCCAAAGTGCTGGGATTACAGATGTGAACCACTCCGCCCAGCCCGTGTGTGGCTTCTTTCGCTTAGAATAATGTTTCCAGGGTTCATCTACGTTGTAGCATCTATCTGTATCTTATTTATTTTTGTTGCTGAATAATATTCCATTGTATGGATAAACTGCATTTTGTTTATTCATTGATTAGTTGTTGATGGACATTTGGGTTGTTTCCACTTTTTAGCTATTATTTACATTACTCCTTGTGTTTTCATTTCTCTTGGTTATATACTAGGAGCAGAATTGCTGGGTCATATGGT
The DNA here is from genome assembly GCF_043159975.1 of Macaca nemestrina. Lineage (NCBI taxonomy): Eukaryota > Metazoa > Chordata > Mammalia > Primates > Cercopithecidae > Macaca > Macaca nemestrina. Next base: position 9,673,680 of record NC_092137.1, on the reverse strand, counting down.
TATTCTACTTTTAACCTTTGAGGACCTGCCAGACTATTTTCTAAAGTGGTTTTACCATTTTACATTCTCATCAGCATATATGAGGGTTCTGGATTTCTCTACATCCTCACCAGTATTTGTCTTTGATCATAGTCATCCTAGTGGGTATACAGGGGTATTTCATTGTGGGTTCTTTTTTCCCACTGGGGTTTTGATTTGCATTTCCCTGATGGAGATAAATATATTTTTTGTGTGTCCTCTACAAACCGCCTGGTTCTGATGAGACCAGTGTTCTTACAGAGAATAACTTTGCTTTGAAACAAAACAAACAACCTTTTGACTTGGGTAAACTTTAGAGTATATTAATTGTGATTTACTCTGGCCTTGTAACATTGTAAGTGGAGATTTTTTTTAAAAACTGCATTCGCTGAAACCAGTAATAAGGTTCAGACCTATTGTTGCAAGTTCTGAGTTTTCTTTCATATAAATATGTTTGTTCTTTTGTGTGGATAAAGCCTAACGTGGCAAAAAGATGTCAAACACCTAAGTGTTAAGGAAGCTAAAATGAAGATGCTGCATGAACAGAAACCTTGTCCAATTTTCATTACTATAGCACCATCACCTATAACAGTGCCAGTATACAGTAGATATTACATAATGTTTTGGAATGAATGAGTGGAAAATGATATGCATTTTTCTCTTCTGCATCCTCTGAAAGATTTCACAATGTGCAAAGTATGTAAAGCTTTATTTATATACAGATAAAATAATCAGAGTTTATGATCTACATGTTTACTTACCAGCCTAGAAACTCCGTATGATTAAAAATTGAGATTATTTATTTTAATAACATGACTAATCAGTTTACTTAACCTAGAAATGAATGTTATCTAAGAACAAGCAAAGAATGTTAGAATTTAGTGTCTAGGAATTGTTATTTTTTTCCATCTCAGTCGTGTATATTTTCTGTTTTAGCCACTTTGGAGATTTGTTAATGATACCAAAGACAAAAGAATGTTAGTTTATAAATCTGAAGATATCAAGAATGTTTCACGTTTGCAGTCTCCAAAAGTGTGTGGTTATTTAAAAGTGGATAATGAAGAGTTGCTCCCAAAAGGGTTAGTAGACAGAGGACCACCTGAAGGTAAGGCTTAAAGACTGTATTTCAAATAAGAAACAAACATATTACAATTGACTTCAATAGTTGTTATTTGATAAAAAAATAACATGATTGTCAAGTAACTATAGTATTTGGCATGCAAATAAGAGTTTTATTCCAGAAATTTTCAACTTCTTTTGTCTATGATGTAAGAGTTGAAAACTCTAGAAAATAATGGGAACAACAAAGATTAGACTTTAAAAAAGATTAGGGAAAAGGGAAATGGAGTGATCCGAGGGAAAATATTCTTGCAGATATTTAGAAATGATAATAATGGTGGAAAGACAATCTTTAGAGTTTATAAGAAATTAATTGGTAGCAGGAGAGACCTATGTATATACTGCTTAGAATACAAGAAGGTTATATCCATCTTGGGACAATCTATTTAGGGTCATTTAAAAAACATAACCATCTTGGAATTTTACTGCCCAAAACACCCCTGGTTAGGTTTTTTTGTTTTGTTTTGTTTTGTTTTGTTTTGTTTTTGCAGTGCAATCTCGGCTCACTGCAACCTTTGACTTCCAGGTTCAAGTGATTTTCCTGCCTCAGCCTTCCGAGTAGCTGGGATTATAGGCACGTGCCACCAGTCCTGGCTAATTTTTGTATTTTTAGTGGAGATGGGGTTTCACCATGTTGACCAGGCTGTTCTCGAACTCCTGGCCTCAAGTGATTCGCCCACCTCAACCTCCCAAAGTGTTGGGATTACAGGCGTGAGCCAACGTGCCAGGCCAAAGATGGTTATGTTATTACAATATTATTAAAATATATATTAGCATTTTAATATATAAATAAATTCTTAATTTATTTCACAAGAAAGTTGTCATATTAACACAAACTAATTTTCAATGTGAATATTTTGACATTTTTACTGTTATTTTGGTTAATTCATAAACTTCTTGTTGTAGAATATGACTGACAGCTTCATAGCCCAGCATTAGGTGAATGTTTTACTCTGTTGAGCACTATTTGTTTATTTATTGATTGATTTATTTAGAAATGGAGTCTCACTCTTGTTGCCCTGGCTTGAGTGCAATGGCATAATCTTGTCTCACTGCAACCTCCGCACCCTGGGTTCAAGTGATTCTCCTGCCTCAGCCTTATGAGTAGCTGGGATTACAGGCAGACGCCACCATACCTGGCTAATTTTTGTATTTTTAATAGAGATGGGGTTTCATCATGTTGGCCAGGCTGGTCTCGAACTCCCATCCTAAGGTGATTCACCCACCTTGGCCTCGCAAAGTGCTGGGATTGCAGGCCTGAGCCAACATGCCCGGCCTTACTCTGTTGAACACTTTTTAAAGTTTCTGTATTTGAAAAATTAAGAAGGCACTTGTCCTTGGTTTTGAATTCTACAGTGTTTAAACTTTATGTTACTTTTCACTTTTCTGTCTTCCTCCAAATTGTTTTTTTTTTGTTGTTCAAGATCCTTTAGTGATATTAAGCTCACATAATGTTTGTTTCAAAAATATATTAGATTTAAAGTGTTACCATAAAACTCCTTGTTTTGGTGAATTTTGATTTAATAGTGCATACAAATTCATATTAGAGCTTGTTCATCGAGTGAAGAGAAGAGCTGACCCAGATCCCATGAAGAACACGTGTAAATTATTGGTGGTAGCAGATCATCGCTTCTACAGATACATGGGCAGAGGGGAAGAGAGTACAACTACAAATTACTTAGTAAGTATTTGATATTGCATCAAGTAATTGAAAAAAAAATTCTTGTGGGTGGGTACATTCTATGAAACTTAATGAAACCAGATCTGTTCCAGATACTCTGTTATTTCCCTAAAATATTTGAGGGATTTTCTCTGAGGTTTTTATGTTACTGTATGGAAATTATAGTTTCAAATTTATGACAACCCATTTTACCCTCGAACTAATATTTTGTGCATGTTAGAATTTATGCATATAGGCTTTGGGAGAGGTTATAATGTAGTCTTCCTCCTTGATATAAGTGAGCTCTTTAAAAACATTACTGCTATCATGGCAGTGAACCTGTGGTGTCACATGTGAATGTAAAAATATGTATTTGCATGAACCCATGTTTATCTTTTGCTTATATGTATATTTCAGAGAGGAAGGTGAGTTTTGTTTGTCATGTTAAAGACCTAGTCATTGGACTTCACTTGAAATAGGTGGGACTTTCATGGTCATAACTAGCTCTAGGGCACAGAAGTGAAGGAAAGATGTAAGAAGTGCTGATACTGGATTTTTAAGCATGAACTCTTATGATTTTTTTTTTTTTTTTTGAGACAGAGTCTTGCTCTGTTGCCAGGCTGGAGTGCAGTGGCACAATCTTGGCTCACTGCAAGCTCCACCTCCCAGGTTCAAGCCATTCTTCTGCCTCAGCCTCCCGAGTAGCTGGGACTACAGGCACCCACCACCTCGCCCGGCTAGTTTTCTTTTTTTGTATTTTTGGTAGAGACAGGGTTTCACCGTGTTAGCCAGGATGGTCTCGATCTCCTGACCTCATGATCCGCCCGTCTCGGCCTCCCAAAGTGCTGGGATTACAGGCTTGAGCCACCGCGCCCGGCCAACTATTACGATTTTTAAAGTCTGGGAAATCATTTTTCGTTGACATTTTTTGCTAGTATGACCTCATTCGTCATGATTACTTGGCACTGACGAAAATGTTGTTATTGAGGGAATAATGGAGAATGCAGCTATTCATGAAGCAAGAAGAAGCTGGGGCGGTAAAGATGTCTTTCTCATTGCCTTGCTTTTCCCATGCTGTCCATTTTATTCATACCCTCCCTTACCCTTCTTTCCCTTCCCTTCCATGTCAAGTGGATTTTTTTGTTTGTTTGTTTGACACAGAGTCTCACTGTGTTGCCCAGGCTGGAGTGCAGTGGTGCAATCTCAGCTCACTGCAACCCCCACCTCCTGGGTTCAAGCAGTTCTCCTGCCTCAGCATCACAAGTAGCTGGAATTACAGGTGTGAGCCACAGCACTCGGCCCCATATCAAGTGAATTTATTATGAGGCTAGTAAGAGTCACTGTGATTCTTGTTCCTAAGATAGAGATTCTTACTTTAAAAAGCTTCTCTCTTAATCTGGGTTTTGTATTAAGGGGCTCCTCTTATATTACTTCTTTGTTCATTACACTACAAATATGAATATAATGAGAGATCTAGTCTTGAAATTTGTATTTTTTACAATTTCTGAGACATAACTTGTTTCACAGTTGCTGGAACAAACCTTATCAACCCAGTTTTTGAATAGTAGAATATTCTCTTTGAGAAAAAAGATAGGTAATTAGCATTTTGTTCTTTCTCATGTCATTTTCCTTGGAAACAATACTGCCTTCCTTCTCCAGTTTTCCCAAATCAGAGAGCAAAAGAAGGAGGGTTGCTGAAATGAACCTTGTTCTTTCTGGCTGTCTTCTTACCCATTCCTTAGTGCTGAACTTTTCGGGGTGAGAGTGGGGGAATAGGGTTGGCAGTTGTCTGCCACTGCACCTTACTTGTTTCTGGTGAAGACATTTGAGGTACTCACCAAGAGACAGAGTGAAGATGGAATTCTTTTTAGAAGGGAATACGGTTGACCCCGGAACAGTGCCGGGGGGTGGGGGTTAGAAGCACTGACCTTCTCTCTGCAGTCAAAAATCCTCATGTCACTTTTTTTTTTAGACTCTGTTGCCCAGGCCGGAGTGCGGTGGCGAAATCGTAGCTCACTGCGGCCTCTATTGCCTGGAACAAAACAATCTTCCCGCCTCAGCCTCCTGAGTAGCTGGGACAACAGGTGTTCACCCTTCCTGGCTAAGTTTTTTGATTTTTAGTAGAGATGGAGAATTTCTCAGGATGGTCTCAAACTTCTAAGCTTAAGCAGTCCTCCTGCCTCAGCCTCCCAAAGTGCTGGGATTACAGGCGTGAACCACTATGCCCGGCCCTTGTATAACTTTGATTCTCCAAAAATGTAACTACTAATAGTCTACTATTGACCAGAAGCCTTACCAATAAAATAACAGTCGATTAACACGTATTTTTTATATGTATTATTACTGTGTTCTTACGTTAAAGGAAAATGTTATGATGAAAATCATAAAAAAAAAAAAAAAAAAGCTGGGCATGGTGGTGTGCGCCTGTAGTCTTCTGTTACTCAGGAGGCTGAGGTGAGAGGATTGCTTGAGCCCGGAAATTCAGGCTATAGTGAGCTATGATCGTGCCACTGTGCTGTACCCCTGGTGACAGAGCAAGACCTTGTCTCTGAAAAAATAAAATAAAGAAAAATCATAAGGAAGAGAAAATACATTTACCATTCACTAAGTGGAAGTGGATCATCATAATGGTCTTCATGTTGAGTAGGCTGAGGAGGAAGAGGAAGAGTTGCTCATATTGTCTCTGGTGACAAAGGCTTAAGGAAATCCACATATAAGTGGACACTTGAAGTTCAAATCTATGTTGTTCAAGAGTCAACTGTATTTCAGGTATATTGATTGACTTTTAAATTTAATTTTTATTATTGACTGAAATGGTAGTTTTACAAAAGCCTGTTACTCATCATTTTGGTTCCATGTGCAATTGAGTACCTGAAATTTAGGTTAAACTATACCATTGTTTTATTCTGGTAACAGCACTTTAAGTTTGGGGCCAAAGGTTGGGAATACTCAGATATAGTAACATCTTAATGCTAGTTTTTGTGAAAGTAGAAACTTCTGCAATGGCCTCTAAACTGAGATTTTTTTTTCCTCCATAGATTTTATATTGCATTGCCAGGAGAGGTAAAGAGCTACATAATGTCTTTTTTCTTTTTTAAATACACACAGATAGAGCTAATTGACAGAGTTGATGACATCTATCGGAACACTTCATGGGATAATGCGGGTTTTAAAGGCTATGGAATACAGATAGAGCAGGTATTTATCAATAGATATGGCTTATATTACTCACTTAAGTTATGTAATGTAAATATTTGTGACTTGTATCCAAAACCCAAAAACTTGTCCTTAACAATAATTATAAATAAGTTTTCTCAAATGCCAGTGATTTTTCTTCTGATGAATTGTGCAGTATTTTTGATGTTAATTAGTTCTAGATTGTGAGGTTTTCTGTCCTTAGTCTCGCTTTAGGTAGAAAGCCTTTTACGCTGCTGTGCTTTGTTCCTTCTTTGAATTCATGGCCTTTTTATTCTCTGTAGTTTCTTTCCCCCCTCTGATTATGCTTAAGTCTTTCGTTAAAACTGTGACACGTACCGTTGAATCCTTAGTCAGAAAATTTACTAAAAAATACTGGGTACCTTTGCAAGGCTGTATTTATATATACAGAACCTTTAGGTTCTTTCCCCTCAGATGTCTCCTGATTTCTTGTAATCTGTTAACAGAATGTGTCTAGCAATGTTATATTAGTGTCATCTTAATAGCTCATATGAAGAGTTATTTCAAATTGCTAAGACTAAAAAGACTTCTGACATAGGGTATTACTTTGGGCAAGAGAGACATTTTGATATGTAAGTTATATAAATTGTTATCTCTATTTTTTTTCCAGGCTTTTTGTAGTAAACCATATTTTTATAAGTTCTACAGTATAGAATTTAGAGGTTTAAAAAATTTTTTTAAATCATTCACCATATTTATAAATGTTAAACTTTGATATTTTTTGTATAAAACTAAGAGATTTTTCCCTTTTCATTCTCTTTCAACTGTTTTGCATTTTCTTTTTAAGTTATTATTTGAATAGGTAACATACACACAGTACAAAAACCAGTGAAAAGTAAGTCTCTGCAACCTGTTTATTGTTAAACCAGTTCCTTTCCCCAAAGACATTCATGTCACTAGTTTCATATGTATCTTTCTAGAGATGTCATATGCATGTATAGTGTATGTATATGTCTGTATTTGACACAACGGTGCTATACAGTACACTTTTATACCTCGCTTTTTAATTTCACAGTATGTTGGAGAGTACTTCATGTTCATGCATGTAAAGCTGCCTCATTTGTTTTATTATAAATAGCTGCATCATGTTTGAGTTTTAGGGACCCTGTAAATTTTCTTTTTGCTTTAGGCATTTGGAACCAATTGAAGAACACAGGAATAATATAGGAGATTAAAACATTAACTTCCTTACATCTGATGAAGGATGGATTGGAGGATGTGGTTTAGATGTGCATCATGGTGGGCTTCTAAGTAGTTGTCCCAGATTTGACCTTGACCAGCCACCATCAAAACTGCAGAGTCCACCCCAGTAAGCTTACCACACAGTGGCAGAGGAGAGCAGAACAGGCAGGCAGGCAGGCAGGGAAGAGAGACACACAGAAACTCTGAGCTGAGCATAGTTTCCTTCTTTCTTTATCTCACACTTTCTAATGGGAGCCTTTGTTACTTTTTTTCCCCTTCTTTGCAGGCTTAATAGGAATTTATCTGAAATGCACATATAAGGAGAAGCCTCTGTTCTTAGTCTTTTATTCCTTTGATGCACAAAGAGATGTATATTTTATTATTCTTTCCTAAACTGTTGACTATAGTTCTAATAATTATTTTAGGCTCCTGTAACCCAAGTTCTTATTTTTTCAAAATAAACATAGAGGATATGAAAATGTAGGAGTACATTCATATTATTATAAATAATTAATTGACATGTTTTCCATACCATATGCTTCTCTGTTTGTTTCAAACATTGAATATTAGAACTGAAGAATTTATGAATTTTGGTTTTAAAATGTTTTTTTCTAGAACAATTCTTTTTTTGAACAGATAAAATAATGCAGTATTCAGAGTCTTCTGACTTATTTTGGAAGTGTTCTAAGTATATTATCTCTTTAAGTATAGATTCGCATTCTCAAGTCTCCACAAGAGGTAAAACCTGGTGAAAAGCATTACAATATGGCAAAAAGTTACCCAAATGAAGAAAAGGATGCTTGGGATGTGAAGATGTTGCTAGAGGTAGGTCTTGGAACCCTGGATATTAACACCACTTTATGATTTCTGCTATGTGGATTGTATGTGTTTTAATGAAGGAGCATATTAGAAAAGATGGAAACCAAGAAGCAATCTCCCCCAGCTGATCCAGCAGGAACCTCATCCCATGTAACAGCATACACAACAAATAACAAAAACTCCGTGAAAAAGAAAAACATTATAAAGCAATGCTGCTGCTTTTTTTTTTTTGAGACAGGGTTTCACTCTTATTGCCCAGGCTGGAGTGCAATGGTATGATCTCGGCTCACTGCAACCTCCGCCTCCCAGGTTCAAGCAATTCTCCTGCCTCAGCCTCCTGAGTAGCTAGGATTATAGGCATGCACCACCACGGCCAGCTAATTTTTGTATTTTTAGTAGAAACGGGGTTTCTCCATGTTGGTCAGGCTGGTCTCGAACTCCCGACTTCAGATGATCTGCCTGCCTCGCCCTCCCAAAGTGCTGGAATTACAGGTGTGAGCCACTGTGCCCGGCCAAAGCAGTGCTTCTTAACCTTAATATCTTTGAGGATCTAATGAGGCAATCAGTGGATCTGCTCTAGAAAATAACATGGATACCAAATATATAGAGTTTTTGCACACTGTTTTGTTAGTTCGGGACACTTAGTTCAGGGCTCTCTGAAGCTTGTCAGTTTATCTTTTAGGGCAGTAATTATCAAACAGGTTATGAACATGTATCGGACAGTAGAAATATAGCTTGGAGATCTGAAAGTTCTCTACAGGAATTTAAAATTTTTGTGTTTTTATTCTGGCGATTAATCTAAAGATGGCTAACTTAATCATTTTACATCATTTGGAGTCTTGCTGTATAACAGGATACTGCCATGTGATTCCAGTGTCTTGAGTTTGTGTGTGCTATTACTTTGGTGTAGAATGACTTTCTATGAAGTGATAGTAGTTATATTTTAATGTGTTGGTAAGTGTATTAGTTTCCTGTTGTTGCTTTAACAAATTATCACAAGTGGAGCAGCTTAGAACAACACTTATTTATCTCATAGTTTGCATGGGCTAGTGCAGGTATGGTGTGGCTCATCTGGATTCCTGTTCAGAGTCTCATGAGGCTGAAATCAAGTTTTCAAAGCTTTAATAGAATTGAAGGATATTATAACTCTTCATCCAGATGGAGAAGCATAACGTGCAGCACCTGTGTGGTACTCATTCATACCCTGTCTAATTTGATCTGCTGAGCACCCTGAAAGGTTGATTGAGACAGCATCATTGTTGTGAAGAGGCTCAGCAAGTGTTATTGTTTATTCCAGCTGACATGACAGAGCAGCATAGGCTGGGGGACTTAACAGAAGTTGGGGTTTTCACAGTTCTGGAAGCTGGAAGTCCAAAATCAAGGGATCAGCAGGGTTGATTTCTTCTGAGGCCACGGTACTTGTGGTGTAGGTGCTGTCTTCTCCCTGTGTTCTCACATGGTCTTTCCCTCAGTGCGTGTGTATTCTGATCTTCTTATCAGGACACCCGCCATATTGGTTTAAGGCCCACCCATATGACCTCAGTGTACCTTAATTACCTCCTTAAGGGCCCTGTTTCCAGATAGAGTCACATTCTGGGGTACTGTTGAGGGTTAGGACTTCAACATTTGAATTTTGGGGTGGCACAATTCAACCAGTAACAGGAAGATTAAATGACTTGTCTGGTTAGTCATACAACTGGTAGTGGCAGAGGTCGAATTGAGCACAGATCTCCTGACTCCTAGAACAGCTGAACCACTGTGCCTGTGTGCTTTTCTGTGGGCCTCCAGACAGCCCATGGCAGGGGAGGAACCAAAGAGAAGAATGACTTACGTTGACAGATGCTCCTCTCCAGTTTTCTTCCCTGAGGCTCCTAGAATGTTCTTAGAAGCCTCACCCTTTTACCACGGAACTATCAGAATCCCCATGTAACCACACTTCATTCCTCATATAGGGCTCTCTGGCCTCTCATTTAAAGCATTTTAAACATTGAGGGTTTTGGCTAGTAATCCCAGCACTTTGGGAGGCTGAGGATGAGGCTGGTGGATTGTTTGAGCCCAGGAGTTCAAGACTAGCTTGGACAACATGGTGTACAAAAAATACAAAAATTAGCCAGGCATGGTGATGCACGCTTTTGGTACCAGCTTCTTGGGAGGCTGAGTTGGGAGGTTCACTTTAGCCTTGGGAGGTCGAGGCTGCAGTGAGCTGTGATTGCATCACTTCACTCCAGCCTGGGTGACACAGCGAGACCCTGTCTCAAACAAACAAACAAATAAAACCCCCAAAATTAAGGTTTTTTAAACTTGGAGACGCTGAATGGTTATGGTAGAGGTTTTTAAAGTAATGTATGAAGCCCTTTTAAATTGAGAAAAAAAAAATCCTCTCAAACCTGCAGCGTTGACTTAAATGGATGTAAAATCTTTATTTTAGTAACATAAAACTGGGTATATTTGCTTTTCTATAAGTGTATAGTTATATAAATGACTATATATTATGACACTCAAAAAAGTTTAAGATTAAAATTTCTGTAAAACCAGATGAATCCTTGAAATACTTGAGAGGGATCTGTGTTGGTCTGGGGTGCTGCAATCCTGTTAACGAATTGGAGCATCTCTAGTCCTAGGCTGTATGTCTTCAGAACAGCCCTCGGAGGAGCAGTGAATTAGTTCTGAACAGCTGGAGCAAGCTCCCGAACTCTTCCCTTTTGTGCTCCTTGCCAGATGACAGTGTCTGCCTCTCACCGGTGCAGGTGGAGTGCTTTAGGGAAAGAGCAAAGCACTGCACGGGGTTGTGATTGCTGGTGCTGAGCTGCATGCGGCCATGGTTCTGTTTTGGAATGTTTAGTTGATTTAGATTACATCTTTGGTCTGATGTAATTGTTAATCTAAGAATGCTTTTTTTTTTTTTTTGTCTTTCAAAGCAATTTAGCTTTGATATAGCTGAGGAAGCATCTAAAGTTTGCTTGGCACACCTTTTCACATACCAAGATTTTGATATGGGAACTCTTGGATTAGCTTATGTTGGCTCTCCCAGAGCAAACAGCCATGGAGGCGTTTGTCCAAAGGGTAAGTTTTTCCATTTCTTATGTGAATATGATGCTGGGATTATAAGCTGATTAGATTATATTATAATTCTGTATTTAATAAGCAATTTATCTTTGTTTCCTTTTGACTTTAGCTTATTATAGCCCAGTTGGGAAGAAAAATATCTATTTGAATAGTGGTTTGACGAGCACAAAGAATTATGGTAAAACCATCCTTACAAAGGTATGTTCTTTTATTTTTAAAAGAATAGTGTTAAGAGTTTATTGTAGTAGAACCTCAGTTATATATTTATGTAGATATTTTTTAAAAAATGTAATATATACTGTTTTTTCATTTCTGCCTAAAGAAAATTTATATATTTTTGTGAGATATATGAAAAAGCATAAAGAAGAAAATAAAAATGGCCTGTCAGCCTTCTTTTGAAACATGTGAGGACCACTGCTTTTCTCGAACCCTCCGTCCTGGAGCCCTCTGACCTGCAGCAACTCTTAGAGCTCCCTGTCTCCTAGTCCTGCGGTGCAGCTGTCATTCAAGGCATCCCACACCCTCTTATTTTCAGAACCCCGTGGTCTCCCTCTTTCTCAGTGCCATCATTTTGGTGTAGTGTATCTTGTAGGAGCTTCCTAAGAAAAGGTATATGACCTGCATATTGTTGGGATTTCACATATCTGAAAATGTCTTTATTCCACTCTTAAGCCTGATTGATAATTTTGGCTGAGTATATTCTTAGTTCTCATGTTCTCTGTGGTCTTCTGTGCATGTTGCTTTTAAAGAATCTGAAGTCATTTTGAGTTCTTATCTTTGTACGTCACCTGTTTTTTTCTCTGGAAGATCTTATGATCTTGTTTTTCTCCAGCTATGACTGTTGAAATGTGTTTGACTACAAATAACAGAAAATTAAATAAGCAGTGGTTTAAATAAGGGGTTTATTTGTCTCAGTCAACAAGAAGTTCAGGGATAGCATTTTCCGGGTGGTACAGCAACTCAGAGGTGCCCTCAGTGGCTTAAGAACAAGCAGGAGGTCTTTGTCTTCATGCATGTCACCTCATGGTTTTAAGATGGTTCTCTTCTGTGTTAGAGAAAGGAGGAGAAAGAGAACATGGCTAGCCTAGTCTGGCCCTTCTAAAAAGCTTCTCTGGAGGCTTCATCCTGGCTTTTGTTTACAACTTACTGTACAGCACTGGGTCACGTGGCTGCCCTTAGCCTCAACGGAATGTGGAAAGGTGGCTATTTTAGCTGAGTATATTGCTGCCCTGAACAAAATTAGGGCTCATTAAGGAAGAAGGGGAGAGAGATACTGGTAGGAAATATTAGTATCCAATATACTGATTTTAAATTTTTATTTAATTTTTATTTTTTTTGAGGCAGAGTCTTGCTCTGTGGCCCAGGCTGGAAGGCAGTGGCACCATCTTGGCTCACTGTAACCTCTGCCTCCCGGGTTCAAGCGATTCTCCTGCCTCAGCCTCCTGAGTAGTTGGGATTACAGGTGCCTGTCACCACACATGGCTAATTTTTGTATTTTTGTTTTAAGTAGAGACAGGGTTTCACCATGTTGGCCAGGCTGGTCTCATGAACCCCTGACCTCAAGTGATCCATTCACCTTGGCTTCCCAGAGGGCTGGTTGGTATACTGCTATTTTGACTATGATGTTGTACTTGGTGTATGTTTATACTTGGTGTAGGGTACAGGAAAATATTTGCAAAAGACACATCTTGAGAAAAGACTGCTATCTGAAATATACAAAGAGGCTGGGCATGGTGGCTCATTCCTATAGTCCCAGCACTTTGGGAGTTCGAGGCAGGAGAATCACTTGAGCCCAGGAGTTTGGAACCAACCTAGGCAAGATGGTCAGACCCTGTCTCTACAAAATTAAAAAAAAAAAAATTAAAAATTTCCATATGTATAAAGAACTGTTAAAATTCAACAATAAGAAAATGAACAACCTAATTTAAAAATAGACAAAAGAGCAGAACAGATACCTCCAAAGATACACAGATAGCAGAGAAGCATACGAAAAGATGCTCAGTGTCATGTGTCATTAGGAAATTGCAAATTAACAACGAAGCTGGGTGCAGGTGTACATGCGTGTCATCCCAGCTGCTTGCGAGGCTGAGGTGGGAGGATTGTTTGAGCCCAGGAGTTTGAGACCATCCTGGGCAACATTAGTGAGACCCTGTTTCTATAAAAAACTTTTTAAGAAACCCAACAACAATACGCTATTACTAGCAGCCTATTAGAATGGCTAAAATCCCAAACACTGGCAACACAATTCCAACAAGGCTATGGAGCAACAGGAACTCTTCATTAATTGCTGGTGGGAATGCAAAAATGGAGCGGCCACTTTGGAAGACAGTTGGCAGTTTCTTTTTCTTTTTTTTTTTTTGGAGATGGAGTTTTACTCTTGTTACCCAGGCTGGAGTGCAGTGGTGTGATCTCGGCTCACTGCAACCTCTGCCTCCCAGGTTTAAGCGATTCTGCCTCAGTCTCCCGAGTAGCTGGGATTACAGGTGCCCACTGTCACTCCTAGCTAATTTTTGTATTTTCAGTAGAGATGGGGTTTCACCATGTTACGGGCCGGGCTGGTCTTGAACTCCTGACCTCAGGTGATCCGCCTGCTTCAGCCTCCCAAAGTGCTGGGATTACAGGTGTGAGCCACCACACCCGGCCATAAGAATGTTTATGGCAGCTTAATTCATAATTGATAAAACTTGGAAGCACCCAAGATATCATTTAGTTGGTAAATGGATAAACTGGCACATCCATACAATGAGAAAAAAATAAAAAGCTATTAAGCCATGAAAAGACATAGAGAAACCTTAAAAGCATACTACTAAGTGAAATAAGCCAGTCTGAAAGGCTACATACTATATAATTCCAAATATATGACATTCTGGAAAAGGGAAAACTATGCAGACTATAAAATGATCAGTGATTGCTAGATGTTGGGGGAAGGAGGGAAGAATAGGTAGAGAGCAGGGTAACTACTCTGTATGATACTTTAATAGTTGGTATAAGACATTATGCATTTGTTGAAACACAGAATATACAGCACAGTGAACCCTAACATAAACTATGGACTTCGGGTGATTTAAAAACAGGTGGTGGCAGGAGCCTATGGTCCCAGCTACTCGGGAGGCTGAGGTGGGAGGATCACTTGAGGCCAAGAGTTAGAGGCTGTAGTGTGATAACTGCGTCTGTGAATACCCACTGTATTCTGTATTCTAGCCTGAGCAACTTAGTGAGATCCTTTTTTTTTTTTTTTTGATACGGAGTCTCGCTCTGTGTCCCATGCTGGAGTGCAGTGGCACGATCTCAGCTCACTGCAAGCTCCCCCTACCGGGTTCATGCCATTCTCCTGCCTCAGCCTCCCAAGTAGCTGGGACTACAGGCACCTGCCACCATGCCCGGCTAATTTTTTGTATTTTTAGTAGAGATGGGGTTTCACTGTGTTAGCCAGAATGGTCTCAATCTGCAGCCCTTGTGATCTGCCTGCCTCGGCCTCCCAAAGTGTTGGAATTACAGGCATGAGCCACTGCGCCTGGCCCGAGACCCTGTTTCTTAAAGCAGAAACAAAAACAACAATGTAAAGTGGTATGAGAAAAGAAAAAGACACTAATTAGTTTTGGGGAACCTTTTAATTTCTTTCTTTTTTTTTTTTTTTTTTTTTTTTTTTTTTTTTTTTTGAGACGGAGTCTTGCTCTGTCGCCCAGGCTGGAGTGCAGTGGCCGGATCTCAGCTCACTGCAAGCTCCGCCTCCCGGGTTCACGCCATTCTCCTGCCTCAGCCTCCCGAGTAGCTGGGACTACAGGCGCCCGCCACCTCGCCCGGCTAGTTTTTTTTTTTTTTTGTATTTTTTAGTAGAGACGGGGTTTCACTGTGTTAGCCAGGATGATCTCGATCTTCTGACCTCGTGATCCGCCCGTCTCGGCCTCCCAAAGTGCTGGGATTACAGGCTTGAGCCACTGCGCCCGGCCTTTTTTTTTTTTTTTTGAGATGGAGTTTTGCTCTTGTTGGCCAGGCTGGAGTGCAATTGTGCCATCGTGGCTCACTGCAACCTCCGCCTCCCAGGTTCAAGCAATTCTCCTGCCTCTGTCTCTCGAGTAGCTGGGATTACAGGCATGCGCCATCATGACCAGCTAATTTTGTATTTTTAGTAGAGATGGGATTGCTCCATGTTGGTCAGGCTGGTTTCAAACTCCTGATCTCAGGTGATCCACCTGCCTTGGCCTCCCAAAGTGCTGGGATTACAGGCTTGAGCCACTGTGCCTGGCCTTAATTTCTAAATTTATTTTTTTCTTATGGTACTTTGTTTTAGGGGGAAAAAATCTCTCAAACTGTGTTTTTCCTCTGTTCTCACATCACAACAATTATCATCAACACAGAAGACTTGTGTGACCAGACCAAACGTATGGGGATTTTCCCCCACATTTCAAGCAGTAGACAGCTAGGTGTCCTCCAATTCAATTCAAACACTCTCCATCCGGAAATAGTGTCAGATCTCACAGCTTGAGGGATCAGTCCCTCAAGACTGACTGTTCCCTCCTTCCCACCAGTTACAAGTCTGAGCCTCCAGAACTTCTGATCAACTGGCTTCAAGTTGGGGTTTCCACGATATCCTCTTTGGGTCTGATTAATTTGCTTAAGTGGCTCACAGAACTCAGGGAAACACTTACCTTAGTTTACGGGTTTATTACATAGGATATTTTAAAGGATACAAAGAGGCCGGGTGCGGTAGCTTATGCCTGTAATCTCACTACTTTGGGAGGCCGAGGCGGGTAGATACCTGAGGTCAGGAGTTTGAGACCCAGCCTGGCCAACATGGTGAAACCTCGTCTCTATTAAAAATATAAAAATTAGCCAGTTGTGGTGGCGGGCGCCTGTAATCCCAGCTACTCGGGAGGCTGAGGCAGGAGAATTGCTTGAACCTGGGAGGCGGAGATTGCAGTGAGCTGAGATTGTGCCACTGTACTCCATCCTGGGCAACAGAGGGAGACTTTGTCTCAAAAAATAAAAAATAAAAAAAGAAAGGATTCAAAGAAAGAGCCAGATGAAGGGATACATAGGGCGAGGTCTGGAAGGGTCCCGAGTACAGGAGCTTCTGTCCCCATGGAGTTGGGATGTACCACTCTCCTGGCACGCGAATGAGTTCTGCACCTTCCTGTCAACCTCCACATATTCAGAATGCTCTCTGGAAGCTCTCTGAATCCTGTTATTTGAGATTTTATGGAGGCTTCATTACATAAGCATGAATGACAACTGTGTAGAAATGTGATTGGACAAAATGGGTATGTTCTCGTACTAATCAACTGAGTGGGAAACCCACCAAGGCCTGTCCAGGTTCTCCTTGACCTGTCTGTGCAGCATTCCTTCCTCCACAGTAAAGGGCAGGACCCTCTCTAGAATGAGAATGGGGATCTCTTGACCCACAGTCAAATTAGAGTACTGCCTTGGATCAGGTAAAAGGAGGACAGGAGAAGGTCAGAGAGAGAGATTCTGTTTCCTGAGGACTGCTCCTGAGCCCTAAAGCACCCCAACATTGTAACAGAGGACTGTAACCAGGGCTGTGGAGGGTTATAAGCCAGGAACCATGGACAGAAACATATATGTGTGTATAATAGCTCATGCTCCTTTACTTTTTTGGAGTCACAACTTCTTAATGGCTTGATTTCATGACATATTTTCTTTGGTCTTCCAGAACTTTCCTCTTAAAAAAACACATAGAGCAAAAACAAAATTTGATTTGAAATTTTTGAGAGATTTTTTAGAGTCATTAGCAAATCCACTAATGAATTTTCTCCAAGCAGTTAGGAGATATTTCTCTACATTACACCTTTGGGATTTGAGTGCTTTTGCTAAAAATTTAAGTTTTTTTTTCCCCACTACTGTTTTAATATGAACATGTGGAAAGACTTCTTGTATAGAAAAATGACTTGCAAAATATTATTTTTTCAGGTTCCATGGAGTGATTTCCTCCTCTTAGGAAAAAAGAAATCAGGAATTTTAAGTTTATATATATTTATTTTATTTTATTTATTTATTTTAAGACAGACTCTCACTCTTTTGCCCAGGCTGGTGTTCAGTGGCCTGTCTTGGCTCACAGCAGCCTCTGCCTCCTGGGTTCAAGCAGTTCTCCTGGCTCTGCCTCGCAAGTAGTTGGGATTACAGGCACCCACCACAAGGCTTGGCTAGGTTTTGTATTTTTAGTAGAGACAGGGTTTCACCATGTTGACCAGTCTGGTCTTGAACTCCTGACCTCAAGTGATCCGGCTGCCTTGGCCTCCCCTCCCAAAGTGCTGGGATTCCAGGTGTGAGCCACTGCGCCCAGCTCGCCTGGTTAATATTTTTATTTTTGTAGAGATGGGGTCTCCCTGTGTTGCCCAGGCTGACCTCAAACTCCTAGAGTCAAGTAACCCTCCCGTCTCAGCCTCCTGAAGTGCTGGTATTATAAGCATGCAGTTCTTATTCTCTTGCTGATCTGATTATAAGGCTCTATTTAAGACAGCATAGGCCCAGCTGGCAGAAGTAAGTGATAGTTGGATATTGAAAAATAATGTTTTCTTTGCATGATCCTTAAGGAAGCTGACCTGGTTACAACTCATGAATTGGGACACAATTTTGGAGCAGAACATGATCCGGATGGTCTAGCAGAATGTGCCCCGAATGAGGACCAGGGAGGAAAATATGTCATGTATCCCATAGCTGTGAGTGGCGATCACGAGAACAATAAGGTATGTGTGTGTTGAGAATTTTTTAATGTGGTTTTGAAAGAGGCTGTGTGTAATGATCATAATGAGAGCTCAGAAACGTATTCCGTTCCTAGGTGTTCCCCTAGGGATGGATCTGCAAATTACAAACTACCTTGAAACGTGGCCGTATGTTTTGGGGTGAAGCACGGTCCATCTAAATCTGGTTAAAACTATCATTTGGACTTTGTTGTCAAGTTTAATGTGTAGATTTGAGCTCTAGGAAAAATTACTAATAATGGCCTTTGTTGGAGTTCTGGATTTCAGGGTCCGGTGGGCTCAGGCTTTATGTTAAAAATTTCTCATTATTTCATTTACAAGTTGTGATTCATTTTAACTCTACTGTACAATTTACATGTTTTTTATTAACTTTTGCAGATAAACAACATAGTTTGCCTTACTACAAGCCTCATGGGAGAAAGGCCCTTGTCTGTCTTATTCATAGCTCTATCTCCTAGTAGGAGTATCTGGCATGTAACAAATATTTGTTGAAAAATTAATTGAATCATTTACTATTGAGGGCTTCTGATAGAGTATACTAGTTGATTTGGGATACTGTAAAACACTTTCAGAGACTTTAAGAGTGCTTTGACTAACTCTCAGAGTCCGAACTAAAAGTTGTGTTAATAAATACCTCGTTTTTTCATTTTATTTGAAGTTAAACAGCATAAAGCAGTGTGAGGAAAACAATAGCTGCGCTGCTGAGTTAAAGAGGGTTGGTGGGGAGAGCTTAAAGGAGTTTGATTCTAATCACAAAAGATTGTGAAGTATTTGTCCTGACTCCTATTTTGAGCCAGGCTGTGGGCTAATGTGCAAGCCTACCCTGGACATAGAGGGAAGGATTACTTCTGCTTTTTCCTGGCTCTGACACCCTGCTTTCTGAAATTTCTGCCTCCTGTTCTTTTCGTGATCTTTGATTATTGCATCTGATTTTCTTTGGCTTTTTATGTATATTTTCTGCATCTCATTTTCTTTGGCTGTTATGTGTAAACAGTTCCTTCCTCTGTTACTTTGCATGTTATGTTTTATTTTTCCTCTGCCTGACAACTTGTGCCAGATAAACATTTTTCTACCCCTTTTTGTCTACTCTTCCAACATGTCAAACTGTTGAATTTTCCTTCTCTTTTCAAAGTCTCTGCATTTCTAATCATGTTTGCTATAGTTCAGTGCTGTCCAATAGAACTTTCTGCTGTGGGGTGGGGAATGTTCTGCGTTTGCTCTGCCCAGTATAGTAGCCACTGCCCAGTGGAGCAATTGAAAAGTGGCTAGAAACTGAGGAACTGAATTGTAAATTCTATTTAATTTAATTTTTTTTTTTTTTTTTTGAGACAGAGTCTCGCTCTGTTGCCCAGGCTGAAGTGCAGTGGCGCAATCTTGGCTCACTGCAAGCTGCGCCTCCCGGGTTCGCACCATTCTCCTGCCTTAGCCTCCCAAGTAGCTGCGACTACAGGTGCCCACTCCCACCCCCGGCTAATTTTTTGTATTTTCGGTAGAGACGGGGTTTCACTGTGTTAGCCAGAATGGTCTTGATCTCCTGACCTCATGATCCGCCTGCCTCGGCCTCCCAAAGTGCTGGGATTATAGGCATGAGCCACCACGCCCGGCCTTTATTTAAATTTTTAATAATGTTTGCCTGTGATGGGAGATCACTTGAGCCTAGGAGTTCAAGATCAGCCTGGGCAACATGTGAAACCCATCTCTACAGAAAATACAAAAATTAGCTGGGCATAGAAGCACATGCTTGTAGTCCCAGCTACTCAGCAAATGGGCATTAACTGTAAAAGGACGTAAGTGACATTCCTGGAAAGATGGAAATGTCCTAAAATTGACTTATGGCAATGGTTTCAACACTTGGTAAAGTTATTAGAAATCACTGAGTTATATACTTGAAATGGGAGAATTTTGTGATATGTGAAATATGTCTTAATAAAGTTGTTAATAAGCCAACAAACAAAAACAGCAGTGTGGGAGCAGAGGAAAGGTAGTGCGAATGTAGAGGAGCTGTGAAGCCATGAGGTGATCATTGTTGAAGCTGGTGAGGGGAATGGGGGCATTCATGATACCATCCTATCTACTTCATAGATGCTTGAATATTTCTGTAATAGAAAGTGTAAAATATGTGACTAGAAACAAAATTTAAGTAGCCACATATGGTTGGTGGCTACCATATTTCATACTGTTTCTCTGAGTAATAGGTTATATTCTTCTTGGTTATGAGGATAGTGTCAGAACTTTGGAGGGAAATGTTTTACTTTGCAGACTGCCTGAGTGGACATGCATGTTGCTAACTCTTCCTGCTACCAGTTCTGGGGCTCTTCAAAACAGCCCTGTAAGAACTTGCCAATGAGGCATGGTGGCTCACACCTATAATCCCAGCACTTTGAGAAGCCGAGGTGGGCAGATCACTTGAGCCTAGGAGTTCAAGATCAGCCTGGGCAACATGTGAAACCCATCTCTACAGAAAATACAAAAATTAGCTGGGCATAGAAGCACATGCTTGTAGTCCCAGCTACTCAGGAGGCTAAGGTAGGAGGAACCTGGGGAGTTCAAGGCGGCAGTGAGCCAAGGTTGTGCTACTGCACTCCAGCCCGGATGACAGAGTGAGACTTTGTCTCAAAAAAAGGAAAAAGAAAAAAAAGAACTTGCTAATGAGAATGGGGCCTGGGAAGAACGGTTTTTTTTTTTTTTTTTTTCAGGCGCTGCCAGTCTGTATCAACAAAGAACAATTTATTTGGTTTGTCCTGAGCACATCATATTTAGTCTGTGTTTTTCTAGTTTGGTTGCTCAAGTAGGAATCCCCTTGTAAGAAGATAATATGCATCTTCTTTGTTTTATTTATTTATTATTATTTATTATGATTTTGTTTGTTTGTTTGTTTGTTGTTTTTTGAGATGGAGTCTCGCTCAGTCACCCAGGCTGGAGTGCAGTGGCGCGATCTCGGCTCACTGCAAGCTCTGCCTCCCGGGTTCATGCCATTCTTCTGCCTCAGCCTCCCAAGTAGCTGGGACTACAGGCACCCGCTGCCACGTCCGGCTAATTTTTTGCATTTTTAGTAGAGACGGGGTTTCACCATGTTAGCCAGGATGGTCTCGATCTGCTGACCTCGTGATCTGCCCGCCTCGGCCTGCCAAAGTGCTGGGATTACAGGCGTGAGCCACCGCACCCGGCTATTATGATTTTTTGAGGTGGAGTCTCACTCTGTCGCCCAGGCTGGAGTGCAGTGGTGTGATCTCTGCTTACTGCAACCTCTGCCTCCCGGGTTCAAGTGATTCTCCTGCCTCAGCCTCCCGAGTAGCTGGGGTTACGGCGCCCACCACCATGCCCGGCTAATTTTTGTAGTTTTTGTAGGATGGGGTTTCACCATGTTGGCCAGGTTGGTCAACTGGTCAACAAACTCCTGACCTCAGGTGATCCCCCTGCCTCGGCCTCTCAAAGTGCTGGGATTACAGGCATGAGCCGCTGCTCCCAGCCTATGTTTTAAATGAATTCCTTAATAAAAATATTTTTAACTAGATGAAGAGGGCTTACAGGACAAAACTAAAGTAGTTCCTTGACCTAGAAAGACAGAACCTGCCACTCTCAACTAGGCGAGCCTGTGAAGAGCAGTCTGCCGGGTTTGGGCTTCCCCCGTGGACAGCTGACATTCGTGAAAAGGAGTGTAGGACCTTTGAGATTGTAACTTCTTAGGAAGGTTTGCTGGAGGGAAGAGGAGGTCTTATGACAAGGATACAAACAGAAGCTGCCACATCTTCAGGGATGTGTAGGCAGAAAGCCAGAGTTGAGGGCTGGTCCTTTTTTTGTTACTGCTCTCCAGCTGCTTGGGAGTTGTAACTCTGACAAGTCAGTGAAGAGGTCTTCTTACCTGTTCACTGTGATTTTTAACTCCATTTTAACCTGATAAAATGGAGCCCAGAGATACATGATGTTGATGAATGAACCCACCAAAATGCCAACTGCCTGAGGCCCAGATTAGAATAACCAGACCCCTTAGACATCTGTACTGTAAAAACAGATTTGGGCCGGGCGCAGTGGCTCACACCTGAAATCCCAGCACTTTGGGAGGCTGAGGTGGGTGGATCATGAGGTCAAGAGATCTAGACCATCCTGGTCAACATAGTGAAACCCCGTCTCTACAAAAAATACAAAAATTAGCTGGGTGTGGTGGTGCGCGCCTGTAGTCCTAGCTACTCAGGAGGCTGAGGCAGGAGAATCACTTGAACCCGGGAGGCGGAGGCTACAGTGAGCCAAGATTGCACCTCTGTAGTCCAGCCTGGCAACAGAGCGAGACTCCATCTCAAAACAAACAAACAAACAAAAAAACCGAAACCAACCAACCAGATTTGAAGATGTTTTTTAAAAAGTCAGTTAGTATTTCTGTTTAAGATGAGGTCTTTGCTATCTTTCTGAAAGTAGCTCCTTTGATGTCTGATTTGGTAGTTACAGGCACCTTTGGAGGGTCCCATACACTTGGCTCTCAGGGGCTTCATGATTGTTGTCTGGGGTGAAAGTGAAGCCATTTTGGCATCTGCAGAGCACTTCGGAGACCCCGACCTAAGAAGTAACTATGCTCAGTTTTCCCTAAGCCTCTTTCTTCTTTTTTTATAACTTCAGGAGGTCTGGAAAATGACCTCAGTTTTAGAGCTCCTGATAAAACCCTCAGCCTTAAAAGGGAGTTATCCTAGTGGTTCTGTACTCCAGGGTGGGAAGCTAGGGTAGAGACTTTCTTTGACACACTGGTCTTGCTGGTCGATGAAAATGTTTAGGTAACATTTTGGGATTCAATTTATGTAAAATGTACTATCATGCCTGTTACTAAGCTCAAATATTTAAACAACTTTAAACCTGGATCATCCATATAAGTAGCCAAGGAAGGAGAAGAAACCCCTTCTCCTGCATTTCTGAATCATTTTGTCTGGGACGACAGTAACCTACAGAGGTTCTTAATTCTTGTCACTGCATGAGTGGCATGCCTGAGGTGGGGAGATTTCAAGTCTGATGGAGCTACAAGCTCTCTGTTGTGCTATTCTGCTTGTCCTCAAGTGGACTTTGGCTGGGATGTTTGGCCTCAGTGTTTGTATAGCTTGCTTATCTTCATAAGAAGAATTATAGATCCTTAACCAAATTCACAGCAACCATTTAGCATTCAACGGAAGGAGGTTCTCAGTTCCATATCAGTGGCCTTTGGCGGGGACTGTGATGGCCTTGCCATAACTCCAGGGTGGCTCTGATGGTGGTTTTACATTAAGAGTTTGTCTCTAGAGAAGACACAAACATTGCATGGGAATACATTTTTATGATGTTATTTTGGGTCCTTACTGCCTGTTTTCTCTCAAGATGTTTTCAAACTGCAGTAAACAATCAATCTATAAGACTATTGAAAGTAAGGCCCAGGAGTGTTTTCAAGAACGCAGCAATAAGGTGTGTGGGAACTCGAGGGTGGATGAAGGAGAAGAGTGCGATCCTGGCATCATGTATCTGAACAACGACACCTGCTGCAACAGCGACTGCACGTTGAAGGAAGGTGTCCAGTGCAGGTGAGGAGTCTTTCCACAGGGATTTTGGGAAGCTGGTATAACAAGATGTCCAAAATAATAGAAGACTGAACTTGCAGGGGTTTTAGAATCAGCTGAAAGGGGTGTGTATGTGTTTGTTTACATTTACGTCTTTTGCCCTTCACAGCAAGAAATTGCTTTCTGGGCTGGGCACGGTGGCTCACTCCTCTCATCCCAGCACTCTGGGAGGCTGAGGTGGGAGAAATGCTTGAGCCCAGGAGTTTGAGAACAGCCTGGGCAACATAGTGAGACACTGTCTCTTAAAAAACAAACAAATAAGAAGCTTTCTGGAAAGCAGTGTGACATTATGTAACAAAATCCTTGACCTTGCATGCTCCTTGGTTTAGCAGTCCTATAGTTAAAATAATCTTTTTTTTTTTTTGAGATGGAGTCTCGCTCTGTCGCCAGGCTGGAGTGCAGTGGCGCGATCTCGACTCACTGCAATCTCTGCCTCCTGGGTTCAAGTGATTCCCCTGCCTCAGCCTCCTGAGTAGCTGGGACTACAGGCAGGCACCACCATGCCTGGCTAATTGTTTGTGTTTTAGTAGAGACGAGGTTTCACTGTGGTGGCTACAATGGTCTCCAACTCCTGACCTTGTGATCTGTCCACCTCAGCCTCCCAAAGTGCTGGGATTACAGGTGTTAGGCACTGTGCCTGGCAAAAAAATATTTTTTATTTTATTTTACTTTATTTTTGTTTTTTGAGATGGAGTCTCACTCTGTTGCCAGGCTTGAGTGCAGTGGCACAATCTTAGCTCACTGCAATCTCCGCCTCCCGGGTTCAAGTGATTCCCCTGCCTCAGCCTCCCCAGTAGCTGGGACTACAGGTGCGCACGATCATGCCTGGCTGATTTTTTGTATTTTAGTAGAGACGGGGTTTTAGCGTGTTGGCTGGAATGGTCTTGATCTCCTGATCTCATGATCTGCCTGCCTTGGCCTCCCAAAGTGCTAGGATTACAGAGGTGAGCCCCCGTGCCCGGCCTTTATTTTATTTTATTTTTTGAGACAGGGTCTCACTCTGTTGCTCAGGATGGAGTGCAGTGGCACGATCATGGCTCACTGCAGACTCGACCTCCCAGGCTTAATCAGTCCTTCCACCTTAGCCTCCCAGATAGATAGGACTACAGGTGTGTGCCACCTGGCTAATTTTTCTTGTATTTTTTATAGAGATGGGGTTTTGCCATATTGTCTAAGCTGGTCATAAAGTCCTGGGCTCAAGTGATCCACCCTTCTAGGCCTCCTAAAGTGTGGAGATTCTAGGTGTGGGCCACCGTGCCTGGCCCAAATAATCTTTTTAATTTCTTTTATTTATTTATTTTTTTGAGACGGAGTCTTGCTCTATCACGCAGGCTAGAGTGCAGTGGCCTGATCTTGGCTCACTGCAACCTCCGCCTCCTGGGTTCAAGCCATTCCCCTACCTCAGCCTCCCCAGTAGCTGGGATTACAGTGTGCACCACCACACCCAGCTAATTTTTGTGTTTTTAGTAGAGACGGGTTTCACCATGTTGGCCAGGCTGGTCTTGAACTCCTGATCTGCCCGTGATCTGCCCGCCTTGGCCTCCCAAAGTGTTGGGATTACAGGCGTGAGCCACCGTGCCTGGCCGCCCAAAGAATCTTTTAAGGAAACAGAGATGTATAAGATTTTAACAAGGTTTTTTTTATGGCTACATCCTAATAGCAAAATTTTGGAAACAATCAAAATGACAGTCTTGGGATATGAATGTTATCATGATTCTATACGCTGGAATAGTGTGGAGGAAGCAGGTTACAAGTTAGAAAGTTACCCAGTTTTTCATTTTTATATCCACTGTTAGACCAGTGCCTGGCCTAGAAGTAAAAGGGTTTTCAGTTTTCTGGTGAATAATTGAGATTTAACTGGATACAGTGCATATTAACACTGTAGATGCTGATGGGGAGTAGAGTTCTGGCTGCTGAGTGTCTTAGCTATGGATTGCCTTGTGGCCCAACCTTGTCTTTTTTTTTTTTTTTTTTTTTGAGACAGAGTCTCGCCCTGTTGACCAGGCTGGAGTGCAATGGTGCAACCTTGGCTCACTGCAACCTCTGCCTTCCAGGTTCAAGCGATTCTCCTGCCTCAGCCTCCTGAGTAGCTGGGATTACAGGGTGCGGCACCACGCCTGGCTAATTTTTTGTATCTTTAGTAGAGATGGGGTTTCACCATGTTGGCCAGGCTGGTCTCAAACTTCTGACCTCGTGGACCACCTGCCTCATCTTTTTTTTTTTTTTTTTAGAGACAGAATTTTGCTCTTGTCACCTAGGCTGGAGTGCAGTGGCGTGATCTTGGCTCACTGCAACCTCCACCTCCTTGGTTCAAGCGATTCTCCTGCCCCAGCTTCCTAAGTAGCTGGGATTACAGGAGCATGCCACCATGCTCGGCTAGTTTTTGTATTTTTAGTAGAAATGGGGTTTCACCATGTTGGCCAGGCTCACATTGAACTCTCTTGACCTCAGGTGATCCACCTACCTTGGCCTCCCAAAGTGCTGGGTTGGGATTATAGGCATGAGCCACCTCACCCAGCCCATCTTGTCTTTTTAAAATTAATGCGTTAAATGAATGAAAACTAAGGATACCAAGATGTTTCAAAGGTGATTGCTGTGTTCCCATTCTTTTCTACTACAGCGTGGCATTGATGTGACCTTACGCACATTAGGAGGGGACAGAGTGTGTGCAGGTAGCTATAGCAGCGGAGATGTCTGATGATATAGGAGTGGGGATGGAGCCAGGAGGTCTTCCCCTGTGATATTCAGGTCACTGTAACGTAACAGTAGCATTTGGTTTGATATGGGGCTGTAATTTGAATTGCTCTGTTCCTGTCTGCTCTTCTTCTCCAGTGATAGGAACAGTCCTTGCTGTAAAAACTGTCAATTTGAGACTGCCCAGAAGAAGTGCCAGGAGGCGATTAATGCTACTTGCAAAGGCGTGTCCTACTGCACAGGTGCGTGTTCTTGTTGCTTTCTTGGAATGCTGTGGTTCCAGTGTGTGCGTGTCTTTGAAAACAAGATTATGTTTTGTTCAGATGAAACCCACCGTTTTTGACCTCATATGCCGGGTTGAGTTTCTGGCAACCCTTGGTTTGTGACACTTGGCTTTGGTGAGTTTAAGACCTGTTTTTATTTCTGTTTCATTTCCATCACTCTCTTCTTTCTCCTCACAGACATCCACTGTACTGTGGCTAATATTTGCCTGGATATGTGTATATCCTTGAAAGACCATATAGTGTTATTTTGTGTTTTTAATGTGCCAACATGATATTCCACATTACATTTACTTTTAAAAAAATCAGTATCATGTTTTAAAGAATTATCTGTATTGTGCCACAGATAATTTAACAAGGTTTTTCATGGCTACATCCTAATAGCAAAATTTTGGAAACAATCAAAATGACAATCTTGGGATAATGAATGTTATCATGAATCTGTACACTAGAATAGTGTGGAGGAAGCAGGTTACAAGTTAGAAGGTTACCCAGTTTTTCTATATGTATCTATATGTATTTCACTGTTGGGGGCACCTACATATTGTTTACTTATATGATTGGCTGTGTTTTACTTAAAGTTCACCAGGTGGTAGCTACTTCCATTGCCTTCATCCCCTTGATACTCATACAATATCCTCCTACGTCCCTTCAGGAACCCGCGTGTTTCTCTGGGTACTGAGGAGTGTAATTGTGTAGTCACAGAGGCAGGATATGCTGGTCTCTAGAGCACCACTGCTAGGTTGCCTGTGTCTGAGAACTCCTGTATCCCAACGTTCTGGCCAACACTTGGAATTACCCTGCTGTCCTATTAGCGTGATGAGTATAAAGTAATCTCTTGTTCTTACATTTTTTTTAACAGCCTTTGTCCTAATGCACTTACTTACATTTTTCTTGAGCATCTCTTTATATTTTTCAGCTATTCAAATTTCTCCTGTGAATAGCCAGTTCATGTATTTGGTTCATTTTTTATAAATTGGGTTTCATGTTATTTCACTACTGTGGATTTGGAGGAGTTCTTAGGTAATCCATTTGGTTTGCATACACCTCCTATCTGTTGCCATTCTCAGAACATAAATCTTTAATTTTAACATAATCAAATCCATTATTTTGTTGTGTGTGTATGTTTCTTTTTTTTTTTTTTTTTTTTTTTGAGACAGAGTCTCGCTCTTTCGCCCAGGCTGGAGTGCAGTGGCCAGATCTCAGCTCACTGCAAGCTCTGCCTCCCGGGTTTACGCCATTCTTCTGCCTCAGCCTCCCAAGTAGCTGGGACTACAGGCGCCCGCCACCTCGCCCGGCTAGTTTTTTGTATTTTTAGTAGAGACGGGGTTTCACCATGTTAGCCAGGATGGTCTTGATCTCCTGACCTTGTGATCCGCCCGTCTCGGCTTCCCAAAGTGCTGGGATTACAGGCTTGAGCCACCGCGCCCGGCCATGTATGTTTATTTCTTAAACACATGGTTCAGAAAAGCCATGGTGGATGGTTAAAAAGATATTTTCCACAGCTGCTTCTATTAGTTTCGTAAGTTTTCCTTTTACATTCAGGACTTGAATCTTTCTGGAGCTAACCTTTCCAGGTGTCCAGTATCTTCTGTTGTTCTTTCAATTGTTGCTTTAAAAATTTCAAAGCTACATTATTACTAGGTATATAAACGGACTATCTCTACATCTTTATCTGCTGTTCCTTACCAGTATATAATGTTCCTTTTTTACCCTTGTGATGTTTTTTGACTTAAATTGTCAAAAAGCAATATTCAGTTTGCTATTCTAGTGTTTTTGTTCCTCTGATATATCTATCCCATTCTTATATTTTTCAAAATTTGTCTCTCTTGGTTGGTTGGTTTGATTTTGTAATAGCTTTATTGATACATAATTCACACCCATGCAGTTTGCCTACTTAAAGTGTACAGTTTAATGGTTTTTAGTATATTCAGATTTATGCAGTCATCACAATTAATTTTAGAACATTTACATTACTCCAGAAAGAAACCCTGTATCCTTTAGCTGTGATCCTCCAGTCCCGCCATTCCCCACAACTCAGAGCAACCACTAACCACCCTGTTCTTTATGAAGTTGTCTGTTTTGAACATTTCATATAAATGGAATTATACAAACTGTGGTCTTTCGTGACCACATATTGTATGACTGGCTTCTTTCACTGAACATAACATTTTCAAGGTTCATGTATGTTATAGCATGTATCAGTACTTCATGTACTTTTATTGCTGGGTAATATTCTATTGCATGGATATGCCACATTTTGTTTATTCATTCACTGGTTGATAGACATTTGAGTTGCTTCCACTTTTTTGCTATAACAAATAATGCTGCTGTGAACATTTTTGTACGAGTTTTTGTGTGGACAATTCCTTTGGATATTACTCAGGAATAGAATTTCTGGGTCATATGGTAACTGTGCTTAATCTTTTTAGGAGCTGTCAGACTGTTTTCCAAAATGACTACACCACTTTTACAGTCTCAGCAGCATTGTGTGAGGGTCCCAGCTTCTCCATATCCTCTCCAACACTTGTTATTGTCTTTTTTATTATAACCATCCTAGGTTTTGTGATAAGGATGCAAACAGAAAGCTGGAGGTCTTCAGGGACCTAGTGAACGAAGTTGTGTCTTATTTTGGCTTGACTTTGGTTTTAAGTGTGCATATTATGACATGTTGCTCACGTTTTTATGTTCTGGGATCTGTCACTATCACATTACTTTGCCAAATGTTAGGAACCTGAATATCTAAATCAAGCTTTAAAGAAGTATTTGCTAGCTATGCTCAATGTTTCATCTTCACTATAATAATAAAACAGATTTAGGAAAATGCTTTCTTTTAAATAAGTGTAAGTAAAACAATTTGAAAACATGTTTGTTCTTATCAAACAGCCTTTTGTTCCCTTGATTTTTTTTTTTTTTTTTTTTTTTTTTTGAGACGGAGTCTCACGCTGTTGCCCAGGCTGGAGTGCAGTGGCGCGATCTCGGCTCACTGCAAGCTCCGCCTCCCGGGTTCCCGCCATTCTTCTGCCTCAGCCTCCTGAGTAGCTGGGACTACAGGCGCCCGCCACCGCGCCCGGCTAATTTTTTGTATTTTTAGTAGAGACGGGGTTTCACTGTGGTCTCGATCTCCTGACCTTGTGATCCGCCCGTCTCGGCCTCCCAAAGTGCTGGGATTACAGGCTTGAGCCACCGCGCCCGGCCTCCCTTGATATTTTATACAAAATAGTAGATAGCAGAGGATAAGTTCCTGATAAGGAATCAGTATTTTCTAACAAGAGAAGTTAGAGAACAAGAACCTCAAAAAAAAAAAAAAAAAAAAAAAAAAAGAAGAAGAAAGAAAAAAAGCTATTAGCATTTCACAACCAGCAGTGGCAACATCACCTGGGAACTTACTAGAAATGAAAATTGTCAGTCCCCTCCCTGGATCTACTGCACCAAAAAATTCGGGAAGGGAGGCCAGCAGTCTGTACTGTGCAACCTTCTGTCAGGTGATTTCCATGCATGCTAAACTTTGGGGACCATGCTAAATAGATGATACTCTTTTCAAAATTATTTTCCTACCTGTCTAATACTCTGACTTTAGTCTTTTAAGAACACATGCTCAACAGATATTTATTGAGCATTTTTTATATTTATCAGGGCAGTATAATATACCAAAAATACAATAATGATCCACAGTATAAACCTTCCCTGAGCTCACTGGACATCATACTTTCAGTAATAGTTTGTTAAATGACTGCTGACACAGTGAATGCCCAGTGCTCATGAAAGGTTTTATGAGAACAGAGGCAAAGTGCCTGGTTATCTGTTGGGTACTTAATAAACCATCACTTTTGTTTGAAACTGGCCAAATTTCTGTACATTTTGTGTTACTGCTCTGAAGCCCTTTAGGTCAGAATTCTTTTGATTGGCTTCATTCTTCAGCTGAAAGGCCAGTCCAGAGCTGTGGATATAGTCCATTGCTTTCATAAAGTGGTTTTTTTCTCCTCCTCTATTTGAGTTGACTTTTAGCTGCTTGTGCTGTTCATTTTCCAGAATGATTCGCTCATTCCATCCTGTCTCTCCCAGTTTAACTTTCTTTGGTGGCTTTTCTTTGGCATTACTGGCCTGGGCACAGTGGCTCATGCCTATAATTCCAGTACTTGGGAGGCCAAGGTGGGAGGATCCCTTGAGCCCAGGAGCTTGACACCAGCATGGGCAACACAGGGAGATCTCGTCTCACAAAAGAAAAGAAAGAAAATTAGCCAGGTATGGTGGCATACGCCTGAAGTCCTAGGTACTTGTGAGGCTGAGGCAGGAGGATTGCCTGAACCTAGGAGTCTGAGGCTGCAGTAAGCTATGCTCACACCCCTGCCTTCCAGCCTGAGTGACAGACTGAGACCCTCAAAAGGAAAATAAAAAGAATAATTGATTTATTCAAGAAATATTTGTAGTATACCTATAATATGGTAGGGATTGGAGATAATTTGATAAATAGATTTGATCATTGCTGTCATGGGGCTTACCAGTCTAGTAGAGGGAAAACATAAAATAACATTAAATATATATTAATTGCAAAACATATGCAATGAAGGAGAGAAGGAGTGTGATAGTGCAAAATGGAAGTGGGAGGCCACATCCACTTAGACAGCATCCTCAGGGATATCTCAGAAAACCTTTGAGACAAAACTGAATCCATAAGAAAAGCCAGCTAACTGCCCCAAAAGTGCAAACACCAGCATTCCAGGTAGAAGGAATAGTGTCTGTTAACATTGAAGGAACTGAATAGAGGTTGTAGCCAAAGCAGTGGGCTGTGGGAGAGCTGTGTGAAGTCAGGGCCAGATAGGGAAGGCCGCGGGGCTCTTTTAAGCCTTCCTACCAAGTTTGCCATTTATTCTAAGTAATGGCACATAGGATATTCTTTTATATATGACTGTGAGATGCAGAAGTGGAGACCATGCATTCTAACCGGGGCTTGGGAGGTCAGGGACTCATGCAGTCTAACCTGGCACATAGCCAGGCACTCCCATTTAAATGCTGATTGCTGGTGAGATTCAGGCTCTTGTCCTAGCTCTGTAGGTCACTTTTTGCTGTTTGCAAGGTAAGATGCTCACTTGTATGAGAAACAGCATATTATGCATCTGTAGAACTGGTGGACCTGCAACTCATTCTTTTTGTTATGACTGGTGTTTGCTTCCAGGTAATAGCAGTGAGTGCCCACCTCCGGGAAATGCTGAAGATGACACTGTTTGCTTGGATCTTGGCAAGTGTAAGGATGGGAAATGCATCCCTTTCTGCGAGAGGGAACAGCAGCTGGAGTCCTGTGCATGTAATGGTGAGCACAGTTTTATGCCCACTCCAGCAGCAGGAGAAAACATGGCCTTTGTCTGCCAGGTTCCCTTCCTCCATTTGGAGGTTGTGCTAATGAGAACAGTGGTGAGATCCAAGCCGAGGATGAGGGGAGGGGGAAAGGCAGGGTAGTGTCTGGAGACAGGCATCTCTGCATGCAGATCCTGGCTCCTCCACCGTACGTGGGAGTCCTGTCCTGTTGGTGTTTCTTCTTGCTGCATTTTCAGGCCATATGGTAGGCTTTGAGGTGGGAGAGGAGGGAATTTTATTGTGGGGGAGTGAGTGAGTAGGTAGAGGTGTGTCCTAGCTGTCCTCTGCTCCGTATCATACAAACCACGAAAGCAGCAGTAGCTATCTACATTACATTGGCATGGAACTAGGACACTCCTGCAAGAACTCAACCAGAGAGAGCTGATTCCAGGATCTGACCCCACTAGATGAGGATTTTTGCAGTTATCAAGAAGGCGGAGTCTGCTCCCCTCTGATCTCTTAGAGCAGCCTGGGGCAGGAGCCTCTCTCCTGCTGGCCTGTCAGTTTTCCTTAGGTTTCTGCGCTATTTTGGAACTCCTGGGTTTGAGGGCATCCTCATGCACTGGTCAGGGACTGGCTGGACTCTGCTTCCCACCCCACTTAAACCATGGAGCATATGGGAGTCAATGAAGGAGTTCTGTTGCTTTCAAAATAGACAAAGAGCCAGGTGTGGTGACTCATACCTGTAATCCCATCACTTTGAGAGGCCGAGGTGGGTGGATCACTTGAGGTCAGGAGTTCAAGAGCAGCCTGGTCAACATGGCAAAACGCTGTCTCTACTAAAAATAAAAAAATTAGCCAGGTGTGGTAGTGTACACCTGTAATCCCAGCTGCTAGGGAGGCTGAGGCAGGAGAATTGCTTGAACCCAGGGTGTGGAGGCTGCAGTGAGCTGAGATCGTGCCACTATACTCCAGCCTGGGCGACAGAGCGAGACTCCGTTTCAAAAAAATAAATAAATATAAATAAATAAAAGACAAAGAACCCAGTAGTTGAATCACTGGGTTGGAAGCTTACCATCCATATAGTTGAGTAAGGAACTCTTCCAAGTTCAAAAATGTGTAGGTAAAGAAGATAAGTTGAGGGCAGTGTCTCACATCTATAATCCCAGCACTTTGGGAGGCCAAGATGGGTGGTTCACTTGAGCTCAGGAGTTGTTTGAGACCAGCCTGCCAGCCTGGGCAACATGGTGGAACCTTTTTTCTTAAAAAAAGAAAAAAAAAGAAAAAAAAGGAAAAATAAAAAGATAACACATAGTAGGTGCCAAATAAAAATATCTGTTGTGTTGAATGGCAAGAGGCTTGGGGTGCTCTGGAAGCACAGAGCCCGACACAGTAAAAGCCCAAGAAATATTTTATAAATTAGTGAATGATGGAAAGGTTTTCTTTCTTTTTTTTTTTTTTTTTTTTGAGATGGAGTCTCACTCTTACCCAGGCTGGAGTGTAATGGCACGATATCAGCTCACTGCAGCCTCCGCCTCCCAGGTTCAAGTGATTCTTGTGCCTCAGCCTCCTGAGTAGCTGGGACTACAGGCAAGCACCACCACACCTGGCTAATTTTTTAATCTTTAGTAGAGATGGGGTTTTGCCACGTTGGCCAGGCTGGTCTCGAACTCCTAGCCTCAAGTGATCCGCCCACCTTGGCCTCCCAAAGTGCTGGGATTACAAGCGAGAGCCACTGCTCCCGGCCTTTTCTGAAAAGGATTTCTTTTTGCTTGTTTTTGTGTTCTAGTTGATTTCTTTCTTCTCCTAAGTATAAATAGGGTTTAATTTTCTGGCATTTCTACCATTCCTGTGTATACCCACATGGCTCACAGATGCCCAGTGTTTTATCCCGTGACCTGTCAGAGCTGTTCTTGGTGGAGGAGTTGTGGAGCTTTGGCTGTAGGGCTCATGCCCTGGGGTCACTTAGCTCTCCACCCAAGGGTGGACAGCTGTGTCCCAGCTGCTCTCGCTTTCAGGGAGCCAGTGTGGGCCCTGAGGGGCACACTTTAGACTGAAAAGCCAAGCACTGAAGTGGGCAGGGTAACAAGAATGTTGGGACAAAGGGAAACATTTAGAAGAGCATTGTGAGAGGCTTGAAGTGGAGAGAATAGTTAGACTTTTAAGAGACGTCTTTCATCTAGAACGGATTTTTCTCTGTATTTTTTTTTTTTAAACCTTGTGGCCTCTGTCACTGAAGGCTGAGGAGTGTGACCTCAGAAACTACTCCTTGGTGCGGGCTATGGATAGTATTAGCTATTGAAATAAAAAATAAATGTGATTTCTTGCCTCTTTGGGACCATGGTCAGGGAGGAAAGAGGAGACAGGAGGTCTCAGAACAATCCAGCTGTCAATGCGTGTTCTCTGTTCTAGAAACTGACAACTCCTGCAAGGTGTGCTGCAGAGACCTTTCTGGCCGCTGTGTGCCCTACGTCGATGCTGAACAAAAGAACTTATTTTTGAGGAAAGGAAAGCCCTGTACAGTAGGATTTTGTGACATGAATGTGAGTATTTATGTCCAGCTTTTTCTGTAACAGCCAGATAGGAAGTTTTTATTTTGTAAGTACTTGATTTTGCAAATAAAAAGAAATCAAAACACAAATGGGGCTACATCCTTCTGGCCCATTGTTATCTATGAGTATTACTTAGGAGGAGAAGACAGAGTGCTTTCAGGTCCCTGCCTGTAGTTTCCTTCCATAGTGGGAGGCTTCGAGCCCAGAGACTGAGAAGGACTGGGGTGGGGACTTTATGGTAAGGTTGGTTGGTTTTAGGCAGTGGGTCCTAATTATGTTTTCCTGGATTACTTACAGAATTGACTAAGATTGCAAAATTATTCAAGGTGTGATTTTGAAACAGGTGCTGAATGAGTAGGAAAGACGTAGAAGACTGCTTGACTTACTTAAGCCAGACCCTTTTGTTCTCTAGAGAAGCATAATTTTTCTCATGCAGAATGATGGGAGAGGGTTTCAAGGTTTAAGAGTCTTCACAGGGAGTCTGGCTGTGTTCTTCACTGTCCGCTATGTATGTGTAGAGTCCTTACTGGAATGCCTCATCTTTAGCAAACTGGTTTTCTTGATTTTTGTCTCCTGGTAATTCTAAATCACTTGTTAAAATGGACTAATTATCAAAGGGTTAATGACAGCATGTCCTACTTTCTGGGGTACTCATTACGCTGAAGTTATTGCCTTGTGTCAAAGATGGGAAAATGTTTGATTTTAATGAAGCCCTTTACATGTCAGTTATTTTTATAAAGCTACATTGCTTCTGAATACATTGTGTTTGGGAATGATGCTGTATGTTTTTTCTTCATAGGGCAAATGTGAGAAACGAGTACAGGATGTAATTGAACGATTTTGGGATTTCATTGACCAGCTAAGCATCAATACTTTTGGTAGGTGATTTCCCCAGATTATTTACTGAGAGCTGAGTTGATTTCTGTGATGACATTAGAAAAGTGTGCTTTCAGAGTGATATGCTCTAATTCTGCAGTAGAAGGTGGAAATATTCACTACTTTTGTTATGAAACAACTTTGTTGGCTAGAATAAAATGAACTCATAGATAGTCTGTCCCCGTGGAGCTTGGAGGCACAGATTTTCTGACAAGGGAAATAAAGTCAAAATATTGGCTTCCTTCTTTACCCAAAAATATACATGTGACTAGCATAAGCATAGTTTAATGCTATAGACTGAATCCTGATTGATGTAAGAGTGTTTGTTTGACTGAATGCTATATACTGAATCCTGCTTGATGTAAAAGTGGGCCTCATATTTTGCAGAAGCAGGCAAAATCATGTCCTCATGATTTTATCATGATTTTATCATGTCCTCACAGTTCCATAATTTAATCACAAATAATATCCAGGTAACAAAAACTTTGTCTTCTTAAGCATTTACTAGTAGTAGCAGTCTATATGATTAGTTTGTTGACACAGTTACTCCAGGTAGCATGTTGAATATTCTGCAATCTCTTCCTATCAGCTAGTATACGAGGGCTGTTTCTTTAAAAGCACTTGGTAAGGAGAGATGGCCTGGTGTAATATAGTCAGCACGGACACTCTTCTCAATACTGTGTCGGTAGGAGTGTCTAGCCAGCAGCTCTGGCATATGATGGTAATATCCTAACAGCATTTCACTTTAGATTTGTGAAGTACTTGGTCAAGACATTCACTGTTTGGAATTGTTCACAGGAAAGTTTTTAGCAGACAACATCGTTGGGTCTGTCCTGGTTTTCTCCTTGATATTTTGGATTCCTTTCAGCATTCTTGTCCATTGTGTGGTAAGTCACCAACTTTTAAGTAATTAAATATTTAAATGTTGATCAACTCCAACCATGTAATCTTTGGAAAAGATAAAACTTGTTCTTAGCAAAGTCTGGGCTGGTATTTCCAATAACTTTGGTGTTATTCCTAGGGGAACATATAGAAAGCTTAACTAACAGTCTTTAAAAAAAAATACTATTTGGCCGGGCGCGGTGGCGCAAGCCTGTAATCCCAGCACTTTGGGAGGCCGAGATGGGCGGATCACGAGGTCAGGAGATCGAGACCATCCTGGCTAATACGGTGAAACTCCGTCTCTACTAAAAAATACAAAAAACTAGCTGGGCGAGGTGGCGGCGCCTGTAGTCCCAGCTACTCGGGAGGCTGAGGCAGGAGAATGGCGTGAGCCCAGGGGGCGGAGCTTGCAGTGAGCCGAGATCGCGCCACTGCACTCCAACCTGGGCAACAGAGCGAGACTCCGTCTCCCAAAAAAAAAAAAAAAAAAAAAAAACTATTTTTGTGTGTTGGTGTTTTAATATATAAATTTCTTAGGAATTTTATACTTCTAAGCCTAGGAGACTGTTTAACTGGATTTGTCCAGGTCCTTTGATGAGTAAAGCCCTTAATTAAGGGCATTTCCAGGCTGACTTTGTTGCAATAGAGCAAATATCAAACTTCGGCATTTCAGATGTTCCCCATATATCATATAGATTATTGGCAGCAGATGGCTATGTCTGCAGAAGTAGGATGTAGGGACTGGGGCCCAGCTGTCATATAGAATATTTACATCTTCCCCAAAATGTAGGAGTAAGCAGTCTTTTCTGTTCTCATTCAGAATCAGTAACAGCTACAAGTTGAATTGGGCTTTGACTAAGGAACTCCTGGTCCTTTATAAATTTGAGGCCCCTTTTCATAACTGTTCTTACAAATCCATTCACTTGCATCTGTGGGGAATGGGGATTTGTCTACTGTAGAAATGAGAAAGTCAGACCCAGGCTTCCAAATTTCTTTTCCCAAACTCTTTCATAGTGGCCTTGCTATGAGCATTTAAAAATTCCAGCACAACTCTGATGACAAAGGAGTTTTTCCTGCTGCCTTCCTTTCCTTTCCTGCTGGCTTCTCCTGCCTAGGAGCCATCTCACAGAGCAGCTCTTTCTCGGGGTGGTGAGCATGATGGGTGTAGGGAGGAAGATCTCTAGGGAGTACTTCTGCTGAAGAAAGCTGAAGGTGATGTGCTTGGCTTTGACAGATGTCTCTGGATGACAGTGCCATCCATCATGATTGCTTTTATTAGAGGATGGAACCTATTTTGTTTACAGGGATGTTGCACACGTGGACAAGGCATGACCCTTGATTTCAGAGCAAAGCCTCTGACAGGAGGGAGGGCCATGGCTTGTTTCTGGCCATAGAATACATTGATGGTATCCAGACAGGAAGCCTAGTCCTGGACAGAGGTCCTTGCCCTTTGTTGCCTATTATGCTTCAGCCACAGGCAGGGATGGGGCAGCAGATGGCATGTGGTCAGCCTTCTGTAGAAGTAGGACGTAGGGATTGAGGCCCAGTTCCTCCAGCAGAGCATGGTCCACAGAAACTGGAGACAGCTAAGAAGAGAGTGAGGCCGTGGGCCAGAGCAGTGTGAGGGAGGCTGCAGGCCCAGCCACCTAGGTCTTCCTACCAGCCACCCTTCCAGTCAGTGCGGTCCTGGTGTATCCAGCATCTGGGACATTTGTCATGTCATGCATAGGAAGATGCCCTTGTTATTCCCCTGCCCACAGAGGGATAAATTTCTCAGAAAACATAGTACTGAAACCTTGCCTCTTTTTGTACTTAATGCCAAAATGTATTTCCTTTGAGTGCAAAGCAAACACTTCTAGACTGGTGGCATAACTAAAGCTTGGGTGAGAAATGGATTATCTGTTGAGCCTGCTATCCTACAACTCAGGTTCTAAGTTCTTCAGTTAGTGTTAGGAATAGCCTGTGAGGAAATAGTACTCACTAACTGAATTGCATTTGTAGGGAATGACCTACCTTCTTGCTCTTCCTTTCTTTCTAGGATAAGAAATTGGATAAGCAGTATGAATCTCTGTCTCTGTTTCACCCCAGTGTAAGTATAACATATGAAAGGAACACAATCTTTGCCTGGTCTTTAAGGCCCTGTTAGGCAAAGACCTTCAACTGACCCAGCAAGGCTTTCATTGGCTGATGGGAGGTCATGCTGCCGCAGGAAGGGGCTAGGTTGGAATGTTTACCCTCCTGACAACAGTGATGGTGAGCTTTCATCAGTCGCATGGATGGAGATTTAAAGAGCTGTGCTGTCCCCCTCCCAAGCCATAAGGAGCAATTTAGCCATTCAACACTTAATATTTTGAGATCAGTCTCTTGGGATCTTACTTTGAGAGGTTTGAATCCTCTTTTGGGTCTTCAAATGGCAAGTTTTCAGGATGCTTGAAAGCTAGTAATTAGTTTTTGCCATTAAAAGTAATGTCATTAATTACTTTTGCACCAGCCTAGTATTTTTTAGTCACTTCTTAGGTTGAGTGAGCCTCACCTAGCACTTTTTTGCCAAGAGGCATCACAGTACCAACAGAATAAGAGGCTGTTTGATGGGTAAGGTTGGAGCTGTGAGGACCCCTGATTAATCTTTTATTCCCATCAATTGAACCCATGTCTTTGCAGAATGTCGAAATGCTGAGCAGCATGGATTCTGCATCGGTTCGCATTATCAAACCCTTTCCTGCACCCCAGACTCCAGGCCGCCTGCAGCCTGCCCCTGTGATCCCTTCGGCACCAGCAGCTCCAAAACTGGACCACCAGAGAATGGACACCATCCAGGAAGACCCTAGCACAGACTCACATATGGACGAGGATGGGTTTGAGAAGGACCCCTTCCCAAATAGCAGCACAGCCGCCAAGTCATTTGAGGATCTCACGGACCATCCGGTCACCAGAAGTGAAAAGGCTGCCTCCTTTAAACTGCAGCGTCAGAATCGTGTTGACAGCAAAGAAACAGAGTGCTAGTTTAGTTGTGAGCTCTTTATAGATTTGACCTACAATCACAGCTTATATTTTGTGAAGATTGGGAAGTAAGGAAGTGACTTAACAGCAGATGCTGGTCATGTGTTTGAACTTCCTGCAGGTAAACAGTGCTTGTGTGATTTGGCCCTTCTCCTTTTGAAAAGGTGAAGGTGAATCTAGCTTATTTTGGAGGCTTTCAGGTTTTAGTTTTTTAAATATCTTTTGACCTGTGGTACAAAAGCAGAAAATACAGCTGGATTGGGTTATGAATATTTATGTTTTTGTAAATTAATCTTTTATATTGATAACAGCACTGACTAGGGAAATGATCAGTTTTTTTATACACTGTAATGAACCGCTGAATATGAGGCATTTATTTGTGAAGACAACTGGAACACAAGAGGGTTTGCCTTTAAAAACAAAGGAGATAAATCTAGTTCTACATTGTCTCTAAATTATGGGTCTATTTCTAGTTACTACCCTGAGTTTTTAAGTAGCAGGGAAAATATACATCTAAATTTAGAAATCATTTGGGTTAATATGGCTCTTCATAATTCTAAGACTAATGCTCTCTAGAAATCTAACCACCTACCTTACAGTGAGGGCTATACATGGTAGCCAATTGAATTTATGGAATCGACCAACTGTTTAGGGCACTGATTTGCTGGGCAATTTTTCTATATAAGTATCTTCATGTATCCCTGTTACTGATAGGGATACATGCTCTTAGAAAATTCACTATTGGTGGGGCGCGGTGGCTCATGCCTGTAATCCCAGCACTTTGGGAGGCCCCAGCACTTTGGGAGGCCGAGGTTGCGCCACTGCACTCTAGCCTGGGCTACAGAGAGAGACTCTGCCTAAAAAAAAAAAAAAAAAAAATTCACTATTTACAAAACCTAGAATATTTACAAAACCTAGAACATTTAAAATACAAAGATTGCCTGTTTTCAAACACTAGTGAATAAGAGGGTGAAATATTTAACAACAACAGGTTGTTTTGAATAGGCTGAGGTGTGATGAGACAGAATACTACCTGCCCTTAGGGTTGGAGGCTGTCTCCACAAGCAGATATTTGAATTACTCTTACTTTATTGCTGCAGGATTCTGGATGGGCTGCATTTACTGTGTGAAGGATTGAAAATCATTAACCTGAATTCTGATTTCTATAAATTGCCATTAAAAGCTTTTTCCCCCTAAGAACTAGAATGTGCTCACCAGCTAAAACATTTTAACTTGTAAACTTTGAGGGCAATTAACCAAGCCTGTGACTAATCATGTCCTCCCATCCCCCATTTCCAAGGACATTTGTTACTCAGATACTTGTTATGCTAATACTTGAACTTGTACCTTATGGTATTTGCTATCTTTTAACTAGTCATGATATTCTTATACTTTACACTTTTAGAATTTGATACAAGGTGAGTGGGGTGTGTGGGTGTATGTATGAGTGAAACTGTTCTCAAAAGAATATAAGAAAACCATTTTTATAAAATTGTGACTTTAAAAAAAAAAGTCTTTACTTCATCATTTATAGAATTAACAAGCTGCTCAGGGTGTATTTTGTAGCTATAGCACTGATACCTGCATTAACAAATACTGTCAAAACACAATGGACCTAAGTACAAAACTTCCCTGTAAAATCCTAATACTTTTATTATCAGTGGCAAAGGTTTAAGCCTGGGGAAAAAAGGGTACCTCTATGTATTGGCAACTTTGAGTTCTGTAGATTAACAAGCAGACTTGGGTCTCCTGTGATTGGCTAATGGTCTCCATCTCCCAGCAGACTTAATTCAGGTTTTGCTTCTGCTACATCCCGCCAGTAAGGAAGCAACAAAGGCAGAGAAGAGACCTTTTTCTCTATCAAAGGCCAGAGATGCGAGAACAAAAATTCATTCCCCTTTGGAGACAAATGTAGTCCATCTGATAAATAAGATGAGAAGTCCTAGAAGGGAGAGAAATTGGTTAAAGGTAGGTAACTGGCCAGGTGTGGTAGCTCACCCCTGTCATTCCAACATTTGGGGCCAAGGATACTGGAGGACAGGAGTTTGAGACCCTGTGTCTATAAAAAATTTAAAAAATACAAAATTCAGCTGGTTGTGGTGGCAAACACCTGTATTCTCACCTACTTGGGAGGCTAAGATGAGAGGATCACTTAAGCCTAGGAGTTCGAAGCTACAGTGAGCTGTCATCGCACCACTGAGCTCCAGCCTGGGTGACAGAGTGACTGTCTCCCCCCTCCCCCACCCCCCCCCCAAAAAAAAGCGGGGGAGGGAGGGTAGAACTTTTCTAAATGCCAGCGTGTACCATATTCTCTCATTTGTGGCCCTGCGACAAAGATCACCAGCCCCTTTCATTGTAGGCATCTGACCAGAGTCGTCTTGGACTACAGTAGCACTGATGTGCTATTTACATAGGTGTTTGAACACACAGAGAACCCTTACTAGTGTCGTAGTGCTATCTCCATATTATAGAATTAAGTTTCATGAAAGTCACTCACCATTAAGTGAGCTGGGACCTCATTCCAGGTCTTCTGAGTCGTATGACATGATTCTCAGGTTATTTCAAAGAACCTTAACAGGTAAATATGGCTTAGTAACGTAATCAGCAAAAAATGAAAAATTTGGTATTAGGAGTGTTCAGGGGCCCCATGAGTCAATATTGTTTTTGACTCTAGGCAGGTTT
The DNA here is from genome assembly GCF_043159975.1 of Macaca nemestrina. Lineage (NCBI taxonomy): Eukaryota > Metazoa > Chordata > Mammalia > Primates > Cercopithecidae > Macaca > Macaca nemestrina. The sequence continues at coordinate 9,632,049 of NC_092137.1, read as the reverse complement.
TTAGGTGGAAAGAACTTGTACCATCTAACGTGGAATAGTAATTGCTGGGACACGGGAGTCCAGTCTCCCTCCGCTCCCCTGAACTCAAGAGTATATATGTATTTTTGGAGACAGGGTCTTGCTTTGCTGCTCAGGCTGGAGTGCAGTGATGTGATCATGGCTCACTGCAGCCTCAACCTCCTGGGCTCAAGCGATCTTTCCAGCCTCAGGTCCCTGAGTAGCTGGGACTACAGGCACGTGCCAGCATACCTGGCTAATTTTTGTGGTTTTTTTTAGAGATGGGTGTCTCATTTTGTTGTCTAGGCTGGTTTTGAACTCCTAGGCTCAAGTAATCCTCCCACCTCGGCCTCACAAAGTATTGGGATTACAGGCATGAGCGGCTATACCAGGCCCTGAACTCAAGAATTTTATCCATACAGCCATTTCTTTCTTGGGGAAGAATCTTACTAGCCAAGAGCTCTGTTAGAATCTGGGTGGCCAACTAGCTTACGTGACTTTTCTTTTTTGAGCTGGAGTCTCACTCTTGTTGCCCAGGCTAGAGAGCAATGGTACAGTCTCGCCCTACTTCAACCTCTGCCTCCCGGGTTCAGGTAATTTTCCTGCCTCAGCCTCCCAAGTAGCTGGAATTACAGGTGCCTGCCACCACGCCTGGCTAATTTTTGTATTTTTAAGTAGAGATAGGGTTTCACCATGTTTGCCAGGCTGGTCTCAAACTCCTGACCTCAGGTGATCCACCCGCCTTGGCCTCCCAAAGTGTTGGGATTACAGGCATGAGCCACCGTGCCCGGCCCTATGTGACTTTTAATAGACCAGAAATGTAGATGCTATCATACAATACTAGCACTTCTTCCTCGGCCTTGGCTTTCTCATCTAGACAGCTGGAGATGAGATGATCTCTAAGGACGACCCTCCCAGTTTTTTTTAGATTGAAAAAGACATGTGAGCAAAACTAGCCCAGTAGTTTGTGTTTCCTTTCCTCGAGTAGCATAACTTTTCTACATAATCTAAGGTGGAATCTTAGACAACAGAACTCTGGATGTTGACCCCTTTGGCACTCAAGCTGCCAAGGCCCCTCCTGATCTGGGAATTCTGGAAGGTTCCAGTGCACTCAGGGTTTCAGAGGAAGACTAGAAGCCTAGGGTCCAGATTTACTTAGGCTCTCAGAGCCTCCAAAGGTGACTAGTGACTCAGCATCCACGTGGTGGTATGACTTCCCCACTGGTGACTAATTTCCCTATTGCAGATGTGTAATAAATGTGTAGGTCATTGGAAGGATTGGTATGGATTAATATTTAGGGGAAGAGGAAAAAGTTGGCACTTGGGTTAGTAATTCTTGGTTCTTTTCTATGTTGCTTTGTCCAAGTAGCCTAAACCTAACAGCTAGGAATAGAGGAAACCGGTGGAGCTGTGAGTCTTCCTGTTTGTCCAAAGAGCTTTCCGCACACTGGATCCTTCCTTCCCCTGAGTACTTCAAATATCAGTCCCATCAAAGCTTTCTCTCTGGATCCCAGCACAGCAATGACATGGCCTTTCATGTGCCCTGCTGAACAAGCTCTTTACAAAAGAGTAGTGCAAGGTCACAGAAAAATTTAAAAAGACCAGTGCCTATCTACCCCTCTTCACCAGTATCTGTGTGGAACCTGAATTTAGCCATACCTTTCCTCACCCTAACCTCTGGCCACCACTGACCTGTTCTGTCACTGTAGTCTTGCCTTTTTTTGTGGGGGGTGGGGTGAGACAGTCTCCCTCTGTCCTCCAGACTGGAGTGCAGTGATGTGACCTCTGCCTCCCGGGTTCAAGCGATTCTCATGCCTCAGCTTCCCGAGTAGCTGGGATTATAGGCGCCCTCCACCATGCCCAGCTAATTTTTGTATTTTTAGTAGAGACAGGGTTTTGCCATGTTGGCTAGGCTGGTCTCAAACTCCTAAACTCAGGTGATCCGCCTGCCTCGGCCTCCCAAAGTGATGGGATTACAGGTGTAAGCCACGGTGCCCGGCCCAAGTCTTGCCTTTTTGAGATACCAAACAGATGGACTTATGTAGTATGTAACCTTCAGAGACCAGCTTCCTTCCCTCAAACACCTCTGAGAGTCACCCACATTGCTGTGCATGTCAGTCCGTTCTCTTTATTGCCGAGTAGTATCCCATTCCATGGACACACCAGTTTCCCTATTCATCCACGGAAGGACACTGGGGTGCTTCCAGCAGGTAGGAATAATGCTGCTGTCAACAGTCACACCCAGGTTCTGGGTGAACCTAGTTTTCATTTCTCTGGGGCAGATAACTCAGGAGTGGACTGCCAGGTCCTCCCTAAGTCTATGTGTGACTGCATAAGAAACCAGCTGTCTCCTGAGTGGGTGCACCATTCTATGGGACCTGCTTTTTACCTTTTATATTTGTGCTTTCAGGCTTTAAAACAAAGTAACTTAATTAGAACTACATATCTCCCACCGTTTTATTAGCCAATACTGTATTTAAATTCATTGTTTTATCTATTAACAAGTTTTAGCTTTCTGCCATTCTCTATATGAAAGAAGAACTTGGCCTCGATGTTCATAAATATGAACCATGTTTTGCTCATTTACACCACTGTGTACTAACTCCTAGCCAAGGAGCCTGGCTGAATAAGCTGCTGGGCTTGTGACCGTCCTGAAACCTCCATTCCTCCCCTCCCCCAAGCCTTTTTGTTTTCATTGGCTTAAAGGGATGACTGTCTTAGCTAAGCAGAGCCTTTCTAGGGAAAGCTGCTGCACACACACCTGGTTTACTTCTGTGTGATCCTATTTAGCCCGAGAGGACTGAGCAAGCCACCATACCTGGCTGTCCTGCATCAGGGTCCACAGGTCAAGTACGTCAGTCCCACAGTCTTGGGCCACTTGTAAACACGCATTGGCATATTCACCAACAACAGAGTTCAGGCGATTTAGTTTGCAACCTATTGAAGAGAAGAAATTGAGGTGGCAGTTGATAAACCCAAGTGCTGGCCCTTGTGTAAGTTCTACTGCACTCATCTAGACAGTTTTGAAATGCCATTAAATGTTGACCTCACTTGGGCCAGCCCCAGGGTTTAGGGTATATGTTGATGAGCCTTGCAGGTTACTGGTGTGCTGCTCTACCCAGCAGAGGACAAGGTACAGTTGGAAGGAGCCGCCTTTAGTGGTAACCAGAGCCTTCGGAAGCGCCAGGGAGGATGTTCGAGAGGACACCTTGAACAGAGGCACAGAGGCAGAAAAGGCCCAGGAGGGCTGGGCTGCTTGGAGAGTGCCGGCTGCAGGAGCTGGGCTGGGGGCGGGTAAGGTCTGCACTGGTAAGAAATGCCAGGCCATGGAAGCTGAATGCTATGCTGACACCGCTGGCTTGTTACATGAAACAGCTGCACCGCAGCACAGCAAAATCATTTGTAGGCCTCAGACAGAGATCTACATTTTGATGCCTACAATTTTTACTAAATAGCTGTGTGCCTGAACAGCTTGCTTAACCGTCCTGAAGCTTTCTGCATCCTTATGATGACAGTGCCTACCTAGTTGCAGGAATATTGACAGGATTAAGAGACTAAACTCCAGCAAAGCAACTAGCACAGAGCTACTGAGTGTATCTAACAAGCGCAGGCTGCCTCATCCTCCCAGGGAGCCGCACCAGGGAAGGCTGGAGTGCAGTATCTGGGGATTGTGCTAGGTTGGTTTGGAGGGTGGGGCTGGGGCTAGGGGAGAAGGCTCAGGAGGCTGCAAACAGGACAGTGAGGGCTGGCAGGAGGTGGACTACAGAATGGTATTAAAGAGAAAGCATGAGGTTATGGGCAGCTAGAGGCGGGCCACAGGAAGACCTATGCTGGCACAGGCTCTACGTCACAGAGATCTATTCACCGGCTTTCATACTTGGGATCAATTGTTTATAAAATTCACCTAGATTATAACTAGCTACCCCATCCCTACCAAAAAAAATTAAAAAATTAGCTAAGCATGGTGGCACATGCCTGTGGTTCTAGCTACTTGGGAGGCTGAGGCAAGATGATCACCTGAGCCTAGAGGTCGAGGCTGCAGTGAGCTTGGAGCAAGCCACTGCACTATAGCCTGGGTGACAGAGCAAGACAGTCTCAAAAAATAACCAGCTGAATCTCTAGCGGACCAGTTATCGAGACCCCTCCTCTACCTGCTTTGCCCATCGCTGACCTTTTAAAAAGTCTGCATTGGGCTACATTCAAGGCTAGAAAGGGGAAATGAAATTAAACATTCAGAACTTCATATATACTATTTTCCTGGGAAACAGTAGACAAAAAGAAGTCTGAACAACTTCTGTGGACCGTGTTATGTAACATTTTTCCCTTCTGTTAAAGCCAAGACGACACTGCCCCCCAATCGGTTATGGCTGCAGGCCCAGAAGCAAGCTGGGGGTCTGCAGTTGTCTCCAGTGGAGCTCTGTGGGCCTTAAACGCCTCCCCTGCAGAACACTCTGGTATTTCACAACAATAGGGCCCGTCTGCCCTGATGTGATGCCCAGAGCCTACTGTCACCATGTCCCACAGGCTGGGGTTTCTCCCCAAGTTTGTCTGTGCCTCCAGTGTGTGGCACCCCTTGACATACGCTGTTTGTGACTTGAGAATGCATTGTATCCTCCTCTAAGGATGACAGGCCCTTTGAGAGCAAGCGACATAGCTACAACCCAACTGAACTGTAAACTTGTGTAACAGTAAGGACTTAGCTCTGAAGTCACACTTCCTGGATTTGATTCCGGGTTCTGTTACTGGCTGTGTGATCTTGGGCAGGTTCTGTCTTAGCCTCTCCAAGACTCAATTTCTCCACTGGTAAAGTAGGGACAGTAACAGTCTTCCATAAAGCTGTGGGATGCGTGCTATAGTGTGTATAAGAAACATCTGGTGTGCTGAAAATGGGCCCAGAAAGCTACCTAAAAATAATAGTTAACTTTGAGTCAGACCATACTTTGAGAAATAGCTGTTCTGTGTTACAAAGCCAATAATTTGTCCTAGAATGTTGAGTTCTGGGTAGCTTAGAAAACTTCCAGGCCAGGCGCGGTGGTGGCTCACGCCTGTAATCCCAGAACTTTGGGAGGCTGAGGCAGGCAGATAACCGGAGGAGTTCGAGACCAGCCTGGCCAACATGGTGAAACCCGTCTCTACTAAAAATGCAAAAATTAGCCAGGTGTGGTGGTGCACACCCGTGATCCCAGCTACTCAGGAGGCTGAGGCAGAATTTGCTTGAGCCCAGGAGGCTAAGGTTGCAGTGAGCCGAGATCATGCCACTGCACTCCAGCTGACAGAGCAAGACTGTCTCCAAAAAAAAAAAAAAAAAAAAAAAAAAAAAAAAAAAAAAAAAAAAAAAGATCTTCCATAATGCACATTTTCAACATTAACATTCAGCTGACCCTTGAACAACACAGGTTTGAACCGTGAAGGTCCACTTATGTGCAGAGGTTTTTCAATCAAAGGTGGATGGGAAACACAGCACTTGAGGGATGTGAGACCCAAGTATATGGAAAGCTGGCGACTCCTATCCGATCATTCCTATCCCAGCTTCACGTGTGCCAGGAAAAGCCCCAGGTGTGGACTTGCAAGTCAAGGCACATCAGCCCCCAGGCCCAGCCCCCACAGAGCACCACAGCTCTGCACAGTTGTCAGTGGCCTTCATGTGCACCTTGGAGCCTGGCAACTGTAAAGGTCAGCAGATGCCAGGCTCCCGGTTCCCTCCTGACCATCCAAAGCCAGAATCCCTTTTCTATGTCAAAAAAGGTCTCAGGTATGACATATTGGAAGCTATACTTTTATTAATTTTGGATGATTGAAAACAGACTGAAATGGACATACTGAGCCCATAAGAAACAGAAGCCCCAGGCAGGAAACCACTGTTTTATCAGAGTTCTTCCCTCAGCATTGCTATCCAGATTTGCTGAGACTGGCTGTGGTTTGTTTACCTTGTATGATGCACTCTTTTTCCCAGGCTGTTTCACAAAGTGGGGTCGGCGTGATGAGAATGACTCGATTCTCAGGGATGTCCACAGACTTCAGGTACTGCACCATGCTCTTTAAATTCGCAGCATACTCCTCCAGGGGAATGTGCTGCTTGGGATTCTCATCTGCTCAAGAGAAACAGGAGTACTCAACCATGCATATTTATTATAAGTGACCATTCAGGTGAACACACTTCTGCAAATGCCTGTTATTCATGATGTCACTGGGGGATTGTTTAACACCAAGGACACAGAAGGTTTTCTCCTTAATGAATTAAAATGTATAGTTCTTCATAAAACAAGACTTCAAAGGCTCTAACTAGGGGCACTGTAAGTACTCTTGTCTTTTCATCACTAGTATCCAGATGGTTATTAATTACGTTGAATTTGTAAAGAAATTAAAGATCCCAGCCTGTTGAGTGAGACGGCCTAGGTTCAAATCACTGGCTTTGTCACTCCTCGCCACAGAACCACGGATACTTAGCCTTTCTGTACCTCATTGGTAAAATGGAAGATGGTAATAGGGTCTCCCCTCCTAGGACTGAAAATCAAAATAGCTAAGAGTTCACAGCACTGAGAGCAGGTGCCTTCACAAAGCAAGCACTCAGTCTAAACAAATGGCACCTATGACTACTACTACTATTACTGCAAAGGAGTATTTTCTAGACAGGCTCTCACTGAAGTATTACAAGGGTCATTGTATACCATTTGCTAACCACATGTAAGTACAGTATCAAGAAAAAAAGAGTCACCAATGATCCTACCACCCAGAAAAGCACTGTTGGCATTTGGATGTATATCTTTCCAGTCTTTTCATGAAGATATGTACACTTTTACAAAAATGAGTTTGCACTGAAGATTATATTCACACTGAAGACTTTATATTTTGCTTTTCTCTACAGATTGTTTTAGAGACAGGTTCTCGCTCTGTCACCCAGGCTGGAGTGTAGTGTGATCACAGCTCACTGTAACCTGGAACTCCTGGGCCCAAGCAACCCTCCCCTCCCAGCTCAGCTTCCTAAGCTGGGACTAGCCAGGACGAGCATGCATCACCACACTTGGCAAACTTTGTTGCTGTTGAGACAGAGTCTCACTCTGTTGCCCAGGCTGGTCTCAAACTCCTGGCCTGGCCTCCCACTGTTGGGATTACAGGCATGAGCCACCATGCCTGGCTCACATAACATATTATGAGCTTTTCTGTGTCCCTAAATAGTCCTCAAAAAAATGGTATTTAGTTGTAGGGTGACCACACGATGTTCGTTTCCTTACTGTACAGCTTCTAATCTGCTGTTATAAATAGCAATACACGGCCAGGTGCGGTGGCTCACGTCTGAAATCCTAGCACTTTGGGAGGCCGAGGCAGGTGGATCACCTGAGGTTAGGAGTTCGAGACCAGCCTGGCCAACATGGCAAAACCCTGTCTCTACTAAAAATACAAAAATTAGCCAGGCGTGCTGGCAAGCACCTGTAATCCCAGCTACTCGGGAGGCTGAAGCAGGAGAATCATTTGAACCTGGGAGGTGGAGGTTACAGTGAGCCGAGATCTTATCACTTCATTCCAGCCTAGGCAAAAGAGCGAAACTTTCTCAAAAAAAAAAAAAAAAAAGGCAATACACAGAAATCTCTGCACATACATCTGGCTGCGTATCTGAATATTTCCTTAGGCTGAATTTCTACACGTGGGCAGTCCCTTGGCGCATACCGCCTCACAGCTTTCCAGAGGATTACAAACTATTCTCTCACCAGGAACGTAAGAGTTCCAATCTTATTTCATGCCTGTCAGCTATATGTATTACTGCTTCATATTGCTTTACTCCTATGAGTCAAAAATCAAAATACCTTGTTTTAATTGACATTTTTTAAGTTTTCACACATTTTCAAATATGTATTTGCTGTTAAATTTCTCCTTTTATCTGTTCCTGTCCTTTGCCTATACTTTCTATTGGAGTTAGTATTTTTCTTATTGATCTCTACACTAAAGACATTACTCTCGTCTGCCACATTTTTTGGATATTTTCCTTAACACACATCATTTTCTTTTTCAGTTTTTTCCTAGCCTAAGCTATTTTAAGTTTATTTCGTAAACCTGTTTTTCCTCTGTGGCTTCTTCCACTGCTCTTATACTTAGGAAATGTTTTTCCTTTTCCTAAATTTGATAAGAACGCATCTTTTTAAAAAATTCTGTTTTGAATTTTCTTACGGTTTTTGGTACAAGATAGAAAGTGAAGATTAATTTCTTCCCAAATAGAATGGTTACCGTGCAGGGTCTCCCGATGCCTGTAATCTAGATAATCTTTCTCGCAGGCAGCAAGAATTCCTCTTACTGCAGCTGTGTTCCTTCATGTCCAGCCTCAACGCAGATGCCTCCCAGCGTGCCTGTGAACAGCAGACCACACCACTTCTGTGGCACAAGTAGGGGCACAAAAGAAATTTCTGGAAGATGACTACCTCACTTCCCAAAAGAAAGGCTGGTTTTTCTTGTTTATAGAATGCAGAAGGCTTTTTTCAGGAGTAGAAAGGGAAGAAAGGCCTCTTACACAGCTAGCTTTCCTCTAGTCACAGCAGCAATTCTTCAGCAATCAAGCAGAGACCATCTCCTTTTCCAAACCCACACTCAACCACTGCCCAGGATTCAAGCCTAACTGAGGTCAGGGTGGCTGCTCCCCTGAGACACCCTCCCCCTAAGACACTCCACCAGCCGCATCAGTGTGATGCAACCACAACGTATCCTTAAGCTTTCTGCTGCCACATGCATCAACTAAAGAGAAAAACATTACAAACCTAGCATAGCACTAACAGACTAGAAAATATTTAAGTGTTTGCAAGATTAGGACTGCCAGCAACCGAGGCATGTAGAAACCAGGTCAAGAATAAAATCCACCAGTGTTAAAGCCAGGAATACATATAAACTCAAGGAACTCATAAGCTTGGCAAAACTGTATCTATTGGGAGAAAGTAAACAGTTGAAAAAAGTATATTAAATGTAAGTTTGCTGTAACATAAAAATGATTAAAAGTGAGCTAGAAGAACATAAAAAATGCTTTTACCTTTTAATGCACTGTCATTGGCCCCAAAGAAAATTGTAACTGCTACTGGGATGTCCAAGCTATTTCCTTTCCTGATTAATCTTGGAAGGATAATTTTGGCCCATCTGGTATTGTAACCTGAGAATCCACGATTCAGAACATCACATTTTCTGAAACGAAAAATTTTAAAAGATGAATTGTGGGCAAGAAGTGTTTATGGTCCCAGTAACCAGCCTTTAGTGAGGGTGTGCTCTCTGGGATTCTGAGCCCGTCACATGTCTCTAAGCCACCCCCAGGTTTCACTTTGATAGGAGCAAGAACATAGTTGAAGCATGCTAATCTTAAGCCTTTCAAAGATATACGTAAGTACACCATACTCCTCCATGAGAGGAGTAATTTTATATAAAGGGGCTGTGATGAAGTCTACAGCCTATTTGACTTCAAGCATGGTATAGTGGGGTGCTTTTAAAATGGAGTTCACAAAAGATAATCTCAGCAAGTATCTCAGGTAAAGTCACTAATATCCTGGAACTTAGTTTAGTTTATATTTAAATAGTCTATAGAATATTTGAGATTTCTGGTTTTGATTAGTTTTAGTATTCATTGTGTTTCAACTTAAACCGGTTCATTAGTAGGCTTTTTGTTTCCTTCTTAAAAATAGTTGGATTCACGGTACTGTAGGTGTAATGGGGGGGAGGGAAAAGCCGGGTTGTCTGGATTTATTCTTGGCTCCATCTGTGACTAGGTGTGACCCTGGGCGTGCTGTGAGCCTTCCTCACATGTCAAGTGAGGAGAACAGTTAAGGAACAGGAAGTAGGTTTAAAACCCCTCAGAGAATACCAGTCACATAAGAGGGACCCTTGTTTTCTTAGTCTTGGTAAAATGATATGATTTGGGATTTGCTTCAGAATAATCCAGAATAATCCATAGGAGGGATGGATGGGCTAATTTCACTCTTTGCTTCTGTAGATATTTAAAGTTGTCCATAAAGTTTTCTTAAAATGACTCCTGGGGTTCAATTTACGATTAGTAAATCAATATGGTTCATCTTGGTGTATTCACATTCCTATATGTGCATAACCAAGCAGAGAAGCTGGAGCACTAGTGGAGAACTGCAGGCCACCGCATTAGGCAGTGGGCTCCAAAGCAGCACAAGGGGACACTTTTTATGACACTACTCAAAGTTCTCAGGCGACATTTATAAACTGGAGAACATTAACCAAAACTCAGCCTGCCTTCAAAGTGAGATTGCTTTTGTCTGTAATGATACAATGGTGACAAGCCATTTTACAGAGTGAAATCACGATACGTTAAAATGAAGTGCTGGGCTGGGTGTGGGGGCAAATGCCTGTAGGTCCCAGCTACTCAGGAGGCTGAGGTGATGGTGGCTTTAGCCCCAGAGGTGAAGGCTGCAGTGAGGCCTGATCACAATGCTGCACTCCGGCCTGCGGGAGAGTTGTCGGGTGTCTGAGCCCAAGCTAAGCCATCATAACCCCTGTGACCTGCACGTATACATCGAGGTGGCCTGGAGCAACCGTTAAACCACAAAAGGAATGAAACAGCTAGTTCCTGCCTTAACTGATGACATTCCACCATTGTGATTTGTTCCTGCCCCACCCTTATCAATCGACCTTGTGACATTCCTCCCCTGGACAGTGAGTCTCAGGAGCTCCCCACAGAGCACCTCGTGACCCCCTCCCCTAACAACAGATAACCACCTTTAACTGTAATTTTCCACTACCTCCCCAAATCCTACAAAACTGCCCCAGCCCATCTCCCTTTGCTCTTTTCAGACTCAGCCCACTTGCACCCAAGTGAATAAACAGCCTTGTTGCTCACACAAAGCCTGTTTGGTGGTCTCTTCACATGGACGCGTGTAACAAGAGTGAAACCCCGTCACAAACAAAAACCATCAAAACCCAAAATAAAGTGCGGCAGAATTGTGACAAGGTGAGTCTCAGTCATGGCAGCACTTCAAAAAAAAAAAAAAAAAAAAGGCAAAGTAGCTTCCTACCAGTGTGGCGTGGCAGTAAAACCGCAAGCTCTGCGATCACAGCAGCTGGACTTAGATCTGTCTGCCGTTGACTAGCAAAGAGGCACTGGCCATTTACTTGATTTGTCTGAATCTGCCCAGCCATCAGAGCTCAACCCTAAAATATCTAATTGGTCAGACTGAGTGAAGACTAAATTTTTTCAGTTCCTTCTCCTATATATGATTAGGGAAGGCAAGCAAAATTAACAAAGGAGAAATGTTCTATTCAGAACTATCCATCCGTAAGATGGATCCCTAAGACATTTTCCATCTGCAAGTACTCAAGTATCGGAAACCACTCTCACCTGACCAGCTTGTCAGCCAGCGATGCTCCCCATCCACCCTGCTGGAAGGAAAACTGGAGGAAGAAAAGCCCATTATTACTTATGACTGTAACGGGGCATCTCAGCAAGGGCAGCTCTGATTGGCCAACTTCTGTTTTCTCCGCACTCCCTTCTTGGCTTTGATTGCCTCACTGTGAGGTCATTTTGGGGATTACAGGTAAGTACACCTGGCAGCACTTTAGCAGAGGGGGATTTTTCTCTATCAAAAGCTAAACAGCCTGTAATCCCAGCACTTTGAGAGGCCGAGGCGGGCGGATCACATGAGGTCTGGAGTTCGAGAGCAGCCTGCTCAACATGGCGAAACGCCGTCTCTACTAAGAATACAAAAATTAGCCCGGTGTGGTGGTGCACGTCTATAATCCCAGCTACGCGGGAGGCTGAGGCAGGAGAAACGCCTGAATCCGGGAGGCAGAGGTTGCAGTGAGCCGAGATCGCGCTACTGCGCTCCAGCCTGGGCGATAGAGCGCGACTCTGTCTCAAAAAAACCCGGGGGGAAAAAAAAAGCCAAACAGAAATCTAAGTTCAGGAAATAAAGTCAAAGGTCAGTGAGGAAACTGAAGGCCATGCCGCCTCACTGCTGTGCAGGTTACCGGGCTGAGGATCAACACTTTTTCATACACATTCCCATGGAATTCGGGAAGCCCCGACAGCCCCATATGCCTAAAACTAATGTTACCAGTTAGGGGCGTACACAGAAAACCTGGTGAAGCAAGTCCTAAGAGGACGACACACGCAGGAATGGACTTTCTACTCCCTCCCCGAAGTAAGAACCTGCATTATAGAAGACCGTTCCCTTCACGGGAGGTGAGAGGATCTTGGATGAAGGGATGGTCCTTTTCTACCTAATTCCTGAAGGCATTTTACTTCCAAGGTCAACCCCTAACGGCCCCACCTGTGCCCGCAGGGAGTGCGGCGAGCGGGTTCACGGCGCCTCCGCCCGGAGCCGACCGCGGGGCCTCCTGGGACACAGCGCGCGGTCGCCCTGAGTCGCTCACTGGGACCCGGAGGGGAAAGGCCGCTGCCCAGGAGGGCGCTGAAGGGACGACCGCGCATCTCGACCCGGTGGGAGGCGGCGAGGGGCGGGCAGCGCGGCCGGGTCCCCTCGCGTCTGTGCCGGGAGCCCTCAGGCGGCCACCAGGGGACCCGTCGCTCCTCCGGGGTCGCCACGGGCGTGGCCAGACCTCCGGCCCAGCCGTCTCAGGGGCCGAAAAGGACGGCGGGGAGCCTCGGCAGCGACCCCGCAGGGAGGCCGGGGCGGAAGGCCGAGCCTCGGGGCGGCGGTACCTGGGTGATGGAGTCCCCGAAGAGCAACAAGCGAGGCCAGAGCAGGGCGCTCCCGCAGCCCGCGGCCTCGCACAGCGCCATGGAGCCGCCGGTCGGGGCGGGGCGGAGCCGCCAGCCGAGAGAGGCGCCTGCGCAGTGGCCGCCCGTGGGTTCCAGGGGCAGGGCTCGTCCGGCACCCAAGCGGTCACTTTGGTGAGGCACAAAGGTCGTTGCCTCTCGGACACCGGAGTCCGTTTGCAAGAAGCTCGGCCTCCGCGCTTGTTCACTCACAGCAAGGCTGCCCCCAGGGAATCCGAAACCCGCGTCCCGCCGCGTGGTTCCCAGAAGAAAAGCGGTTCTGGGCCGCCCTAAGCGCACCCTGCGCTCCGCGAGTGCAGGTGCGTTCGGCAAAGGGCAGGAGTGTGTCCGCAGGACGCGCGGCGGGAACTACAGCTGGCCCTCGGTGGGGCGGAGGGCTGCTCCAGGCCCCCCTGGAAGAGGTCGTGGGGTGCGGGCGCGGCCTCCTGCGCCGGGCGTCACTCTGGAGGGCCTGTAACACCCAAGAGGGCGCAGGCACTGCGGAAACCCTGGCAGTACCTCGTGGTTCTGCGAATGATTAGGGAAAGCAGCTGCACGTTCAGTGCGCGCGCAGCCGCTTTTCTTTTTCCCGTCGTTGGGTGGATGCGCGGACCCCGCGGACGCACAGCACTGAGTTATTTCCAAGGGATTCGTCTGTTAAAACGTGGTTGTAATGCAACGTTCTTACCTCAACTGTGCAGTGAAGTTCGGCGGCCGAGCTAAAAACGGGTGGGAAGGATGCCTTGAAATCACAGAGCTGTAGATGAATAACAGAAGGGCCAGGGGAGCCGGCGCAGTAGGTTACTCATCCCAAGCTCGCTTGGATCACCTGGGGGAGCTTTATAAATAAGATCCAACCAAAGGCCCTCACTCCAGCCGACTAACTCACCTCCTGTTAGCAGGACTTGGGTACAGGTGCACTTGTAATGCACCCCACGTGATTCCCACGGGTAGCCCAGATTGAGAGGCCCTGCTAGAGGAAGCAAAGGTGCCTGGACTTCATCTTTATCACAAGGACTTCATTAAGGCCTTCAAGCAGCTGAGGCCCGAGGCCAAGTCTGTTCCAGGAATCAGCTGTAGGGGAGGAGATGGAGGGGGTTGCAGGAATTCCGAGGGGAGAGAAGACTTGGGCTCGAACAGCAGCAGTGGAGATGAAGACAGAGATTCAAGTGCTACTTAGAATCCTTATTATGAACTCAAATTGGTTACCCCATGGGAGAGGGTAACCAGCAGCGGTTGCTGTCGGCAGATCTTGATGGTTTCGATGGGAACTGCACATATATGCCTGGAAGAAGAATCCATAAATTCTAAAATAATGGGCAGTTTATTTAGTAGTTAGTTCTAGAATAATGGACAAATTAGTTGGCAATTTAGCAGTATTCAGGCTGTTGGAATAAAGGCCATTTGACATCAAAAGTAAACAGGCTCCCCCAGAGAAACGAATGCATTTTATTTTAGGTAACAGAAGTACAGTCAAGGGTTTTTAGAAGTTCATATACAGGAACAGTGTCAGTGAACCGGCGTCAGGGCCTCGTACAGCCTCTGTGCAGCCAGCTCCACCATTTCTCGGAGAGATTCGTCATCTTCGCTTCCCTCTTCACATTCTACAGTCTGAAAGTGAGGCACAAACAAGACTTTGTTAGCATTAAGTCTAGAATCATTATATGGAAGATAAATGAATACTCTTAAAAAACCATCATCTCATAAAAAATTAGCCAGGTGTGGTGGCGTGTACCTGTGGTCCCAGATACTCAAGAGGCTGAGGTGGGAGGATCACTGAGCCGGGGAGGTTGAGGCTGCAGTGAGCTGTGATTGCACCACTGCACTCCAGTCTGGGCGGCACAGCGAGACCTGGTCTCAAAAAAAAGAACAGCCATCTCTGTGGGCAGAGGTCACAGTGGGACTGATTACCATGAAACAGAAGGGCCGCCCTACACACTTGTGGGCGTGCAGTGCTTCCTGACGGCACGATGGTCCGAATTAGTGATGATTTGATGCAGGGGGGAAAGACTGGGGAAAAGTCTAGTAAACTACATTTACATCAAAGCCCACATTTTGATCCGGTAAATGATACTCCAGGGAAGTTCATCTATGCCACACAAATTACTTGGCAAGGAATGGATGTGGCTATCTACTCAACATTTGGTATTGAATTTGATTGAAAATCACGAATAATCTTCTAGTTACTTCGTTTTTGTTGTTGTTTTGAGACAGTCTTGCTCTGTTGCCCAGGCTGGAGTGCAGTGATGTGATCTCAGCTCACTGCAACCTCCGTCTCTCGGGTTAAAGTGATTCCCAGGTTCTCCTGCCTCAGCCTCCCAAGTAGGTGGGATTACAGGTGCACCACCACGCCTGGCTAATTTTTGTATTTTTAGTAGAGATGGGGCTTCACCATGTTGGCTATGCTGGTCTCAAACTCTTGACCTCAGATGATCTACCCACCTTGGCCTCCCAAAGTGTTGGGATTACAGGCATGAGCCACCACGCCTGGCCTCTAGTTCTTTTTTTTTTTTTTGGAGATGGAGTCTCGCTCTATCGTCCAGGCTGGAGTGCAATAACATGATCTCGGCTCACTGCAACCTCTGCCTCCCTGGTTCAAGCAATTCTCCTGCCTCAGCCTCCCGAGTAGCTGGGACTACAAGCACCTGCCGCCATGCCTGGCTAATTTTTTTGTATTTTTTTAGTAGAGACGGGGTTTAACTGTGTTGCCCGGGCTACTTTTGGATTCCTCAGCTCAGGCAATCCGCCTGCCTCAGCCTCCCAAAGTGCTAGGATTACAGGTGTGAGTCACGGCACCCGGCTTTTTTTTTTTTTTTTTTTTTTTTTTTTTTGAGACAGAGTCTTGCACTGTCACCCAGGCTGGAGTGCAGTGGTGCGATCTCAGCTCACTGCAAGCTCCGCCTCCCGGGTTCACGCCATTCTCCTGCCTCAGCCTCCCGAGTAACTGGGATTATAGGCGCCCACCACCATGCCTAGCTAATTTTTTGTATTTTTAGTAGAGACAGGGTTTCACTATGTTGGCCAGGCTTGTCTCGAGCTCCTGACCTTGTGATCTACGTGCCTCGGCCTCCCAAAGTACTGGGATTATAGGCGTGAGCCACCGTGCCTGGCCTCTAGTTACTTCTTAAAGCTCAACTACAAAACACTATATGCTGTTTAAAGAAGGTTTTTATCATACCATAAACATTTCCCATTAAAAACTTAGGAAAGAGGAAAAGACCACTTACGACCTAATGATAACTACGGTTACCATTTCAGTGTAGTAACACATATATATAATTATATATATATATAACATATGTATTAAAAACAAAAAAAGTACAATTTCTTATATGTACTATCTTGTAACTTTTTTTTTTTCACTCAACAATACATAGTGAGGCCGGGCGCGGTGGCTCAAGCCTGTAATCCCAGCACTTTGGGAGGCCGAGATGGGCGGATCACGAGGTCAGGAGATCGAGACCATCCTGGCTAACACTGTGAAACCCCGTCTCTACTAAAAAATACAAAAAACTAGCCGGGCGAGGTGGCTGGCGCCTGTAGTCCCAGCTACTCGGGAGGCTGAGGCAGGAGAATAGCGTAAACCCGGGAGGCGGAGCTTGCAGTGAGCTGAGATCCGGCCACTGCACTCCAGTCTGGGCGACAGAGCGAGACTCCGTCTCAAAAAAAAAAAAACAAAAAACAATACATAGTGGACAACTGTGCACATGAATAAACCTGCCTCATCTTTTGCTGGTACAAATGTATGGGGCACATGTGCAGTTTTGTTACATGTAGAGAGAGCTCAATGGTCTAATCAGGGCTTTCTGGGCATCCATCACCTGGACAGCAAACCCTGTACCCATCACCCGCCCCGACACCCTTCTGAGTTTCCATGGTGTATCATTCCACTCTCTATGGCCATGTGTGTACATTTTTTTAGTATACTTCTCAGTGAGAAGATGGGATACCTAACTTTCTGTGCCTGGCTTATTTCACTAAAGATCTCCAGTTCCATCCATATTGCTGCAAGGGACATAATTCCATTCTTTTTGATGGCTGAATAGTATTCCATTGTGTACATATACCACATTTTCCTTTTCCATTCTTCTGCTTATGGACACTTAGGTTGAGGCCATATATTTGCTATTGTGAATCGTGCTGCAATTAACATATGAATGCAGGTATCTTTTTTTTTTTTTTTTTGAGACAGAGTCTCTGTCACCCAGGCTGAAGTGCAATGGTGTGATCTCTCAGCTCATTGCCACCTCTGCCTCCCAGGTTCAAGGGATTCTCCTGCCTCAGCCTTCTAAGTAGCTGGGAATACAGGCACCTGCCATCATGCCTGGCTAATTTTTTTTTTTTTTTTTAAGAGATGGGGTTTCTCCATGTTGGTCAGGCTGGTCTCGAACTCCTAACCTCAGGTGATCCGCCTGCCTCAGCCTCCCAAAGTGCTGGGATTACAGGTGTAAGCCACCGCACCTGGCCTCTCAAACCTTATTGTTTGGAAAATCCACTTGGATCTTGCTGGTGCAAACAGAAGAGCAGCTAGAGAGTCAACAAGATGCCAAACTAGAGAAGGTCTGAGGTGAAGTGAGCTGTACTATGGAAAAGGACAGCAATGGAGTGGCATACACGGGAATCTTGTACTATGCAGTGACCCGGAAAAACACGGAAAACTTCAAACATAATAATATAGAAAGAACAACGTGAAAAAAATGTTGGAAACACTGGAAGCAAATGCCAATATGCAAAAGTAGACTGTTGAGTGGGAGCACAGATTATTTATGCCTTCACTTTACTTCCCAAAATGTTATGAAACGTAGGAAAGAGCAGCTACATACCCGTGTCTCCAAGTTAAGGTTGGCAGTTTTCCCGTCCACTGTGACACTAAGAATAGAGTCGTCCTTTACACTTATACAGTCTTCTCCAAATATGTCCCTTAAAATAAGCAGAAATGCAGGATTAGTGAAAAAGCCCAGCTTTACATATTTAAGGAAAAAAGTAAAACAGAAGATAGGTCCTAGTTCTAAAGTAGAACACTGTATTTACTTTTTTTTTTTTGACATGGAGTCTTGCTCTGTTGCCCAGGCTTGAGTGCAGTGGCTAGAGTCCAGCTCACTGCAACCTCCGCCTCCCAGATTCAAACATAATAATATAGAAAGAACAACGTGAAAAAAATGTTGGAAACACTGGAAGCAAATGCCAACATGCAAAAGTAGACTGTTGAGTGGGAGCATAGATTATTTATGCCTTCACTTCACTTGATTCTCCTGCCTCAGCCTCCTGAGTAGCTGGGATTACAGGTGTGCACCACTGCAGTTGGCTAATTTTTGTATTTTTAGTAGAGTCAGGGTTTCACCATGTTGGCCAGGCTGGTCTTGAACTCCTAGCCTCAAGTGATCCACCTGCCTCAGCCTCCCAAAGTGTTGGGATTACAGGCATGAGCCACCATGCCCAGCCTGTATTTATTCTTGAGACAAGCTTCTTATTTGCCTTGATACAGCTCATTAAGTTTATAAAACAGGGAAAATACACAGCTATTATTCAAGAATGATCTATTTAGCAGGCATCATGCTAGGTGGTTTATATACATTATCTTAACCTAGAATAATTTTGGTAAGGATCCTCTTTTACATGTGAAGAAAACAAGACACAGAAGTTAAGTGATTTGCTTAAAGCCTCAGAACTAGTCAACAGCTGAGCTGGCATTCAAATCCAGGTATCCAGGTTTAAACGGCTCCCAAGCCCACTAGCTGTCCACTCCTACTTTAATTAAACTCGGTACTTACTGAGCATCTTCTATGCGGCAGGTGCTGTGCTAGGAGCTGGGGATACAGAAGGCACTAAGACATTGCCTCTGTCATCGAGAGAAACAGTTTTGATCATTAATTTCAACATCGTCCCCACTGGTACAGAGGTGTTGGGAAATAGCAGTCCACCGGCAGGCTGAGTGCAGGTAAGAAAGGCAGGCAGTGACTCTACGACCCACGGACCATGGTCAGCCTAGGACAGTTAAGCACTGACAACACCATAGTAAGCTGGGGAAGCGGGGAGTGGGAATCAACTGCTTGCATCTTCAGGCAGTTACTGTTCGTCATATGTGTGAATAAAGTTAGCTGGGACCCTAGCCCAAAAGAAAAGATTATATTTTATTTATTTATTTTGAGACTGAGTCTTGCTTGTTGCCCCGGCTGGAGTGTATGTCATGATCTTGGCCCACTGCAACCTCTGCTTCCTGGTTTAAGCAATTCTCCTCCCTCAGCCTCCTGAGTAGTTGGGATTACAAGCACCTGCCAGCACACCTGGCTCATTTTTGTATTTTTAGTAGGGGTACTTTAGATGGGGTTTTGCCATGTTGGCCAGGCTGGTCTCAAACTCCTGATCTCAAGTGATCCACCTGCCTTGGCCTCCCTAAGTGCTGGGACTGCAGGTGTGGGCCACCACACCCAGCCAAAAAGATTATATTTTAAATACAGAAATGTATTCAAAAGGATAGGAAAAAAAGGTTTTATTTCCATGTGATCCACTGTTGGCTTGTCTAAAGAAACCAATACATTTACTCCTATCTAATCCTAAGTATTTAAACAACTGGGGAAACAGCTGCATTTTTAAGGGTACGACTGGCTTTGAAGTTTCAGGACATGGGAACCTCCCATTCCTGGGTCGAATGGAGGCTGTCTCACACTCTTGTTCCTCAGAGTTGAATAGTTCTGGTGTATTTGTGAGAGGTGAGGGAGAGGAAGGGGAGGTGGGAGGAGTGGTGTCAGGAGGACAGGGAGGAAGGCCAGAGTGAAGGTCCAGTGAAGAGCCACGGCCTCCCACAGACTGCCCTCCCCATGGCTCCCGAGGACCAGCTGCAGTGATGTGAACTTCCACTCTGCACCCTGACTGCAGCACGTGGGAGAGCGGGGCCAGTGCAGGGTCACACAGGTTTTCTATTTCTGTAGAGCCTCTGGGAACAGAGCCACCAACAGGACTGTTGTAGTCAAGTCCCTGGTCACCAACACCCACCTTCTACAATAGGGCTCTTTAACCTGGGGTCCCGGGATAGCCGGTGGGGAGGGGGTTGTCTAACCTCCTTGAAATCAAAGGTAGAACTGCATATATGTATGTCTCCCGCCCCCCGCCCCACAGCCTTACCTGACTGCCAAAGGGGTCAAGGATGTAAAAATGATTAAGATACTCAGACTTCAACACTGGCAGAGTTAAGTCCTCTGCAAAATGAGTTTGAGAGAACAGAGGCTCCAGGGGTAGGAACCAGTAAAATCTGTGGCCTTTTCAACAGCCATGGAAATCACTGTGCCTGCACTGTTAGCTGGTTTTGTATGAGAGGAATGTTCTTTAAAATCAAAATGACAACACAGAGAATACTGTTTTGAAGATGTATGACAACTTCTATAAGCAAAGTCATCATGTAAAGCCTATCTTTTTTTTTTTTTTTTTTTAAAGCCACCAAACTGCTGCTTTAGTGGGCCGGGTGCGGTGGCTCACGCCTATAATCCCAGCACTTTGGCAGACGGAGGCAGGTGGATCACAAGGCCAGGAGTCCGTGACCAGCCTGGCCAATATGGTGAAACCCTGTCTCTACTAAAAATACAAAAATTAGCTGGGTGTGGTGTCACATGCCTGTAGTCCCAGCTGCTGGGAGGTGGAGGCAGGAGAATCGCTTGAACCTGGGAGGTGGAGAGTGCAGTGAGCCGAGATTGCGCCATTGCACTCTAGCCTGGGCAACAGAGTGAAATGAAAGTTTATGTCTACAAAAAAAACAAAAAAACAAAAAAAAAACGTTAGTGTAGAATTTTGGGGAAAGGAAGGAACGGACAGAAATCATAAAAGCCTTCTAAACTAGGAGGACACCTTACTTTGTTAAAATGTCTAATGGGGTGAGGGCTCACGGCTATAATTCCAGCATTTGGGGAAGCCAAGACAGGAGGATCCCTTGAGCCCAGGAATTTGAGACCAGCCTGGGCAACATAGGGAGACCCTGTCTCTCCAAAAAAATAAAATTAAGTGGGCATGGTGGTGCGAGCCTGTGATCCCAGCTACTCGGGAGGCTAAGGCAGATTGCTTGAGCCTGGGAGTTGAGGCTGCAGTGAGCCGAGATCACGCCGCTGTATTCCAGTCTGGGCAATGGAGCAAGACTCTATCTCCCAAAAATAAAAATAACATAAAATAAAATAAAGAGAAATACTTAGTTTAAAGGTAATTCATCGCTTACAGACTATCTAAGAGTCTAGAAGAACACTATTTTACAAAGAATTCACATTTAACAATACATAAAATAATTCTTGAAGATACAGTAACATTCAGCTAAGATTTCTGTACTTGTCCTTGAAGAGAATGTTTTAACCCTCGCTGACTGTGCCAGCATCCTGAAGCAGTGTATTACATGAAACACCAATGGCTGACCTAGCAGGCCACAGGTGAGTGCGGAGCTGGCAGGGAACGGTTCCAACCCCTCTCCTTCCTGACAGAGAAGCAGGCCTCAGAGCAGTGCAGTGGCCTGGTCAGAGCCACACCCCAGTCCTTGTAGGAGCCAGAGCCGAATCCAGGCCTCCTTCTAGCCCACTGTCACTACCTTGTTGAGAAATAATGGGTGAAAAACTTACTGAAGCATGATCTCCAACCTCTTGCTATAAACGTGCATTTCTAATTTTTTAGAAACCTTCTGTACTGCACCTGGAAAAAAAAAAAGCGACAGAGTTCAATTTCTAAATTCCTATTCAGAATAATTTCCAAATCAATAATCAGAATCTGGTTACTGATAAGTTAAAGTGGTTAACTATGGAATCCTTAAAGTGACAAGCATGGGCTTGTATTATTTGCCTGCTAAAGGAAATGGATACTTTCATCATTTAATTTCATGTTCTTTTTATTTGTATTTTTAAAAAATTTTTCTATTACATCTTTTTACCCTTTCTCCAATATTTCATGTTCTTATTAAAGAACCACAAAATGGCACTTCATATTACTTTTAGTTTTATTTCCCACATTTCTCAAACTTTACATTTATGATCACGGGCAATTAAAATAACTCCAGGAATTCTAGGGGCATATTCAAGCTCAGAGATCTATGAAGTCTTTTATCTAAAATGTGGTATAAATTTAGCATTCTATTAGATATTATTTTAATAAAAATTAAATTTAAAATAACTTGTCTATTAAATTACTCAGCTTTCCTTCCCAAACAAAGAAACCTGACAGTTTGGGAAGATTAGCCCCCTTAATATGGAGTTTCAGACATGCTCTGACCCCTCATTCCACAGCTCAGTGTGTCACCAGTAGCAAAAGAGCGCAGAGCTCATGGTCTGGCGCTTCCCCAGAAAGTTAAACAGTGAGCATTTGACCCAGTAATTCTACTCCTCGGTATAGATCCAAGAGAAATGAAAGCGTGTATCTACCGAAAAACTGACATCCAAATCTCCATGGTGGCACTATTCATAAAAGCCGTAAAATAGAAACAACCAAAGTATCCATCAACGGATGAATGGATAAACAAAATGTGTTGTGTCCACACGATGGGAAATTATTTGGCTATAAAAAGGAATGAAGGACCAATTTATGTGAAGACGGATGAACCGTGAACACAGCATAGTGAAGGAGCCCAGTCATCAAAGGCTATATATTGTATGATTCCATTTATCTGAAACGCTGAGAACAGGCACATCCAGGGAGGCGGGAAGTAACTCAGTGGTTGCTTTGAGTTGGGGAGAATATAGAGATTGGGGCATCACAAGTAAGGGATATGGGGTTCCTTTTTGGAGGTGGTTGTTTATTTATTTATTGATTTAGAGACAGGGTCTTGCTCTGTTGCCCAGGCTGGACTGTAGTGGTGTGATCACAACTCACTGCAGCCTTAACCTCCGGGCTCCGGTGATCCTCTCACCTCAGCCTCCCAGGTAGCTGGGACTACATGCATGCACCACCATGCCCGGCTAATTTTGTGTGTGTGTGTGTGTGTGTGTGTGTGTTTGTGTGTGTGTAGAGACGGGGTTTCACCATGCTTTCCAAGCTGGTCTCAAACTCCTGGGTTCAAGCAATCTGCTCCCCTGGGCCTCCCAAAGTGCTGGGATTACAGGTGTGAGTCACCATGTCTGGCCTGGTGTGAGGTAAATGTTTTAAAGTTGATTGTGGTGATGGTTGTACAACCCTTAATATGCTAAAAAATCACTGAATTCTACACTTTATATGGATGAATTGTATGTGAATTATGTATCAATAATGTTGTCACAAAAAAATAGTGCAGAATTTTAAAATCCTTCAGACAAAACACACATACACCCTATATATATGAATATTTTTACCATTTAATTTCATGTTCATATATATATATATATATGTATATAAAACGAACAAAAAAGACTTCATTTTACAAAAAGGCTATCAGAATATAATGAAGAGAAGGCAACCTTGGTGGCATCTGATCTGGATTGAACAGACTAAGATAGGAGGCGAAGGCCAGCTGAGCTCTTAGAAGGATGGGAGCCTTAGAGCTGAAAGCTGGGCTGGTCCAAATATGAAAATCCAAAGTTTAGATAGGAAGAAGTCAGTTTGATAAATAATAAATATACATAATCAACTTCCTCTTTTATATATTTTTTATATATATACATGTGTATGTGTGTGTGCATGTGTGTGTGTATGAAATGGGGGAAAATACCAGAAATAATCTTATGGACTCACCTATCAACAGGAAAATGTAATATAAGACTGCAATTTCTTTCTTCTTTTTTTTCCTTAGAAAGTGTGTCATGCTCTGTTGCCCAGGCTGGAGTGCGGTGGTGCTATCCTAGCTCACTGTAACCTTGAACTCCTGGGCTCAAGTGATCCTCTCATCTCAGCCTCTCAAGTAGCTAGGCTACTTGTGTGCTACCATGCCTGGCTAAGACTCTGTCATTTCAAAGAGACTTCAAAAATTATGATTTCTTCAATGCACTTTCAATTTCTCAGCCCAAGTAATTACTTTCTCATGTAACACTATGACTTTTTAAAATAGTATATCATCTAAGTGTAGCTTTATTAACTCAATTCTGCACTCCCACATACCTATTTCAATCTACTCTATGGAAAAGACCCAAAATTGTCATTTCTCCTAAACTATTCTATAATTCAAACCATAGTTCATCTAATTCTTTTTAATCCATGAATTTCAACTGTATATACAACTAACTACTCGCCTATAATCTCAGCACTTTGGGAGGCTGAGAAGGGAGGACTGCTTGAGCCCAGGAGTTTGAGACCAGCCTTGGCAACATAGAGAGACCCCATCTCCATTTAAAAAAAAAAAAAAAAAAAGCCCAGGTGCAGAGGCTCACACCTGTAATCCTAGCACTCTGGGAGGCCAAGGTGGGTAGATCACTTGAGCTCAGGCGTTTGAGACTAGCCTAGGCCACATGGAGAAACCCTGTCTCTATAAAAAATACAAAAATTAGCCAGCTATGCTGGTACACATCTGTATTTCCAGCTACTTGGAGGGCTGAGGTGGGAGGACAACTTGAGCCCAGGAGGTCGAGGCTGCAGTGAGCTGAGATCGCACCACTGTACTCTAGCCTGCATCAGAGTGAGACCCTGTCTCGAAAAATAAAGTAAAATAAAAATATAAAAAAACACAAAGACAAAAAACTAACCAGGTGCTAGCCAAGAAAGCTACATAATAGAACTTTTATACTTTAATTATCATTAGTTTTATTATTAATTACTAAAATAAGCACTTAATTGACATGTAAAAACAGTCTCACAAAATATATTAAAAAATAAATATCTAAGCTATGAAACTACTGAAACTTTCCAAAGTTTGTGTGTGTATATATGTATGTATATATATATTTGCAAATTCCTGCATTAATATTTAGACAAACTCATCAGACACATGAGATCATATTAAACACAGAATATACAATCGTCCGACACGTATGCCTGTCCTTAATAGGTCTGTGTGTCAAAACAGGACACACACATGCTGAAAACAGGTGCCATGTAAAACAGAAGAATGTTATAGAATATAAAAACAAAATAATGTATTTTGAAAATATGTAAGATTTCCCCTTTGGTTAAGAATGGGGACACAAAAATTGAGGTTGGTGGTGAGACACACACACACACACACCCCGCAGATACAAATACAAGTTGTTTCCAGAATATGGACTGAAGTGTCAGGAGGCTAAGTTATGAAAAGGGAGAAAAGTGCCATCAAGGAAGAATGGGATTGTTTCACAGAGGTGCCTTGAGAAGAGGGCAACTTTTTCTGTAAATGGCCAGATGGCATTCTAGGCTTTGCAGACCATAGGGTCGCTGTCGCAATGACTCAATTCTGCTGCTGTAGCAGGAAACGGGCATCAGAGGAGATGAACCAGTGCGCACGGCTGTGCTTCGGTAACACCGTACTTACCAAAGCAGGCGGGCTAGGTGTGGCTTGTGGGCCACAGTCGCTGACTCTGCTCTCAATGTGGAAATCCCAGGTTTGGATAGGAAGAAGTCAGTGTGATAAATAATAAATATACAGAATCAACTTCCTCCTGAGCAGTGTAAGTGTCATGTGTACCAGTTCTTGCAATACTTGTCACCTTTGAAAGGAGCAAGTGCTACTTATTAAAACTTAGCCCCACGAGTGACAACTCGCCATGCTAATGTATCGCATACATACCCCGGATCATTATGTTAAAGTTCATCCTGTCTGTTCTCTTTCTGTCACCACTTACAGCTAATCCAACAGGAAATACTGCTGGCTTTATTAAAACAACTCCAGAATCCAGCCATTTGCGATACCCCCACGACTTCCACCCTAATCTGGGCCACTGTGTGCCACCTGCATGACTGAAGCAGATCCCAGCTGGAGCCTCTACTTTCTTGCTTGCCCTCTTAACAGTCTACTTTCAGCAAGCACCACGGTAATCCTTTAAAAACTATCAGATCCTGTCTCAGCCCCACTCAAAGCTCTGCAGCATTGCCTCATTTTACTCACACTGAAAGTCTGAGGTCCTTACAATAGCCAGCAAGACTCTATGGGATGTGCCCAACTCCAGACCCTATCAGGAAGCCCTGGGACACACCAGAATGTCAGATCCTTGGAGGGGGCAGATCTGTTTGCTTTGTTCACTGATGTTTTGCAAGCATTTCGAGGCATGCCTGTAATCCCAGCACTTTGGGTGCTCGGTAAATATCTGTCGAATGTTAATGAAAATATGCAAGCACTTCATCATCCCAGAGGAATATAAAACCTCATTCTCCATAAACTACAAAATGGGGAAGAACTAGGAAACACAAGGCACCCAACCAGCTCAACAAACGCTAAATACACGGAACACATGGAAACAGCGCAGTTCTGACCTGTCTGCAATGAACCTCTGCTGCAATGGCCAGAGGCTAACCAAAGGAATGAATGTTTTTATTATTAGCGTCAGAGGGATCACTAATAAAATAGTGATAATTATTTTAAATTCAATTACTGCTGATTAGAGTAAAGGTACATTTCACTTTGGACTGGAGCATTAAGAGAAATAATCAAGATAAAGGCAAACCAACCTACGACAGGCCATGCATTCCTTCCTGTGTGAGACACACATGAGCTCTGTGGAGATGATCTGATGCCACAGCGCCTCTTGCTCTTCAGCGCCACTGCTAGGCAGAGCCCTCATCAGAACAGCCGATGCCACCCTGACATCTCTGTGATCCCTCCTCTGCCAAACGGAAAACAGGCTGGCAGAGCTCAGACCCTAAACATCACCAAAGACCCTGCAGTCACACAACATCCTAACCGGCCTAAAAAAATGCCATTTTTGCATAGAAACTTCATTTTTCAGAAAAGTATATCAATTTCTAATTAGTTGACTATTACAAAAAAGACTTCATTTTACAAAAGGGCATCAGAATATAGTGAAGAGAAAGCAACCTTGGTGGCATTTTACTTGAACTGAACAGACTAAGATAGGAAGTGAAGGCCAGCTGTGCTCTTAGAGGATGGAGGCCTTAGAGCTGAAAGCTGCGTGGCCCAAAGCCCCTGGGCGTGATTCTGCTCTCCGCACCTAACCCTCTTCCCCACGCCACTTTCCTAACTTCTGCACCACTCCTTACTCATGATCTTTTAAAAAGATCCTCCTAGGCCTGGTGTGGTGGCTCAAGCCTGTAATCCCACCACCTTGGGAGGCCAAGGCAGGCAGATCACAAGGTCAGGAGTTTGAGACCAGCCTGACCAACATGGTGAAATCCCGTCTCTACTAAAAATTCAAAAATTAGCCAGGCGTGGTGGCGGATGCCTCTAATCCCAGCTACTCAGGAGACTGAGGCAGGAGAATCGCATGAACCCAGGAGGTGGAGGCTGCAGTGAGCTGAGATCACGCCACTGTACTCCAGCCGGGGTGATAGGCAGAGACTCCATCTCAAAATAAATAAAAATAAAATAAAAAAATAAAAAAATCCTCCTGCAGCTGGGTGCGGTGGCTCATGCCTGTAATCCCAGCACTTTGGGAGGCTGAGGCGCACAGATCACCTGAGGTTGGGAGTTTGAGATCAGCCTGACCAACGTGGAGAAACCCTGACTCTACTAAAAACACGAAAAATTAGCCGGGCATGGTGGTGCACACCTGTAATTCCAGCTACCCAGGAGGCGGAGGTTGCGGTGAACTGAGATTGGGCCATTGCACTCCAGACTGGGCAACAAGAGCGAAACTGTGTCTCAAAAAAATAAATAAATAAATAAAAAGATCCTCCTTCCCACCCTGCACACCTTTATTTTTACCACCTAAGATAAGTAAGAGAAAAACAATTTTTTTTTTTTTTTTTTTGAGATGAAGTATCACTCTGTCACCCAGGCTGGAGTGCAGTGGCGTGATCTCTGCTCACTGCAACCTCCGCCTCCCAGGTTCAAGCAATTCTCGTGCCTAAGCCTCCTGAGTAGCTGGGATTACAGGTGCCTGCCACCACCCCAGGCTAATTTTTTTTGTGTATTTAGAAAAGACAGGGTTTCACCATGTTGGCCAGGCTGGTCTCAGACTCCTGACCTTAAGGGATCCGCCCACCTCAGTCTCCCAAAGTGCTAGGATTACAAGTGTGAGCCACCGTGCCCAACTGTAAGAGAAAATTGACAACCGCATTTTTTCTGTCAATATTTTGTACCCCAGGATTAAGACTGTGACCCTAAGCATCATGTAAGAATCAAGGGTGCGGCATTCTTCTGTGGCTTATATAAACGCACAGCTGTCTCTTGTGTTACAGGCACATGGGAGGAGCCATTTCCCATGAGTTAATTCAACTAAAACAAGTTATCAAATGATGTCCAAACGATCATTCTTACAATTACTGAAAACAAATTCAAATACCAGTGACTCAAATGAATAACAGATTTAGATTGTCTAAGTATTTATTTGTTTATATTACAGATGCAGCATAAGAAATGAATTATAAAGTAGTCTGCTAAACTTTTTTCTCATGAAATCAAAGAACTAACTAACTGTGTATTTTCAAAGAACAATAATATTCTCTCAGAGCCCAGGATCTAATGGCATGTGAAGGGTAAAGGCTGAGGCTTCCCAGAATACTTCCTGTACGGTCACTTTCCCCAGCACAGCACATAGGACTACTCCATATGCCAGAGACTCACAGCTCAAAACATGTAAAGAGCGGGGTACAGTGGCTCACGCCTGTAGTCTCAGCCACTCAGGAGGCTGAAGTGAGAGGATCATTTGAGCCCAGGCATTTGAGAGCAGCCTGGGCAACAAAGTAAGACTTTGTTTCAAAAAAAGAAAAAAAAAAAAGACATATTATGCTGACTTAAGTATAAAATAGAATCAAATAACACAAAAATATCTTTACTGTTTTCTCTGTTTGAAAATTGTCCCACAGGGTGATTCAATTCTGTTCAACAAATTTTATTAAATATGAAGATAGTAGCATATCTTCCTAATCTAACTGGCTCAATTCATCAATATTCTGGAATTTCAGATTCAATTATTTTTAACAGGACTGCTTCTAAAAGGATTTTATCTTAGTCTTAACTACAGCCAGGTTTTTGCAGTATTAGTGAAGAGCCAGGATAAAAATAAGCAAAATACTAACAATACGCATTGCTGTGTATATTTTATATCTTAAAGATCACACAGAAATGATCAAGTTTGTTAGGAGTCTATTTACTGCTTTTTAGTTCACAGAAACATAAGAAAAATGAAACAATTAAAGGATAAAAATGAGTGGCCAGATGCGATGGCTCACACTTGTAATCTCAGCACTTTGGGAGGCTGAGGCAGGTGGATCACGAGGTCAGGAGTTCAAGTCCAGCCTGGCCAACACAGTGAAACCCCATCTCTACTAAAAACACAAAAATTAGCTGGGCGTGGTGGTGGGCACCTATAATCCCAGCTACTCGGGAGGCTGAGGAAGGAGAATCGCTTGAACCTGGGAGGCGGAGGTTGCAGTGAGCCGAGATTGTGCTACTGCACTCCAGCCTGGGCAACAGAGCTAGACTCCGTCTCCAAAAAAAAAAAAAAAAAAAAAAGGATAAAAATAAATGAACTCTTACCTTTTCTTATTTTGGGATTTGACTGAACTTCCAATATCACAGTTGTTACTGTATCCGCATACATATCATTAGAAGGGTTTGCCAGCCACTGGAAAGCAAAAGGCAGAATTAGGAAGTGACCTACCTATAGTGACCAACCACAAAAGCTACGACTACAACCCACCAAACCATGGACTCTACATATGGAACTACTGCTTCCAGTATTTTCACTGAAATTCACTGACTCACTGTTTACTGAAATTAATACTACAATACTTCTCTAATATTCTATAAAGAACAAAATTATACTGAGCACTTCCTTTTGACATGTTTTATAGGCATTATCATTTAATTTTCATAACAAATAGCATAATTAATTTCATTTTATAAAAGAGAAAACTGACTCAAAAGTAACTTGTACAGGATAATTACTGGTACTGGGACTGAACTCAAATTCCTAATGCTTATATTTAGTATAGCATATGACTACAGACAGAATGTGAAGAGGGTAATTTTTTTTCTTTTTTTTTTTTTGAGATGGAATTTTGCTCCTGTTGCCCAGGCTGGAGTGCAATGGCGTGATCTTGGCTCACTGCAACCTCTGCCTCCTGGGTTTAAGCGATTCTCCTGCCTCAGCCTCCCAAGTAGCTGGGATTACAGGCATGCACCACCACGCCCGGCTAATTTTATATTTTTAGTAGAGATGGGGTTTCTCCATGTTGGTCAGGCTGGTCTCGAACTCCCGACCTCAGGTGATCTGCCCACCTCGGCCTCCCAAAGTGCTGGGATTACAGGTGGGAGCCACAGCGCCTGGCCAAGAGCGTAATATTTTAAAATATTTACTTTTGCTTCTCACACTGAGCCTCAGATCCCCTGGCTTTTGTTCCTAGGGTAAACAATCTCTGACGTGTTTACCCTAGGAACAAAAATATATTACCTACTATGCATGTATAAATGAATGAATGAATTATAGAGGCAGGGTCTTGCTGTGTTACCCAGGCTGGTCTTGAACTCCTGGGTTCCAGTGATCTGCCCACCTTGGCCTCCCAAGGTGCTAGGATTACAAGTGTGAGCCATCATACGCAGACTCTAATAGTATTTAGTAGAATGAGCTAAATTAATGTCTCTAATAACTTTCTCCCTTTTTCTGATATTAACATTTTACATATTGTTGTATGTAACTTCATGTTTATAGATAACTACTCCTTTTCACACTTTGTTTTTCGTTTTTTCTTTTGAGACAGGGTCTCACTCTGTCACCCACGTTGGAGTGCAGTGGTGCGATCTTGGCTCACTGCAACCTCTGCTTCCCAGATGCAAGTGATTCTCCTGCCTCAGCCTCCCAAGTAGCTGGGACTTTTGGTGCCCACCACCACTTCTGGGTAATTTTTGTACTTTTAGCAGAGACGGGGTTTCACCATGTTGGCCAGGGTGGTCTCGAACTCCTGACCTCAGGTGATTCGCCCGCCTTGGCTCCCAAAGTGCTGGGATTACAGCTGTGAGCCACTAGGCCTGGCCTGATACTTTCTTTAGTTGCTTTTAGCCTTATGAATCAAATTTAGACTTAAATCACAGGATTGTATTGGGACCAAAGCTGACAAATCTTTTTTGTTTTAAAAATAGAATGTATGCGAGGTGGGTGGATCACTTGAGGTCAGGAGTTCAAGACCATCCTGGCCAACATGGTGAAACCCCATCTCTTTTTTTTTTTTTTTTTTTGAGACGGAGTCTCGCTCTGTCGCCCAGGCTGGAGTGCAGTGGCCGGATCTCAGCTCACTGCAAGCTCCGCCTCCCGGGTTTACGCCATTCTCCTGCCTCAGCCTCCCGAGTGGCCGGGACTACAGGCGCCCGCCACCTCGCCCGGCTAGTTTTTTGTATTTTTTAGTAGAGACGGGGTTTCACCGTGTTAGCCAGGATGGTCTCGAACTCCTGACCTCGTGATCCGCCCGTCTCGGCCTCCCAAAGTGCTGGGATTACAGGCTTGAGCCACCGCGCCCGGCCGAAACCCCATCTCTAACTAAAAGTACAAAAATTAGCTGGGCATGGTGGCATGCACCTGTAGTCCCAGCTAGTCGGGAGGCTGAGGCAGGAGAATCGTATGAACCTGGGAGGTGGAGGTTGCAGTGAGCTGAGATCACACCACGGCACTCCAGCCTGGGTGACAGAGCAAGACTCCGTCTCAAAAAAAGAAAAAAAAAATTAGAATGTATGAATGAAATAGTTGACCATCTACCTTGGCAATTTATATACAATTCTACCTTGGGGCATAGCAGTAGATAAGATACCTCCCTGGACTATTCAATGGTAGGACTCACTTTGAAAATCCTTCTTTAAACTTAACAGGTGCCAATCTATCAAAATCAACCATGCAATTCCTTTGGTATCTGTCTTCCAAACTCCACAAGCTGGAGTTTAAAATTCTAACAGGAACCACATCACTTAATTTAATAATTTCTGTCCTTTCCAGATTTGGGTCACTTTATTGTTGTTTATTTGAATCTTCAAAATTCTGCTCTTTTAACGAGTGGTACCTAAGTTTGTTTTAATTTAACATAATTAAATTTTTTCCTTAAGAATTATAAAACCTTTTGATATAACTAAAGACATCCTGGAATACCATAAAATCAGGTAAGATTTATATGAAAGGACTATACTTACTACACATACTAAATACAAACCCTTAATTTATTATTAGGTTTTTGTGACTACATAGAAAATGCTCAGCTACTTAATAATACTTAATGCTGGTCCTTAAAACATATATATGTTTTATATACAGCAGGTTTTATAAGAGAGATACACACACACACACACACACACACACACACACACACACACTTTCCAACAATATTCTTTTTCTAATTGGGAAGAAACTAATATTCTCTACAATTGTTCATGAACTCTTTTTAAAACTTTTTTCTCTCATTGTTTAGGTAAATGATCTTTTCTTACTTCTAATACCACCATGCCTGGTTCTTGTATTACAGTAATATTTTTGAACACTTTCAGAGCAGGTTTTTCTTGAATTTCTAATTCTTCCACATCACCTGAAAGAAAGATGTAACTATAAGATGTATATACTTTTCTGATAATCTTCCAGAGACCATTAATTTGTTTATAGAGACAGTTAAAGCAGCTACACAATGAAAAAGTTAGTAACTCATTTGTATAGTCAATTTTTAAACAGCAAAGTATAGCAACGGAAAGGTCTGAACATGTATTGCAAACATTCATCTATCTAGGTAGCATTTACCTCGGACATCAAACATTTTATCAGTAGCAAACTTAAGTGGTGTTCAAACATCTATGTTTTGTATACAAGAGATTTAGCCTTCTACTAGCATCTTTTAACGTATGACATAAAATTAGTCAATTGTTGCCAACTAGTTTCGTCTACCTTCTGTCTTCGTAAGCTTCAACATTCTACAGCGAAATTCTATTGTTCAAGAGACTTTTCTGGTCTTTCTAGCATCCTCTTACTCAAGGACAGTTCAGACATATTTTATTAACCTTCTATGTTATGACAGATTGTACTAGTGCAAGGTTCCGAGGTTTTAAAAAAAGGTTCTTTCTACTGGTTTATTTTATGGTAGTACTTCATGAGTCATAAAGAGCGTGACTGATGGAAAATATATTTTGTAATATGAAGTATTCTTGCTTTATCAGAAAGTCCACACCTTTTAATTTAGTCACTGCCCCTCATGATGTTAATACACAAAATCTCGAACTCAAATGGTCTAATATGAAAACAGACTAGGTTTATTTTCTCACTGGCCTTTGGCCAGTGGTCATGAACTCTTACAAAACCTGCTGTATAGACTGGTATCAATAGAGCCAGAAAAATTATTTTCACTGATCAAAGAAAAGAAACAGATAAAATTTTAGGTATGGTCAAGTAAAAGAGACTTCAAACAAGGAAAAGAGACTACTAGATTTTAAGTGGGTCAAAGATAAGTATTACAGAATTAAAAAAAATTTTGAGTATATTTTCTAATTTTTTTAAAGTTTTTCTTATTTTTTTTTCACAGGACCATCAGGCAAGAATATGAGTGTATTTTCTAAAATTTCACATAAAGGCAATAATAACATGATCATATATATTAATAAAACATACAATTCTGAGACAATTATCAAAATTAAGTAACATTCTTTTCAAGGTAGAAAATTATCTTTAAAAAGACAGAAAACAACGAAATGAATTTCAATACACACACACCTGTCAACTTCTGCAACTGGTAATAGAGCAAATTAAAGGGACCAGTATATGGAATGGCCTGGGTCTGCTTTACAGTGCTCATTGCCAAGTCAGTATAATCTGAAAAGAAAATTAGAATAGACTTGAAGAAACAATACCAGTCCTACAAAACACATACCAGGAGCAAAGAAAAAAGAAATAAAAGCAAAGTAAATGTCAACATGTTTTTCAGAAAGCTAACAAGATGCTCCTTAATTTGGTACCACCTTACATTTCCCCACCGATCTCCCTATGTCCCCACCTTTCTCCTTCAGTTAACTTCTGCTCCAGCAGTAAGAAAGCACCTCATGGCCAGGTGCGGTGGCTCATGCCTGTAATCCCAGCACTTTGGGAGGCCAAGGCGGGTGGATCATGAGGTCAGGAGTTCAAGACCAGCCTGGCCAAGACGGTGAAACCCCATCTCCACTAAAAGTACAAAAATCAGCTGGGCGTGGTGGCGGGCGCCTGTAATCCCAGCTACTCAGGAGGCTGAGGCAGAGAACTGCTTGAACCCGGGAGGCAGAGGTAGAAGTGAGCTGAGATCGTGCCATTGCACTCTAGCCTGGGCAACAGAGCAAGACTCTGTCTCAAAAAAAACAAAAAAAAAAAAAAAAAAAGGAAAAGAAAGCATCTCATGTTCCCAAACATACCAGGTTCTTGGATGCCATAGAGCTGGTATGCCAGCTGTCATCTGCCTTCTTTCCTTGGTAACTCCCAACAATCTTTCACCACCTGGCACAAGGGCTGCCTAATTTACCAAGCTTTTCCCAACTGCTGAGGTGCACTGTCTGTCTTCACATACTTATCATGCACTTCTATATGCCACTGAGCAATACTGGGACTAGCTCTTTCCAAGATTGCTTCCCTCATTAGACTGATTTCAAGGGCTAGGACTATGTGGCATAAGAGTAAGAGCTCAGTAACTCAGAATGAAGGCACAAGTCAGACAATGACCTATGATGCTATGAAGTCTGACAGCTGGGCAATCTCATAGGTAAATACCTCACCACTGCTGCTATTTTTCTTTTCCTTTTTTTTTTCTTTTTTGAGACAGAGTCTCACACTGTTGCCCGGGTTGGAGTGCAATGGCGTGATCTCGGCTCACTGCAACCTCCACCTCCTACATTCAAGCAATTCTCCTGCCACAGCCTCCCGAGTAGCTGGGACTGACTACAGGCACGTGCCACCACACCCAGCAAATTTTTGTATTTTTAGTAGAGACAGGGTTTCACCATGTTGACCAGGATGGTCTCAAACTCCTGATCTTGTCATCTGCCCACCTTGACCTCCCAAAATGTTGGGATTATAGGCGTAAGCCACCATGCTCAGCTACTGCTATTTTTTATTCCAGCATAAAGTACATATAATGTATTAGTACCATGTAAATCACCTTGAGCACAGCATTTACTTGAAGATAACACCATATTCATTGGAAAATGACTTACTGATGGCTCAGTAAATTTATAAAGACAAAGAATGCACATGGAACTGTGTATCAACTTTGGGAAAAAAGCAGTTTACAAACTTAAATGTAATCTTATTAGTTTTGTGCAATTTTTCTTTTTTTTTTGAGATGGCATCTCGCTCTGTCACCAGGCTGGAATGCAGTGGCACTATCTCAGCTCACTGCAACCTCCACCTCCACGTTCAGCCTCCCGAGTAGCTGGGACTACAGGCACGTGCCACCACACCCAGCTAATTTTTGTATTTTCAGTAGAGTCGGTTTCACCATGTTGGTCAGGATGGTCTCGATCTCTTGACCTTGTGATCCACCTGCCTCGGCCTCCCAAAGTGCTGGGATTACAGGCGTGAGCCCCTGCACCTGGCCCAATTTTTCATTTTTCTCTACAATGAGCTTCAATTTATACAAACACATTAGAGGCGTCAGTTATATAGTTGGTGTTACTTATTTGGATGTCGAAAGTTCCAACATAATGAAAAAATTAGGCTTTACATTAATACTTTTTTGCTTTTAAAGAAATTATACAAGTTTTTGTTCCTACTCCTTTCGGAATGGTGAAGGAATAGAAAGGCCCAGCAAGTGATGTAAAGGTCATAAAAAACTGAAATGCTTATGCAAAGGTCCTAAAAACCAAATGGCTTATCTGGGGAATCCAAAGTCACTTCAGAAAATAAAAGCCCACCAGTCTGCTGTAGAGGGTAGAAAATCGGGTGAACTCAGAAACAAACTTATGTTTCCAAAGACGAAGAAAGTGATTTCACGAATAATTTCAATCTTTCAGTAGTTCACGGGAGGTGTTTTTTTTCTCCTCCTGTGAACTACTATAGGTACAAAGCTAATTAGCTAACTTGCACCTATTCCTTTTTTATTTGTCTGTTACTTAAAATTTGGCCACAAGGTGAAGAGAAGTTTTCATAGATTTTCTTTCAGTGCTAAGGTGAAGTTAGATTTGACATTTAATAGTATACTTACTGGACAGGTCGCAAGGAGAAAGTATGTGATAATTAAAGTTTCTTTTAACAAGTATTCCTGAGACCCGCTGGCCTTGTTCTGGTTTTTTGTCTGCTAAAAATCCCATAACCTGTAAAAAAAAAAATACTTGAAGAAAATAGAACCTGGTAAAGTGCAGTTTTTCAGACAGTAAAATGCAGTTCATCATAATGATGACCATAACATCTTTGAACTATGAAAACAACATATGGATTTAACCATGAAAAACATAAAATGTTTGATATCTCTATGATGAGGGCAGTCACATTGCTACCAGTGTCAAAGAGAAGAGTCACAGTGGCAGATCTGGCATAGTTCAGTTCTAATCAGTTCAACAAGCAAGGAACTTACTAAGTGCTGGGGTTTAAGAAAGCTCTCACTAGCTGCACTGTAGTAGGGAAGGCCGTGAAGTCCCCGTGAAACACACACATGCACTCCCTCAGGCTGGCTGCAAACTCACAACAGAGAGTGAGGTCCACTCATACAAGTCTGGGAGGCTGTGGTACACCTAACACTAAAAGCAGCAGCAGTGGCTTTGAATAAAAAGGTCAATAAAAACAGGTTATGGGTGAGCTCATAAATTGAGGGAGAAACACTTTTAAGAGAATAAAATAACAACCACTTAAAAACAAAAATATTACAAACATGAAACCCACTATTCTTTTTTTTTTTGAGACGGCGTCTCACTCTGTCGCCCAGGCTGGAGTGCAGTGGCACAATCTCAGCTCACTGCAACCTCTGCCTCCCAGGTTCAAGCGATTCTCCCACCTCAGCTTCCCAAGTAGCTGGGATTACAGGCACCCACTACCATGCCCGGCTAATTTTTGTATTTTTAGTAAAGATGGGGCTTTGCTACATTGGCCAGCTGGTCTTGAACTCCTGACTTCAGGTGATCCACCCGCCTTGGCCTCCCAAAGTGTTGGAATTACAGGTGTGAGCCACCACACTCAGCCCCACTATTCATTTTTAAAAAGTCTCATGTATGGCTGGGCGCGGTGGCTCACACCTGGAATTCCAGCACTTTGGGAGGCCGAGGCGGGCAGATCAACAGGTCAAGAGATTGAGACCATCCTGGCTGGCCAACATGGTGAAACTCCATCTCTACTAAAAATACAAAAAACTAGCTGGCCCTGGTGGCGGGTGCCTGTAGTCCCAGCTACTCGGGAGGCTGAGGCGGGAGAATGGCATGAACCTAGGAGGCAGAAGTTGCAGTAAGCTGAGATTGCGCCACTGCACTCCAGCCTGGCGACAGAGCAAGACTCCGTCGCAAAAAAAAAAAAAAAAAACAAAAAAAACCCCGTAATTTATTTATTTTTTTGAGACAGAGTATTACTGTCACCCAGGCTGGAATGCAGTGGTGTGATCATCGCTCACCATGTGTACCACCAAGCCTGGCTTTTTTTTTGTATTTTTTGTAGAGATGGGGTTTCACCATGTTGCCCATGCTGATCTTGAATTCCTGAGCTTAAGGGATCTGCCTGCTACAGCCTCCCAAAGAGCGGGGATTACAGGCGTGAGCCACCATGCCTGGCTGAAACCCAGTATTCTTAAATATAACTTCTCTCAACTGCACGTAAATGAGCTCAAGGGAATAAACGCAGTGTGTTCCATACTTGTTTACCTTTAAGCAACCAGGCAGTGCTATATTTGTTCTCATAACTATAAACACAGAGGGTTGCATTTCATAGGATTTCTTAGGGTTATTTTCTCCTTAACTGCTGGTAGCTTTCAGAAAAGAACCTTTGCTCCTAGGAGATTAATTTTAATATAGTGATGTTGTACTTGAGAAAGAAAAACAACTAAAGGTAATGATTTTAAATCATTAAAATCATGGGTGAGAAACAGAACACTCCAATAAGAAACCCAGCTCTTCCTGAACTCAGTTCAATTCATCTTCTAAACTGTCTGACTGCAAAACTTTATTTTTTCTTCCCATAAATCCACCACCAGCGGAGGATGGGAAATACAGTTCTAGATTCTCAAATGAGTATATTTTTCTACAGGTATAAGAAAAACACTATTAAATTGGCCCCTGAGAAGTTTTTGAACAGTAAGACTCAGGAGTAACCACAACCATTTACAACAAAAACCTCATACCCTAAGTTTTGTTTAATTTCTTTTTTTCCTCCAATTCACCTTCAAGAAAGGATATTCATTAATTAGCATCTGCAGGTTTGGCTCATTATGTATTAAAAGTGTGTTGTAAAGTTGCTATTAACATTTTTTTTTTTTTTTTTTTTAAGATGGAGTCTTGCTCTGTCGCCCAGGCTGGAGTGCAGTGGCATGATCTCGGCTCACTGCAACCTCCGCCTCCCAGGTTCCAGCGATTCTCCTGCCTCAGCCTCCTGAGTGGCTGGGACTACAGTTGCGCACAACCACAACTGGCTAATTTTCGTATCCTTAGTAGAGACAGGGTTTTCTCCATGTTGGCCAGGCTGGTCTTGAACTCCTGACCTCAGATGATTTGTCCACTTCAGCCTCCCAAAGTGCTGGGATTATGGACGTGAGCCACAGCTCCTGGCCCATATGTTGATATTTCAGCCTTCAACTAAATCATTAAAAATTTGAGCCTGAGACTGGGCATGGTGGGTCACGCCTGTAATCCCAGCACTTTGGGAGGCCAAGATGGGTGGATCACTTGAGGTCAGGAGTTTGAGACCAGCCTGGACAATGTGGTGAAACACCGTCTCTACTAAAAATACAAAAAAAAATTAGCCGGGTGTGGTGGTGGGTGCCTGTGATCCCAGCTAATCAGGAGGCTGAGGAAGGAGAATTGCATGAACCTGGGAGGCGGAGGTTGCAGTGAGCCGAGATAGCGCCATTGCACTCTAGCCTGAGTGACAGAGCGAGACTCCTTCTCAAAAAAAAAAAAAAAAAAAAAATTATTTGTGCCTGTAGTCCCAGCTACTTGGGAGGCTGAGATGGGAGGATCAGCTGAGCCTAGGGAGGTCGAGGACGCAGTGAGTCATGAATGCACCACTGCACTCCAACCTGGGCAACAGAGTGAGACCCTATCTCAAAACAAAAAAACAGAACATAGGAGTTGCGGATATCTCTTCAACATACTGATTTCAATTCCTTTTTAAAAATTTAAAATTATATATGTAATTTTTTAAAAGTTTTCCTTAGAAGTATTTCTAAAGGAGTTGTGATCAACAGAAGTAAAGATGCAGACTTCTGACAGCATCCCTCTAAAAAGGCAGTTCAGGCTTTCCTTAACTATTTCAACTTCAAATTCTGAAAACAGTACACTTCACTCTGAAAAATGAGCAATTCTTTTTTTATTTTTTTGAGACAAGGTCTTGCTCTGTCACCCAGGCTGGAGCGCAGTGACAGGACAATGGCTCACTGTAGCCTCAACCTCTTGGGCTCAAGTCATCCTCCCACCTCAGCCGCCCGGGTAGCCAGGACTACAGGCACATGCCACCGCACCCAGCTAATTTTTGTATTTTTCGTAGAACTGGCTTTCACCATGTTGCCCAGGCTGGTCTTGAACTCCTGAGCTAAAGCGATTTGCCTGACTTGGCTTCCCAAAGTCCTGGGATTACAGGAGTGAGCCACCGTGCCCAGCCTTGATTACTTCTTTTTTGTTTGTTTTGAGACAGAGTCTCACTCTGTCACTCAGGCTGGAGTGCAGTGGCGCGATTGCAGCTCACTGCAACCTCCACCTCCCGGGTTCAAGGGATTCTCCCACCTCTACCTCCCAAGTAGCTGGGATTACAGGCACCTGCAACCATGCCCAGCTAATTTTTTAAAAAATATATATATTTTTAGTAGAGCCGGGGTTTTACCATGTTGGCCAGGTTGGTCTCCAACTCCTGACCTCAAGTGATCCATGCGCCTCAGCCTCCCAAAGTGCTGGGATTACAGGCGTGAGCCACTGAGCCTGGCCGATTAATTTTTAAAAAGAAAATGTTTCCATATATTCCACCATATCTACACAAACATACATGGCTACAGTAACAGTAAGGAACAGTTCTTTACCCTCAGATGTGGGAAGGAAAAGCAAGTGGAGATGTGGATTAAAGATCTATGAGATTCAGCTGCATTAAGATCTAATCTAGCTGAACATTTTCCACCTGAAGAAATGAATGAACAGAATCAAAAGAAGCCAGAAAGGATAAGGATAAAATTCCTGTAGTATAACAAATAGACAGAAATAAGCATATTCTTTTGACTAAAGATCTATTTTCTTATGAAGTACAGTCTTTCATGAAGAAAAAACATGGATCGGATAGACAGGAGCCATAACCTTTTACCTTGGCTAGTTTTTCTCCTCTGAAGTTTAAGGTCACTGCTTCTGTATTCCGAGGATTATGAACCTCTATGTGAACTTCATCATTATCTTCATATTCTCGAATCAGTGCTGCTTTCAATCTGGCCATTTCGTTCTGTTCTCCATGGACTAAAATCTACATAGAATAAATGTTAAAAGAATATAGGGAAACATTATTCAGATTAATCATGGTCCTGAGTTGAATTAATTAAGTATATGAAATAGAGACATACTTGGAAGTTATGAAACTTTACTACTAGGACCTCCAGCCAATTCAACTTGTATACACATATTCATTCTGTTTGGCTTCAAAAGATCCTTATGTGGTACTATTTGAACAAAGAGTAAAGAAACTTCTTTTCCTTTTTCTTTCCTTTTTCTTTTTTTTGAGGTGGAGTCT
The DNA here is from genome assembly GCF_043159975.1 of Macaca nemestrina. Lineage (NCBI taxonomy): Eukaryota > Metazoa > Chordata > Mammalia > Primates > Cercopithecidae > Macaca > Macaca nemestrina. Next base: position 9,591,513 of record NC_092137.1, on the reverse strand, counting down.
CGCTCTATTGGCAGGCTGGAGTGCAGTGGCGCGATCTCAGCTCACTGCAACCTCCGCCTCCCAGATTCAAGCAATTCTCCCGCCTCAGTCTCCCGAATAGCTGGGACTACAGGTGCGTGCCATCACGCCCAGCTAATTTTTGTATCTTCAGTAGAGACGGGGTTTCAGCATGTTGGCCAGGATGGTCTCGATCTCTTGACCTCGTGATCCACCTGCCTCGGCCTCCCAAAGTGCTGGGATTACAGGGGTGAGCCACCGCGCCCGGCCAAGAAACTTCTTTTCTACTCCAGTCTTTGCCACTAACGAGATACACGCCTTTTCCATGTTTCACTGCTTCTATGTTCATAGTGGTAAAGGGCTGACTTCTGTAATCTCTTCTAGTTTTAAATGCCTATGACTCTTGTACAAAACTATTGCTACCCTACTGTGTCAGAAAACACCCATAGTTCCCTTTTTTTTCTTTTTGTGAGATGGAGTCTTGCTCTGTCGCCCAAGCTGGAGTGTAGCAGTGGCGTGATCTCAGCTCACTGCAGCCCCTACCTCCTGAGTTCAAGCGATTCTCCTGCCTGAGCCTCCCAAGTAACTGGCACTATAGGTGCACACCACCATGCCTGGCTAATTTTTGTATTTTCAGTAGAGACGGGGTTTTACCATGTTGGTCAGGCTGGTCTCGAACTCTTGACTTTGTGATCTGCCTGCCTCGGCCTCCCAAAGTGCTGGGATTACAGGCGTGAGCCACCGAGCCTGGCCTACCTCATATATTTATATATTTTTGGAGACAGGTCTCACTCTGTTGCCCAGGCTGGAGTACACTGGTGTGATCATGGCTCACTGCAGCCTCAACCTCCAGGGATCAAGCAATCCTCCTGCCTCAGCCTCCGACATAGCCAGGACTACAGGCATACACCACCATGCCCAGCTAATATTTGTATTTTTTGTAGAGACAGGATCTTGCATGTTGCCCAAGGTGGTCTCGAACTCCTGGGCTCAAGTGATCTGCCCACCTTGGCCTCCCAAAGTACTAGGATTATAGGTGTGAGCCACTATGCCTATCCTAATAAAATATTTCAGAACCAAATGGAACATTTTATTACTTTATATATTTCTTTATTTAAAGACAGAGTCTTGCTCTGTTGTCCAGGTTGGAGTGCAGTGGCATAATCTTGGCTCACTGTGGCCTCAATCTCCCAGGCTTATGCAATCCTCCCACCTTAGCCACCCAGGTAGCTGGGACTACAGGCATGAGCCACCATGGTTGGCTAGTTTTATTTTATTTTTGTAGAGACAAGGTCTCACTATGTTGTCTAGGCTGGTGTCAAACTTCTGGGCAGTCCTCCTACCTCAGCCTCGCAGAGTGGTATGATTACAGGCATGAGCCACTGTGCCCAGCCGCAATGATATATTTTAAAGGGTGTTTACAACAACACCATTAGCAACCAGTCCCTTTTCATTCACTTTTGTAACTTCTATCTTACAAGACAGATTTTTCTTTTTATTGTTTGTTTGAGACAGTCTTACTCTGTAGCCCAAACTGGAGTGCAGTGTTGTGATCTTGGCTCACTGCAGCCTCTGCCTCCAGGGTTCAAGGGATTCTCATGCCTCAGCCTCCAAGCAGCTGGTATTACAGGTGTGAACCACCACACCTACCTAATTTTTATACTTTTAGTACAGATGTGGTTCACCATGTTGGCCAGGCTGGTTTTGAACTCCTGGCCTCAAGTGATCCACCTGCCTCGGCCTCCCAAAGTGCTGGGACTGCAGGACTGAGCCACTGCGCCCGGCCAAGATAGACTGTTCGTAGCGTCTCACACGTGGTAGATGGCTTGCGGCTGGGCATAGCCAGCACCAGCACGTGGCAGGGCTTACTGCTTGGTGGGGAAGGGCCTGGGCCTGGCTGCCTGAGCAGAATCCTGGTGCTGCTGCTTATTAGCTGTGTAACCTTGACCAAGTGATTTCACGCCTCAGTTTTCCCATCTGCAGAACAGCTGTCGGTCATGAAAATTAAGCAAGTCAGTTCATATAAAACACATGTACGGTGCCTGGCATGTGGTAAATAATCAATGTAAGCTAGTACTGATTACTACCACCAACACTACTAGTGTTGCAATTTTATCCTGCAGCTATACTTTTGCTAGAGCCGGTTATTACAGGAAAATGAGCATGAAGTTCAACCCAGGAACTTAAACTATCAGCAGAAGTAGAACCAGAGAGTGACAGGATGAAATGGGGCTGAGGATGAGGTGGTGACAACACACAGAAAGAGCAACACGGCTTTTCTTCCCTGGCTTGGAAATCTGGGGGGATGTTCATGCACACATTCAATAAGAAACACCTGGGAGGAGCCTACTCTGTGACTAAACTCTACACACCATGATGCTATGGACAGGAGAGTGGTATTTCTCGACCAAATAATCTGCTCATTAAGGGCCAGTGCTGTGAGGCCTATCATGCTAGAAAGAACTCAAAAACTAACAAAAGACTGCATGAAAAGGTGCTCAACATCATTAGTCATTAAAGAAATGAAAATCAAAACCACGAGATACCATTTCACACTAGCTGGAAAGTGACACAGCCCAAGTGTCCATCCACAGGTGAATGGATAAACAACATGTGGTCTACATACAACGGACCATGACTTAGGCATGAAGTGCTGATACATGCCACAACGTGATGAACCTTGAAAACACCGTAGGCATTATGATTCCTCTTAGATGAAATACCTAGAACAGTCAAATTCATAGAAACAGAAAGTAGATTCGAGATTATCAGGGTGGGGGGAAGGAAATGGGGAGTTACTGTGTAACGGTACAGAGTTTCTGCTTGGAGTGATGAAAAGCTGTGAAAACAGAATGTGGTGATGGTTGTACAACACTGTGAATATAATTAATGCCACTGGTTTGTACACTTAAAAATGGTTAAAACTGCAAATTTTATGTTAGATATTTTACCACAGTAAAACATATTTAAAAAACAACGAGCAAGGCCAGGTGCAGTGGCTCATGCCTGTAATCCTAGCACTTTGGGAGGCTGAGGTGAGTGGATCACCTGAGGTCAGGAGTTCGAGACCAGCCTGGCCAATGTAGTGAAACCCTGTCTCTAGAGAAAACACAAAAATTAGCTTGGTGTGGTGGCACGTGCCTGTAACCCCAGCTACCCGGAAGGCTGAGGCAGGAGAATCGCTTGAACCCAGGAGGCAGAGGCTGCAGGGAGCCGAAATTGGCGCCACTGCACTCCAGCCTAGGCAACAGAGCAAGACTCCATCCAAAAAAAAAAAAACCAAAAACAACAAGCAAACAAACAAAACTAACAAAAGGCCATTTCTTCTGCTTTCCGATACACTTGGAAAGGGCACTTCATCTATTTTCTATGGACACATGCTTCATTAGTGTTCTTCTAATAAAAAATACACACTTTTTTCAGCTTACCCCTCCTTTCCAATTCCATCAAAATATCTAATTTATTTTTAATAAGTTACATCATACTTAAAAATATAAGTAAGTTGGCCAGGTGCAGTGGCTCACACCTGTAATTCCAGCACTTTGGGAGGCTGAGGCAGGTGTATCACAAGGTCAGGAGTTCAAGATCAGCCTGGCCAAGATGGTAAAACCCCATCTCTACTAAAAATACAAAAATTAGCCAGGTGTGTTGGTGGGCACCTGTAATCCCAGTTACTCAGAAGGCTGAGACAGAGAGCTGCTTGGGAGCCAAGGCGGGCGGATTGCCTGAGGTCAGGAGTTCGAGACCAGTCTGGCAAACATGGTGAAACCCTGTCTCTACTAAAAATACAAAAAAATTAGACAGGTGTCGTGATGTGTGCCTGTAATCCCAGCTACTCGGGAGGCTAGGGTAGGGGAATTGCTTGAATCAGGGAGGTGGAGGCTGCCGCAAGCCGAGATCGCGCCACTGCATTCCAGCCTGGGTGACAGAGCGAGACTCCCATCTCAAAAATAAATAAATAAATAAACAGATAAATAAATCATATACTAATAAGGAACTATATAGTATATTTCTTTTTTTTTTTTTTGAGACAGAGTCGCCCAGGCTGGAGTGCAGTGGCATGATCTCGGCTCCCTGCAAGCTCCACCTCCTGGGTTCACACCATTCTCCTGCCTCAGCCTCCTGAGTAGCTGGGACTACAGGCGCCCGCCACCACACCCAGCTAATTTTTGTATTTCTAGTAGAGATGGTGTTTCACTGTGTTAGCCAGGATGGTCTCAATCTCCTGACCTCGTGATCCACGCTCCTCAGCCTCTCGAAGTGCTGGGATTACAGGCGTGAGCCACCATGCCCGGCCACGCTATATAGTATATTTCATATCTATTTAAATCTTAAACTTATACTATTGTGTGACTTGTCTTTCTCCTCTCTCCAAATGATCCTTGTACTATTTCTTATTATTAAGCATTTACTATGTGCCAAGCACCACATTAAGTGCTTCAGATATGTTCTCTCACTTGGTCCTTACAATAACCTTATGAGCTGTTATTATTCCTATTTACAAATGAGGTACAGAGAGGTTAAGTAACTTGCCAAGGGTTACACAGTAAGTAAGAGATGGAGCTGGCATTCCAAATGAGCAGTCATACTCCAAGCCTGGCTCTTAAATTATTGGAGAGGCAGCAGAAAATAATAGAAAAACATTAGGATTGGGGTTGGTAGGTCTGAGTAAGAGTCGGTTACGGAGAAAGGGTGCAGCTTGTTGAAATCAAAGGGGAGTTGTAAAGGCCAAACGCGAGCGCACGTGGAAGGTTCTGCTCATGGGGTATTGCATTAGGAGGTGGTGATGCTTGCTTTGTGAACTGCCTGCTGCAGTTTCCTGGGTATGCATTTCTTTTCCCTTTAGTACAATAAATCAAATTCATAAGACTAACCACATGAGGCGGTTTCAAAGCACGAATAAATTCACTGGTTTGCTGGTAATCCGTGTGAGCTGAGAAAGAAATGTAATCAACAGACATTTTCAGTGGTAACTTCTGTCCAGACATAGTAGTGATTTCTTCAGGTTCAGACATGATGTGCTGTGGAAAATGAAGAAAAATAGCATAACAAACTACCCAGTTATAAACGTAAAGGTACATTTTCATTTTTTTCATGCAGTCATAAACTCATGTTAAATTTAGGACCTTCAGCACAAAATCATTCTAATATAACTGACTCAGTAAATACCAAATACTCATGTTCTCAATCAAGCAAACATTTAATGAGAAAAGTAAACAAATTAACTAAAACTCATCTATCTGGTGTGCTGTCAGTGAGAATCGTAACTCTATGCTTGGAAAGACAAACCTGTATTCCCAACTACTCTTGTGCTCTCCAAAGTCATTTCCCAGATATGTGGATACATTTCTATTCTGAAAATCTTTGTTTTTTGAAATAGGGTCTCACTTTGTCACCCAGGCTGAAATGCAGTGTGTGATCTCAGCTCACTGCAGCCTCGACCTCCTGGGTTCAAGCAATCCTCCTGCCTCAGTCCCCCAACTAGCTAGGACTACAGGCATGTGCCAGCACGCCTGGCTAATTTTTCTATTTTTTGTAAAGGTGAGATTTCTCCATGTTGCCCAAGCTGGTCTTGAACTCCTGAGCTCAAGTGATCCACACACTGTGGCCTCCCAAAGCGCAGGATTACAAGTGTGAGCCACCATGCCAGGCCCGGAAATCAATTTTTTTTTTTTTTTTTTTTTTGGAGATGCAGCCTTGCTCCGTCATCCAGGTTGGAGGGCAGTGGCGCCAATCTTGGCTCACTGCAACCTCTGCCTCCAGTTTCAAGCAATTCTCCCTGCCTCAGCCTCCCGAATAGCTGGAATTACAGGCACACGCCACCACGCCCAGCTAATTTTTTGTATTTTTAGTAGAGACGGGGTTCGTCATGTTGGCCAGGCTGGTCTCAAACTCCTGGCCTCAGGTGATCTGCCCGCCTTGGCTTCCCAAAGTACTGGGATTACAGGTGTGAGCCACTGCACCCAGCCTGGAAATCTATTTTAAATACAACATGGCCACTAAAGAACTTTATAGAACAAGGTAAAGTAATAAAGATTATCAAAATAAAGAATCATATTTTTAAAAATAAAATAGATGTTAATGCTAAGAGGATGAGAATGTGATGCCTGGATGCTCAGAAACTGCCTCTCAAATTCTGCATGTATTTTCTATAATTTCTACATCCCTAAGAGCTGAAAACCAATGTTTCATAACAGTAGAAGGTGGTCAACCCAAACACATTCTACAGCTATTTAAGATCATACATATTAGTAAACCTGTTCTTCATGAGATGAGGGAGGGTATTCACGTGTTTGTCTCAAATAGGTTCCTGTCCATCATTCTCTACTTGCAACCAGATGAGCACTTCTCAAACTTTAATTTGTACATCAATCACCTGGGACCTCATTATGCCATTCAGTGTCTGCATAATTCCACATCCTACACTCATATCTAGCTACCTACTCTCATCCTCATTTTTAAAAATCAAAACTTGTACTATTTAAAGAATTACTTCAGTGCAAAAACCTGTGAGGACCCTACCACCTCCATAATTCTGATTAGGAATAACACAATAGCCTATGACTATAATTGACCTTGGCAAGTGTCCCTTCCACACAGTATCCTGCTATAATGACACCGTTCCTTTTATCAGTACACCAGCTTTCAAATAACTCTCTGGATAAGCCACTTTGCATCATGCCTGGGGAGGCCATGACAACACTGGGACCAATGTCATCAAAATGATCCATGCTCTAAGAGAGAAAACAGAATGGGAAAAGTATGTTAGCTACCAGCAGCTGACAAAGCATTCTTTCTTTTTAAAGAATAACAACAGGCTAAGGAAGAGATTAATCACACTACTGAAAGGGCCTTCACAAGATCGGTACACATTTTAAGTTCAGTTACCAAGTTCCTAACAGTTTAGGCTAGGAATGGTAGAAAAACCAAGTAATAAAAAGCAGTCAGTTCACGCTGATCTTCAAAACCTTCTACTGGCAGCTAGAGAGCCATCAGAACCATCAGGACCATCTTCAGTGCCTACCAGGCAGGCAGAAAAGTAAAAGGAAGAGTCAAATGGGTCTTGATCTACCCAAGACACAACTCTGAAAAAATATTCCCAAAGACTCACAATGGCTTTGCATGCTCCATGAATATTTTGAGCTGGCCTGGAAATCAAAAAGTTTAACGCTGTTCTAGGGAGAACTTGTCTATAATCCTTAAGCAGTTAACTTAAAATATATACTTTATGAACAAAGCCTATTTACAACTGGAAGACCACTTTTAAATTATTTCAGATATCAATTGAGTTCAAGCATCAATTGAGTTAAACAGTATTTTTTAAATTAAATAAAATCAGATTTTATTGAATGCTTCTAGAAAAGTATATAAAAATTTTCATATATAGAATTTGCAGCACTAATCAAAAAGATGATTTGGTTTGAGTGAGAAGAGAAACTTAAATACATAATACAAGATACTTTTCTCCTCAGAACTTTTTATTCCTACAGCAAAAGAGATAAGTATTATAAATACTGAGGGCCAGGCGCGGTGGCTCAAGCCTGTAATCCCAGCACTTTGGGAGGCCGAGACGGGCGGATCACAAGGTCAGGAGATCGAGACCATCCTGGTTAACACGGTGAAACCCCGTCTCTACTAAAAAATACAAAAAAAAACCTAGCCGGGCGAGGTGGCGGGCGCCTGTAGTCCCAGCTACTCGGGAGGCTGAGGCAGGAGAATGGCATAAACCTGGGAGGCGGAGCTTGCAGTGAGCCGAGATCCGGTCACTGTACTCCAGCCTGGGCGACAGAGCTAGACTCCGTCTCAAAAAAAAAAAAAAAAAAAATACTGAGAACACATGGCTACTTGGGGTAAGTGGCAAAATCTGTTGAAGCAAAAAAAGAACGTCAGCTGCTGAAGTTTTCTTTTCCTGCAGAAAAACGACACCAGCTAGAGAAGAGGTAAGACTCCAGCAAGAGGAATTCAGCCAGAGTCACTGACACGCACTGTCTATGATTTTTATCTTATTTTTATAGACACAGGGTCTCATTATCTTGCCCAGGCCGGTCTCAAACTCCTGAGTTCTAGTGATCCTCCTGCCTCGGACTCCCAAAAGGCTAAAATTACAGCCATGAGCCATCACTTGCGGCCTCGTACCTCCTACTCCTAATGACTGATTTGGTTTTATCCATCCTTGTCTTTCTTCCACAAGCACTCACCTTGAGGTTACTAATGTGTTTGAAAACAAAGGGATTATTGATGTTGATCTGTTTGCGGATTTTGTCATTCATGGCATTTACGTATGTCTGGTACACTGCCATACACTTCTTGGCCAAAGATGATGCATAGTATATTGGAATGTCATGTAGTTCTGGGTGATTCTGCCAGTACTCATCTAGAGAGATTTTGCAAGAAACAAACATCACTTTGTTACATGGGGTAAATAGTTCAAATAATAAATGATACACATAGAAACAAGAAATGATACACACACAACCAAGAAATAAGGCACATAACTATATTTTAAAGAGTTTAAGCAAAATTATCCTGGTTGTAACTAACTTAAATTTACAAAACCAAAACTTACTTCTAAATGGCACATGACCTAAAAAAGAATGCTGTGATCATGGTCCAAAGATGTGGAGCCTTTTAAAAATGACTCAGTAGGTCGGGAGTGGTGGCTCAAGCCTGTAATCCCAGCACTTTGGGAGGCCGAGATGGGCACATCACGAGGTCAGGAGATCGAGACATCCTGGCTAACATGGTGAAACCCCGTCTCTACCAAAAAAATACAAAAAATTAGCCGGGCGAGGTGGCGGGCACCTGTAGTCCCAGCTACTCGGGAGGCCGAGGCAGGAGAATGGCCTAAACCCAGGAGGCGGAGCTTGCAATGAGCTGAGATCCAGCCACTGCACTCCAGCCTGGGTGATAGAGCGAGACTCCGTCTCAAAAAATTAAAAAAAAAAAAAAAAAAATTATTCAGTATAAATTTACACTGAAGTCTATAACTTATTGCCATAACGAGACACTAAATAATAAATTTTTATTTAAATGTATTAGAAAAACATATTAGAAAAAATTCTGTGGTTTTAAATAAAAATGTATTAATATTTCAAACAGATTTATTGAGTGCTAATTACAAAATAGAATTGCCAAGAGTTCACCAATTTTGAACACTTAAAAAAAAAAGTAGTCGTATTATGCTATTATTGTTTTTTTTGTTTTTGTGTTTTATACCCAGGCTGTCGACCAGCCTTGAGGGTAGTGATGTAATCATGGCTCATGGCAGCCTCAACCTCTTAGGTTCAAGTGATCCTCCCGTGTCAGCCTTCTGAGTAGCTGTGACTACAGGAGTGTGCTACCACACTCGGCTAATTTTTTTTTTTTTTTTTTTTTTGAGACTGGGTCTCACTATGTTGCTCAGGCTGGTCTCAAACTCTGGACTTAAGTGATCCTCCTGCCCAGCCTCCCAAAGTGCTGGGATTACAGGCATGAGCCACCACACTCAGCCATGCTTGTATTTTTAAAAAACTACTAACCAGTTTCTGATAATTAAAGAAAGCAGTGGGTAATATACCTTCAAAAAAAGACTTACGTTAAAGGAAAAGCGCTCATTAAATCCCAAAATTTTATCAAGGTAGTATGGCTGAAAGACACCCTTTATTCTAATAGGTGCCTCTGTGGTTTGAAAATGTATTATATGCCTATTATATTACTTGCATCTATAATTTCTAATTTTCAAAACAACTTACGAAGACTTATCACCATCTTAACTAGCAAACTAAGGGTAAAACAAAAGGCTGAATATTGTGTGAATTTTATTCTTCCATTTGATGTATCAATGATAATTCTATATGAGGACAAAAACTTTGTCACGTGTGTTACAAATAAATTTCCTGCTTTGTCTTCTAGTTTATCCCATTCATGATTCGTTTCTCTTATGATTTCTTAGATACCCTAAAGCGGATTACATCCCACAACCACGCCACCATTTCTTGTTTTGTTGTGCGTGTGTTTATGAACAAATTTTGAAGATTAAAAAAGTTAAATAATTTGCCCAAGGTCATATGGCTGTAGCCATATGATAGATTTGATCTGAAACACAGATAAGATTTGAAAGCAGCTGTCCTTTCTATTATACTATATTACAAGGGAGACTTTAAGGAAAAAGGGCAACCAGTTGCAAAGAGCAGATGGTAGAACTGCCAGATAAAAATATCAAATACCCAGTTAAACTTGAATTTTCACGTGAACAACAAAAGATTTTTAGTATAAGAATATATACTAACGAGACCAGCCTGGCCAATGTGGTGAAATCTCGTCTCTACTAAAAATACAAAAATTAGCCAGGCATGGTGGCGCATGCCTGTAATCCCAGCTACTCAGGAGGCTAAAGCAGGAGAATAGCTTGAACCCGGGAGGCGGAGGTTGTGGTGAGCCGAGATCACGCCAAGCTGAGATAGTGCCACTGCTCTCCAGCCTGGGTGACAGGGTGAGACTCTATCTCAAAAAAAAAAAAAAAGAGAAAGAATATATATTAAATATTTGGTACACTTATATTAAAACATGATTATTTATCTGAACCTAAAATTTAATAAGTTGTCCTCTAGTTTTATTTGCTAAATCTGGCAATCCAATTTGATGGTGGCAACATTGTTTCAACTTCCTAACTTCTCTGCTCTTCATCTTACTGGTCACAAAGACTTCGACTTCAAGACTTCTAAGGACGAATTTGACTTGCAGTTAGGAAGGAGGACTAATCAAGATCAGAAGACTGAATTATATTCGGATTTGGGAAATTCAGCTTCTAGAAGTCCTATCTGTTACAGATTTGCTTTTCATCTGGGGTCATTTCTTCCAACTTTCCTTCTGTTTTCCTTTTCAGTGTAACAGGGATACTATTTTTTTCTCCTCCTCACCGAGATGGCAGAATAGAGAGGAAGAGGTAAGATGCAAGCATTTCTAGTGCTTCACACAGAGGTTACATACATGCAAAGCACCCATTTTATTATTTGTTTTTTTGTTTTTTTTTTTTTTAGACAGGGTCTCAGTCTGTCGCCCAGGCTGGAGTGCAGTGGCACAATCTCGGCTCACTGTAACCTCTGCCTCCCAGGCTCAAGTGATCCTCCCACCTCAGCCTCCCAGGTAGCTGAGGGACAACAGGTGTGCACCACCATACCCAGCTAATTCTTTGTATTTTTTGTAGAGACAGGGTCTTGCCTTGTTGCCCAGGCTGGTCTCAAATTCCTGGGCTCAAGTGATCTTCCACCCTCAGCCTCTCAAAGTGTTGGAATTAGGGATTACAGGCATGAGCCACTATGCCTGGCTGCAAAGCACCTTCTTTTATTCTTTAATAAGAGTGGTTTTCCCAAATAGATCACAGAATATGAGGTAGAAGGGATCATTAAGTACAAATGTATGCTAAAAAGTAACAACCATTGTTCCTCTTATTACAAAAAGTTATATACATGTTCATTGAAGTACTTGTAAAATGGAGAAAAGCAGAAAACAAAAAATATCACCCATATTCTCACTATCCAGATTTAGTATTTTTTTCGGTCATTTGTGTGTGCATTTTTTACCTAACTAGGATCAGAGTACATATAGGTTTTTTTGTTTGTTTGTTTGTTTTCAGAGTCTCGCTCTGTCAGCCAGGCTGGAGTGCACTGGCGCAATCTCAGCTCACTGCAACCTCTGCCTCCCAGGATCAAGCAATTCTCAGGCCTCAGCCTCCAGAAAAGCTGGGACTACATGCGTGCGCCACCATACCTGGCTCATTTTTCTATTTTTGGTAGAGACAAAGTTTCATCACGATAGCCAGGCTGGTCTTGAACTCCTGGCGTCAAGTGATCTGCCCACCTCAGCCTCCCTAAGTGCTAGGATTACAGGCCTGAGCCACCACGCCCGGCACAGAGTCCATACAGTTTTGAACTCTACTTTTTTGGTTGACTTAATATATTATGTGAAAGTATGTAATTACTCATCTGTAACACAATTTTTTCCTATAATGTTATATTTACTGACATGGTATTTCTTTGAAAATACTAAAATGATGAATACCTTTCTTGACAAAATTTTCTGTACATCTCATTTATTTCCCAGAAGCGGAACTGCTGGCCAAAGGGTACACATATTTTAAGACTTCTCATGGCCACCAGAAGGGGACGCCAGTTCACATTCCCAGCGGCAGTGCATGAGAATTGCTGTTTTCCTAGGCTATTCCTAGATCCAAATCCCTAGTTTTTTTTTTTTTTTTTTTTTTGAGACGGAGTCTCACTCTGTCGCCCAGGCTAGAGTGCAGTGGTACAATCTCAGCTCACTGCAACCTCCACCTCCCAGGTTCAAGCAATTCTCTGCCTCAGCCACCTGAGCAGCTGGGATTACAGGCATCCGTCACCATGCCCGGCTAATTTTTGTATTTTTAGTAGAGATGGGGTTTCACCATCTTGGTCAGGCTGGTCTTGAACTCCGGATCTCATGATCTACCCAAATCAGCCTCCCAAAGTGCTGGGATTACAGGTGTGAGCCACCGCGCCCGGCCCCAAATCCCTATTTTTAAATGAAGAAAACTGAAGTCCAGGATGGTGGAATGACTCATCCAAGACCATGTTATTATCCTAATAAAATGACAAGATTTTAATCATCTCCTAAATAGAAAGGAAATGGCATACCCAGAATCAAGAGCAGCTCCTGAGCCCTTCCAAGAGCGAAGACAGGAATGAGACCCCTGCCTCCTCTGTTTACAATGTCGTGGACAGTGTTACAGAATCTTGCCTCTCGCTCTTCACGTTTCTCATGGATGTGGGTCCCATAAGTAGATTCCTAAATAACATATTAGAAGTGTGAGACTAAAACCGATGATCCCCAAAGAATTCAAAAGTTAAACATCAGTGAAATGCTGAGGGGCTAAGCAATTCACTTCTCCATTAGCATGTCATTTACTCGAACATGTGTTGTCATAATAGCAATTGGGAAGAGCAAGCAAGAATGCTAGAATTCAGGCCCAGCGCAGTGGCTCACAACTGTATCACAGCACTTTGGGAAGCCAAGGCAAGTGGATCACCTGAGGTCAGGAGTTCAAGACCAGCCTGGCCAACGTGGCGAAACCCTGTCTCTACTAAAAATACAAAAGTTAGCTGGGCATGGTGGTGGGCGGTTGTAATCCCAGCTACTCCAGAGGCTGAGGCAGGAGAATAGCTTGAACCCAGGAGGAGGTTGCAGTGAGCTGAGATTGCACCATTGCACTCTAGCCTGGTCGACAGAGCAAGACTCCATCTCAAAAAAATACAATTTAACAACAACAACAAAACAGGCCAGGCATGGTGGCTCATGCCTGTAATGCCAGCATTTTGGGAGGCCAAGGCGGGTAGATCTTCTGAGGTCAGGAGTCCAGCCTGACCAACATGATGAAAGCCCGTCTCTACTAAAAATACAAAAATTAGCTGGGCATGGTAGTGCACGCCTTGTAATCCCAGCTATTCAGAAGGCTGAGGCAGGAGAATCACTTGAACCTGGGAGGCAGAGGTTGCAGTGAGCCGAGATCGCGTCACTCACTCCAGAGTGAGACTCCATCTCAAAAAACAAAACAAAACAAAACAAAGAATGCCAGAATTCAAATCTAAGTAAGAAGAACATTTTATAAAATGGAATCAGGAAATAGTCCAAAACTGTATTTTCTTCCCATGTCCATTTTGCTTTCCATTAGGAAGAAAAAGGTTATTTCTCCTACCTCTGATAAGTCAAAGCTTTTAAAATAGAAATAGATGTTGTTTCTTATACTTCTGCTTAAGAATATCCTTAAAGTCTTACTAGGTGTGGTCCATGACCAGAAGATTGACATCCCTTTGGAGCTTATCAGAAGTGCAAAATCTCAGACCCCAGCCCAGACATACTGAATCAGAATTTGTACCTTAGCAGTATCATCAGATGATTATATGCATATTAAAATGTGAAGCACTCCTTTAAAGTATGGTACTATGAAAATAACTACTTTTTCTGAGGGTTCAAAAATGAATCTTCCCTTAATTTAAGTTTATATGCTGGGCATACCATGAGCAGAGTCCAATGTAATCTGCTGACATGTTGCTTATGCACTGCAGTGTGTACTGGCCCACATGCCTGGGCAGCTGGAGAATGTGGTAGGTGGTGGAGGAGAAACAGACAACTCTTCCTCCTTGAACCACATACACCTGATGTTCTTATATATACCAAAAGCCTGCAAGATTTCTCTCCCAACCCCTGACTCTACCGTCAGCAACACACTCCCAAGCTGCCCCCAAAGAGCTTCGGTACACAGTCCATTTTTTTGCTCCCCTGGGACTTGCAACCTAGTAGGCAGACAGGACACACAGATAAACAAAACGATAAGTTAGCATGGACTAAGGGTCTGAGGACAGTCACCGTGGCAAAGGCAGTGAGGTCACGCCATTTCCAAAATGACCCATAGATGTTCTTCTACACATTGTCATCTAGAAAAATATATTTAGGAGACAGGGAGAAGGCACACCCAGTGAAAATGATCCTGCCCAAAGACGGCCTGACGATCCTGCCCAGAGACAGCCTGGTGCCTCTGATATTAGACTAGAGTTAATGCATTTAACAACAAGAAAGTGAAGCTGCACTACAAAAAGAAGTGCCTGCCCCAATTTTTTTTTTTGAGACTGAGTCTTGCTTTGTAGCCCAGGCTCAAGTGCAGCAGCGTGATCTTGGCTCACTGTAGCCTCCACCTTTTGGGTTCAAGTGATTCTTGTGCCTCAGCCTCCCCAGTACCTGGGACTACAGGTGTGCACCACCACACCCAGCTAATTTTTGTATTTTTTTTTAGCAGACATGGGGTTTCACCATGTTGGCCAAGCTGGTCTCTAACTCCTGGCCTTAAGTGATCTACCCACCTCGGCCTTCCAAAGCACTAAGATTACAGGTGTGAGCCACTGTGCCTGGCCACCAATTTTCTTATATTAAAAAAAAAGATAAGTTTATATCCAATAACATGTTATGAAAGTGAGATCACAATATTATTTTCCAAAAGAAAAAAATCTGCTTACATTACATTGATTACAATATAGCACATTAATACTTACAATGATAAGAATATCAGGCTTAATGTTAGGAATTTCAGCTGCCATTAAGTGTCTATCTTCTTGTCTTGAGAAATCACCTGTGTACAAAAGCTATGAAAAAGATAAAACTAGAAAGTTAGGATTTGGGGAAGGCTTCATTTTGCTAGTGAATAGATTAAACTCATGAAATCCACAAGTGCAGTTACAGTTTTTAAAAAGTCTAAAACTGATGAAATTTACATGCAGTGCTTGTGTCGAATTCAAAATGTGTAGTTTAGTTAGTAAATGGTCCAGTGCTTCAATTATTTCATCTAGTAAATGGGAATAATCTATTCCCAGTATCATCTCACAAAGATAACCTATATAACATTAATCCACTTGAGAAGTGCTCTGAACTTCTTAGAGAAAAAGGGCATGCTGACAAGGAAAGGAGTGCACTGAGGTACATGGTCTAAAACCAGAGATAAAATCGTAAGAAGGTCTGCATCAAATTCCAAGAGAATTCACATCGGCATTTGTGCTACTTATTTTTTGTGCCCTGGAGCAAACTGCAAGAATAAGAGATTCAGTGATATATTTTACAATTCAATGTCTAAAAGTTCCAAATGTAGAAGCAGCTGTGAAAAATTTAGGACGTTACACTAGAGCATCGGTTCTCAACTCTAGCTGCACGTTAGAATCACCTAGAAAACTCAAAAAGGAAAAGGCCAAGCTACACCTCCAGATTTTGATTCAATAGTTACTTTTCAACAGCTCCCTAAGAGATTCTTACGTGCAGCCAGAGTTCAAAGCCGCTGCTCTGGAGTCTAGAAACCTAGTAGTCCACCCACATTTGCAGAAGTTCAAGGGTTCCCTAAAGATCTTTCCTAATTAACCCCTTTTACTCTTGCAGTCCACTCTGCTTAGGGGCTTATCTGTGAATCCTAAGACATCAGGGGGACATGAATATCAAATTGTGTTTTATTTTTAAATGAATGCAGCCACAAAGACACCTCTTCCCTAACCAGTTTTCTAAAGGAAACTGAATCCTTTAGAATTCAGGGAATTCCTTTCTGAGGTGTTTATTTTACCCCTTTCTCAGTCGTTAAAATTTTTTTTTTCTCAGTCTTGATACAGAAAGTATTGTAATGGAGGTAGGAACTACGATATTTAAAAGGAAAAAGTGTTAACTGTATTTTCATCTTATGATTCAGTGTTCTGACACTTTTGCAAGTCTTAGGGAATTTTTTTTTCAATAGTACTTGGTGGCACAAAGCTCTGTACTGATTTCTCTGGGGAGAAAAGCGCCAGAGCCAGAGGGTACCTTCACGCCTGCGATCTCAATCATGAACATGGCGGCTCCTAGGACGTGCCCTGCATGGTAACACCAAAACTTGATTCCTGCAACTTCCTTAACTTCATGAAAGTTGATAGTTTCAATTTTGTCCATGCTTTCTTCCAAATCCGTCTCGGTATACAACATGTCGTCCGCTGATATGTTACTAAATTTTGAAAGATGTCAGCAAAAACAATTAAGTCAGATTTTTTTAAAAGCCTTTGAACACAAAGAAATTGTGGATAACATATCCATGATGGTATTTCTTCAAAATATATTGCATGAATTATGCTATTTAAAATTTTTTAGAGATTTTGTGTCTTTTTTTTTTTACTCTATTGTGTATATAGCCACAAAACTTGATTTTAAACAAACCACACAGGAAATTAAGATACTGTGCTCAAAGTACTCTCAATTTTCAGTAATACATACAGTAAATTAAGACAAAATACTCTTTAGGAGAGTATTCTCAAATTTTTTCCCACCCCAACACTCCTGAAAGATGTAACACACTCACATACATTGAACCATGGCAGATATTTCTCACATTAGGATGAGAAAAGATTTTTCTACAAAGTCTAGCACAGCCTTTCTTCTGAAAATTATGTTAATGTACTTATAAAAAAGGAAGAGAGAATAGTGGTTAAGGACATTGACTCGGGAGCCAGATTGTTTGGGTTCAAATCCTCGCTCTGTCTCTTACTGTGACAATTTTGGGCAAATAACCTAACCTTGCTGTGCCTCAGTTTCATCATATATAAAATGGAATTTATAATAGAACCTACATCTTGAGTTGGTGTGAAGATTAAATATATTTATCTCCCAGATGGGTGCGGTGGCTCACGCCTGTAATTCCAGCACTCTGGGAGGCCACGGCAGACGGATCACTTGAGGTCAGGAGTTCAAGACCAGGCTGGCCAACATGGTAAAACTCCTTCTCTACTAAAAATACAAAAATTAGCCAGGCATGGTGGCACGCACTGCATGCCTATAAGCCTAGCTACTGGGGAGACTGAGGAATGAGAATTGCCTGAACCCGGGAGCGGAGGTTGCAGTGAGCCAAGATAGTGCCACTGCACTCCAGCCTGGTCAACAGCCCAAGACTCCATCTCAAAAAAAAAAAAATATATATATATATAAAAATATATATATAAAATATACATGTGTATATATAATATATATACATGTATTATATATGTATATATATAATATATATAAAATATGTATCTTTTGTGTGTGAAGTTAATATACATTAGGAATTTAGGATTGGGCCTAATACGTGGTAAGCATTATTGAAGTGTTAATGAGTGTTACCACAATTAAGCATAACTCTTCCAATCCAGCCTAATGAAGTTTTAAAAGGACACAAAAGCTATATAAAGACTTCAAGGCCAGGCCAGTGACTCATGCCTGTAATCCCAGCACTCTGGGAGGCCATGGCAGGAGGATCACTTGAGCCCAGGAGTTTGAGACTAGTTTGGGCAACATAAGGCCCCATCTCTTCAAAAAGCAAAAAACCTCTGCTGGGTGTGGGGGCACACGCCTGTAGTCTCAGCTGCTTGGGAGGCTGAGGTGAAAGGACTGCTTGAGCCCAGGTGGTTGAGGCTGCAGTGAGCTGTGATCGCACCATTGCACTCCAGCCTAGATGACACAGCAAGATCCTGTCTCAAAAAAACCTTCAAGGTCAGGAAGGTGCTAGAAACACAACAGGTTTCAATGACCTTGTTGATGAATGATGAAATTACTAATATCCTTATACATGAAAAGAGAGCACCTCATTTTAAAACACAAAATGGTCCATATCTTGAACCATAGGTACTATAAAGAGCCAAAGTCGTGTATAATCTAATAAAGTAATTTACCTAACTTTGACATAATCGGAAAGAAGCCATCTATAAATAGCTTTTGTGGCATGAGTCATGAATGTTCTTCCTTTGAAACTTGTCTTCTGTAGAAACCAGGGCAGAGCTCCGCAGTGATCCAGATGGAAACTGAAAAAGAAAGAGGCTGCATTAATTCTTAAAAGTATTGTCCATCGGATACCATGTAATGAAACTGTTGCTTACCGTACGAAACAAGTTTTATATCAACAACTACGTACTGACACTTTCAGAAAACCAAGAGTTGGTATGTGCAGAAGGAAGAAGTAACACATACAGTTTTAATATGGAAGAAAGATGTTTAAAGTATCGTTTTTAAACAGCAAAAAAACTTTATTAGTGAACAATTAGGGACGAAGAAGAATATCCCAAACTTACTCTTGGCAGCCAGAATTACAGCAAACATCTTAGCAGAATGAAGTTGAAACATGGGTATCTCCCTGAGGTCACTGTCTTGTCACATTTTTCTATATGAGCGCTATGTAAAAATAGTTTCAATAAAGTTGAAAGGGTGTTCTTATAGAAACAGGTGACAAAACAGTGACCTCAAGGAGATACCCTGGAAAAGGGCTTTCTTACTCTCAAGTTTTACAGTGATTCAAGTTCTGTGCTATCTCCTTCTCACGTACTCACTGAACTTATATATAGAGACAGGTAAGTTTTTCATAGCAAACTTCTCTAGCCTGTGATGCCATCATGGAGTGCTGGTTTAGACTTAGATATCTGCAATATGCTTCCCGGCAAAAAACACTCTTTTAAAAAACCAAACTCTCAAAATCTAGTAAGGAATGAGCTTGACGGTAAAAGTCCATGACAAACAGCGTCATTAATAAAGGGAAAAACTTACTGACTAATTAATAGGAGATCAATCTCAGCTGGATCAATTAAATCAATATAAGGAAGAGCATCCATTCCTTCTAGGCCAGGGTGGATCCCACAGTCCAGCTGAAAGAGACAGGAAAAGAGATCACAACCTCCTGTGTATTTTATTAAAATTCATTCAGCAAATAGACAATAATTCTAGATCTATCACCCACATACTCAGGATAGACTCCGGACACTAGCACTTGGAACACGATTCTTATTAAAAGTGGCAAATATGCCATTAACAATTCTAACTTCCCAACAAATTTAAAATTTAGCTCACATTTAGGGGTCACAGGATGCAAAGTACAAAACAGCTTCTTTTCAACTACTTTTGGTCGTCATTCTAACAATGAATTAAATATTTTTCAAAAACTTCGATATCAGAAGATTAAAATTTAAAAAGTTTATACATTTACTACTACCAGATCTTGTGAGAAGATCATAATTAGAAATGGGAAATTTACCTGATCAGGATAATTTAAATATTTTTAAGGAATTAGGGAACAAATTCTTAAGACTCGGTCACTAAAGTTACTTATTTTTATGGCGTTACTACCAAATTAACACAATAGATGACTAAAAAGATGACTATGTCTGACCTATTCATATTCTTTTCAGATTGGGAAGAGTTGAGAAGAGAAATCAAAGGAACATGAGACACAGAACTGACTTTCTAATGAGTACCTTAGAATGAAACCATCTCCTCTAACCCCTCTACTTTTCAGGCTTAGAGAAGCAGAGTGACTTATCCAAGGCCGGCAGCCCCAGTGGGACTTGGGCATCCAACCTTCTCTAGGCCAAGGCTTGATCCCCACATGTTGGAGGTGGCTAGAGCTCTCAATGTGTTCAGTGATTGGGCCCTTGGATCTTCCACTTGGGATGGGGCAGTTAGGCTGCCTGAACCCTTCAGGAGTGGAAGAGGGACTTCGAAGAAGTAACAGCTCAACAGATCTAGCTGACAATTTTACAGTCATAGAATATATCTTCTTAATCAACTAAATTACTAAGTAGAAGTATGTATTAGTTTTTCTCATTAACATTATACAGCATAGATTGCATGCACTATAACATTTTTCTGGCAGCTAAAAAGATAACTAGTCCACGAGAAAAGACTAACACCCAATACAGACAGAGCCATATTATTAAACTGAGTACAAAAATAGTAATTACCATTATTTTTCTTCCTTTGAACTCGAGAATAATACATGATCTTCCTACTTCTTGCCCAGCTCCACTGTAAACATTCAAGGGGAGAAAAAAAAAGGATTTAAAAAAACATCAAAACCAAGTTCAATAAACTTACTTTTTTACAATGTGCGCTACATCCCATCTGACGACAGCACCTCACTGAAAAATTCTGAGACATAAGAGAGTTCTACAAAATTACAAAGGCAGGGAAGAACAGTGTCCACGTGGGAAAAGATGAAAACTGATCCTTGGGAGTCCAGGGATCTCGCAGTTGTTAAAATTGAGAGAGAAGGCGGTAGAGATCCAAGAAGCCCAAAGGTTTGGGCTTGATTTAAATTCAATTTTCTGAATTTTAGGATTAAATTATGATGTATTTAAAATGTAAAATAGCAGTTACGCAGATTATGTAATAATACTTTTAGAATTAGCACTTAAGTAGAAAGCCATAAGCATATCAACACTGTCATCTTCTTTAAGATCATAATCTGTATTTGCCAAATGGTTTAAATTTAAATGGCTGGGCGCGGTGGCTCGTAATCCCAGCACTTTGGGAAGCCGAGGTGGGCAGATCACTAGGTCAGGAGATCGAGACTATCTTGGCTAACACAGTGAAACCCTGTGTCTACTAAAAATACAAAAAATTAGCCAGGCATCGTGGTGGGCGCCTATAGTCCCAGCTACTCGGGAGGCTATGGCCGGAGAACAGAGTGAACCCGGGAGGCGGAGCTCGCAGTGAGCAGAGATCGTGCCACTGCACTCCAGCCTGGGCGACAGAGCGAGACTCCGTCTTAAAAAAAAAAAAAAAAATTTTAAATACTTATTCATACTGTGAATTTCAATCGCTTTTCCTTCTACTTTCTGTTATTTCAGCATATTTTATACTAAGTACTTAAATAATTTTTGTTTCTTCTTAAATTAATAATTTCAGCCATAATTAGCAATGGTCACAAGGCACACTTCAAGTTACACCTCACTTTTCAAATCCCTCACCTTCCTTGATGCCTTTCCCCAATCATTCTAGCTCACAATTCACTCACTCACTCAACATTAAGCAGCTTCTATTTGCCAAGCACTGTATTAAGTGCGTAGGACATGGAAATGCCTTACAGGGACCCTGACCTCAAGGAACTCATTCAGATGGACATGCAATGGACCTCTCCCCAAACTGAGATCCTACCTCCGAGCAGGTGTCGATAGAGAAGATCAAACAACTGTGGACGAGAGCTGCCATAAACTCCTGGCCTTCCACTTTTAATCAGTTTTTGTTTTTAATTATTGTGGATACCCTGGCCTTGCACTTTAACTGGCCCTCAATGTTGCCTAGCTGTTTTCTCCATCTCATTTCCATACCAACTATTTTCAAACTTTCTCCCCTTTCCCACATTTTCCAACCCTCTATCCTCTTCTTCACTTGAGGTATGGGCCATCTTCTGCATCAAAAAAATAAACAGTCCATTTGTAAATTTCCTCAACTTCATGTTGGTACAATAATTAAAAATGCATGTACCAACAGGGTACCAACCTGCCCACATCTGTCTCCTTCCATTTCTCCTCTATAGATAGAACAGACCTCTCTTCCCACAACGAATCTTTCCACCATTCTACTCTATGTACTCCCTCCATTCTTCTGAGGAACTGAACACTGCTGTGTCATTGACATTTTCCTCACTGTCTGCTCTTTACCATCCAATCCAAATTGAAATACACTACAGCCATGTTCATCCCCAAATTAAAATCCCTTGACTCTCATCTCCTTTAGTTCCCACTTCATTCTTTCCCCAGCCCGCCTCCTAGGGCAGTGGACCCTCCTGTACTTCCTCACCTTCCACTCACTCCTCAATTCACTCTCCTCTGGCTCTTACTAATCACTTTTCTGAAACTATCCTTGCTGCTCCGTAGTCATTTCAGTCTTTTTTTTTTTTTTTTTTGGGACAAGGTCCCCCTATGTTGCCCAGTTGGCCTCCAACTCCTGGGCTCAAGTGATCCTCCTGCCTCGGCCTCCCAAATAGCTGGAACTATAGGTGTCAGTCCCTATCTTGTTCTCTTGGCAGCCTTTGTCATTCGTAAGGAGTACTTGCTCCTTCCTCAAGCACCTCTCCCTTGGCTTCTCTGATGTGATGCTCTCATCCTGTCTTGCTGGCTTTCCTGTTTCCTTCACATATTCAGCCACCTCTGCCCACCCTTTAAATGTTGATATTCCGAGGGTTTGCTCCTTGGCCAATTTCTCAATCTTCATTCTCATCTTTCTGACATGCTAAGGACTTCCAAGCCCGTATTCGTAACCCAGATTGTTCTTCTGAATTCCAGACCTTTAATACATACACGGGACACTAGGTATCTCTACTAGGATCTCTCCCGGGACTTCATATTCAATATGCCAAACTGGTTTCCACCACATGCCCCCTACTTGCTCTGCTTTCTTCCTGAAATGCTTTGTCTTCAGATATTGATGTGGTTGGCTCCTTTGTATCATTTGGGTCTCAGTTCCAATGTCACCTTCTCAGATGCTTTCTCTTGACTACCTCCTCTAATTTGCCCTTCACAGCAAGCCGCAACCCAGCATCATGTTATCTTAATACTTACAACTACATGAAGTTATTGTATCCACTTATGTCTTGCTTCAGGCTACTAAATGAAAGCTTCCTAAGAACAGAGGCATTGTCCACCTTATTCACTGCTGTATTGCTACAGTACCTGGCATGTAGTAAATCACAAAAAATACTTATTGAATGAATAAAACTCCTCAATTTTGAACCTTGGAAAGATTACGCTAAATGAAAGATGCCAGAGACAAAAGACTATGTATTGTATGATCGCACTTCTATGAAATGTCCACAACAGGCAAATCTGTAGAGAAGTAGATTAGTGGTTGCTAAGGTCTGGAGAGGTAGTGGGGATTGTCCATGACTGCTAATGAATACAAGGTATCTTTTGGGAGTGATGAAAATGTTCTGGAATGAGAGAGGGGTGATGGTTGTATAACTCTATGTTAAGAACGACTGAGAGTTGTATGGTATATAAATTGTGAGTTGTATGGTATGTAAACTGTATCTCAATAAAGCTGTTATGAAACAACCGAACTCCCAAATTTACTCCAGAGTTGCCCCACTTCCTACACTCCTAGAGTGAAGAACACTACCCTTTCCCAACTGCCAAACTTAGGAATCCGAGTCATCATTAACATCCTCTCTGCCCTGCCTTCCCTCCCCACAACCACCCTTCCAGATACAGCTGATCAGCCACAAAATCCTGAAGATCTCATTTGCGTACTCTCTCACACTCATGTCACTCACTACAGGCTCTGATCACCTAGACTTGGAATCTTTCAATGATATCTTACTGAACCTGCTCTACTCAATCCATCCTTTTATTCAGCTGCTACACTGCTGCCAGGAGTGATTTTCCTAAAACATAATTCCTCACAATATCCATGCTTGCTTAACAGCCTTCGCTGGCTCCCTGTAATTGACTATCTGATAAAGGTCCAAACTCCTATGTATATGAGGTGCTTCCTAAACTGGACCTCAAGAGCCTGTCGCTTCATCTGCTAACTCAACTCTTTAGCTACAGCCATGAGGAATCTGGCCACAAGTTGTGGCCACTCTCACTTTCACATGTGCCACTTCCACTGCCTAGAACACCCTGGGCCCCCCAGTCTTCAACTCCTACTCATTCTTTAGGACTCAGCTCAAGCATCACATTTTTCAGGATGCATGAGGTATCCTTTTTTCCTCAATCTGTCAGAAATCCCTTTTCCATACTTTCACAGTGCTCAGTGCAATGCCTACCTGCCCTCTTAGATTAGCTATTATTTACAAAGCACCTACCGCGATCTTTACTCTTCAAGTTTTATCTTATTTCCACATGAGAAAACAGGTTTAGTGAGGTTGTTGTCCTACTAAGTGGTCAAGTAGATAACGGACTTCAGGTCTGACTTCAAAGTAATGGTCTCCTATTATACCAAAGTATCTCTCCAATACTTCCCACTGTGCACTGTAATTCTCTCCATAAGGGCGAGAGCAATTAACTGGGCCCTCCTTTGCATCTGTATCCCCACGTGTGGTGCTTGACACTTGACACTTGCTAAAGAATTGAGTTAGCAGATCAAGCGACAGTGTTTGCTCATCACAGGAAGACATGACAGGTGTGATCTAAGCAGAAGGAAACGGACTATGTCCCAAGCAGGTGCTCAATGAAGCCTTACTGAACGAATGTGTAAAGGAGATACTTTCTACCTTTTGGAAAGCGTATATTCATGTTGTGCCAACTAACATCTAACAATAAACATGTTGTGGGTTCGAAATGCTCATCTGTAGGAATCCAAGTTCTCTATATTTGCATCTCCCCTTCAGCAGCATTCCCGACTGATGAGGACCATGTCCACTGAAAGGCCACTCTCCTTACGGACAGTCGAGGGCTGAGTTTTTGTCCCTAACACCTCTGCACTTTCTCCTCTCCAGCTTTACACCTTCCTTATTCTACTAGGATCTGAGCTGAGAAGATCGAAACTCACGGCACGTCCCTAATATTTTCTAACTTCTGGCACATGTGAAGCCCTGGTGTTAGGAAACAGACTTAATTCTTCCCTGCACCGCTGTAGCCTCATTCAGGTCCTCCTCTCATCCTGTCGATCATAAGCGTCACCGGCTCTCTCACGGCTTGCCCTGACGCGCAGAGATCCGTGCTTGTGCTAAGTGAAAACGCTTTTTAGCGTGTACGAAAAGCGGCCGGTGGCCCCGGAAAACTTTTTTTTTTCCGACTCCAACATACCCTCCCCTGAAACTGATAAAGAAGCAAAATCCCGTTCACTCTAGCAGGCCCCTTCCAATCAGTGGTCCTCCAACCCCTCGAGCCTGAGAAGCCTGGCCCGCAAGCGCGGACCAAAGGCAGGCTGCCGGGGACGGTGGGAGCGCGGGCGACGGAGGAGGCCAAAGTCTCCGGTTATCCCTAGCACCCCTCACAGCCCTGGGCCTCATTCCCTCTCTCGCTGGTCCCTTACAGAGGTCGGATCAGCAGCTGGTCGCTCTCCTCAGCAGGAATCGCAGACATCCCGAAAGTGTGAGGGCGAAGCGGGGGCGGGGAACAGGTCGCCGGGGTCTTCCTAAATTGGAAGGTAAATAAAGAAAGAAGAACCCCATCCACCAAGAGCACAACTTCCGTCACTCCGGAGCCCGCGGCACTAGACTCCTCCCCTCGACTTCCGGTTGGGGGACGTCGCTTGCGAAGCTTCCCACCACTCGGGGTCCTGGAACCGGGGGCGGGACGTCAGGACTGCGCCTGCGCTTAGTCTCGGAGGCGGGGCCCGGCGGACGTGGGCAGGAGCGTTGGAAAAGCCGGCGCTGGAGCGGGAACGGGAGTAGCTGCCTGGGTGCCGGAGGCCGCGGCGCTCCCACGCGGACCCCGAAGCCCGCAACCGGAGGATGGGCCCGCGGCTGCGAGGTGAGCGCCCAGCCCTCGTCCCACTCGGGGCCGAGCTCGCGGAGGCCTGACGGGAACACGGCCCCGAGAGCGGCGCGGACGGCCGGGAAGGATGGGTGGGGCCGCAGGGAGGGCGGGGGAGGGATGCCTGGGCTCCGGCTGCGTTCTCTGCGGGTCCGCGCTCCCGGGGCGCGGGTGGAGGCGCCTGGAGCCGCGGGTCGGGCGTGGGCGTTGTGGACTGTAGCTTCCGGAGCCGCTGCCAGCCGGGAGTGGAGGCAAGGCGGGCAGCGCGGGCCGTTTCCCTGCCTCTTCCTCTGCCTCGTTTCGGCCGCCTCCCGCCTCTCAGGGTCGGGGTTGTCTGTCCCCTTCGCTGTCACATCCTCCGCACCCAGCAGGTGGAAGGTGCTCCATCACGGTGACAGACAGGTGCCAAGCAGGCTGGCGTCTGGGAGGAACTTTGGAGCCGGCTCTCCCTAGGCCCTGAGCTTGGCCCCATCCGTCCTTACCCTGGTGACCCTGGGCAGGTCACTGACTCTTCGGGCGCTTTGGCATCCTCGTTTGAAAGGGGCTGTTATCCTTCAGGCTTGCTGGTCAGGGAGGGTGAGAGGGATCTGTGCACCTAGCACCGTGCATGGCACGTGGTAGGCGTTTGGTACTTGGGAATTGCTGTTGGGGTGTCACAGACACCCCAGAAAGTTCTCGGCTTCAGTAAGCGCGTCCCCTGCCAGGCGCCCTGGCTGTGCAGAGAGGAGTCCCTGAGCTCCGCCTTTGACCAGCGTGCAGCTGGGAGAGTGAGATCAGAGACCACAGCAGATCGTGGCGCTGTGATCAGGGGTACACTGAAGCTGTGGGTCCCTGAGCCCAGCCTTGAGATCCCAGGAAGGCCTGCAGCCTGAAAGGGGCCTTGAAAGGTAAGAGGTAGCCAAGTGCCTGAAAGGTGAAGGGTGTCCCGGGCGCTGCAAAGCAGGGGCGACTGGAGCATCGCTCTGAGAACCACGAGCAGCTTTGCCTTGCTGAGATCAATTAACTGTGCCCGGGTTGTGGAGGATGGAAGTGGAAAGGTGGTTAGGAGCTGCGTCCTGGAGGACCTGGCGTGTCCTGCTGAAGAACATTGACTTTGATCTCTGACTTTGGAGAACCAGTGAAAGATTTTCAGCAGGCTAGTGGCATTAGATTTATGTTTGAAAGAAATCATTTTAATCGTTTTGGCTGCAGTGTGGGGTGGATTTAAAGTGTTAGGGAATCCAGTAGGACAAGGTCCCTTACCCACGCAATATCCTTGGGTTTGTGAATTCCTTAAATTCATGCCAAATTTTGTATGGATGTGTATTTTTGTAGGGTGAGTATCCATCACATTGATCAGATTCTAAAAAAATGGTGTCTGTGCCCATGGTCTAGGATGACATGGGGCCTGGTGGAGAGCTGGCTCAGAGAGCTCTTCCGGTGGGGTATACAGTGGGTCTTGGTGCCAGATTGGATATGGGGCCTGAAGGACAGCAAGGAATTCATGATTTCCTGGCTTCCCCCAGCAATAATAGAATTTCCTAACGGGGAGAGAAGAGGAGAGGAGCAGATCTGGAGGGGAGGAGGATGGTTTCAGCTTGAGACATCTTTGCATTTGACGAGCCTGCGGAGCATCCAGTCGCCAATCAGGATCGTTGGCCTCATTTTGATGCATGAGTAATTTTGAGGCAAAAATGATTTGCTTGAGAACATGCATCAGAATTGCAGCAGATATCAAAGACTTTAATAAATGCTGCTTTTTCCTAAGCCCCCGGGTTGATGATGAAAAGAAAGCCTTAAGGAGTTGCTGAGGCATTGTGGTGTCATGATTTTCATATCAAGGGATTTGAGGAGACACTTCAGGATTGCACTAACAGTAGAATCACATTTTGTTTTTAAAATGTTTTGATTTAAAATTTAAATCATATTTAAAATTGTTACCTTTATGTAAATATGTATTTATATATACTGAAGTATCTGATGCTTAAATACGTTATATACATCAACATTTTAACCCATCAGCGCCATTAACATGGCACTTTATGCTGCTACATTAACCTCGTTTTGTGCAGGCCTTGGAATAAGGCTCTCCTGCCGTCTCTCACTGACTAGTGTCCTGTGCTGGTAAGGTTCTCCTTTGCAGCAATCACCCGCAGTCGTCTTCCAACGCATCTCTCTCTTTTTACTCTTATCCTATGGAGTTAGTTCCCTGCCTGGCAGCCAGGGTCGTTGTTTAAAAAACAGAAGACACCTAATTGTGTCGCTAAACTGCTTTTTAAAAGTCTCCATTCCGGAAGATCACAGCAGATAAGCAAAAAATAAATAAAAAAACCTTTAGAGTCTTCCTCTTAAAGTCCACTGTTATCACAGCCTGCCTGGCCTTCTGTGGCACTTTGTCTGGGCCCATTGCTGTCCTGCTCCCAGACAGCCTTGACTATTCCCTTGGGCGCCGTCTCCAGCTGCACAGCATTGCCTCCAGGCTATTTATGGCTGCCCTCACTTCATTCAGAAAAAGATCTAGAGCATCTTTTTCTGGAATACCCACCCCTTCCTTCCTTCCGTCTGTGTCTCCTTAACTTCTCTTAGTTTTCCTCATAGCAGTTGTTTCCTAATAACATGTTTTATGTGTGTTTTTCTTGTTGGTATGTCTCCTCCCGCTGAGAACAGGCTCCTTGAGGTCAGGGGCTTCGTTTGGTTCACTGATGCGTCCCTGGCATTTGGTAGGTGCTCACTGACTATCCAGAAATGAATGACTAAATCAGATTTTCCTGATACCCCACAGCAAAAACATAGAAATAAATCTGATGATGAGGCTGATTAAAAAGCTTGGACTCAGGGGTCAGACTCGGGCAAGTGGCCTAATGTCATCCCCTAGTAAGTGGGCTTAGAGTGGGGTCTCCAAATACAGAGAATCTCTGGGTTGCAGCAGGGAGTCACTCATTCTTTTTCCTTCATCAGGTGCATTGTTTCTCTGAAAAGCATCGCCCAGGTCAGAATGAAAGGAAACTCTCTGTGCAGACCGCTGTATGTGGGACCTTGAAGACGGTCAAATAGTGTTCAATTCTATAGCAAGCAGATTTTCTTGTTCCCTCTGGAGAACACAGTTTTTGGTAAAAATTGGTCAGGTTATCTTACTCATAAATCCTCTTGAAAGACATGTCACAGTTCCCTCATCTGTAAAAGGCAGATTACAGCCCACCTTCTGCGAGCCCCTTGAGGGTTAGAGCCCTGCAGAGTGTGTAGCATATGGTTTGCCCTTAAAAAGCATCAATAGAGCAAATGAATATGTCACAAGGTTATCATGAGGCTGTGACAGTGTAACTGTCCCGGGAGTTCTGTGAGCTATGCAGCTTCGTATAGGTTAGTTAATGTGCCAAGTATAATCTATGCTCTCCTATGCAATCGGCAAGGATGAATCTTAGTTTCCAAGGCATTATTTATTAATTTCAAAAAAAGAAATGTGTAACATAGACTCTGGGAAGCAAGGTCATCTCCTTAGCTGCCCTTAGTAGAGAGGGGGGTGAGGCGCTGGCACCTAGGAAGGTCTTTGTGTCAGCTGTTACTTAAAGGCATTTCAAAACTTCCAGACAAATGCACATTTCTGAGAGGTGTATATATCTTAACCCTACCAAGTATAGAATGTGAAGCTGAGAGGCTTACTGAATCTCAGTATCTCGGCTGAAAATCCAATGTGTCACAGCATATTTTGCTAAAATCTTGAATCCATTGAAGAGAAGTAAGGCCCTTGAAATTTTGAGAACTAGGCGACATGTCTAATACTTGAGAAAAGTGCTTTTCACACCTCTAGGCCAAGGTTTCTGCCTTTTTTTGCTTATTGGGTTAATTTTTTGTAATTTAATAGGAAAGAATGAAAAGGAATAGTATCCAAGGGAAAGGTTTTATGTTTTATAGAAAAGGAACACACCCATGGAACTGGAAGGAATTGATGATTTTTATTTCTATTATGCATAAAGTGATTTAATGTTGCATTTCCTGATGTAGCTGTAACCAATATCAAAGTTGCTTTTCCTGGCTGGACATGGTGGCTCACACCTGTAATCCCAGCACTTTGGGAGGCCAAGGGGGGAGGATCACCTGAGAGCAGGAGTTTGAGACCAGCCTGGCCAACATGGCAAGATCCTGTCTCTACAAAAAATGAAATTAGCTGAGTATAGTGGCACATGCCTGTAGTCCCAGCGACTCGGGGAGGCTGAGGTGGGAGGATCACTTGATCCCAGGAGGTTGAGACTGCAGAGAGCCATGTTTGTGCCACTGCACTCCAACCTGAGTAAGAGCAAGACTCTGTCTCTTAAAAAAAAAAAAAAAAAAGTTGCTTTTCCCGATGTAACTGTCACCAATATTTGTTTTTTCAGGGGATCTTCTCTGGATCAAGAAATGGTGGTGAAAAATGTTTCGCAAAGGCAAAAAACGACACAGTAGTAGCAGTTCCCAAAGTAGCGAAATCAGTACTAAGAGCAAGGTAGGGAAATGGAATTTGGAACAGAGTCATAAAGCAGGGAGAGTTTTGTTTCTTCTAGCTGATATTGTATGGAGGATACTGACCATGGGCAGACCTCCTGATAATCTTCAAACTAGGTGTGTTTTTACATTTACTTTTTGCACTAGAGATGCATTCTATGCTTAGCTTCATTTTATCTGTTTTGGTAGGTTTTCTGAAATTCTTAAATCCATTAAACTAGATGGGACATGACCCATCTAGCTTGCTCTCGTTGAAATAAGCACTGATTTAAAAAATTTTGAAATGATAGAAATTGCAGGCATTAAGGGGCTGGACCTCTTGAATTCTAGGGCTTGTGGTTGTGCATAATTAGTTTCACTTAAGAGTGAGATTGGCAGATACCTGCATACTAGAGAGTTCGAATGCTGTTGGAAGGTAAGCATGGATTTAGTTCATGCCGAACAAACCTTTGAGGAGCTATTCAACTGGCAACTTTTGTCTCAAAGAATGAAGTGATTTCTTTTTGACTGACAGATATTTTTCAATATAAGAGTACAAAGATAGCTGCATTATATTTGTTCTAGGTTTTTGACACCAATTTTGTTGGTGTTTAGAAGAATAGCATTTTTATTTCTACCTCCTGGACAATGGCACGTGAACACTCATTCATTCACCGAGTATTTACTGAGCACGGCTGTATGCCAAACTCTGTTTAAGGGGCATAAAATAGAGTGGTTAGGGGGAGGGAAAAAATCCCTGGCCCCAGAGCTTCCATTTCAGATGGGGCAGAAAATACTGAAGAAATAAGTAAAATAGAGAGTTTCAGATGGTGGAAACTAACACGGGAGGAAGAAACTACAGGAATGGACGGGGTGGGAGATTGGGAGAGGGGCAGTGTTCAACAGTCTGGTAGAAAAGGTCTTATTTTCAGGCCGGGCACAGTGGCCCATGCCTTTGGGAGCCAAGGTGGGCAGATCACCTGAGGTCAGGAGTTTGAGACCAACCTGGCCAAAATGGTGAAACCCCATCTCTACTAAAAATACAAAAATTAACTGGGCGTGGTGGCACACACCTGTAGTCCCAGCTACTCGGGAGGCCAAGACAGGAGAATTGCTTGAACCAGGAGGCGAAGGTTGCGGTGAGCCAAGATCACACCACTGGACTCCAGCCTGGGCGACAGAGCAAGATTCTGTCTCAAAGAAAAGAGAAGGTCTTATTTTATTTATTTTTTTTGCTGCTCCTCCTCCCGAGAAAAGGCCTTGTTTTCTTGGTGGCATTTGAGCAGGGGCCTAGAGGAGAAGTGGGGCCATGATAAGATCTGGAAGGATCGTGGTTCAGGGAGAGGAGAGAGCAAAGGCTCATGGGAGGAGCGAGCCTGTGTGTTTAGGGGGCAGCAGGGAGACCAGCGTGGCCTGGGCAGGGCAGGTGCAGGTGTTGTGAAGACCTGGGATTTTACTCTGAGAAGTAAAGCGGGGGCACCTGGGGCCAGGGAGTGACAGAATCTTACGTAAGTTTTGTTGGGGGTCACTTTGGCCACTATGAGCAGGGCAAGGGCAGGAGCAGAGACTGCTGGGGAGGATGTGGTAAGAACCTGAGAGATGATGGGGGCTTGGACGGGGTGTGAAGGAAGTGCTAAGACCTCAGGTTCTGCAGAGAGTTCCAGGCGGGCACTCATGGGACCTGTGGATGGATGATGATGGCTTGTGGCGTATGCGGAAAAGAGTCACCAAAGCTTAAAGCCTTAAGATAGCAGGTGCTGTGGGAGGCAGAAAAAGTGATTCACTCCAGGTGTTTCTGCCTGGATGCCAGATACCACTTGAGACATGATTGATACCCAGAGACAGTGAATAATTCAGAGAACACGAAGGTGTGTGAGGTAATGACAAATACTGCTTCGGGGATTCCGAGACTGGGGAGATGATAGGCCTAAAGTTGTGGAGGAAGTTGTATTAGTTGGAGTTCTCCAGAGAACCAGTAGGATGTGTTTCTATCCTAGAGAGAGATTTTGTTGTATTTTCAAGGTTTATTTTGAAGAATTGGCTGATGTGACCGTGGGGGCTGCAAGTCCGCAATCTGCAGGGCGGGCGGGCTGGAGACCCCTGGGAGTGGAAGTGGCAGCTTGAGCCCAAAGGCAGCCTGGAGGCAGCTGGAGGCAGACTCTCCTCCTCGGGAGCCTGAGTCTTTTTCCTTTAAGGCCTTCACCTGCTTGGATGAGGCCCACCCACACTGTGGAGGGTCCTCTGCTGTGCTCCGTGTCTGCTGGGGTAGACGTTAATCTCATTTAAAGAAACACCTTCACGGCAATGTCTTGACTTGTATTTGACCAAATATCTGGGTACTTAGCCCAGAGAAGTTGATATATAAAATTAACCATCACAGAAGTCTTCCTGAAAAAAGCGGTTAGTGAATGAGACCTTAAAATATATGGGTCAAATAGGCATAAATGAGGAATACAGGTCAAATAGGCATAAATGAGGAAGGGAGTTAGACATCCCAGGCACAGGCAGGAAGCTGGAGGCCGAGTCCGGTCTGAACAGCCTCTTCATGATTTTCCACCCTTGTGAGTGCTCTAATTTTAAAGCTGTGTGTTCACTCAGTCCCAGGACCAGGGTGAGGCACAGCATGGAAGGAGGCGTCTCACAGGGTCGCACAAGGCCCCCTCAGGAGATGCCTCCCTAGACTTTTCATCCTGGGTGCCTGCTGGCCTCCCATGCCCCACATATGCCATGCTGTTAAATAACAGCCACATGTGAATGAGACAGAGACACACGACTGCCACTCAGTTTCCAGTCAGGGCAGGGTGAGCTGGCATATCTCGGCGTGGCGGAGCTGGTGGGTGGCGTTGTAACCAGAAGCACAGAAACCTGACATTGTAGGAGTCCTGTGCAGCCGTAGAATGGGGAAGCGAACCATGTTCTTGGAAGTTTTTGAACTCCTGGAACTGGTCAACACAGAACCTCCCTACTGCCACTTCCTCAGCCTTAAGCGTGAGGACTCCGCAGGGGAATCTCACCTGTGTGGCCCAATGTCTTGTTTTATTTTTATTTTTGGAGACGGAGCCTCGCTCTGTCGCCCAGGCTGGAGTGCAGTGGCGTGATCTCGGCTCACTGCAACCTCTGCCTCTGGGTTCAAGCAATTTTCCTGCCTCAGCCTGCCAAGTAGCTGGGACTATAGGC
Organism: Macaca nemestrina; assembly: GCF_043159975.1. Taxonomy (NCBI): domain Eukaryota; kingdom Metazoa; phylum Chordata; class Mammalia; order Primates; family Cercopithecidae; genus Macaca; species Macaca nemestrina. The sequence goes on along the minus strand of NC_092137.1, from coordinate 9,558,172 downwards.
ATGTGCCACCACGCCTGGCTAATTTTTGTATTGTGTTTTGTTGTTGTTGTTTGTTTTGAGACGGAGTTTCGCTCTTGTTGCCCAAGCTGGAGTGCAGTGGCGTGATCTCAGCTCACTGAAACCTCTGACTCCCAGGTTCAAGCGATTCTCATGCCTCAGCCTCCTGAGTAGCTGGGATTATAAGCACCCGCCACCATACCCAGCTAAGTTTTGTATTTTTGGTTAGAGACGGGGTTTTACCATGTGGGCCAGGCTGGTCTCGAACTCCTGACCTCAGGTGATCCACACGCCTCAGCCTCCCAAAGTGCTGGGATTACAGGTGTGAGCCACCATGCCCAGCTGTATTTTTTTTTTTTAGTAGAGACGGGGTTTCACCACGTTGGCCAGGCTGGTTTCGAACTCCTGTCCTCAGGTGATCCACCCGCCTCAGCCTCCCAAAGTACTGGGATTACAGGTGTCAGCCACCACGCCCGGCCACAGAATATTATTTCTAAAGAAATTGGGAATATAGCTCTGAGGAACAAACTCCCTTTACATATGATTCTATTTTGCTCAACAGTTGTGTTTTTTTTTTGTGACAGTTCACATGATAGTCTACTCTTCTCTGCCAGTTAGCCCCTGAATTCCTGCTGCAGGCCAGACATGAGTTGGAATAATTGCAGAAGCACTGGACCGGAGACCTAGAATTAAGAGACCTAGGTTTGAGATCGGAGCCATTTACTAGATGTTACCTTGGATAAGTCACTAAACGTCTCTGTCTCCTTCCTCGTTTATTAAGCAGGGATCATGGTCCTTGCCTGGCTTTCTGCACAGGGTTTGTTTTGGGTTCAGTGGAACTAATGTGAAAGCAAGGCGAGATGTTCACAAGAATATTCTTAGAAGGCATCTTGTAAGGAGGTGGTGGTAATGGCTTCGATTTAGACTAAGAATATTGCCACCACGTTTATCCAATATTATGTCGTGGGACGAACGAACAGTTGGGATTATGTGATTTTTTTTTTTTTGAAGTTTGTTGCAGAATTTGTCTTAAGAAAAATCTGTCACAGTCGATATGCCTGAATAATTGGCATGATTTCGTATATGTCAGCTCAACTCTAATAAATAATTTGAATGGGTTAGAGGACTTCAGAGAAGACACGGCTGCTTCTGTGGAGGTTTTTTACTTGTTTTTCTGTTTCTCAGTCTGTAGATTCTAGCCTTGGGGGCCTTTCACGATCCAGCACGGTGGCCAGCCTCGACACAGATTCCACCAAAAGCTCAGGTACAGAAAAGGGTTGGATCATTGATTGTCTGTGCTTTTCACTGATGTTCTTGTGGTTTTACTGGGGTAGCGCGAGTTCTTCAGTATTTGTGGCTTTCTTCCTCTCCTTTGCCACTTTTGACAAGAGTTTAGAAGTGGACCCAGATTTGGTGGGACATGGGCTGAGGGTGTGGTGTGATTGGGGAACCACATAGCCTTTGGAGATTGGCACAGGCACATGGGCAACCTGGAAGTTTCAAAATAGTTTTTAAAGAAATGAGGTGGCAATAAATACATACACCTACTATGTACCCACAAAAATTAAAAGAAATGGGGTGGCAGAAGGTGAATTCCATTGGACTTACGTTGTCTATGGGGAATAGGGCAAATATCTTGGTGATTAAAGGGCTAAGGAGCCATTCATTTACCCCAAGGAACCCAGAGATTCACCAGCTCATGACCACCACCAACACAAGTAATTAAGGGGAGGATCTGGCCCAGACCCTTGTAGATATTTATGCAGCTGCCCAAAATTAGTAGATCCTTAGAAACAGGCTGGGCGTGTTGGCTCACGCCTATAATCCCAGCACTTTGGGAGGCCAAGGCAGGTGGATCACCTGAGGTCAGGAGTTTGAGACTAGCCTGGCCAACATGGTGAAACCCCGTCTCTACTAAAAATACAAAAAATTAGCTGGGCGTGGTGGCGCATGCTTGTAATCCCAGCTACTCGGGAGGCTGAGGCAGGAGAATTGCTTGAACCCAGAGGTGGAGGTTGCAGTGAGCTGCGAATCACACCACTGCACTCCAGCCTGGGCGACAGAGCGAGACTCCGTCTCAAAAAAAAAAAGAAAAGAAATCAAGAGGTGACTTCTAACCCAAGCTCCCTAAGTAGCTGGTGGCTAACTGGAAATATATTCATTTTCTTGTCCAAATTCCTCTTTTTCTCTCAGGAATTGTCCTAGTGAATCTGTAACAGAGAATGTTGGAGCATTAAGTCCATTGTCTTTACTGCCAAATGCCTTTAAAATTATTAAAGTTGTGGGCATCTTTTTATTACATAACCTAAAAGTAATCATATAGTATTTCCTTAATATGGTTGAGATTATAAGTCGTTTGTAGTAGTTTTTGTATTGGCTAGATTTTGTGGCACACACAACTCTTCAACCGTTGCTGTTAGGTTAAGACTTCCTGCCTGGCATTATTCCATCGACATTACAAAGAAAAACTATGTGGTCTTTTCTGATGGAATGGTAGAGGAAGAGTAGGCTTCCTGAATGAGGAAAGAAAGCTAACATGGTAGGCCAGGCACGGTGGATCATGCCTGTAATTCCAGCACTTTGGGAGGCCAAGGTGGGAGGATCGCTTGAGCCCAGGAGTTTAAGACCAGCCTGGGCAATGTAGTGAGACCCTGTCTCTACAGGGGAAAAAAAATGGTGAAGAGGGAGAAAGAACCAAAAACAAATATCATGCATCAAAAAGGTAATCATTATGTAGTAACCTTTTCTTTACTGTTTGTTTTGAAGGGAAGGTTAATATTTATTCCTATTATTGAGACCTTTGTATATTATATTTAGTATACCATGAGTCATAAAGGGTTAGTGAAATTTTAAGTTCTTCCCCATTATATACAAATATTTTGCATTATAAAATTTGTAATTAGTGGTTGTGTTCTAATGACTGTCTGGTTTTTATTTGGGAAGGGACTGAGGATACCCTGTAATGCAGATATTTCTTCTGAAGTCTTACCACTTTTCTTTCATCTTTAGGACAAAGCAACAATAATTCAGATACCTGCGCAGAATTTCGAATAAAATATGTTGGTGCCATTGAGAAACTGAAACTCTCTGAGGGAAAAGGCCTTGAAGGGCCATTAGACCTGATAAATTATATAGACGTTGCCCAGGTAAAAAAAAAAAAAAAAAATTCCTTAACTCTCTGATTCTGAGAGTCTGGGGAGCCAGCTCGTGGCTTTGGGGCAAAGGCTCACTCCTCGGGTCCACTGGGTGCCGCTCCACTTGCTCTGGACTGGAAGCCCCCGCATCACCACTGCACATGTGCGTGAGCGCTGAGCTGCGTAGGAACACGGGCGCCGTTCCTTCCTTCCAACACGGTACTTTTTTTTTTTTTTTTTTTTTGAGACGGAGTTTCGCTTTTGTTGCCCAGGCTGGAGTGCAATGGCATGATCTTGGCTCACTGCAATCTCTGCCTCCCGGGTTCAAGCAATTCTCCTGCCTCAGCCTCCCAAGTAGTTGGGATTACAGGCGCCCGTCACCATGCCCAGCTAATTTTGTACTTTTAGTAGAGACAGGGTTTCTCCATGTCGGTCAGGCTGGTCTTGAACTCCCGACCTCAGGTGATCTGCCCACCTCGGCTTCCCAAAGCGCTGGGATTGTAGGCGTGAGGCACTGCGGCCGGCCCACAGTACTTTTTAATTTTTTTTTTTTTTTTTGAGATGGAGTCTTGCTCTGTTGCCCAGGCTGGAGTGCAGTGGTGCGATCTCAGCTCATTGCAACCTCCGCCTCCCAGGTTCAAGAGATTCTCCCACCTCAGCCACCTGAGTAGCTGGGATTATAGGCGCTGGCCACCATGCCTGGCTGATTTTTGTATTTTTAGCAGAGATGGGGTTTCACCATGTTGGTCAGGCTCATCTCGAACTCCTGCCCTTGTGATTCACCCGCCTCGGCCTCCCAAAGTGTTGGGATTACAGGCGTGAGCCACCACACCTGGCCAATCCTTTTTTTTTTTTTTTTTTTTGAGACAGTCTTGCTCTGTCACCCAGGCTGGAGTGCAGTGGCGTGATCTCGCCCCACTGCAACCTCCACCTCCCGGGTTCGAGCGATTCTCCTGCCTCAGCTTCCTGAGTAGCTGGGACTACAGGCGCGTGCTGCCACACCCGGCTAATTTTTCCTATTTTAGTACAGATGGGGTTTCACTGTGTTGCCCAAGCTGGTTGTGAACCCCTGACCTCAAGTGATCCACCTGCCTCTGCCTCCGAAAATGCTGGGATTACAGGCCTGAGCCACTGTGCCTGGCCTATTAATACTTTCTTTATGGGGCTGATCAATCCTATTTAAATGAGGAGCTGATTGTGGTATTGTGGTGACTGGTTATATTCCTTAGGTTCTTCTTTTAAAATAATCTGGCACAACCTCACCGTACCACCATCAGACCAGTTTTGTCTCTGAATAATCTAATTCATAATGATGTCGACCTAACATATCTGTTTATTCATGCAAGGTTTCTAACAAGAATTGAGATGAGTGAGTTTCAAAAAGATAAAATCAAGACGATAAAAAATAATCATCATGAAGGAAAATTAAGAAGGAAAATTAAATCAAAAGTATAAGGTGTAAACTATATAAGCATGAAATTTTATAAAATCTGTACCCTTGCCAGTGGTGGAAGTGCATGAGCCAAAAGACTTAGTGAATTCGGTAATGAGAGAAAAAAAGAAAGTAAATTGTTTCTGGAGTTTCTAGAAAACGAAATTACATTTTTATGTGCGCATTAAAAGAGGGATATTACTGCAATAAAAAGATTCCTTAACTTCAGAGAGTGTTAATCTGAAGAATGTGTAATCTCTTAAATCATGGAGAATGAGAATATGAAATATAACGTGGCAGGGCATGGTGGCTCACGCCTGTAATCCCAGCATTTGGGAGGCAGAGTGGGGAGATCACCTGAACCCAGGAGTTCAAAACCAGCCTGGGCAACACAGTGAGACCTCGTTTCTACAAAAAAAAAATTTTAAATTGTTGAGTGCAGTGGCTCATGCCTGTACGTTGGGAGGCCAAGGCGGGCAGATCACTTGAGGCCAAGAGTTCAGGACCAGCCTGGCCAATATGGCAAAAACCCCATCTCTACTAAAAATACAAAAATCAGCAGGGCGTGGTGGTGCACGCCTATAATCCCAGCTAATCCGGAGGCTGAGGTTGAACTGCTTGCTTGAACTCAGGAGGCAGAGGCTGCAGTGAGCCAAGATTGTGCCACTGCACTCTAGCCCTGGGTGACATAGTGAGACTGTCTCAAACAAAAAAAACACCCACCTGGGCAAGACCCCGTCCCTACAAAACATCTAAAAAATTCAGCTGAGTGTGGTGTTATGCACTGGTAGTCCCAGATACTCAGAAGGCCAAGGCAGGGGGATTCCTTGAGCCCAGGAGGTCAGGGTTGCAGTGAGCCATCATTCTATCACTGCACTCCAGCCTGGGTGACAAAACAGTGAGACCGTCTCACAAAATCTGAAATGAAGTTTCATATCTTTATGAAAGTAAAGGAAGATACTTATGTCTGAAGGACAACATCAGTGAATCTAAATTGCCATTTAAGGGAGAACTCGGGCTGGGCACGGTGGCTCAGGTCTGTAATTCCAGCACTTTGGGAGGCTGAGGTGGGCGGATCACGAGGTCAGGAGATCGAGACCATCCTGCCTAACACGGTGAAACTCCATCTCTACTAAAAATACAAAAAAATAAGCTGGGCGTGGTGGCGCGTGCCTGTAATCCCAGCTACTCGGGAGACTTGAGGCACGAGAATTGCTTGAACCTGGGAGGCGGAGGTTGCAGTGAGCCGAGATCGCGCCACTGCACTCCAGCCTGGGTGACAAGAGCGAAACTCCGTCTCAAGAAAAAAAGAACTCGTGGTAGTCTGGACGAGTGAAATTATTATCCAGCATTTGTTGGAAATGTAAAGTCATTCCAACAAACTACATTAAGTCCTCTGGTAACCTCGTTGATTGGTTCTTGGAAAACCATCTAGATTAGTTCCTCCGGTATCTCGTTTTTCAAGGTCATTTTGTTACAATGTTTTATGATGCTGAAGAGAAAAAAAAATGGTTTTGTTATATGCATGGTTTCGCTTGAAGTTGTAGTTTCCAAGAACGAGCCGCAATGTTCAGTGTGGTCTTACCATAAAAGCAATAACCGGTTTGAGTGTTGTACTGAAGGATCAATTATTTTCCTCTCAAAAATACACCAGCATTATTTTCATTCCTATAAGGACTGCTCAATTTCTCATATCACCATAGAATTTTTGCTTGCTAAAATTCCAGTATTGACAGTAGCATGACTGTTATCCCATACCGTGATTCTTGGAATTGCTTTAAACCTACTGTGGGAAGCAGTTGGGAAGAGGGTACTGTGACATTGTGGATGCAACTTATTTACTATGATTTCTTTAATGTGAGCAAGTGGTTCCTCAAAACCATTTACAGTATGGAACATCCATAGGTTGCCAACAGTGTCTTATGTTAGGGAAGACGAAATAGGTGGTATTCCGGTCTGGGAGCTGAGACTGGATCTTCCAGTAGGGAAGCCGTCAGGGATTATCTGCCGTTTCTGAGTAGCTCAAAACTCCGATTCATGTTTTTGTGAGTGGAGTAACTGCTCATCAGCAGCACTTGCCAGCCCGAAGCCCTGAGGCCTGGGGTCACCAGACACGCCTTCCCATCTGGGCAGGGTATGTGGGCTCTGCTTCCTGATCATCCCACGTGCTAACACTGGTCCACGCTATGGAAGTGAAGACCTTAATTTTTCTAATGTAGATATTTTAACCTCAGCAGGATCTGTGAGAGGCAGCTCAGTTTGTAATTAGGATTAACACCAAGACAGACAATATGCATGAAAGGGATGGATGTGAATTTTGCTCAGAGTTGTGGGCAGTAAAAATGGGGCTGGGCACAGTGGCTCATGCCTGTAATGCCAGCACTTTGGGAGACCAACTTGGGAGAGTTACCTGAGGCCAAGAAGTGTTCAAGACCAGCCTAAGGCAGTACCATCTGTATTTAAAAATAAATTAATGGCCCACACGGTGGCTCATGCCTGTAATCCCAGCATTTTGGGAGGCTGTGGTGGGCGGATCACTTGAGGTCAGGAGTTCACGACCAGCCTGGCCAACGTGATGAAATACAATCCATCTGTACTAAAAATACAAAAACTAGCCAGATGTGCTCACTTGAACCCAGGAGGCAGAGGTTGCACCAAGCTGAGATCATGCCACTGCACTACAGCCTGGGCGACAGAGTGAGACTCTGTCTCAGAAATAAACTTTTTTTAAATGGGGGGAAATGTGTCTTCTGCCTCTGTGGAAACTCTTGCCTGGCTCTGTACCCCACATTCTTTAAAGGGTTTGGGCTTGTGATGGCCAGATACTCGAGTAGTCAGAAATAAGACTCTAATGTAATTTTAATCTTTATCATATACTTTATTTTTACTTTAAAGCAAGACGGAAAGTTGCCTTTTGTTCCTCCAGAGGAAGAATTTATTATGGGAGTTTCCAAGTATGGCATAAAAGTATCAACATCAGATCAATATGTAAGTAATATAATTTATTAAGAAAATTATGTTTTAGATAACAGGGAATTCAGGCCATTAAGAGCCCCCTTCTAATTAGGGCCACTCCTGTTTGCAGTGATTGGTTTGTAAACAGTCCTGGCAGTTGGTCTTAAACGTGACCAATTTCTTAGGGTGAATAGGGGCCTCCTTTTCTCTCCTGTGTTGGAAGGGTCCATGCAACCTGTCCCCGACCCCCAAACTCACACAGATGCCTCCGGATGCATTTTCAACCAAGGGCCCCTCATCAATTAAGAGTAGCTGTCAGCTTGGAAGGTGGGCACAGACACTGGGATAGTCAGTTTAGATCACTCCACTCCTGTCTTGCTGGGATTTAAAAAGGCGTGATCCTGAAGGCAAATTGCCCAAGACTGAGCATACAGGAACATCCCTTGGGGTGAGAAACCTATGGATATGCTGTTTCAAGCCTCACTCTGCCTGGGAGGGTGTGTCATTAGGACTGACAAACATGTGAGTCCTGATCTCTCGGAATCTTTCCTGACTTCTGCAGGATGTTTTGCACAGGCATGCTCTCTACTTAATAATCCGGATGGTGTGTTACGATGATGGTCTCGGGGCGGGAAAAAGCTTACTGGCTCTGAAGACCACAGATGCAAGCAATGAAGAATACAGCCTGTGGGTTTATCAGTGCAACAGCCTGGTGAGACTTTGTTACTTTGGTTAGCTGCTTAGTGGTCGTCGCAAAACCCAGGGACTACTGTTGTTTTTGAAGGTTGAAGAAATACGATCCATTATATATGGAATATCTGGCCTGGGGATAGGGAATGAATATTAGGCTGGAGGTCAGCCAGCTGGCAAGACAGCACAGGTGTGTGAACCATTTCTGTTAGGCCCAGTGGCAGCACTCACTCGTGCCTGGATTTAAAAGGTAAACAAAGCAGCTGAGGAAAAGCGTATCCTCCAGGGGCCAAAGGCTCCCTCCATTTCCGAAAGCTGTTGCCGTCTTAGACTGCGTGATCAGCCTTCTCAGGCTGCAGTCGCTGTTTGCTCCTCTCTGAAGGAGGGCAAAGGGCCCACGTGCAGGTAAGCTCATGGTGTGGGTTCCACTGACCTAGGCAGGCATGTGTTGTCAGCTTGCTTAGGAGAGGTCTTAAGAGGGTTAGGTGTGTGCCTCTGCTAGCCAAATTAAGTTCATGAAGAGATCAGCGAATGTTGCTCTTACTCTATCTTTTCACGTTATGTAGGAACAAGCACAAGCCATTTGCAAGGTTTTATCCACTGCTTTTGACTCTGTATTAACATCTGAGAAACCTTGAATCCTGCAATCAAGAAGTCAACTTCATCTGAAAGTTCAGCTGTTTTCAATCTGCGGTGCTGAAGTGTTATGCAAATAATGAAGTGATCCCTTGCTCTAGGTTTTCTGAAGAAGATGGATTGTGTAAAATGCTGATCATTTGTTTATTAAAATGTGTCATATTACAGTGAGTTAACTCTCAATGAAGTCATCTACTTTCTGGGATAAAAAAACTTCATTTGTCTTTTTCAAGTTCAAATAAGCTTAACCTAAGTGTCACAGAAGCCTAGGTGTCCCAGAGGTCCTTTCAGTGACAAACACTGAAGGCCTGCCTGAGGAAGACTGATGACATGTGTTCCGTAGTGGCTTCCCAGTGACGTGGGATCACTGGCATGGACCTCTCTCCGGCAGAGGTGTGGACAGGAGACCAGGATTCATGCTGGTTTGCAACAGTGACCTTGGCAACTTAAGACACACAAAGTAGATTTTCAGAAGTGTCTGGTCAAGATAACATGCTGGCAAACCACAATTCTTAGAGTTAAGAGAACCTTAAAGGATTACCGCTCATGCTAAAAGTAGTATGTGAAGGATCTCATGTACAGTATGATAGTGTACTTTTTTTTTAAAGGACTGTCAATATATAAAACTTTAAAGATTAAAAACATTAAAAATAAAACCATGTCCATTTAAAAGTATTTTATTTTTTTCCAGTCAAATGACTAGTTAACAAGAAGAGTAAACTTATTAAACATGCTCTAGTTATAAATCACTGCATTAAGGACAATGAAAATAATCAATTTTGGTTATACAGTATATACAGTTGTGCTGCAACCAAAGTAATCAGGTGAATGAACTGAATATCATACATCTCAAAATAGCTTCCTAAGCTGCATATTATGTTATCCACCCCTTAACAGATCACACAGTAACTCTTAGTCTGTGTACCTATTCTGAGCCATCATCCCAGATCTGATGGAGAATGGCATGCAAAATGCCAGAATCCTGCAGCTGCAGTATGTGAAACATAAACTTTAAATATAAATAGATATCTACAATGTTTTTCTTTCTCTCAGTTGCTTTTTTAATTTGCAAAGAGCAAATAACTAAGAAAGGATATTAGCAGGGACGTTAATATAATTTCTCCTCTGTTAAGAGTACTATTAGTTACTGCACAATAGCACCAAATTGTAGACTGGAAAAATATTTCCTAGATATTTATGTACCAGTGAACCTGATAGATTAGTTTGGGACTGGAGTTTCAACTTTATTCCTTATATAGCTGGCACCAGGTGGTCAAAGGCTGACTATAAAATACAGATGGAGGAGGATTGTTAAAATAGACATAAGTGCACTGTGCAAAATACATCTGTTTACTTAAATCTATGAGAAAATTAAATGAAGGGTTCAAACAGAAATTAACAATTAGTGAAAACAGATGTAGTGCTTTAAAAAAAAACAAAACAAAAACAAAAACAAAAAAACTACAGATCTAACACATTTTTACCCAGAACTTTGAAAGGCAAAAAGCGATTGCTATACATCATAAAACATTCCAGTTTGTTCTGTCTTCCTTTATAACAGCAAAAAACGTACAATGCCCAAAAAAAAAACAAAAAACCAAAACTCTACACATAGAGTCTTGCATAATAAAGACAAGCTGCTTCAATCAAATGTACCATCACAACAAATGCAGCAACAGCACTGCTGCCCCACTTTCCAAGCCTACACTCAATTTATTCCTTTACTTGTGTTAAAAGTCCAAGTGGGCATCACAGGCCTCTTTATTCTCAGCCAAAATGTCCAATATTCCTACTATGAATCTTACCCTCACAATTACTAAATAGAGGTATGACAGTCAAGTTCATTAAACTAATGAGTTTTGGTTTTATAATATACAACCTAATCCCCCCTACTACCACCCCAAGTAGCTTAAGAATGATATGATGGCCTTAAATAGTAAAAACTGGGATGTTTGGGAGTATTTTTTTATCTGGGGCCTATATATTTCTGATTATGTTCTTGATTATAAACACATGGACAGATTCGATTTCAAGACAGTGTGACTACCATTCCTGTTGGAGTATTATATAAATACAAGACACTAAACTGAGTAAACATTCTCATGGGCTAGAAGGGAAGGCAGTGGTACACTCAGCAGGAAACAGCAAGTGATGGGTTAATACAGCGTGGTCTGCGCCACAGAATTCTACTGGGTACAGTTGCTTTCTGTGTGATTCAGCAAGTTCAAGAAGGTAAATTCCGAAACATCTAAAGCATATAAACTAATTTAAAAGAACTGTTTTGCAATCCATCATCCTTAGTTTTTAACCAAATTCAGGAAATGCAGTTTTATATAACCTGGAACGGAACGAACTGTAGTTACCCTACGTTGTCATAAACCATCAGTAGTTTTGTTAAGTATGATTGTTCACAACAGGTTATACACACATGCAGAATATAGTGACAGCTGCAACCTCACAAATTAGGGCTAGAAAGTACAATGCTAATGTGTAAATTTCCAAGTTGTTTTTTAAACACTGGGTGGATTTCAAAGTAATACGTGTCTTTAAAGGTGAACTGATGGCATTTTATTGAGAAAGTCCAGAGCCGGGCTATGGACTTCTGAAGCAGCAGTTGACTGGCCATCTAAAATAATAATTGTGCTAAAGATCACCACTCCAGAATTGGGCCAAGGAATGCAGGAAGAGTTTATTTCCAATACAATCAATGCAAACATTTTTAGGTTTAGCAAATTCCGTAGAGGCAGGATCTTGATTATGTATAATAGTTAAAATAACTTTTCAGTTCACCTGTTGGGAAATTCAGTTTTGCCTAATAAATGCATAGCAATGTTTCGTGAAAACCACAAATTATAAAAACAATTACTGATATGTAAAAATTGCCTCAGTTTTTAAAACAGAGCAGTGGCATTAGAGAACATGGGCTACCGTACAAACAGTTCATGAAACTGGTTATCTGGCAAGAGTTTTGGTACCAACAACAAAACAGGAACATAACTGTTAATGCTTTTGTTCAGTAGCAATTCAGTCAGAGATAAAGTGCACAAATGACACTGGGAATGCGCCTTTGCGACCAGGATCTCCATCAATGTGGCCAATCTGAAACGGAACAAAGTGTAGGTTGCTATTAAAATTCCAAATGTTGGTGGAAACTTTGAAGGGCATTACACAGAGCATTTGGTGAAAAAAAGCACGATTGGTTCAGAAGACTCTCTTCCGACAAGAAATTACTTGGGTAAAACATCCAAACGATTTTTGTCCTTTTTCCCTCACCACATTTCAAATAGTGCAGGCCTCTCCTGTGGAAGGAGCTCTTCCCAGCCGTGCCTCAGACATTCACTCGCGGGGATGGCCACCCCCACCTGTTCCTGGGAGGCACACAGGTCAGCTCTCTGATCACTACTCTCCGCTGGCCTTTTTTGAATGAATGAATGAATGAAGCCGAGTGTCACAAGTCTGTGAGCTGCAAAGTCACCGAAAGTGGCAAAGGTATAAGTTGGCCCCATTTCACTGAGTCAAGCGCTTGTGTAAGGCTTCACTCTATCCACTTACGTTCGCTCTTGGGTAAATTATATCCAAGTATGATCTCAAGAGTGTAAATGATGTAGGCAAATAAAAGGCTAAAAACAGGCAAAATATGAACGGTGGGCTTTTTGCAGAGTGGTGGGGGGTTGCTGTGGCTATGGGCAACTTCTGTTTTCTGCTTTATGCCTCTATTTTCCAGTTTTGGAAATGAGCAGGTATTTTCCACATGGCTAAGCCTGTGGTCAGGCTGGCGCCCTGTCCGGATGGTGGGTTGTAGGCAACTGTGGGAGCTGGCTGGCAGGGCTGGCTCTGTGGTGCAGGTGGGTCTAGTGGGTGTGTGGATGGGACGGGGCAAGTTCGGGTCCTCACGTGCTCTATGCAGCCAAGCTGAGCACTCTCCTCACCAGAGCCCAGGTGCTGTGGCCCTCTCTGTGCCTGTGCTATAGTGAGGCTGATGGTGGGAACTCTGGATCCACACTTTATTTATTTATTTATTTAGAGATGGAGTCTGGCTCTGTCACCCAGGCTGTAGTGCAGTGGCATGATCTCGGCTCACTGCAACCTCCCCACTGTGGGTTCAAATGAGTCTCCTTCTTCAGCCTCCTGAGTAGCTGGGATTACAGGTGCCTGCTACCATGCCCAGCTAATTTTTTGTATTTTTAGTAGAGAACCATGTTGGCCAGGTTGGTCTCGGACTCCTGACCTCAAGTGTTCCGCCTGCCTCGGCCTCCCAAAGTGCTGGGATTATGGGGGTGAGCCACCGCACCCAGCCCACAGACACTTTTAATCCATTAAGGGCAAACGAGGCCACAGGAAAGGCCGGTGAACCCAGCCCTGCCAAATGAAGGCAGTGCTGCCTGACCCTGAGAGCTCACAGCGCCTCTGGAGGCTGAAGACGTGCAGTTTAAACACTAGTGGGAGCTCTGCAAGGGACAGCGACTAAAGACAGTGTCCAAACTCCTTGCACTTGACAAAGCAGTTCCCCTAAATCCTGTGGAGTTCCCAGCTGAACTGTCCGCTCTGAGCTCAGAGGCGGAGCCATGCCACTTGCATCTGCTGTGTGGTGGGCTCAGCCTGGGGCCGTCTGCCTGCACCCCATTCAAGCCGGTTCGTCCACTGCCCTCACTGTATACAGCTGCCGCTTAGTGGGTACTCACCGGATCATCTGCGCCAGACTGTGCGTGTGACCCCCTTTCACAGATGATCCCACTAACGCTTAAAGATAAAAGCAACCAGCCCCAAGCCACCGGCCCATGAGTGGCCAAGTCTGAATTCTTAGGTGGCCGGCGCTCATCTTGTTCCCATACCCCGCTGGACGCCTGGGCGGCCACAGCTCATTTCAGGACCAGACTCACGCCTGGGGCTCTGTGCTCTAGGTCAGCTCCTTCCAGACACCTGATCCCACGAATCCAGCAATGGGGGGTGATGGCCTAGAAACTCAAGGCCTCAAAATGACGGAGTCTCACTTCAGGCCCTCATGGGTGCTCTGGAAACTGCACCCTAACAGGGGAAGCAGCCACCCTGGGGAATAATCAGGCCTGCTCAGAAGTGGGTGTCCATGGAGGAAGCAATTCCTGAGGATGCTAAGGGGCAGAGGCACCAGGAACCATGTCTGGACTGTTCAGGCTGAGAAAATCTCACCTGCGAGCCAGCCCCCAGGAACCTCCCGGGCCCACCCCTGACTCACCCACCACTCCTGGTCCTCCTCCCCGTCCACGATGATCACATCCCCCTCGGAGAAGGTTAGCTCATCGGGGTTGTCGGCCACACAGTTATAGAGCGCTTTCACCCGCTTAGGCTTCAACTTGGTCTGTGTCAGGAGAGGGAACAAAGGTTAGCGTGGCTGCAGCCCTCAGCTCTCAGGGCAGAGCTCAAGCACCCTGCCTCCCCCGGTCTCAGGAGCCCCGTACCTAGGCCTGAGAAGCCCGCAGATGCCAAGGTGGGGCAGGTCAGTGCAGCTCAGGAGCCAGGGAGAGAAAAGGGAAGAGCTCCCCACCAAGCAGAGAGAAGGGGCCAAGGGCTGGGAAACAAAGCGGCCGGGGCAGGGCACTCTGAGTGAGCCCGTCCTGGAGCTGCGATGGGAGGGCCAAACCCACTGGTTGCCAAGATCCAAGCAATCAGGTACCAAGAAGACCCCTGTCCAGCCCCCAACCAAGGGAAGAGTGGAAGGCTTGCTTCCCCTGAGCCCTTGTGAAACCGCCTGCACCCTCCTGGCGAGAGCAGAGGGGCAGGAAAGGGGGCTTGTCACTTACTGCCTGCGACTTCCTAGGCATGGGTGCGGGGGGCTGCAGGACCATAGCATTGGACAGAGGACCCAGAGCTTCTGTTGCAGAAAGATCCACTGTAGGGCAAAAATGAAGCAACTTAAGACATCCCATCAGTCATAACCATGAGATGTAAGCAATGGACAAGCCACAGGGTGTGTCTGAAAGCAGGTTTCCCCCCAGGTGTTCCCATCTGTTGAGGGAAAAGGGAACCTTCTGATTTGGATGCAGCCCTTGCAGAGCTCGTGTGGCAGCCAAGTGTCCCCCAGTGAGCCTGCCCTGTCAGCAGGAGGGGACAAGGTGAGGGGCCCCAGGACTGAGCTGCTCAGGAGCAGGGGTCTCAAAGGCCGAGGGAGTGGGGAGGATGGCAGAAGGGAAGGAGGGAAGAAGGCAGGAGGGAGGAGAAAGGCAGGGAAAAGGGGGAGAGGAGGGGAGGGGTGGAGGAAGGCAGGTGGCGGAGGAAGAGGGCATGAGACTATGTGGGAGAGGAGGAGAAGGAAGCAGGCAAGGAAGGCAGGAGTGGGGAGGAAGGCAGGAGTCGGGGGGGAGGAAGGCAGAAGTCCGGGAGGAGGGCAGGAAGGCAGGAGTCGGGGAGGAGGGCAGGAGAGGAGGAGGGGAAGGGGGGAAGGGGGCAGGGGGGCAGGAGGGCTGTGGGAGGGGAGACAGCTGGGCCCTCCCTCAGGCCTGACCACCTGGCAGGGAATGTCCACCACATTGCCCCCATGGACCAAGCAGAAACAAACTCAGTCCCAAATTAAATAATTACCAGGTACTCTTGGTTGGCCTTTGTTGGTCAGCGGGGTGGACTTGTCAGCCCTACAAAGACAGAGAAAAAGTAGATTTACTGCTACCTGAGGGTACCTGCCCCTTTCTCATCCCCTTTTATCAGAGAACCTTCTGAGTTCAAGCTGAAAGTGTGTGAGGTGATTTCCTCCACAGTCACTCAGCTCTCTTTTTTATGGGAAAAGGAAGAATGAGAGGCCCTAAGAAAGTGCTAGATCCAACATTTCTGATTCTAAAACCAGGGCTTTTCTCGAGCACTCTGTCCACGTGAGCCTGCTGATGGCCAGGGTCTGAAGCAGTGCTGGGCACCGGCCCCACCCTGAGTCTGCTCAGCCCCTTCCCTGCCTTGGTCCCATCACACGAAAGGGCGGGGCTGAACCTTAACCTCAGGCCCAGATGGCTCTGCCAGGATGGGTCCGATCACCCTGAGTCAGTGCTGTCCATGCCTCTGTGGTCCCTGCTTCTGGGAACCAATGTGGCTGACCATGGGCTCAGGCCCCATCCATGAGCCTCTGGGCCAGCATGCCCCAAAGCCACAAGGTGGAAACGCACATGTGAGGATGTGGTTCTCAGGGCTGGCAGACAGGGGTCCCTCAGTTTGAACCTGCCACTTGGCAGCTCTGGATAAATGGGTTCTGGAGAGTCAGCATTTTCATCTGCAAAAGCTGTGACACAAGATCCGCCAACTCCAGAGCTAAGGAGCAGTGCCATCAGTGAGGACCTCTGGCTTCAGTTCCCCCGTGGATCTCCCGGACCTCGCATAAAGCCAGGCACAGGACGGGGGCTGAGAACCAGAAGAGGAAGACCAGGGAGGAAGGGAAGGCAAAGATGGGATTCTTTCCACTGTACGCTCCCGTCCGTCGACACTCCCTTTGCTGCTCGGAATGAACCCTGTCTGGCCTCGATGCTTACAGTCCCAGAATGAAGGGAGAGAAAACATCACGTGGGTTTTGCTCATACTTTGAAGGAACTGAAAAGGAACTTTGTTTTATTCCATAAAGACCCCTCCCATTTGACCAGTCTGGCCATTTGTTTTCCATCAATGTCTCTGGGTGTAAATGTCTCTGCAGACATCATTACACTGACCAGGCTGACCCCCTCGCCTGCAGTCATCCCTAACTACGGAACACTCGCAGGCCTGATCCTCTGAGACAGTGGTCAGCAGACTTTCTTTAAAGAGGTAGCTAGTAAACTTTTTAGGCTTTGTGATTTTTTTTTTTTTTTGAGATGGAGTCTCACACTGTCTCCCGGGTTAGAGTGCAGTGGCATAATCTTGGCTCACTGCAACCTCTGCCACCCGGGTTCAAGCAATTCTCCTGCCTCAGCCTCCCGAGTAGCTGGAATTACAGGTGTGCACCACCACACACAGCTAATTTTTTGTATTTTCAGTAGAGATGTGGTTTCACCATGTTGGCCAGGCTGGTCTCAAACTCCTGACCTCAGGTGATTCACCCACCTCGGCCTCCTAAAGTGCTGGGATTACAGGCGTAAGCCACTGCACCCGGACTTTGTGTTTGTTTTTTGAGTCAGGGTCCTGCCCTATTACCCAAGCTCGAGTGCAGTGAGGCAGTCAGCTCACTGCAGCCTCGAACTCCTAGGGTCAAGTGATCCTCCCCCTTCAGCCTCCTGAGTAGTTGAGACTATAGGTGCACGCCACCATGCTTGGCTAACTTTCAAAATTTTTTGTAAAGACATGGTCTCACTATGTTTTCCAGGCTGGTCTCGAACTCCTAGCCTCAAGCAATCCTCCTGCTTCGGCCTCCCAAAGCTCTGGGATTACAGGTGTGAGCCACTGCACCCAGCTGGCTTTGTGGATTCTAGCATCTCTGCTCCAATTATTCAGCTCTGCCACTGCGGCGTGAAAGCAGCCCCAGACTGCAGAAACAAACAGGTGTGGCTAATGGTCCAATAATATTTTATGAGCGCTGAAGTGAATCTCACGCAGTTTTCATGCGCCATAAAATATCCTTTTGATTTTTTTTCCAACCAATTACAAATACAAAAGTCATTCTTAGTTCTTAGTTCACGGGCCCTAAAACACAGGCGGCAGGCTGGATTTGGCCTGTGAGCCATAGTTTGCTGACTCCTACCCTAAGAGAAGAGGTGTGAAAATTCACATTTATACCAGAGACAAAATGACCGGCGGTGGGGAAGGGATAGTATCCTTTACAAAGAGGATGCACCAGTGTATTCCTTTAGAGTAAGAACTCCACTGGGCACTGGCGACATGATTCTGTCCATCCTTATCTGTCCTGGGTAGCTCTAACCTCACTTGCCCTGCTTCCCTTTTTCCTACCAGTCAGATCTGAAACCAGGTAGAATCATGTTTGAGAGGAAACCTGTCCAGCTTCTCCCAGCTAGAACACTTCTGAGAACCAGGAACCTGCACCTCACAGCTGACATCCACAGTTCTGAGTCCCAATAACTGCTGGGAGCTGACGGCTCGTTAGCCAGAACTTCAACACATGATTTGTTCTCTTGAAAAGCAGCAGCTTGGAAAGTGCAAATCACAGGGCGTCTTAAGGCAGAAGAGAGCCCAGAAGCCAAGGGAAGCATGACCTGTGGCCACTTTGGTGTAGAGGCAGAAATAATTAGCACTGGAAAGCCCATTTATTACAGCATAATTCAGTAGCTGTTTAAGACTAGGAAGGCACAGATATGCATATTATATTTTATTTTTTTGAGATGGAGTCTGGTTCTGTTGCTCAGGCTGGAGAGCAGTGGTGCAGTCTCAGCTCACTGCAACCTCCACCTCCTGGGTTCAAGTGATTATCCTGCCTCAGCCTCCCGAGTAGCTGGGATTACAGGTGTGCACCACCATGCCCAGCTAAGTTTTATATTTTTAGTAGAGATGGGGTTTTGCCATCAACTCCCGGCTTCAAGTGATCCACCCATCTTGGCCTCCCAAAATGCTGGGATTGCAGGTATGAGCCGCCACGCCCAGCCCTGCATGTTATATTTTAAAAAGTTATCTTGCAAAGTAGCATTT
Organism: Macaca nemestrina; assembly: GCF_043159975.1. NCBI lineage: Eukaryota > Metazoa > Chordata > Mammalia > Primates > Cercopithecidae > Macaca > Macaca nemestrina. The sequence goes on along the minus strand of NC_092137.1, from coordinate 9,539,767 downwards.
AAAAAGTTTTGGGAGTCTTCTGGTTAAAATGGCAGATTTAAGTACATTTACTTCCACTTCTTCCCAAGGAAAAGGATTTTAAAAAATTAAACCTAAAAGAGGTCAGGCACGGTGCCTCATGCCTGTAATCCCAGCACTTTAAAAGGCCAATGTGGGAGGACTGCTTGAGCCCAGGAGTTTGAGACCAGCCTGGGCAAAATAAGGAGACCCCCACCTCTATAAAATATAAAAATAAATTAACCGGGCATGGTGGTGCATGCCTGTGGTCCCAGCCATGCGGAAGCTGAGGTGGGTGGATCACCTGAGCCCAGAAGGTCGAGGCTACAGTGAACCGTGATTGCACCACTGTACTCCAGCCTGGGCGACAGAATGAAAGATAAATTATAGTTAACCTAGTTGACTTCAAGAATGGAATCCCACTCCAGCAGTGAGGAAGGCTCTGAAATACTCCTATCTGTCCTGTAGTGTCCCCAAAAGGCTCAGGACCCTCTGGAAGGGGAGAAAGGCAAGGTAGTAAGCAGAAGAATTAGCCAAAAATCTGTTTAAGGAGGTCATGAATCCCTGGAATCGCGACCCAGCTCTGATTGCCGCTGCCCTGCCCAACCTACTAAGGACAGGAAGCTTCTATTCTTGGAGAGGGCAAAACAGAGGGTATCTGGACGGGGGACACCAGGTGCGGCTGTTGGGAGTATCTTGAAAAACAGAGGGACTAAATAAAAGCTTAACTTTATTTCTCTACTCCTAAAAAAACTTCAGACAAGAAGCCCAGCCAGACCACTGCACAGTGACACCGGTGCGGGTGGCTCTGTGCAGTCTGCCAGTTTTTATTGCCTCACCTGGAGGGGAAACACCGAGCTTGCGATTTATAGGGAAAAGCCTGGAACCCACAGAGGTCAAAACGGTGTGGAGGCAGCACACACTACACGAACACAAAAACTGCAACACACACGCCAACACCTTCGCAACCATTCTCAGAGGCAGGAGACTGAGAAACGATCTCAGGAAACAAAAAGAATATCTCTACAAAAAGAGTTTAACTTGAGAATTATTATATGAGAACAGGCATGAACGCCTTAGTAAAAGAACTGGGAGATAAACTCTAGAAAATCTCCCAGAAGACAGATTTTCAAAACAGGCAGGCAAGCAAAGCAGGGATGGCCATGAGAAGGTGGTAGAGGACTAGCTGAGGATGACAGCTCGACTCCCCTGCACCGGGTGGCACTTCCAGTTCCAGCCTGGAAGGGAGGAGGGAGTGTGGGCATCCAGCCTGCCCCCCACAGCAACTCCTTCCCCTCAGAAGTAACTCTGAGCCCAGGAGACAGATGGTAGAAGCAGAAGATCGGAGGGGTCTGGGTCTACCTTTGGGACTGGGGTACAACTAAGAATATGCACACTAAACTTGGCGTGAGCAAGAAGCAAATTTCCACATGTGAAAGCATGGTGATGCTGAGGTTTGTCAGAGCACTTAGGGTACTCCAATAAACAAGATGACACATTCAGAAGAAAGGCCAAGGAGTCTGACATCTCAGGAGTAAGAAACATTAAAAGTGAGAACAAAAAAACCCCAATATTTAAGGCATTAAAAAAATCAGTGAAATTTCTCCAATTGAAGGATGTAGTTTGTACCTTGAAAGTCTCTGTCATCTGTCTGGCAGTGCGGACGAAACACCCACACTGGTGTCTGGGGAAGCGCGTCACCCAGAGGTGAACAAGAAGGGCATGTCCGCAGATGGTGGCGCAACAGGAGCGTCCGAGCCCAGGTGGGATGAGGAAAGCATCCAGGTGGCAGGAAGTGAGAGCCCCCCTGAGCACCCAGTGGGGGTCCTGGAACAAGAGGCAGACCCAAAGAGGGAAAGGCAGCTGCTGTGCAGAGGCGGCAGTAGAGAGGGGGGACCTGTTTCCTAAATAGACACCGGCCAAGGAAGTAAAGATGGGAGCCAGACTGCTCACCGTCAGAAAAGAAGGAAGTAGTACAGAAAAGAAGAAAACTAGAAGAAACCCCATGATGACTGTAAAACACTGCCTTCCAATTTGTTACTATTTACTTTTTCTTTTTTTAGAGCTAGGTCTCTGTTGTCCAGGCTGGAGTGCAGTGGCACCATCACAGCTCACTGCAGCCTTCTCCCGGGCTCAAGCAATCCTCCCGCCTCAGCCTCCCAAGTAGCTGGGACTACAGGCGTGTGCTGCCATGCCTAAGTAATTTTTAATTTTTTTTGTAGAGATAGGGTCTCACTATGTTGCCCAGAGTGGTCTTGAACTCCTGGCCTCAAGTTATCCTCCCACCTCGGCCTTCTAGAGTAATGCAGGGATGGGCTGAGCGTGGTGGCTCACACTGTGTCCGGAATTGGTGGGTTCTTGGTCTCACTGACCAAGAATGAAGCCGTGGACCCTCGTGGCGAGTATTACAGTTCTTAAAGATGGTGTATCCGGAGTTTGTTCCTTCAGACATTCAGATATGTCTAGAGCTTCTTCCTTCTGGTGGGTTCGTGATCCCGCTGTCAGGAGTCAAGACGCAGACCTTCGTGGTGAGTGTTATCTCTCATAAGCAGCACATCTGGAGTTGTTCGTTCGTCCCGGTGGGTTCGTGGTCTCGTTAGCTTCAGGAGCGAAGCCGCAGACCTTCGTGGTGAGTGTTACAGCTCATAAAGGCAGCGTGGGCCCAAAGAGTGAGCAGCCTCAAGATTTATTGCAAAGAGTGAAAGAACAAAGGTTCCACAGTGTGGAAGGGGACCCCAGCCGGTTGCCTCCGGCTGGCTGGGATAGCCTGCTTTTATTCCCCATCTACATCCTGCTGATTGGTCCATTTTACAGAGAGTTGATTGGTCCATTTTGACAGAGTGCTGACTGGTGCGTTTACAATCCTTGAGCTAGACACTGAGCTAGAGGGAAAAGTTCTCCAAGTCCCCACTAGGTTAGCTAGACAGAGTTAGCTAGATACAGAGTACCAATTGGTGTATTTACAAACCTTGAGCTAGACACAGAGTACTGATTGGTGTATCTACAAAACCTGAGCTAGACACAGTGCTGATTGGTGTATTTACCATCCTCTAGCTAGACATAAAAGTTCTCCAAGTCCCCATCCGGCTCAGGAGCCCAGCTGGCTTCACCTACTGGAGCCTGCACGGGGGCTGCAGGCGGAGCTGCCCGCCAGTCCCGAGCCACGCCCGCACTCCTCAGCCCTTGGGCTGTCGATGGGACTGGCCGCCAGGGAGCTGGGGGCAGCACCCGTCGGGGAGGCTCAGGCCACGCGGGAGTCTACCGCAGGGTGGGGAGCTCAGACATGGCGGGTTGCAGGTCCCGAGCCCTGCCCCACAGGGAGGCAGCTAAGGCTCTGTGAGAATTTGAGTGCCGCGCCGGCCAGTCGGCCGGCCGGCACTGCTGCGGGACCCAGCGCAACCTCCACAGCTGCTGGCCCGGGTGCTAAGCCCCTCACTGCCTTGGGCTGGTAGCACCAGCTGGCCGCTCCGTGTGCGGGGCCCGCCGGAACTCACCCTGGCCCGCGAGCACAGCCCCGGTTCCCGCCCGCCCTTCTCTCTCTACACCTCCCCGCAAGCAGAGGGAGGCGGCTCCGGCCTCAGCCAGCCCAGAGAGGGGCTCCCACTGTGCCGTGGCAGACTGAAGGGCTCCTCAAGCGCCACTAGAATGGACACCAAGGCCGAGGAGGCGCTGAGAGTGAGGACTGCTAGCACATTGTCACCTCTCAACTCCTGTAATCCCAGCACTTTGGGAGGCCAAGGTGGGTGGATCACAAGGTCAGGAGATCCAGACGATCCTGTCTAACACGGTGAAACTCTGCCTCCACTAAAAATAAAAAAAATTGGCCGGGCATGGTGGCCAGCCTACCGCTGCTCCCCCATTCCCTGCCCCCCCCAAAAAAAGAGTAGTGCAGGGATTACAGATGTGGGCCATGGTGCCCAGTCCCCAAATTCTTTATATTTTTATTTTTGAGATGGAGTTTTGCTCTTGTTGCCCAGGCTGGAGTGCAATGGTGCAATCTTGGCTCACTGCAATCTCCACATCCTGGGTTCAAGAGTCTCGTGCCTCAGCCTCCTGAGTAGCTGGGATTACAGGCGCCTGCTACCATGCCCAGCTGATTTTTTTCTATTTTTATTAGAGATGAGGTTTTGCCATGTTGGCCATGCTGGTCTCAAACTCCTGACCTCAGGTGATCTGCCCACCTCGGCCTCCCAAAGTGCTGGGATTATAGGCGTGAGCCACTGCGCCTGGCCCCAAATTCTTTATTGAGAGGTGGAACTGATGACTTCCTTGTGCCTTCCTCTCTGCCCCTGTGTCTGAGCTTATAACTGTTTGAGCAGTAATGTATGGCAGAGATCATTCTGTGCCAGCTTCCAGGGCCAGGCCTCTCTCTGGGGACCTGTCCTTGGACCCAGCCACCATGATGTGAGGAAGCCCATGCCAGGGACGCATGGGTGTTCCAGTCACAGCCCAGCTGAGGCTCTGGCTGACAGGCAGCATCAGCTACCACAGGGTGGGTGAAAGGCTCTGACCTTGTTCCCCAGCCAACGAGTCACCTCCTGTGTCCAGCCACCCCCAGGCTTTGAGTCCTTTCAGCAAAGGCTCTAGATACTGTGGAGCAAAGACAAAGACCCCACAGTGCCATCCAAATTCCTGACAATCTGTCAGCAGAATAAAATGGCCGTGCCTCATGTCTGTCAGTTTGGTGTGGTTACTAGAACAACTGAAATTAGAGATGTCAGTGTGAACTCATGGATTTCAATACAGAAAGACACAGAACAGAGAGATAAATGGTGTATGTATGTATCCATGTACATGTGTTCATATTTCCAAGTTCTGACAGCTCAGAGGGCCTGTGTGGGAGCAGTGACTCTCCACCTAGCCCCCAGAACTTAGCCTCTAAATATCATTTCCACTAAAAGGAACCATTTCCCACCATAAAGATCCAGATTAAGAGCCACAAACGGGCTGGGTGCGGTGGCTCACGCCTGTAATCCCAACACTTTGGGAGGCCGAGGCGGGTGGGTCACAAGGTCAGGAGATTGAGACCATCCTGGCTAACACAGTGAAACCCTGTCTCTACTAAAAATACAAAAAATTAGCCGAGTGTGTTGGCGGGCACCTGTAGTCCCAGCTACTCAGGAGTCTGAGGTAGGAGAATGGCAAGAACCTGGGAGGCAGAGCTTGCAGTGAGCCAAGATCATGCCACTGCACTCCAGCCTGGGCGACAGAGCTAGACTCCGTCTCACAAAAAAAAAAAGAAAAAAAAAAAAAAAGCCACAAACTGGACCCATCTGCAACAAACAGCTTATTTGGACAAACACCTAGGCTTGAACTGGGTCTAAGGATTGGGTGCTGTTTCTACATCCATGTTAATTTCCTGACTTTGCAGGTGGTATTGTGTTATGTAGGACAATGTCCTTGTTTGTGGGAAATTCATGCCTCACACCACAGAGGGTCTATGTGTTCAAAACAACCTTGGGAAAATAGAAAGAAAACAGAAACAGAGACCACCTGGGGGGTGAGCTGCAAATAGAACCCAGAGGCCTTGTGTGTTGAGGACACTTCATCTAAATTCACTCTGTGGACTTAAAATGTACATTTGTAAGACATTTTTACAGTCTAAAAATCCTCAAGTTATTTTTAAGACCCTTCAGACCTGATGAATTAGTTATGTGGCACCCACGCTGAAGTAGGAACCCTGGGGATTGCAAACGTTCATCCAGACCCCTTAGCAGGTGAGGTCAGAGGACAGGAGCACAGATGGCCGAGCTGGCTGGGGGTGGCTTACCCCGGCGCAGGCTTCTTCTGCGGGAGGCGGCTGGGCGGCTGTGGGGGCAGAGGTGGGGGCCTGCTCTGCGAGATCCCAGGCGGAGTAGGCTTGCTCGGCTGGCTCAAGGCTTCCAACACACTAGGTGTCTTGGCAACAGGAGGGGGCGGTGTGGGGGTCAGGGGATCTGTGGAGGAAAAGGACAGACGTGCAGAGGGTCAGCTGCAAGGCTTCCCACTCAGGCCTCCTCACTGGAGGCTTTTCTAAGAAGGGCTTCATTTTTCTATTGCTATTTCCTAAGGAAAAACCTACTGCTATTTCCTTGCCGGTTTTCAGAAAACTATTTGCAGGGAGTCCTTTCCAAACTAATAAGGAAGCTGCGAGCCTAAAGTTAGGATGACAATTTTTCTCTTAGCCCGTGAGTGAGTATTTTCTCAGCTAGAACTCCATGTGGGAAAGCCAGCAGTTTCCTGCCCTCGACTCTAAGACCCAACCGCAGGAGGCCGGGGCCCTCAGCTCTGCCTGGGGAAGCAGGGCCTGCTTTGCACATCGACTGACCTGTGGCCAAAGGGATGAGGCCCTACCCACTTCATCGGGCTGCTGGGCAGGGTGGATCTGAGGAGAGATGGGCGCTACTAACTTAGTAACGGCTCCTCAGTCTGCAGAGTGGGTGCAGAGCTTTATTAGTGTCTATGTTTTACAGACAAGGAGGCTGAGGCCCACAGAGGGGAAGAGCTCTTGTCAAGGGTGGCAGAGTTGGTAAGACCTGGAGGGAGGCTGTGAGCCCAATTCTCCTTCCTCTGTCTCTCCTCCCCCGATGGGTGTTAAGCGCTCTCTCAATGTCAGGCTTATCATCCTGGGCCTCAGGATGGGTGGCCTCTGCCAGGAAAGAACGTATAAGGCGCTGGGTTTCCCTCTGCCAGGAAAAGCCAGGAAGAATGAGGCCTTCAGCTAAACAAAGAGAAACCTGGGGTGGGGAAAAATGAAGGGATCCAACTTATGATCTTCCTTTTTTCATTATTGTTTCCTCTTTCCAATTTAAAGGAAAAGTCAAAAGGCTGACTCTAGCACACACATGCAGTCCCAGGGCCACCAGATGGAGAGGCAGGAAGGTGGGCCTAGCCTTCTGTGTGTTCGTCTCGGAAACCTTTGAAGACCCTCCCAGATCCACTGCTCCCGGCTCTGCCGCCAGCACATGCACACATGGCACTGACTCTAGCTGGGGCTGGGCTGCTTTTAATTTTAACTTATTCTAAGGAAGTCACGAGCACCTCGGCTCAGCTCTGGAAGCAGCGAAGCCCAGAGATGCTGGACTCCCCACTCCAGGGCTGCTGCAGCAGGAGGCGGGACAGCATCCAGGGCTCGTTTCACTGATCCAGTGAAAAAAGATGCTCTAGTTCTGCACACTGGAGAAAAACTTCTTCCTAAAAACCTCCTCTTGCTTCTCTCACCAAGGGTTTCAGGACTTTCAACCACATGTTGGCATTAAAGAAAACATGTCAGGCTGGGCGTGGTGGCCCACACCTGTAATCCCAGTACTTTGGGAGGACGAGGCAGGTGGGTCACTTGAGCCCAGGAATTTGAGCCTGGGCAACATAGCAAAACCCTGTCTCTACAAAAAAATACAAAAATTAGCTGGGCATGGTGGCTTGCACCAATAATGCCAGCTACTCAGGAGGCTAAGGCAGGAGGATCGCTTGAGCCCAGGAGTTGGAGGCTGCAGTGAGCCATGACTGTGCCACTGCACTTGCACCAATAATCCCAGCTGCTCAGGAGGCTAAGGCAAGAGGATCGCTTGAGCCCAGGAGTTGGAGGCTGCAGTGAGCCATGATTGTGCCACTGCACTCCAGCTGGGCATGGTGGCTCATGCCTGTAATCCCAGCACTTTGGGAGGCTGAGGCAGGTGGATCACCTGAGATCAGAAGTTTGAGACTAGGCTGGCCAACATGGCAAAACTCTGTCTCTACTAAAAATATACACACACACACAAAAATTAGCTGGGCATGGTGGCAGGCTCCTGTAATACCAGCTACTTGGGAGGCTGAGGCAGGAGAATCTCTTGAACATGGGAGGTGGAGGTTGCAGCGAGCCAAGATTGTGCCATTGCACTCCAGTCTGGGTGATGGAGTAAGACTCTGTCTCAAAAAAAAAAAAAAAAAAAAAAGAAAAAGAAAAGAAAAGAAAAACAAAAAGCCAGATTCTAATCCAAGTGACTGTCCCAAAATATTGAAGATCACCAAATAGCCCAAGGAAAAAGAAACCCTGGGGTACTGGGTAAAGGAGGAAATGTTGCTGAAATGCTTTGGGAGACAGAGGAAGGCAGTGAGGAAGCTACTTGGTGGTGCAGTGTGGGGACAGGCAGGGGTTTGCAGCTGTGATGGAGGAGGCCGGGGGAGCTGGGAGCCCTGCACAGGAGCCACAGGGGGCCATACAACACGGGGCACTTGGCATGTGTCTGTGCCGGCGGCTGTGTGGCTCCATAGAGCACCCCCCGCCATCCAGATCTACAAAGCCCACAAGCAAGAAAGGAAAAAGGAAAAAAACGTACTGGTAGATGTCACGCGAAGAGGGGGCAGCGGTGGATGGACAGCTGGCGGATCTGACGAAGATCGCTGCCGGCTTCCACCGTCCACACTTACAGAGTTTGTCTTCCACAGGGTGTTAGCAGAGGAGGCTGTCTGAACTGAACCCACACGCATGCACACAGACGCATGCATGCACACATACACGTGCACACACAGAACAAAAACAGAAACAGAACACTGCGTTATTGATCCTCCCCCTTATGAAATGGTCAGTATGACCCTTCTACCTAGAACCCTCAACTCTTTTACTCCTGTCTCTGGCACATGGAAGATAGACACTGATACCCACTAAACCAAAGACGCTTCAAGGACTGTTCTCAGCTGGTTTTCTCAATCCATGAAATTTAAAAATTCCTGAGTTTATTTCTCAAATATCAGTATCATTTGAAGAAGGAAATAAACAGCCACAATGCTCTCTTGCGAACACTGCACTTGGAGCTTCTGGAACTTCTGCTCCTCTCCACCCTCCCATCGAGTCCTTCCCATGGGCCGTGGGAGTCACCACCATGTGAAGAGGAGTACCATGTGCCCAGCTGGCACAGGTGGAGGGCAGAGTGCAAATCAGACACTAGAGGAGGGGCTCTCTCTCCCTCCCTCCCGCAAACATATTTCTGGCTGGAAGCAGACACAGATGACACCAATCAGGTTCAGGTGACCCACAAAAGAGATGGCATTTCCCAGGTCACAAGCCCTTCTTCTGCCTGACAAACCTGCAAGCTCAGGTGCACGGGGCCCAGGTGCCAGGTGTGACTCCATGTTGGAGGCTGTGCACAGCCCGTAGGGCAAAGGCTGGGCCTAGAAATGGGCCAGGCCACTGGGTCCAGAGGAAGCCTTCGAGCTCCTCCCATGGGGAGCCAGGTCTGTCCCAAGTGCAAGGCTGACACTGTCAACCCTTTGCTATTTAGTTGCATGTGAGAATTCCACCCAAGACCATGTGTGGGCCACACAGAGAATGGGGGAGACAGCAGGTAAGGGGTATGACCTACATCACTGGAAGAAATGAAGCTAGGGACAGGAATGGCAAAAATAAAAGGGGGAAAAATTCAAAACCCTCGAATTCCAAGACTTCGAGAAACCAGGAGATTAAGAGTTTACCCCTCCATGACCCAGTGGAACAAAATCAAATCTTTCCTCGCATGACATACACAGCCAGCAAAAGCCACTGCTGAGAAGGAGGATGATCAAAGTCATCTTGATTGTGGGCTGTAGAAAATTCATGCCTGCCCGCAGGATCTGGGAGAGGCGGGAAGAAAGCCGCACCCACCCTGGGCCCTGACCAGCCATCCTCGGGGTTTGACAGGAAGGAGGTGCGACTGTGTGGCTTCACCTTGTAGCTGCCTTCCGTGCTCAGGGACATCCTCATCAAACCAGGGATGGATGCGGTCTGGGATGTAGGGTGTGTGGGGACAGCAAGCAGCTGGCTTCTGGGCCTGCCTGGGGGAAAGGCCTGCTCTCAGCAGGTTTGTTCTTGGGGGTATGACTCAGTGACTCACACGACAGGTTCACTGTCACTTCTCTGGGCCTCCCTGAGTGACAGGGGCAGAGCCATGTAAGGGTCTGAGAGACACCCAGGACAGCAGGGAAGACGGGCCCAGCCGCACAGGCGAGTGTATGTGCAGCACAAAGTTGCAGCTGTCTGCTCAGCCCTGGGCCAGGTCTCCTGGCCTCAGCCACCCTCACACACCAACCCACCTTGCCCAGCTAGCAGCTACCGCATAAGGACAGTTCGGGATGTATTCGGGGGCGTGGGCTCCACTCCATCAGCGGCTCACAGCGGTCACAGCGCCTGGATACATGCTCTGTGCAGACTCTTGTCCTTCCTGGGCCTCCCTCCTCCCATCAAAGCCTCAGCAGCCCCCTTCATGTGGGAAACTCTCTGAAGGCCACAGTGATGACTGGAGCTCAGCCCAGAGCTGAGCAGGTCACTCGCCAGACCTGCCTTCAAGGAGCACCATAGCCAGCTGCTCTTCAGGAAGGACAAATTACTTAACTTTTGGGAGCTTTGGTTTACGTATTTCCAGAAACAGAAAGTGTCACCTGTTGAGTCAAACCCTCCAGGTTATAGCTGAGGTAAGAAGAGCAAGCTTTTTGCCCTAAGACACTGGTAGGACCACAGGGCTGGTTTTGTATTTTAGAATTAGGCCAAGCACTGTTCCCCAAATCAGTAGCATTTTATCCTTCATTTTATGGGGATCACTGGTAAGAAGTAATCGCAGGGGCCATGAACTGGACCAGATGAAGGCAGAAGAGAAATAAAAAGGAAAGAACGAAGGCCTGGGAGGGAGAGTGGAGGAAGGTAAACAGAAGGTCGCAGAGGGCAGACCTGCAGGAGTGTGTCTTTCGGCCCAGCCCTGGGAGTTCAGGTGGCCACCTCAGGCTGCCCTGGGGGAGTTCCCATGTTACCCAAGCCAGGCAGATGCCACAACTCTGCCCAGAATCAGAGTCAAATCAAGAGACTCTACCACCATCTGGCCTGATAAGAATGATGGAATCCCTTTAGGAAGCAAACAGAAAATAACTACAAAACAGAAGAGCCCAAAGGTCACTGAGTTGGAGGCAGGGCAGCTGCAAACTGCCCAAACCACAAAACAAGACCCTCTATAAATTCACAGGGATGACTGACAGCGTCATACCTTTGCCAACATTCCGTGGAGGAAGAGGCGGGGCGCTGGTGGTGCTGGGGGCTGCCGGCTGGGCAGGAGGTGGGCTGCCACTCAGGATGGCTCCATAGGTCTCATTCTGCAAGATGCCGGGCATGAAAGCCCTCTGCTTGTCCTTGGCAAGGTTTGCAGCATCTCTTGCCAAAGATACAGCATTAGACTGAAGCTGGTTGGAGCCCAGCTGGTAGAAGCTGATGGGCCGGTCTTCTCGCCGGTTGGGACTGGGCTGCAGGAGAACATCAGGGCAGAGGCGTGAGACAGAAATGATGCTCCTGGTGATGACATTCAACACAGGGCTGAAAACGTCACTGACACCAGCTCTGCTGGGCTTGGTACCATTTGAGCTCTCATCTGTTGCCTGGGAGCCACAAGTTGCATGAGAGCTGTAAGAGTGAAAACTCACTCCTTGTGTCTCGTGAAGGAAACACACATTGATATGGTTTGGCTTTGTGTCCCCACCCAAATCTCATCTTGAATTGTAATCTTCACGTGTCGCGAGAAGAAGGTGACTAGATTGTGGCAGTGGTTCCTCCCTGCTGTTCTTGTGATAGTGAGCTCCCACAAGACCTAACGGTTTGATAAGGCTGTCACTTGCTCTTTCTCCTGCCACCCTATGAAGAGGTGCCTGCTTCCCCTTCTGCCGTGACTGTAATGTTTCCTGAGGCCTCCCAGCCATGTGGAAGTGTGAGTGAATTAAACCTCTTTCTAAATTACCCAGTCTCAGGTATTTCTTTATAGCAGTGTAAGAACAGACTAGTATATACACACACACACCAAAAAAGCTGTGAATTACAAGTTAAAATTCTCCATTCTGTGATGGATTTAAAATATAAGCTATTTATCTTATCAGCCGAAGTTATCTCAACCTAAGTCAGCATTTTTCCTGAAGTTCCCCTTCCTAAACATGCCTTCTTATGTTACCCCACAGGGTAGCCAGCTCTGGCCAGCCCGCTGCAATCAATCTCCAACAGCTATATGGCTCATTCAGCAGAAATCAGTGTTTTCTTCCCATATGAACAGGAGCTCCTGAGATTCCTCCAAATCAGGGTTAACAAACAGTGGCCTATGGGCTGCCACCTGTTTTTTGTCGGTAAAATTTTATTGGAACATAGCCATGTCCTGTCATTTAGATACTAAGGCTGCTTTTGAGCCATCCTGGCAGAGCTAAGTAATTATAACATGGACTGTGACACTTTAGGCCCACAGAGCCTAAAATATTTACTATCAGGCCCTTTAACAATTTGGCCACCCCTGCTCCCGCTGAAGGTAACGTGCTTTTTTTTTTTTTTGAAGAGAGTCTCACTCTGTGGCCCAGGCTGGAGTGCAGTGGCGCAATGTCGGCTCACTGCAAGCTCTGCCTCTCAGGTTCATGCCATTCTCCTGCCTCAGCCTCCCAAGCAGCTGGGACTACAGGCGCCCCCCTACCACGCCCGGCTAATTTTTTTATATTTTTAGTAGAGACAGGGTTTCACCATGTTAGCCAGGATGGTCTCAATCTCCTGACCTCGTGATCCGCCTGCCTCAGCCTCCCAAAGTGCTGGGATCACAGGTGTGAGCCACTGCGCCCAGCTGGTCATGCGCTTTCTTGGAAGTGAATGCATGGAATAATGACTCAGGTAACTTAGATCTAACTTCTATTTCAAATGCCAGCTTCATTAAACTACATATGATGGTGAGCAAATGACTCACCTTGCTGACCACATTCTCACCTGTTCTCTGGATATGGCGAGTGCTTTTCTAGCACAATGCCAGGTGCCTATCAGGTGCTCAGTGTGAACGGCGGCAGCCCTGCCTCTCCCTCACATGACCACCAACCCATTCTAGGTTCGGGACAAACCAACGCTTCAAACCCAGCTCAGGTGTGCAGAACTAAGCACCCAGTGGTTCTTCACACATATTTCTAAATTGCAAAGCCCACGGGTGAAAGGATAAACAGTCCCTGCTGCTGTCTGCTGAGAATCAGGTGAGCAGTGTGGATGAGTCTTAGGACTCCACACCAGCCTCTGCTCTTGTGCTTTTCCTTGGACTATGCAACCTGCTTCATCATTGCTCATAAAACGGGAACGTGGCGTCCGATTGCTTGATGAAGAGGCACGCTGGGGCAGACTGCTTCCAACTTGTAAGGCAGGTTAAGTATGAAATCAGTCGACTCTTCTTGCTTTGACACTGTTTTGTACCTAACTCAGTGAAGTAATTTCTTATTCTGTATTCTAGGAAGCAGTAAGTATGGATGTTAACTCTATGAGCAAAGACAATCCAACAGGTTTCAGAAATGCCTTCTGGTTACCTACTGACCTATCCGTCCATCTATCTAATTAGATATCCTCAATACACATCAGAACATTAATGCATTACAGAAAATTAAAAAAAAAAAAAAAAAAAAAGGCCAAACCATGAAAATGTGTTTAATGTAGCATTTGCCACTAATTCAGCACAGAGCACATTCCAGGCACGCCTCGAAGTACCATGCTGAAGGACAGATGGAAGTGGGTCACAGCTAGGAGTCAGGGCTTTGGGTCAGACGACCTAAGTCTGACTCTCAGCTCCGAGTCCTGCGTGAAGGCAGCAACCTTCCTGGGCATCACCCCCCGTGTGTGAAGCAGCGAGTATGGTAAAAAGGGAGCTGGAGGAGGAGGCAAGAGCCTTTGTGCAGTCCCAAGGCTGCCTCTAAATAGCTGCTTCACTTTGGCCAAGTCAACTTTTCTCTTGAGGCTTCAATATCCCAAACTGATAAATGAAAGGGTTGGACCCAGTGAGCTCTACAGGTCGTCTGATGATTTCAGTTGATGTTTTTTAAGATCAACCAGGAGAATGTGATCACCTAGACTGGGAGAAATCTGGTCTTTATGACGTGACTCCATCGCAAGGGAGTTTCCTCTAAACCCACTGGAATCAACCCCCCCGCCCCCTCCCCCCCCCCACCCCTTTCCTTTGTAGCAAAAGGCTGCCTGTAAGTACATAATTAGCCATTCCTTTAAATTAATGGGTGCAGGAGCTGGGAGACGGGAGATGGTAATGGGAAGGGTAAAACCAAGAGCCTACTGAGATTAATGAAAGCAAAAAGCAAGCTACATTTTCATTTCTATAAAACAGCTTTCTGCCTTAATTATAGATTAGGACCCACATTATTCTGGATGAAGCTGATCAAAACTCTTAATGGTTAGCAACCTGGCACTGACCTGCAATTTCTCATCCATGTCGTCATCACTTTCATCCAGGTCTTCGTGGAGTAGTCGCCATTCATATTCAACATGAACGTGAGAATTAAATCTTCCAGATAAGGCTTGGGTCAGCTGAGAGAACAGAGGGATGGTCAGTGCTGCTGCTCATACACTCGGCCATGCACCTGGACCCACTGAGGTGTGCAAACAGGAGGCCTGCCTTGTAGTTCAAGGCAAATTCATGGAAATCTCTGGGCCTCAGGTAAAGCCCCCGCCCCTCTGCCTAATTCACAGGGTAACCTTGAAACTCAAAGCTGGTATGTCCCAGCAAAGGCTTTGTAAACTGTATTAGTTTTTAGCCACAGTTCCTGGCTTGTAACTCTCAAAGCTCTTGCTGCAGTCTTTGGTTATAACGTGGGGTGTTAGGCCTCAGGAGACAGAATCTCTTTGAACTTCTCCTGCCCCAAGGCAGGACTCTAATCTTCCACCACTTTTCTGACTGTGGGTCTTAAGACCCTCCCCAGAGAGGGTCTCACCATATATCCTGGGGGAAGAGATGCTGACATCATGAAGCTTCCATAAAACTCCAAGAGGACTGGGTTCTTGAGCTTCACAGAGGGTCCTGGAGGGTGGTGCCCGGGGAGGGGATGGAACCTCCGCGTCCCTTCCCCCACACCTTGCCCTACGCGCCTCTCTATCTGTATGCTTTATAATAAACCAGTAAACACAAGTGTCTCCTTGAGTTCTATGGGCCACTCCAGCAAATTATTCGAACCCAAAGAGGGGGCTGTGGGAACCCCCACTTGAAGCCGGTCGGTCAGAAGTTCTGGAGGTTGATTTCCGACTAGTGTCTGGGTTGGGAGACAGTCTTGGGGACTGAGCCCCCAGTCTGTGGGATCTGACACTACCTCAGGTAGACAATGTCTAATTGAACTGGAGGACAGCCAGCTGGTGTCTGCTGCTTGTGAAACCGCCTTTTCAAGAACATGGTTGTGATAAAAGTCTAGCATGGCTGACTCCATCTTGCTTCTGGCCTCACAGGCTGGCTGTCCTCCCTTACTCCTGGGCAGACCAAGCTAACCATGGGAAGAATTTAGTTTGTGGTGTAAGTTTGAAACAAGGATGGTAATAGTCCCTCCCTAAAACTGACTCAATTTTTTTATTATACTTTAAGTTCTAGGGTACATGTGCACAAGGTGCAGGTTTGTTACATATGTATCCATGTGCCATGTTCCTATGCTGCACCCATTAACTGTCATTTACATTAGGTATATCTCCTAATGCTATCCCTTCCCCATTCCCCCACCCCACGACAGGCCCCACTGTGTGATGTTCCCCACCCTGTGTCCAAGTGTTCTCACTGTTCAATTCTCACCTATGAGTGAGAACATGTGGTGTTTGGTTTTCTGTCCTTGCGATAATTTGCTCAGAATGATGGTTTCCAGCTGCATCCATGTCCCTACAGAGGACATGAACTCATCCCTTTGTGTGGCTGCATAGTATTGCACGGTGTATATGTGCCACATTTTCTTAAACCAGTCTGTCACTGATGGACATCTGGATTGGTTCCAAGTCTTTGCGATTGTGAAGAGTGCCGCAATAAACATATGTGTGCATGTGAAAACAAGAAAACTCTGTTCTTGTTAGGCAGCTTGGAAGTGCCTTTGGAAGACTAATGAAAGGCCTCAAGATGAGGATTATGGGAGGGGTCTGAATTCTGCTAAAATGTAGGTGCAGCTTGCCTCTCTACTAATGTAATTGTTTACCATCCAGTGGAGTGGCTCACACCTGTAATCCCAGCATTTTGGGAGGCCGAGGCAGGAGGACTGCTTGAGCCAGGAGTTTGAGACCAGCCCAGGCAACATAGCGAGACCCCACCACTACAAAAAATTTAAAAACTTATTTAGCCAGGCGTGGTGGCATGCATCAGTAATCTCAGCTGCTCGGGAGGCTGAGGTGAGAGGATGGCTTAAGCTCAGGAGTTTGAGGCTGTCTATGAGCACACCATTGCACTCCAACCTGGGCAACGGAGACACACTGTCTTTTAAAAAAAATTGTTTACTGCACCTGAGGCCACGATATTTGTGACTTCCCCAACTGATCCTATAGATAACATATCCTAAGATTGATCTTTTGAGATATTTTTTCAGACTTTTGCATCCTGGTGACCAACTGACTCCACCGAACCTGACTCATGCATGACTCAACCAGTCCCGTGGCCCCCACTGAGATGATATGCAGTGGCCAAGGGCTGTTTCTCACACTTGTATGATTTCACTCCCAACCAATCAGCAGCACCCATTTCCTAGCCCCCTTGCCCATCCAACTATCCCTGAAAAACCCTCACCTCTGAGCCTTTGCAGGGACACAGTTGAGTAATAACTCCTATCCTTCCACTGCTCAGCCAGCTTGCCATAATTCAACTCTTTCTCTATTGCAATAACACTGTCTTGTGAATTGGGTTTATGCAGCAGGCAAGACAAACCTGTCAGATGACTACACTTGGTGTAGGGTGGGGGGAGCCCCACACCTTTGGTCACAGCAGTCTGCTTCTGAATTGCTCGTTGTGACAACAGTGTAAGCATAGAGAAAAAACAGGGCTAGAGAGCTTTCCCCAAAACAACAGGCAAAGGATATTTGAGATCTAAAGGATGCTGATCAGCCTGCAAGTATCCACATTCCATACGGGAGAAAGCTCAACCCCAGGAGAACGAATGTGCTCATTCACTGTAAACCCAGCCTTTTCAAGCAGGATGAGAGAATTAAACGCTGTAGAAAATGATCTAAGTGGCTATTTTCTCAGTTCTCTCAAGGAAGGTAGATAGCTAGTTCCATTCTACATGTGCAGAAGAGAAGTTAATTCATTACACACTATGGGTGTCTTAGAACCTCAGGGCTTAATTTCCCTCATAACCAGATAGTAGCTACATGACCCTGGGCAAGTCACTTAACTTTTCTGTGCCTGTTTCCTTATCTGCAAAATGAGGACAACGGCAGAAACTAATTTGTAAGGTAGTTATGAAGATTAAATGAGCTAGGTCAGGTGCAGTGGCTCACGCCTATAATCCCAGCACTTCGGGAGGCCAAGGCAGGTGGACTGCTTAAGATCAGGAGTTCAAGACCAGCCTGACCAACATGGTGAAATCCCGTATCTATTAAAAATACAAAAATTAGCTGGGCGTGGTGGCAGTTACCTGTAATCCCAGTTACTCGGGAGGTTGAAGCAGAAGAATTGCTTAACCTGGGAGGCGGAGGTTGCAGTGAACCGAGATCACGTCACTGCACTCCAGCCTGGGCGACAGAGTAAGACTCCATTTCAAAAACAAAACAAAAAACAAAACAAAACAAAAACAAATTAAATGAGCTAGTGGATGTACAGTGCTTAGAAAGAGGACCTGTTACTTATCTTACACTTGTATAGCATTTATTATTAATAGTTCTTTTTTTTTCTCCCCCAGCCTGGTGCACATTGGCATAATCATGGCTCACTGTAGCCTTGAACTCCTGAGCTCAAGTCGATTCTCCCACCTCAGCTTCCCAAGCAGCTGGGAGTACAGGTGCACACCACCACACCCAGCTAATTTGAAACTTTTTTGTGGAGATGGCATTTTGGTCTGTTGCCCAGGCAGGAGTGCAGTGGCGCCATTATGGCTCACTGTAGCTTTGAACTCCTGGTCTCAAAGTGATCCTCCTACCTTAGCCTCCTGGGTAACTGGGGCTACAGGCATGCTCCACCATGCCTTGCTAATTTTTTTACCCATCTGCAAAGATAGTCTCACTATGTTGCAGGGCTGGTCTCGAATTCCTGGCCTCAAGCAGCCATCATCCCCTGCCTCAGCCTCCCAAAGCTTTGGGATTACAGGCCTGAGTCACTGTGCTCAGCCTTAATAGTTCTATTTACTGAGTGCCGTGTGCCAACTGCATTACAGCATTTGATAATAATTCTCACGACTGTATGTACTGGTGTAACTGACCGCACTTTAGAAATAAGGAAACAGCCTAGGAGAGTTTCCTTCCAAAGCCAAGTGGAGGAGCCCACGGCAAGGCCAGTGCTGCCTGGCCTGGTGGGCTCTTTCTACTGTCTACACGGTCTACACTGAACAGGAAAAGATAGTGTCGAGCAACCCACACGATCTGGGGCTGAGGAACAAAGAAAGGAGGTTGGCCTTGATGTCCAGCAAAGTAAACAGCTTATGGAGGCCAGAGAACAGGCCCTTGTGGCGGCCTTGGGCCTCTGCTCCAGTTGTCCCACCACATCAGTGATGTTACCAACACGGCCAACCAGCCAACACTGACTCACACCCCAAGTCTCACTACGAGGGGGTGGGTCCCCCTAGGTTTCCCTATATACTCCCTAGCATGCTTTCTCCAAGGCAGGCTGATTCTGGGCTCATCCCACCAGAAATGCTGAGCTCTGCTCAGGACACTAGTTCACAGCAAACCCTGCCCAAGGAGGACGGGCTTGGCTCCCTGTCCCGTGACAGGTGCCCCACTCCGTCCTTGTGGCGGGAGACTCACCAGCTCCTCACAGTGCTCGTGCTTGAGGCGCTTGGCAATGTCCAGCGGAGTCTCTCCTGACTCGTTTGCTAAAAGTCAAGGGCGAGCAAAGGAGGCGTTAAGGCAAAACCCAGCAAAGGTATGACATCCAGGACATTTTTAAAAGGAACAGAAAGGCAGCACTAAATTACATTGGGCCTGGTTAATGAAATCCACAGTGAGTTTGACCTAGTTGAGGCTGAATGTATCTTGTAATTGTATAGAACTGCAGCTAAATACAGAAGGTAAAACTTTAAAAGACAAAGTTTGAACTAATCAAAAAACTAAAACTGGCCAGGCACAGTGGCTCATGTCTGTAATCCCAGCACTTTGGGAGGCAGAGGTGGGTGGATCATTTGAGGTCAGGAGTTGGAGACCATTCTGGCCAACATGGTGAAACCCCATCTCTACTAAAAATATAAAGATTAGCCAGGCATGGTGGTGCGTCTGTGGTTTTAGCTACTCAGGAGCCTGTGGGTGCAGTGAGCCGAGATCGCGCCACTGCACTCTAGCCTTGGTGACAGAGTAAGACTCTGTCTTAAAAAGAAAAAACAAACAAACCCAAAAACAAACACTGAAACTGTTGAGGAAGCCACCTAATTAAAATCCACATCCAAACTGTAAGTCATTGAATAAAGCGATTCATCATAAACCTCTAACGAAAAGCACTGCTAACCTAGTTCCATGCACTGGAATATAATAAAGTTTTACACCTTCTCTCAAGCAGTCTATAACCTTGAAAGTATATACTTTTTTTTTTTTTTTTGAGACAGAGTCTGGCTCTGTCACCAGGCTGGAGTGCAATGGCGCAATCTCAGCTCACTGCAACCTCCACCTCCCGGGTTCAAGCAATTCTCCTGCCTCAGCCTCCCAAGTAGCTGGGCCAATAGGCGCATGACACCACGCCCAGCCAATTTTTGTATTTTTAGTAGAGACGGGGTTTCACCATGTTGGCCAGATGGTCTTGATCTCTTGACTTCATGATCCACCCGCCTCGGACTCACAAAGTGCTGGGATTACAGGTGTGAGCCACTGCACCCAGTCTACACTTTTTCTAAATAAGCCTCAGTCAACGAGGTCTGATTATTAGTTTTCTAATGATAAGCACGGCTCTCAGGCAGATGTGTGTCTTTTTTCTATTCTTTCCTCTTTAATAGTTCTTCAAAAATACTTCCTCCTGAGGGGTAACAACTGGATGCTCTCAAGGCACAACTGTGCCTTGGCTGTTGGCATGCCGGGGTCCTCCACAGAGGAAGGGACTGGGGCCAAGTAACAACCAGGGCCCTTCATGGAGGAAGCAGTGGTGCAAATGAAAGGACAGAGCAGTAAACAGCATCTCCCCCTATAATCCATCAAACCCAGAGCCAAGAAAGGGGCCAAGTGTGGCCTCAGGTGGGGGTGAATAGGCTCAGGGTGTGTGAACAGGTCAAAATTCCCCAACCTTGTCCAAATTCACCTGGCATTCGTGAGAGCTGCAAGACCCACCCTTTGCTTATCTTATGATCTGTAAAATGCCTATAAATGCTCCCAAAGTCTAAGTAACAGATGGTGAAAGCAGCCTCGTGGAACAGGCAGGCAGAGGCCCTTTCTCGTTAGTGGTAGGTTCTCCTTCTCCTTGGCACTAACAAGAGCCCACAGGGTTAGCCCTGTTTCCAAGGGCCGGGCTTGGGTGGCAGAGAGGAGGCAGAGGCCAGGGTGCAGCTGAGCCCACCCCCGGGGCCCGGGCCCACTCACCTATCTCGATGGAGGCCTTCCCTCGCAGGAGCAACTTGAGGCACTCGGCATTGTCGGTCAGGCAGCAGTAGTGCAGGGCCGTGCTGCCTTTCCCTGTCTGTTTATCCAGGTTCCCACTGCCCAAGCACAGGAACAGAGAGAAAGCATAGTGTGTCACAGGCCAGAGGATAAGGACTGCCCAGCAGGGAGCCTGGGGCACGTGCACAGGAGAGGCAGACAGTCCCTGAGTGAACAGTTTCCCTAAATCATTCCCAAGGTGGTGGGACCTGGCACCGTCCCTGCCTGTGTGGAGAAGCCTTAGCAGAAGGTCATCAAGGAAATAACACGATGATGGCAGAAAAGGTCAAAAGGGGAAGGGGGCATCCCTCATCCCTGCTGCTGCTGAGCATGTGGGGCCAAAGCAGAGGCAGTGCACCACCTGGGTGAACCCGGAGCCCAGCATCCTTCTCACGTCCCCCCGGCTGTGCCCAGAGGCTGCCGTGCTAGGCTGGCCAGCTGTGCTGGACGCAGGGCCTCTGGATGCCTGTGTGACTCACCCATGGGAGGATGGGGGCTGAGCTTTTCTCTATCATTATTTGATATTCCCTCCAGGAAAGGGAAAAGTCACTTTCCCAAAGCCTAGTGACTTGCCCAAAGTCACTTTCCCCAGGCTCCTCAGCCTGTTTGCCCTGGAAATACCTCTGAAAACAGGCTCAAGGGGAATCTCGAGCTTTTCAAAAGTTCTTCCAACATATCACAAGACCAGGTCATCCAAAAAAGGTGCTCAGGCTTGGCAGACATGGCACAGGCCCTCCACCCTAGCAAGCATGGCCACTGCCACTTTCTGAGGAGGGGCAGGGAGCTGTGTGCCCCTGCACAAAGTAGGGACAGAAGGGCGACCTCAGGAAGTGGCACCTGCTGCTTCCATCAGAAGGAAGCCAGTTATGTTTTCAATATAAAAAAAGGAGCTTCTTTTTCACCAAATTGGGGGCATAGGGGGGAGCTTCATTTTCAGAATTCTCCCCCACTTTTGTCCTCCTTCCACTCTGAAAAAAAGAAACTGGGACTTTCCTTCTCCTGCCCCCTGAAAATGTGCATGGAGGGAGACGCATCACGCAGCTATCAACCAAATGTTTATGGAACCCTTGCTGCGTTCTAGGAGCCAGGCTGGCACTCAGACAGAGGGCATCAGGGCAGCTTCCACCATGAATCCAGTGAACTCAGGCTCCTCAGGAAGAAGCTGCAGGTCTTGGGGCTGACCGCCCCACACTCCTCTACTTTCTGGCCATTTCTTCACGCCTCTGCTCAGAAATGGGAGGAAAAAGCAGGGGACACAAAATGCAAACTATCCCATGGCTTTTGCATTTTGGAATTTTCCATTTCCTTCGGAACAAATTTCTGGGGCTTTTAACAGCCCCTCCTCCTCCAGTACACACATGGCTCAAACCATGATCAGGGAGTGAAAATACATGTTGAGAGGTCTTGAAGTCCAGCCTTCAGCTGCCAGGCAGGTAACAGAGGACTGAAGCAATATGCACCAATCACACGGACTCCCGGATCTGTGGTAAACCACCTGTGCACATCTCTAAAGGTCATTTCTAATCAAAGCATAAAAACAGCTTCTCAACCCAAACAAAACACCCATAATCCAGTGCTCTGGTTTCTAATCTCTGGTTCAGATCATGGCTAAAGTGTGGATCCCCTCCTTGCCTGCTATCTCCCTACTGCTCAGGACACTCTGCTTGGGCAGTGTGATGACCTGGCTCACACGATGAGGTGAGGACTGCCCCTGTGCACAGAGGGTGGTCATGGGGTCCCCAAGTTCAGCAGCCATATCTACTTGGTGTCTCCCTCAGTATCAGACACTAGAAGTTGGACCCTGCAATTACCACAAAAGAGTTTCTAGAGCTTTTTTAAAGGATTACCATGGAGTACCTCACACCTGGCGTACTTTTTCTGTCTATCATTCATGTTTAGACCTGGGAAGGTTCTCTTGACAACACATCAGAAGCGATGAAGCTGCTTCTGATTCCTTCCCCAGAAATACCAAGGAGAAAACGAGTGCCTCCCTTAATTTCCGAACACCTACCTGTTCTGAACTAAAAAGTCTACAATGTGAAGAGAGGTTCGATCCACGGATCTGACTGCAAGGTGAAGGGCAGTTTCATCTGGCTCCTGAAAAATCAAACAAAGGCATTCCAGAATTCTAACGGGAGCATTCAATTCTGTGTCCACCACCGGTGAAATAGGGTATAACTCTTCCAAAAGTCTTTTATCCTTCCCTTCGAGAAACTTATCTCTTAGACAGAGTCTCTTTAATCTCTACACAAGCTCTTTGCCCTTGGGAATGTGCAATTTGGAGATTGGTCCTGTTTCTCCTGACTCCATGGGAAATAAATGGGAAGTTCAGGGGTTTCATTTCTAAGTCCTCTCAATTGACCTGTCCCCATCCCTGCATCAGCACCACAAGGCAGATCCCTGCCTGCAAGCAAGAATCTTGTTCCAAGGATCCAGGAAGGTCCCCCAGACCACCTACAATCCAATCCCTTTACCTGCTCCTCGAGTAGAAATATGTTTCTTAAGCAGGCTTAAAGTTTTGCATTCTACGCTTACACACAAGGCTTCGAATGCTGATAACTGTGCTGTCTCCAACTCATACTGGGGATTCCCCAACTCCACTACCTTTTCTGAAAGTACACCTGGCGGCGGGGGAGAAGAGATGAACAAGGATTGTTTCAGCAGGTGGGTGGGCGAGAGAACCAGAGGAGGACAGATTCAGAGGACAGGAGGTGAGGGCAAGGGGAGGTGCCTCCCAGGCCTCCTGCCCCACCTATTCGGCCCTCTGGCTGCAGCACAGCTCAGTGCTGGGCACTCTCCATACTGCATGGGTGGGCATGAGTTCTTCCTGGGGCTGGGGAGAGAGCGGGACCAGCCCAGAGCCCGCATGGACGTGCCTGTCACCGGGAGAAAGATGCTGCAGCCGTGAAGCATCGTTGATGATAAGCAGCCAGCCCAGTCCTGAGGTCCTGAGGTTCCAGGCGACCAAATGTGCATCTACAGGGCATTTGTGGACCAGAATCCGGACACATGCCACCCCACTTGGGTGCTGGTTTGTTACTGCAAACCCACTCCAGCTGGATGCCCACCCTCTCAAGAGAGCTCCCCCAGGAAAGGAGGGGTCTGGCTCCTACTCTATTCCCTCTGAGGGGGAGCGCGGTGGGGTGTGGGTTCCAGGGAACTGCCCCCTCAGAGAGCTTCTCTCATTAGCATGAAGCTCAGGTTAAACCTGCTCGCAGATGACGGGTCCCTCTCAGGCTGCCTAGCTTCTGAGATGCCTTCTCCTCCACCTGGGGATGGGCGTTCTTTCCAGAGCTGGCATGACATTTTTGGTGTAAGAATAAACCACGAGGTGGGTACAAAGTTTTAGACAAGAGAATAAGTCCTGGAGACCGAATGCACAGCCTGGTGACTCCAGGTAAGAATTACATAATGTCTATTTCAAAACTGAGTCAATCTGAAATGTGCTCTCCATTAAAAATGGATGAGTATGTGAGGTAATGGATATGTTAGCTAGCTTGATTTAATCATTCCATGATGTAAACATGGATCACAAACATCACACCATACCCCCTAAATATAGATAAAATTATTTGTCTACTGAAAAGAAAAACCCCTAGTTTATTCTAAAGCAGTACCTCTATCCATGCTGTCTTCCTCTGGAGAATTACCCAGCTTTGGTCAGTATTGCTGATTCCACTGATCTGCCACGGTGCCCCAGTTTTCCTCTTTTTTTTTTTTTTTTTTGAGACAAGGTTTCACTCTGTCGTCTACCCTGGAGTCCAGTGGCACAATCATGGCTCACTGCAGCTTCAGATTTCCAGGCTCGAGTGATCCTCTCAACCCAGCCTCCTGAGTAGCTGGGACTACAAATGTACACCACTATGCCTGGCCAATTTTACTTTTTTTTTTTTTTGGTAGAGATGGAGCCTCCCTATGTTGCCCAGGCTGGTCTCAAACTCCTGAGCTCAAAGGATCCTCCCGCCTTGGCCTCCTAAAGTGCTGGATCCCAGGCATGAGCCACTGTGCCCGGCCTTTTTTTTTTTTTAAAGTAGCAACCCACACTCTTACATGTCCGTTGGCCAGTGGGATTTTTTCCGTAAGATCCACACCGTCAGCATAAGCTTGCAGCAATCCAAAAATATCTCTCGTTTTGACGGCCTCACAAAGGCTGTGAAGCTTCGCCGCGTTATCCGCGTGCTTCTTCCTTGCGTATCTCCTCTCAATGTACTTGGCTGTGATGTAGTCCTTTCTTGCATTCCTGAAACCAAACATAATTGCCTTGCAAATCATGAAGGGCCTCTACCCGCCATCCAGCATTCCTTTGTCTAAGGCCACGTTAATGGTTCCTGCGCCACCTCCCTGGTGAGCAGCGCTGGCCTCGAAACGCAAAGCACGAGTGGCCAACATGTGGTTCAACGGTTGCACAGGTCTTCACTGAGACCTCATGGGAGCTGGCCAGGGGGAAAACTCCCCCATGTTCTCTTGGCCCACCGCCCTCTATCTTGTCTCCCTCCCCTCACTCCTAAGTTCTGTGATCTGACCTCACTGTCACCCTCATCACCTCCACGCCCTTCTTACCCAGGTCCCTCCACTAGGCATGCCCTGCGCTTCGTCCTCCAAGAAGGCTGGCCACCCTGCCCCCGCCCTCCAGGCAGCCCTGGCCAACCTCTGTCCCAACATTCTCTCCATCAAGGCCTGCCTGCCTGACTGCCAGACAGGCCCATAAGCTACAAGCCCATAAGCTCCCTGGGACATGGACTACGACCTCTCTTTTGTAGGCACCATGCCTGGTATGAAAGGCACTATCAGATGAACCAAAATGAAATGTCAGTTCTCTTTTTGTGTTCTACTTTATGTCCTTTATGTGGCAACATGCTCAGCCTCCACCGCATCCAAAGAGCCTAGAGAAGCAGGAACAAAAGGGGGCCAAAGAAGCCTGAGTTCAAATCCCACTCCCACCACACACTGCTGCTTTGAACTTGATCAAGTATTTCATCTCTCTAGACTTATAGTTTGACTTGTGAAAATGCACACAATACATCCTCACAGTAGCACCACGAGACATAGGTGCGTCAACACACCTACAGCACGTACAGGGGGTCTTGGGCCTTGGAAAGACCCAGTGAACTTACAAGAGGGACAGCAAGAGAAACAGCAGCTCACTGATCACAGAGTATATGCATTTTACATTCCCAGTTCTGAAGGTTGAGGGTCACTGCCCAGGGACTCCTTGAATCTTGAGAATCAGGCAAGAGCCAGGCAGGGGCAGATCAGTTGCATTCCTTTGTAACACAGCACTGCCTACAATCTGAGGACGCATGTGGCTGCTCCCCTTCGAGCTGCAGTCCCCGCATGGTTCCCTCCGGATTGCCTCTCTGTCACTCAGCTGACTACAGCAAGGGGCCATGGCTCCAGGAGCAGTTCTTGACTTTTCTGTACCTGCCCTAAATCCCCATGGAACAACTGGCCCCCCAGAAGGGGAGTCTGAGCCCCCTGGACATACAACTGGAGGCAGCGAGTAGATCCTGTCTACCCTGGGGTCCCTTGAAGATGGGCCAGCCTAAGATGAGAAGCCATTACCCCCACAGCACCCAGACAGAACCAAGCAGGCAGAGGTCTCTTGCCAGCGTTTGCCAGGCCTCATAATCTGCTTGCCCTTGGGTGCATGTGGCTCCTGGACACGCCACAGTATGAGGCTGGCTGGTGCAGCTGGAGAGGAAATCACGTCCCATGGTGCCCGTTCCACCTGAGCAGGCAGCGTGCTTCACAGCCCAAGAAGGACTTCTAGGGGCACCTAGTGAACTTGTGCCCTGGCGCTTTCCAACACACTGCCTCCCTCCTGCTCCAGCTCCAGTTCTGCCCACTCTACAGGGCCTTGGTTAAGGCGCGTGCCCCAACTTCCCCCAGCACATGCTCTCCGTCCACACAGCGCCAACCCGTGCACTGAGCTCACTTCACTACGGTGCTGGGTGACTTCTGTGTGAGATACGTGGTCTCAATGGATTCCCTCAACAGTGCCATGAGTTTTCATCTCCACCTGCAGGCACAACAGGGCCCTTGAATAACATCATTTTGTTATAACGTTAAGAAAAAAATCAATTCCCAGGCAGGGTCACTGTGTGGAGTCTACCTGGGTTTTCTCTGGGCACTCAGGTCTCCCCGACATCCTGAAGCTATGTGCGCTGGGCTAACTGCTGTGTCTCCAAGGCCCCACTGCAAGTGAGTGTGGATGTGGGTATGACCGCATCCCACAGTGGGATGGGGTCCTGTTCAGGGCTTGTTCTCACCCTGGACCTCAGCTGCCAGTACACGCTCCGGCCACCTGTGACACTCAACTGGAATAAGTGGGTGAATCATTATCTTACTTGTTTTTATGAATCTTTCTTTATCCCCCTCAGTAGCCAGAATCTTTCCTAAATGTACGCATAGCTCATATTTATTTCAATGTTTAATATCAGAAGTGTTCTGGGTCTTTATTCAGAAGTTTGGTGATGTTTTCATGATCAGAAATATGTGGCAGGAACTGAACTCTGCTTTACATCAATTGGCGCAGGGTGACACTGGTTTCCTATACAGCATTCTGCTTAAAGTCACAGGTTTCCAGAAACCTTTGAGTTTCTGAACACTGAGGATTTACTGTACACTGAAGTCCATAGAGGGAAACCAGATTTTGTTTCCTCAGGCAGCTGGTGGGACAACGAGGGAAGACCCATTTTATTCCCGGAGGTTCTCCTCTCAGGGCCTCTAGCACAGTATGACACCCAGGGAGATGCTCCATTCCTGGCCTGGTGAGTGTCATGGTGGACAGCCCATTTAATGATGTAAATGCCTCTTCTGACAGGCAGTTAGACTGGATGGTTGTCCAGTTTCATGCATTTTTCAATAATCACTGTGGGACCATCATTACTGTGACCTCTGCAGGAAGCGGGTAGAGAGAAAGTGGACTTCCTTGTTTTTCAATGTATTTACTCATCTGCCTAGGGCTTGGAGGCCCCGAAGGCAGTTCCTACACAAACATGGGCACAGATCTGTTTAACTCTACACATGCCCCCTGGTTTTGTGAAGGAGGTTTGCTTTGCTAATGTGATCCTTCAGACAGGGTTTCACCGTGTTAGCCAGGATGGTCTCGATCTCCTGACCTCATGATCCACCCACCTCAGCCTCCCAAAGTGCTGGGATTACAGGCATGAGCCACTGTACCCAGCCCTCCCTCTTTTTTTTAATGACAGGCTTTTGCAGAAAAACAATGAACATAATGATACATTTGGTGTTCAGAGGAGGGGCTTTCCTTGCACTTCTGAAGGACAGGGTGTGTATAACAGTCCCAAGTCACAGGGAGACACAGTTTGGCTCCTGTGAGCAAATATAAGCCTGTCTTTCCTGCTCCACCTCCCCTAGTTATACGTTCCTGACACCCCCAAGATCCATCTTGGAATTCACAGGCCACTAGAGGGTGTCCTTGGTTTCCCCTTCAACAGGTTTATCTGCAGATGGTGTGCGGTTCTGAGACAAAGCTAGAAACAGTGTATTCCTTTTCATCTGATGTAAAATATTAGCTTATTTAAGCAGGCACAGAGCTGGGAGTACTTGTTTGACTTGCTGATTCATTAAATATTCACTGGTTCACCATAAGCCACACATTACGGTGGGAAAAACCAAAATGAGTAAGAAGTACTTCATCAGAAAAATATATGTAAATGCCTGAGTATACTATGAAGTGGGATGAAATGTTTTAAAATAGAGCCAAATGCTATAGGAGCACGGAGCCAAGAAAGTAATTTCAGCTGAGGAGGAATGGAAGTAGCTGACATTTCGCCATCACACAGGTCATCCGCCCTCATTTTGAAAAAAGCCCGGGGATAGGGGATGTAAATTTCCTTTTCAACAGTGCCAAGGCTGGAGGGGGCTACAGTGCAGGCAGCACATTCATACTGAAGGGTTCCACATTGATAGTGTTCATTTTTTAGAATCGCCTAGCTCCAGAACAACCAAATGCTTTTATAAGGTACCCTGGTGCTTGGAAGAAATGACACACACTTTGTTCAGAACTGGCCGACACGATAGCATTACAGGGTGCTGGTACCGTCAGTGTGAGACGAAGCAGCGGAAAGAGCAGGTGTCAACTGCACAGCAGGAGCTGACCTCATCATGCGGGATTCATGACGTCTCCTTCACCAAGCAGGACCCTCAGGCTAGCCCAGGAAGAGCTCCTTCACCTCGAGTAACTCTCCATGGAAACTTAACTGGAGAGGACCCTCATTTTCAGGGTGTATGGAATCAATGCGGGGTATAGATGTGACCTCTGTCGCCCACAGGAAGAAGAGCAAGCAGAGCAGCTAATGCCGACTAGGCACTAAAACTAAGCACCACATGTTTGACCCCATCATCCAGCTCATTCCCCCAGTGCCTCTGTGGCGGGCGGGGCGGGGGGGACATTAACTCCCTTGTTATATTACAGAGCTGAGGCTCAGAGAAGTTAAATAATCTGCCTGTGTCCCGTGGCTCAGATAAGGACTGATATATCTATGTCCCTACTGCCTCTCTAGGTTTGGGTAAAAATACAGATTTGAAACTTAGATTCTCATCAAGAGAGGATGATCACATTGTAGGCCTCATGCCTGGTATCTAAAACCACACGTTATCCGATTCTCAAGGAAATGCTACACCACAAACATCTGTTGCAGGATTCAAACATAAACTGACTTTAATCCAACAACAGCCAGATCACCCACCTGAGATACCTGATACCTGAAAGTCTGTAATGGACACAGTCCCTGTTCACTCCCTTGCAATGTTCTGGCTCTTTCACTGTATCAAGTCACATCAGCAAAACGCAAAAAGAATACAGGTCCTGCAATCTCCGTTTCTCAAAGATGCACCACACAAAATGGTTAAAAAAAAATCTAGGCCAGGTACGGTGGCTCACACCTGTAATCCCAGCACTTGGGGAGGCCGAGGCGAGCAGATCATGAGGTCAGGAGTTTGAGACCAGCCTGACCAACATGATGAAACCCTGTCTCTACTAAAGACACAAAAAATTAGCTAGCTGGGTGTGGTGGCATGCACCTGTAATCCCAGCTACTCAGGAGGCTGAGGCGGGAGAAGCACTTGAACCCGGGACGCAGAGGTTGCAGTGAGCCAAGACCGCGTCATTGCACTCCAGCCTGGGCGAGAGGGTGAGACTCCATCTCGAAGGGAAAAAAAAAAAAAAATCTCAATGATCTGCCTTTACAAAGGGCCCCTACACTAACGGCCCTTTGTGAAACCGCCTTAAAGACATTGTTCACTGTTGCTCACTGTCCTTTGGGGAGACTCATGTCATTAATTCTGTTTCAGTCTTATTCCACAGAAAATGCTGTTTCTGTAAATGAATTTTAAATATTTTTTCTTATCGCACATTTTTCATTTTTCTTTGTCCTTCCAGGACATGGTGACCCAGTCTCGCCACTCAAATGCAGGTGATCTGTCAACTGGCCCAGTGGTCTCTCTCCCGTCTGTTTCACTTTGCATCACAACAAAACCACACACATCCCCCTACAGACATAAGAGCCATCATACTAAACAGAGCTGAAGTCTAAGGCGGGCAGGACACCCACTGCCCGAACCCATTGTCTCCCTATCCACCTCTTCTCGAAGACTAGCGTGACGTGGCCACTGACACTCTGATAAGACAGGCAAGAATATTCCCTGTTGTCAGCTTTGCACCGAGAGACACAAAAGCTTCTCCACTGGCCTGGCACGGTGCCTCACGCCTGTAATCCCAGCACTTTGGGAGGCTTCGGTGAGTGGATCACCTGAGGTCAGGAGTTCGAGTCCAGCCTGGCCAACATGGTGAAACTCCGTCTCTACTAAAAATATAAAAATTAGACGTGTATGGTGGCAAGTGCCTGTAATCACAGCTACTTGGGAGGCTGAGACAGGAGAATCGCTTGAACCTGGGAGGCGGAGGTTGCAGTGGGCCAAGATTGTGCCACTACACTCCAGCTTGGGTAACAAGAGTGAAACTCTATCTCCAGAAAAAAAAAAAAAAAGCTTCTCCATCAAGTTTTGTATCAACAATAACACAAATACTTTTTGAAGGAAATAAAACATTCCACATTTGCAAGGATGCAAGGACGCTGGCAAGGAGGCAGCTACATAACCACGTATCTACCACAACCAGCCATCTCGGTGGCTCAGGATTATGCAGCAGAGAGACCAAGATGAGGAAGTGATTCAACAGGACAAACGGCAGAGGTGAAAAGTCCAGGGTGTTCCACCCACCAGTGGCGAGTGAGGTTCTCTACACACCCCATGCACACACGTACAGCATCGGCGAAACCTGCCTGCTTTTGGCTTCTACCTAAAAAAATTTCTATTTGGTCACCCAAAAGGTTAAAGTGACTAAATTTCCATTTGGTCACCTAAAAGGTTAAAGTGACCAACTCAGGCTGATTTATTCCCCAAAGAAGCAAGGACTGATGCACCTAAAACTTCTTATTCCCCTGCCTCCCGGGGCTCAGACAAAGGCAAATCTTTACTCAGCATATGAGAATAACCAGTCCCATACTTACATGTCACTGCCTGGGTTGGGTTTGACAGAGTCCTCAGCTGGTAGGCAACATTCCATGATCTCATTAAAGCCTGCATTCCCAATATTCTTGGCAAGCTGCAAAAAATGAAAGTCTATTTCAGGATACTCAATTATTAATACATTCTACTGCTACACTTTACCCATCCCCATCTGATGATTTATTTAATGGCCACTAAGAAATAGAGCAATAAAGTGGTTTGCCTTTAATGAAGATGGACAAAACCCAAAGCCCAAAGGTACCCATAAAATTAAAGATAAGAAGCGGCATGCCTATCATAGAGGCGCATTGTCATAAAACGTGCTCTGGATAGAGTACAGATAGAGAGAGGGAGAACCAGTAACTTGGTCCAGTGTGAATTTCCATCCTTACCCACTCCTCCCAAAGACCTGTGCCTCAACCAAAGTGACTCTATTTCACATCCTCAAACAACCTTTACTTATGCCAGCTATGAGGTAGTTCTGGTAGAGCAAAGCAGCACTGGGCCAGTAAAGCCAAGACTTAGGTTCAAATCACAGCTCTATCACCGGCTGTGTGACCACAGGTAAGTCAGTTTCAATGAGTGGCAGAGTTTTCATCAGTAAAATGGGATGATACCTACACTTCTGGGTTGTAATAATGATAAAAATGGATAAAATTTAGGTGAAAACAGTAAACTAAAGCACTAAAAATGTATTAGCTCCAGATGTAAGGTCTTTACTTGCCAATCAATCAATGTTCTGACATGTTAAACATTAAATTAACACATTCTTTTTTTTTTTTTTGGAGACAGGGTCTCGCTCTGTTGCCCAGGCCGAAGTGCAGTGACCAGATCATGGCTTAATGCAACCTTGACCTCCCCAGGCTCAGGTGACCCTCCTACCTCAGGTTCTCAAGCAGCTAGGACTATAGGCACATGCCACCACACCCAGCTGATTTTTGTTTTTGTAGAGATGGGGTTTTGCCATGTAGCCCAGGATGGTCTCGAACTCCTGGGCTCAAGCAATCCGGCCACCTCAGCCTCCCAAAGTGCTAGGATTACAGGTGTGAGCCACCGCGCCCGGCCAGCTCAGATTCTTAAACGTTTAATGAAACAATGAAAGAGAGCACCAAGCTTAGTGCTTTGAGAAAACGTATTCATTTCCATGGTGTGCTGGGGAGTCAGTGATGCTTGTGATATTTCTGCTCTCTACTGATTATGCAGACAGGCCAGGAGCGGTGGCTCATACCTGTATTCCTACCACTTTGGGAGGCCAAGGTGGGTGGATCGCCTAAGCTCCGGAGTTCGAGACTAGCCTGGAGAACACGGTGAAACCCTGTCTCTAGTAAAATACAAAAGAAATTAGCCAGGCATGGCGGCGTGTGCCTGTAGTCCCAGCTACTCGGGAGGCTGAGACAGGAGAATTGCTTGAATCCAGGAGGCGGAAGTTGCAGTGAGCCAAGATCACACCACTGGACTCCAGCCTGGGTGACAGCAAGACTCTTGTCTCTACAAAAAAAATTTAAAAAAAAAATTTTTTTTTTTAAATTATGCAGGCAAAGGAGCTAACAGAGATGCTTTGGGAGAGGCTGCTGCAGCCTGAAATCGGGTCTATCTCTTGGGAGGAACTGACTGAAGGAGCAGCCCAAGAGGTCTGGGTTAGATACACTGGAACTTCCTGGTGGCAAATAACATCAAACAGTGAAATGGGCTAGTGGGGCTAGTGGAGAATGCAGACGCAATTTTTTAAACAACAAAAGAATTATGCGAGGTAGCCTAATACTTGGATGATGAGCTTTCCTAATTCAACCTGGCCCTTGACAAGTGGAGAAAGCTTTTTCTAGGCGGCCCAAAGCAGCATAAAACATTAACCAACTCCACCTCCTTGCTCAGTCCTGGCTCTGGCACCTCAAGCCATCAGTCAGGAGGCAAAAGGCTGGAGGCTGCGTTGCAATTTTCCCAGGGACAACAGAATGGTCAGATGGCATACCACTTAAGGTGACAGGTACCTATGCGCCAGGAAGCTAATGCCCTGTGAAGGGTTTCTCAGGCAGCTGGTGTCAGATCCAGCACTGAACCCCAATGTCAGAGCCCCTGGTTTATAGCCAGGCATCATACCATCCAAAGAGGACACTGTCCCCAGGTGAGCACAATGGTTTTCCCAAGTTAAGTGACAAAAATCACTGTGGCCCCCTCTGCGAGCCAGGGGCCAACCACCCTGACGCCTCACAGTCTGTGTTAAGCAGATGGGGGTGGGGAGATGGGAGGAGGAGAATTCCCCAGGAATTGAAGAGCTGTTTCCCTTCTGCTTGGACTTGGCTGGTTAACTGAGAGACAGCTGGTCCAGGGAGCCACCGCATCCATGTGTCACACTCATCCAAAGCTAGAGAAACGTGCTACCTTGCAGTTCTGCCAAGTTCCAGTTTACGTTTCAGCCCATAGAGAACTCCTCTGGACCCATCAACAAAAGAAAAGCATTTGCAAATGGAGGCTGCAGGTGCCAGCAGGACAGGCAGGCAGAAGCCAGGGGGGCAGGAAGGTGGGTGTCGACCTGAGCCCTGGCATCTCCTGCTTCTCACTGGTACCCAGAAGGAATTTGCGGGCTGCACTGAGGCAGAAATTGAGCCAGACTGGATGGAGGAGAGGAAGAAGCGTTTAAGTTCTGTATCACCCAGGGCAGGGCAGCTCAGCTCAGCCCCTCGCCCTTCCTGTGGCCTCAAGAACACAATCTGAGCCCCTCGTCTGTGCTGGGCATGGGGCATGAGGCAACCTCCTGCTCTACAGCAGCTCACTTGAACAAGACAGCGATGAGTTAATAAGCAGCCCTGGAAAAGAAGTTCATCCTGAGCACTACGAGGATGGTGGCGCCAGGCCCAGATGAGCAGAGCAGTCACTTGGCCAGGAGGCCCCTTTCCTTGGCACTCACCAAGCAGGGGAGTCATGTGTGGGCGTCCCCTCCCTGATGGCAATGCCCAGGACAGGGACACAGAATCACACACCGGGTACATCCTTAGCACCTACCTGAGCAGGGCCCACTGAGCCAAAATGAGGCTTTAGGTTTTATCTGGACGTTGTTTTGAGAGTTTGGCGTGGGGCAGGGAAACCTTCTGTCCCGTTTTCATGTCTCCACAGGGAAGGACAACAATGGTGTGACATTCCTCTCTGACTCACCCCAGGAGAGGAACAGGCAAGTGAGAGAAACCAGACTTCCCTGACCACTGAGCTCAGGAGGAGATCCCAAGGTCAGCTCCTCCCTGATGTTAATTGGGCCCCTCGGATCCCCAAAGGGTGGAGGGCCTGGGGAGTGCGATCCAGCTCTAAAGTGCAAAGGGTAAAAGCCCAGGTAAGGGAAGGGGCTTGACCAAACTGCTGCCTCCAAAGCAGAGAGCACAAAAGGCCACTCTGGTGTGCAGGGAAAAAGTCTACATATGATGTCTTTACCTGACCCTTTAAAAGTTCTATTTTTGATGTAGTTTACAAAGTATATATTTCTTAGTAAGTGTAGGTACATCATATGTAAGTAAGTATATGCTTTGCTGCTCAATTTTTTCTGACAGAGTTTGTGGTTTAAAAAATGTTCAGAATCCTGGCTTTAAAAAAAGAGGCTGGAACACAGGCTCTGGAGTCTAATAGTTGGAGTGTAAATCCTACACTGGGTAAGTTTCTTAACTTCTCCGGCCTTTTTTTAAAAATGGAGCTCTCCATTTAGGTTAGATATTATAATGTACGTAGAACACCTACAACAATGCCTGAAGCATAACAGTTCCTTCGTAGATGACCATTGATAGTCAATGTCTTGTTGCCCTAAGCAATTGCTTTTAGTATCTGGGTGGCACATTTCAGTCCTAGGTGAACTAACAACAGTTATAAGTCGTAAGTTCTTGGTCTTTGAGGAGCTTTCCTCTCCATATGCTCTTTCAGATCAGACTGTGTGTTGACCCGCTTTAACATTTGACAGCTTATTAACAACCTTATGAGAACAGAAATAGAAGAAAGTCAAGAAACAGAAAGTTGAGTCAGTAAATATTTGGTAAGGTTCTTGATGCTTTTTTAAAATTTTGATGTTTTTTTGTTTTGTTCTGAGACGGGTCTTACTCTGTTACCCAGGCTGAGGAGCGGTAGCACAATCTCAGTTCACTATAGCCAACCTCCTAGGCTTTAGGTGATTCTCCCACCTCAGCCTCCCTAGTAGCTAGGACCACAGACATGTACCATCATGCTCAGCCAATTTGGGTTTTTTTTTTTTTTTTGTAGAGATGGGGTTTCGCCATGTGACTCAGGTTGGTCTTGAACTCATGGGCTCAAGCGATCTGCCTGCCTCAGCCTCCCAAAGTGCTGGAACTATAGGTGTGAACCACTGCGCCTGGTCTCGTAAGATTTTTAAATTACTGACTCAAATTCAATTTCAGAATATCAACAATTCCTTTGTTAACTTCATGTGTGATAGTGAAATTGATCATGATAGTAGTACCCTAGCACCAATGCTGTTTTTCATATGACCTGAAAAATCAAAGCTGAAATCATGATCTTCTACATTAAGAAGGAAATTTATCTTTTTAAAATTTGTGTTTCCCAGTAAGTTTTTCCCAAAGTAGGTTTGCTTTAGAATCTAAAGATACTAAGCTGGTATGTGCTACAGTAGTTAGGATGACATGATTCCTCAGAACTAATACTTCAGTTATGCAATTTCCATTCCACTGGATAAGAAGTAATGCTAGGCTGCACACGGTTCACACCTATAATCCCAGGACTTTGGGAAGCCGAGGCCGGAAGACCACTTAAGCCCAGAAATTCCAGATTAGCCTGGCCAATATAGTGAGATCCTATCTCTATGGAAAAATTTTTAAAAATTAGCTGGGCGTGGTGGCACATGCCGATAGTCCCAGCTACCCAGGAGGATTGCATGAGCCTGGGAGGTAGAGGTTGCCTACAAATGACCAACAGGTATATGTATGAAAAAGTATACATCATTAATCATACAAATCATCAGGGAAATGCAAATTAAAACCACAATCATCTCACACTGTTAGAATGGGGCTTTTATCAAAAAGACAAAAGATAACAAGTGTTGGCAGGGATGTAGAGAAAAGCGAAGCCTTGCACACCGGGTGGGAAGGTAAATTATTATAATACAACCATTATAGAAAATGGTATGGAGGTTCCTCAAAAAACTAAAACGAGAACCACCATATAACCCACTTCTGGGTATTTACCCAAAAGATCTGAAATCAGTTTGTTGAAGACATGTCTTCACCATCTTGTTTATTGCAGCACTATTCACAATAGTCGAGATAGAGAATCAACCTAAATGCCACCAATGGACAAATGGATTTTAAAAATGTGGTATATATACATAATGGAATACTATTCGACCTGAAAAAAAGAAAGACCTTCTGTCATTTGTGACAACATGGATGAACCTGAAGGACATTATGCTAAGTGAAATATGCCAGGCAAAGGAAGAAAAATCCTGCAGATCTCATTTATATGCAAAATCCAAAAAACGTGAACTCATGGAAGTAGAGAGTAGAAACTATGGATACCAGGGGTTGGGCATCTTGGTCAAAGCATACAAAATTTCAGTTAGGATGAATAAATTCTAGGGATCTAGTGTACAGCATGGTGACTCTAGTTAATAATAATGTACCGTATACTTGAAAATTTTGTTTTGAGACAGTCTCACTCTGTTGCCCAGGCTGGAGTGCAGTGGCAAGATCACAGTTCACAGTAGCCTCAACTTCCTGGATGCTCAGGTGATCCTCCTGCCTCAGCCTCCCAAGTAGCTGGGACCACAGGTGCTTGCCACCACTCCCAGCTAATTTTAAAAAATTATTTGTAGAGGTGGAGGTCTCACTATGTTGGTCAGGCTGGTCTCAAACTCCCGGACTCAAGCAATCTTCTCACCTCAGCCTCCCAAAGTACTGGGATTACAGGCACCAGCCACCACACCAGGCTCAAGAGAGTAGATTTTAAGTGTTCTCACCATAAAATATAAGCATGTGAGGTGACAGGTGCGTTAACTAGCTGGATTTAGTCACGCACAATGTATACAATATACTAAAACATCACGCTGTACACCATAAATACATACAATAAAAAATTAAAAAAATAAAATCCCTTGATGTCACAGCATGTCACCCTGAAGCGGGCTGTCCTATTTACCCAAAAGAGAAGAGATGCTACTCCTGTGAGACTGCACCCACCACTCTCCTTTCACAAGGCACCAAGGGGCCTAATGAACACTTGCTATACACACTTCAGCAAGCAAGTCAGCCGCAGCCCTGCATGCCATGCAACTCTGAATCGAAAAGGTTCGTAAGAACAGACTACAAGCAGAGACCATGCACGGCCTCCCTGGGGGTTCACATGTTAGCACATGGGGACCACTTTTCTGAAAGGATTTTGTTAAAGGAGATAACAATGATAGCTAATTCTTTGTGGTTCTTGATGGCGTGTCAGATATAATTTTAAATATACACACACTCACACACACGCAGAGAAAGAGAGAAAGAGGCAAAAAGATTTCAGGAAATCCTTCATCCCAGCACCTGATTGTCTAAGCAAAATAAAACAAACAACCTGGGTACTTTTAAAAGGCTTGAGGCCAGGCACAGTGGCTCACACCTGTAATCCCAGCATTTCGGGAGGCCGAGGCAGGAGGATCGCTTGAGCCCAGGAGTTCGAGACCAGCCTGGACATGGCTACCAAAAATACAAAAATACATCTCTACCAAAAATACAAAAATTAGCCAGGCGTGGTAGCACTTGCCTGTAGTCTCAGCTACTGAGGAGGCTGAGGTGGGAGGATTGCTTGAACCCAGGAGGCAGAGGTTGTAGTGAGCTTGCAGTGAGCTAAGACTGCACTACTGGACTCTAGCCTGGGTCATGGAGTGAGACCCTGTCTCAAAAAAAAAAAAGCCTTGAAATTTCCAAGCTTTGCCAATGAATACTAACACCTGACACCCTACGTACTGCTTAACCAAAGGGCTAAGGAATAAGGTTTACAGCCACGACATCATGACCACACTCCTAGCACACAACAAATGAATCAGGGGAGCCGTAAGGAGATGTCCACCTCCTGTGAACCACAGAGGACCAGCCAGAGCGCAGGGCAAGCAGAGTTGAAGGGAGTAAATCCTACACAATTCACTGCTGTCTCTCCTTTTCCTGATAACCACTGAGGAAAAAAGGCTTGGGTAAGGGAAGAGTTTAAAACTCTGGGAGCAATTTGATTTTGAAAATATCTGCAGACATTGATTAAGCAGGCACTGGCTGATTTCTCATTGTGGGTGACAGCCAACCAAACTTTAAACTCCTATAAGAATGCAGATGGAGGCTCTGGGAGACAGAAATGGAGAATTTAATTAGACATAAGAAGTCACCTCATCGTTTCATCAAGACAGAACAACATATTCCTTTCACCTTTCTTTGGCGTTTTCTTCTTTAGTAGGAATTCAGGTCTCATGAAGAACACGAAATTTCTGAGACACATTTAAGAAATTATAACAGATGGTGGGGTCAGGCTCCTACCAGCTCATAACAGTCAACTGTTAAAATTTCAGGAATTTTGCAAGCCAACTGCTAAACACTGCTACTATTAAAAATTATACTATATAAACTCATAATTATGTTATATTAATAACTAAGGTATATACTCAAAACTCATCATTTGCTAATTATACTACATTTTACTATTATCCATGTTCATGAAGTTATTTACATCCACTGTGTTGCATGGTGAATGTACCATATAATGAACATCTTTTTCCAACTTCACATTTAGTAATTCACATGGGTAGCTTGAAATTGGCCATTGTGGGAGTATTTACACCACGAGAACAGGCAGGTTGCAAACCAGGGTTCTTTTTTCTCCAGAGTTGACTGTTAAACATTTGTTGCGGATGGTGATAGGGAAGGATAGTAGAGATGTTTAAATGTTTATCACACAGCAAGACAACCCACTAAAATGCCAATTTGTGTCCCAGGCTCCTCTAAGGTTTAAGTGTGAGGTCTGGAATTAGATTAAAGAGGCCCACACCCCAGATCTGTCACCTTAAAAGCTTCATAACCCTAGGCATATTGAAACATTCTAAGCCTCAGTTTCCTCCTCTGTAAAATGGGGATAATATACCAAGGCCATCAGGTTGTTACTGGAGATCAAATGAGCCTAGTATATATAAAGTGGTCTGCAAAATACATAGTACAAAATCAACAATTACTACTTCATCATAAATCACTTAACACTTCCCATTGTTTTAAGAAAATCAGTAGAAGAAACAACTGCCATAGTTCATCACTGTTTACTGAGAAGTACTTTGTGCTTCTTTGAAAATGTACCATGACAATCTCCAATCTATGCCATCATCAGTTATCCAAGAGATGCCACATGTACATCTGTTCACCTCTCCAAGATGTAGGTCACGTGCATTATTACATGAACAATAATTGCCGTATGTAACCAGGAAGGCACTGCTTGGAGTTCCTTAGTTTTAAACTTTAAGTGAGTCTAGCTTAGTTTTAAACTTTAAGTAACTAAGGATGTTACTAACTAGGCTGCTAGGATCCACTGTAGTTTCTCCCAACTCTGTCTTTCAAGACCATAAAGGCATTCCTGGAAAGACTGGAAAGGTTTGACAAGAGAGTTCAAAATGCATTCGAAGTTCAGACACACTGGATTCGAAGTCATCAATAAGACTGATGGCCCCTTGAGAGGAACATGGTCTACAACTATTGATTTTCTGTCACGACTATTGCTCTTGACATTAAATTCCCTACATGTAAACTTTTAAATTCAACATTAAAATCAATAGCAATCAATATCTACTTACTGTTTACTGTCAACACTCAGCTGTCCCAGGAGAGAATTCAAGAACTGCTTTCTAGGGAAGACAGTCACGAAAGCTCATGTGTCAGGTGGCCAGAAGCATAACCTGTCTGATGGACCTTGTGGGACCATAGTCTCGATACTCTGAAAGCCACTTCACAGAAAATGCTTCAGTCTCCTCCTATCTCTATCACATGGTTTAAGCATTATCACTGAACCAAGAATGAAAGACTTAAGAAACAAAGGCGGTAAAAATGAAGATCAGTATGTGCCCCCAAGGGGGACAATCTGGGGTAGGGAAAAGTCGGAGGCTTGAGGCAAGCTGTCACCACAGCCTTGTCAGAAATTCCGCATCTGTCTAATGGATGGGGTGAGCTGGCCTATGTCACCATCTTATTCCATTTCTGCAGAACCTCACACCACTCTCAATGCTGTTTTGGTTTCACTCCTCTTTATTCATTTAAGAATAAAGTTTTGCAACAAGAAGTGCCCTCAACCACCAGTAGCTAAAAATGAAGAATTATCAATGAGTTTCTAATTATCCAAACCCATTTGGTAATATATCAACAATCACTAGCTTACCAAAATGGATTAGAATGCCAAAAGTAAAACTTAGCTTACAGCTCATTTGTTTCCAATCTCAAAACAAGCATTTAAAAATTACCAGCAGCTCAGACGTTCCCAGTACATCTAAGGTCAGGGACTGCATCCTGGAGTAATGAACCCCCAGCTCTCGGTGGATTCCGGAACACTCGATGCAGGTCAGGATGCCCAGGTTGGTGGAAAGCCATGTAGGATCTGCCAAAGAGAACAGGGCAGATTTGAGCTTCCAGTCAAAAAGAAGGTCAGGAGTCACAACTTTCTTCCTGCATAGTTACCGAACAAGGAGTTCTGAGCATGAGCATTTTCTGATCCTTAACACAGCTGGAAACTTTGTCCGTAATTACCAGCAATTTACATGCAATACCCGCATATGCACACATCTACTCTCCCTCTTCTTCCCTCTCTCTCCATCTCCCCATCCTTCCATTCGTGTGACAGATGCTGTGTGTGCAAAAATAAATAGGACGCACTCCAGTGACCAAGGGCTCCTCAATGGCTGGTCATGAAAACAGACCACGCCCATCACCAGCTTGGTCACACTAGCAGAATGGAGCAAGAGGAAAACAGTGAGACCAGCCAAAGTCTACTAGTAAAAGGGGAATAGGCTTAAAACATTCGCTTCTATAGATGCTGATAACAACAGAGAACGTACTATGTACATATGATATGCTGTGTTCAGCACACTGGTAGTAGCAACAATAGTTTGCATTGTTAAGAGCTTCAGAAATCACAGAGCACTTTTGTATCAAATCTAAGAGCCCCATGAGATGGCCAGGGCAGGGATTTTTATCTCAGAGACAGCTTCACAATGCTCAGGCTCGAGGTTGCCAGGGAGTGCAGAGCAGACCGTGGCCCTGCCTCTACCTGCATTCAAAGCCACGCTTTCCCCTTACAGCTCGGCTCCTCACTAACATGCCCCTACCATCAGTTTAGAACATGATAAGCACCCACAAAATGCCTGACAGATGAATGTGGAATTTGCTAAAAATGGGAAATTAAAAAGATGTCCTTGAGTACATCATACAACCCATAAACACAATTCTATTCAGAATTGTTTGTTACCCTCAGAAACTCACAGTAGGTAAATATCGCAACTTTATTTTTTATTTTTTATTTTTTTTGAGACGGAGTCTCGCTCTGTCACCCAGGCTGGAGTGCAGTGGCCGGATCTCAGCTCACTGCAAGCTCCGCCTCCCGGGTTCACGCCATTCTCCTGCCTCAGCCTCCCGAGTAGCTGGGACTACAGGCGCCTGCCACCTCGCCCGGCTAAGTTTTTGTATTTTTAGTAGAGACGGGGTTTCACTGTGTTAGCCAGGATGGTCTCGATCTCCTGACCTCGTGATCCGCCCGTCTCGGCCTCCCAAAGTGCTGGGATTACAGGCTTGAGCCACCTCGCCCGGCCAAATATCGCAACTTTAGTCAGTAGGCAATGATGAAGTTATTTTTTAAATGTTCAAGTTATTAAAAATGTTATGCACGTTGGAAAACCTTTTTGGCATCTGCGTCTGCGCTTGTGTAGGATGACTCCACTGTATCCACGTGCTTTGGGGAGGCACAAGCATCCATTTAGGTGACTCTACATCATTTTTCTATTACCCACACTGTCTTGGCATTTTAAAATAATGAGTACATACCTTTGAGCTCTTTATCAAAGTGTATGAAAAACTCAAATCGTAGACTGTCTTTACCCTTTCTCAAGACAGACCATGATTCACTACTTATCAACCCCTACCTCATCTGCTGCCAAAAAGGTATTTTCATTTTTTTGTTTGTTTGATACAGTCTCGTTCAGTCGTCCAGGCTGGAGTGCAGTGGCGTGATCTCAGCTCACTGCAACCTCCGCCTCCTGGATTCAAGTGATTCTCCTGCCTCAGTCTCCTAAGTAGCTGGGACTACATGTGCAAACTACCACGACAGGCTAATTATGGTATTTTTAATAGAGATGAGCTTTCACTGTGTTGGCCAGGCTGGTCTCGAACTCCTGACCTCAAGTGATCCGCCCACCACAGTCT
This sequence comes from Macaca nemestrina, assembly GCF_043159975.1. Lineage (NCBI taxonomy): Eukaryota > Metazoa > Chordata > Mammalia > Primates > Cercopithecidae > Macaca > Macaca nemestrina. The sequence continues at coordinate 9,497,338 of NC_092137.1, read as the reverse complement.
TCCAAAGTGCTGGGATTACAGGCACGAGCCACTGCACCCAGCCAGTTTTTTTTTTTTTTTTTTTTTTAATGGATCCAAGGCCAAATACAGTCTTCGGGGTCATGGGAACCTAACGGTACTTCTCAACTGCCCACTCTACTTCGGTTGTGTTTGGTTTTTTAAGAAAAATTGTCATATAATTAGAGGAATGAAAAGGGGACCAACCATTCTAGCCAAGCCTCCATTTTTTTCATTTTATAAATGTTCAGAAAATGCACCTGTGTAGTCCCCCGACCCCCCCACCCCCACCATTCTGTCTCAATTAGAGTAAATTCCTTAAACCACATCCTACTATAAAGCCCCTAATATGCTTTATCAAAATGTAAAAATAAAATCTTATTTCACAGAATGTGTCAGCTGAAAGGGACCTGTCCCTTCAGTTTACAGACAGGACAATCGATGTTTAACAAAGCAAGTGGCTCTCCCAGGGTCACAGAGCCAGACGGCAGCTTAAAGCTACTTCAGAAGTTCTGCAAAGTAGGATAAAGGGAGGAGAGAGCAGATTCCAAGCAAGGAAGCCCAGACACATGCAGCCTCTCAGCCCACATGACCTTGAGTTCACCCTCACTGTACCCTTCAGTTTTCATTTCTCAAAAAGCATTTCAATCTTTGCAGCTCTGTCAAACCCTCTTTACTCAGTCCTGCTCTGGGGCCCGGCAGGCAAACGTCCTCCCACCCCCTCTCCCCTGCCGCGGTCTGCACAGTTCATTAAGCATTTGTGTAATGGGATGAACTCAGGCTGAGCTGCACTTAATTTTGTGTTTGAAATGAAAGTGAAAATCAATGAATGGATTCTGTGAATCAGAATGGGATTAAATGTCCCAGAGCCCAGGGTTGGGTGGGGTCCCTGGGTCACCTGGTGCCCCACAGTCACAGCAAACGTCATTGCCCGTCATCCTCTGCACTTCTGAGATGATCTCCTTTGTCAGTTCTTGGACGATGTTATTTTCTCCAGTATTGTCATCCCCCTTAAATGCGTTGTTTAAAGCTTCTTCTTTGCTATTTTGCAGCACCGACATCCATCTAGAAAAACAAGAGCGACGTTGTGTTAAATGCCACAAACAACAGGTAAGTCCAGCCCAAAGTCCCACCACCATGTAACTTACATTTGACATTCTTGTTCATCTTCGGCTTGGAAGTGGTAAGTTCTGTCATCTGCATAGCAAGAGGAATTTCAACTGTGAGCCCAGACAGCAATCCATACACAATTCCAAAAGAAAGTGGTTTCTAATTAGCCTCTGGAATAATCTTAGCTCTCTGTTAGGAAATACTGATTTGTATAAAATCAGGCACTCCCTCGTATCCTCCAACTGTCTGCCTTCACTAACAATGGCATTGGAATGCAAAATAAACCTGCCCTTTCCCTCATTCAAGTTTTAAAAGATGCCGCTTCTAAAAACTGAAGCTATTCCATGAAAACCATCACTATCCTCTCAATTGCTTCATTTTAACTCACTACAGTGTTGGCCCCCAAAAAGTAATTGTTAAAGCCCTTCCAATAATAAAAATCTTTTTTGAAAAGAGTATCTTAGAAGTTTTCTGGCTTTCTTAGAAAAAGATTAGTATAAGAAATTCTAAGAATAATATGCTTTGAGAATCGAGTACTAGAAATACAGCTAAATCAGGAGGAGAGTGTTAAATAATGGTCGAATATAAAATTCTACACTCACATATTGCTGGCGTCAGCACCGTTTTACAAGTGTTTCGCCAGGCTGTGGACCTCTGTGTGTGTGCAGCAGGGAGGCGGCTGTGTGGGATGTGGCAGCATCACTTCTGTGCTGCTCTTGCCAAAAACATATAACTTCAATCCACTCACGAGAAAACACTACAGAAATCCAAATGAAGCGGAGTCTGACCAAAACACAGGTCAACACTCTTTAAGAAGGTATCACGAAAAACGAGTGAAGACTACAGAACCGATACAGACCGCAAAATCACAACTAAATGTCACGTGGGGTCCTGGATGGAATTCTAGAGCAGAAAAAGGACATTTGGGGAAAAACTGGTAAAATCTGAGTAAGATTTTTAGTTAACAGCATTAAACCAATGTTTCCTGGTTTTGATAACTATATAAATATGACTGGATAACTATCTACCATGGACTACTGGATAACTGTATTAAGATGTTAACAGAAGGGAAAGCTGGGGGAGGGATTTATGGATATTTTCTGTCTAAAAGCAGTCTAAAACCAAAGCAAAAAAATAAAATTAGATTTAATAAAGAAAAGCGGGGGCGGGGGAACCCAGCTTTTGCAGATGGCAGAATGATGACAAGTACCGATTCTGTTCTTAGGGAAACACAACGAACATCTGTGCTCCTAAAAGTGAGTGAACACGTCACCTCTCTCTGGTGTTTACTCCTGAAAGCACATTGGTTCTCAGAACAACTCTTGGTAAGTGACTGGGTGAGGGCTGAAGCCTAGAGAGGCTAAGCTGCAAAAATCAAGCATAGCCAGCAGCAGAACTTGGTTCCTGGACTTCTGGCCCCACCCTTTCTACAACACCATGGCATCTTTCTCTCTCTCTCTCTTTTTTTTTTTTTTTTTGAGACGGAGTCTCACTCTGTTGCCCGGGCTGGAGTGGAGTGGTGCAAATGTGCAGTACATGGCTCGCTGCAGCCTTGATCTCCCAGGCTCAGGCTATCTTCCCACCTCAGCCTCCCAAAGTACTGAGATTACAGGTGTGGGCCACTGCACCTGGCCAATTTCTGCATTCTGATGTGTAAAAACTGCAGAAGCAGGAGGCAAACCTCTAAGGAAAAACTTCAAGCAAGAATCCCCTCTACTACACTCTTTAAAGATGCTACAAATAAGCAGACAGCTTCTAGCAGCTTCAGCTGTGAGGGAGAAGAGCAGGAGGAGACTGAGGGGGCGATTGGAGCACTCAGGTGCTGGTGGCCAGCGAAGGGCAGCTTCCAGCCGGGGCTCTGGCTCTACTGGCCGCTAACCTGCCATGTGGACCTGGAAGGTCATTGACTCCCTCTGGCTCCATCCTACTCAGGGGACTCACTTGGGTCACCTCAAAATTCTCCTATTCTTTCCATCCTGCCCAGGGTGCCGGTGGGGTTTGCGGATAATGGCTCTGGACTTGAATTTGCTACAAGTGAGGTCAGTCTGCAGGCAATGGATTGGATGAGCTCCCAGAAAGGCTGGCCTTGCCACAGAACCATCCTCCTAGAAGAGCCCATGCCTGTTTACATCTTTTTCTTTTTTAAAAGTGACAAGGTCTCCCTCTGTTACCCAGGGTAGAGTGCAGTGGCACAATCACAGCTCACTGCAGCCTCAAATTCCTGGAGTCAAGTGATCCCCCTACCTCAGCCTCCCAAGTAGCTCGGACTATAGGTGTGAGCCACTGCCCCCAGCCCCAATTCCACCTTCATGAGAATGGGAAGCCCCTGTTTAGGGGCAAGGATGGTAAAGGAGCATCTTGTAGGAAGTAACTGCAACCAGCCAGTCAGTCTATCGCTCTTCTGAGTTCTCTGGGCAGATTCCAAGATGAACTGACCAGATGAGGGGGAGGAGGAATGGGTGACCATGCGGTGCCTGGCAGACGCACACAGAAAATATCACCCTCACTGCCTCAATGCATGTGCCTCCACTTGACTTCCCCAACTGCCCAAATGTCTTTTTTTTTAGACAGTCTTGCTGTGTTGTCCAAGCTGGAGTGCAATGGCACGATCACAACTCATTGCAACTTCAACCTCCTGGGCTCAAGCGATCCTCCCATCTCAGCCCCCGAGTAGCTGGGACCAAAGGCACGTGCCACCATACTCAGCTATTTTTAAATTTTTTGTAGGAGGTCTTGCTATGTTGCCCAGTCTGGTCTTAAACTCCTGGCCTCAAGCAATCCTCCCATCTTGGCCTCCCAAAGTGCTTGCATTACAGGCGTGAGCCACTGCCTGGCCCACCCAAATATCTTGAGAGTTCAAAAGCATCTTGGTGATGCTTATCCCATGAGGCTGGTCAGGAAGCAGAGGAGGAATCTGAGAGGGGTGAAGACAGATGCTCCTGAATCAGCCAGAACCAGGCCCTGACCCCATGTCCCTCACGTTCTCAGGATATTCATCAAATCACGGCTTACACTGAAGCCAGGTTTACCGTAATGACTCTCTGGGGTGTCTGGCCAGTTTTCAACCCAAACCTATACAGCCCTGCACAAAGCATTTTCACTACAGATACTCATAGGGAAGGCACCTTTTGAAAACTCGCTGAGGATAAAGAATTAGCATGACTGGAATTCATTTTACCCACTGGAAGACAAGCAGGGAAGGAGGAGGGATGAGAGCTCTTTTCAAAGACAACAACGGACTCTCGCAAACTCATGACACTGCCCCCAACTGTGCTCAGCAAGCCTTTCTGGGCATCAGAGGCCACAAGTCCTTCCTGAAGATGTTTAAATGCATCAGGCTGCAGCAAAGACACTGGCAGGATCTTGGTAAATATCAGTTGGCCACAGAGCTTGTGTGTGGCCAGATTCACAGAGGACCACGTTCCCATACATGTAAGAGCTGCAGTAACTCACGCCCAGAAGGGAGGCACGCACACTTGCCATCTACTGATCCTCCCTGCTGCCTGCTGTGGGAATACATTGGAGCAAGTGCTTCTGCACATATGGCATCTAGCAGGGTCTCCCTGCAGGGCATGCTGGAGGGACCTGGGGCAGCTGAGGGAAGAAGTCCCTACACCCACCTCCAGGCGATGGGTTCACTATTATTGCTAATGAGTTAATGATGGGCATTTTAACGCAGAGCTTGTGTGTTACTAGTTCAGAAAACAGAAAGGCCTAAAACCCTCTGAGTCAGCCCCAGCCACTGGCAGACATCAGATTACACCATCAGGTTTTCTGAAACCCTTCAATTCAAGCCTTTTTGGCTAGCTAGACACAGGTAACCCAGCAGTGATCACTCCGTGTGTGTGTGTGTGTGTGTGTGTGTGTGTGTGTGTTTTAAAGAGTCAGGGTCTTGGTCTTGCTATGTTACCGAGGCTTGTGTGTGTGTGTGTGTGTGTGTGTGTGTGTGTGTGTTCTAAAGAGTCAGGGTCTTGGTCTTGCTATGTTACCGAGGCTGGATGTCTGCTCCTGAACTTGGGTGATCCTCCTACCTCAGCCTCCCGAGTAGCTGGGACTACGGGAGCACACCACCACGCCTGGCTTGCAATCACATTTTAAACTCTGGCCAGTACTCACCAATTTTGTAACATCTTGTATGAATGAAAGGCAAGTTTGATGAGAGTTTGTGGACCTTACTAGACTGAGTCAGGATGGGTGTCTGACACAGGATAAAGTCCATTTTATTTTACAAATCAGTCTAGAGTCTGAAGAACAAAACAAATGGTACTGGAACCCTCCACACACATCACAGTGCTCAGCCCTCCCCAGAGATTGACACAGAGGGTATGAGAAGGGAAAAAAGGAGGATAAGAGCAAGCCATTGTGGTAGGATGGAGTGCTAACCCACAGTTTGCTGGGAATGCTAAATCACGTAACAAGTGACTTCCTAGCCCTCAATAATACAGGTCAACAGACATTTGAAAAGGCAGCCATCTCCCGCTCAGGGGTACTGAGGCACAGAGAACAGCACCGCCTCCCTACAGTACACAGTCCGGCATGGTCCTCTGCACATGTAACTCTTGCGCCCAAATCTCTAGTGACTGCCTCTTCAAAGGGGAGACCGGCCCTTTCTCCCCCTAGACCGTAACCCGGCCACACAGAAACACCAAGGAAAAAAGGTTTATCTTATTTTCTTTCATGAGCCCTTCAATTCAGGGGGTGCTGAGTAAACATTCACCACAACGGATGGTTCCGTGGGGATTCTTGTGTGAACACCACAAAAAGGAAAAGCAGAGAGAAGCAGAAAGGCTAATCCTGTGGTGAGGAAGAAAAACAGTTTCAAACACTGAAGTTTCAAGGGCCCTGCTGAAGACCCTCGTTTTAGTTTTATAGCATTTCTAACATCACCCAAATTATGTAAGTTTTTGAAAACAGAATTGTCCTTCTTTTCTCTTTTTAAAGTGAAGGGGTTTTAGGCTTGCGGGCTTCTCTTATAGGATCTCCTCATTTAGGAACAGGAATGCTGAGGCTAAGAGCTCAGAGAGCCGGGTGATGATGTCTCAGGTCTACAGTGTCCCTGAGGAGCAGGGCCAGTCCTCAAAGTCAAACTCTCCACTAGAAAGGCGAGCAAGCCGGCAGTTACTAATGGAACACAAAGCATGCATATCGCTAGAAAAAAGGGTATGTCTCTTCAAAAACCAGTTCTTCAGAATGCAGTGTCTGGAATGTGAAGGACGCCACAGAAGAGAGCGTAAGGCAGAGTCTCTGTGGTGCAGCATCTCAGAGGGAGCCTTACGTGAAATAAGGTCAAAGCACTTCTTCTCCTCAGGGTTGGTCTTCACCTGGCAGGTTAGCAGGTTGAGCTTTGCAGGAGGCCGGTTAGCCTGTTTAAAAGCAAAAAACAAATAAAAAGGTTGGGGTTGGGTGGAAGGAATGGAAAATCATACAGTATCAATCCTCACGAGATACAGCAAGAGCAAGCTCTTCACTAGTTTGCAAAGGTGGCCTTTAGAAGGCAGACTTGACAGAGGAAGGCATGACTGAGACAAATTACAGAGGCCCTTGAGCTTCGTCTCCACCGATGGCAACTGCCTCCCTGCAAGGGCACCTTGGTGGTCTACACAAACCCACCTGGACAAGGGGACAAGCGATGCCAGCTTTGAGGCTGCTGGCAGTGGGTGCCTTCAGATCAAGGTACTGCCATGGCTAAGCCCAAAACATTTGGTTCTGGTTCCTACCGACAACACAGATGATGTGCCAGGTAACTTGGGCACCCAGTTCAATTTCTGGTGACCTTAAAAGCACTTTTTCTTAGCAAAAACCTCACTTCCAGGGAAGGTAATTTCACAGCACAAAAATGGCAGAGAAATTATTTTCCTACTGTTTGAAGTGATGACAGATAATAGATTCACATTCCTAAATGCCAACCATCGCTGTCACTTAAGTTTCAACAAAACATACTTCATTCATATCTGTAACCCCCAAACCCTCTCCCCCATACATGACACCAAGCGATCACAACACACTTTCATCAGAGGTGTGTCAAAAACGGCTACTGTATTACAGTTTCAAAAAATAGATCATACTTAGTCCAAAAAAGCAAAGGACTAAGAGTAAGAAGATAATTTCAGAAACAAAAATTTCAAACGGCAGAATACCTCTTAGAAATCTTGGAAGAATATCCAAATAGGAGTGGGCTTATCTTACCCACCTACCAAGCTGCTAAAGGAAAGATCAAATAAGAGTGTCTTAAACTTCCATCGTTCTTGGGCCCCACTTCCCTTGGCCACCGGTCGCTTCAAGATGAAAAAAACCTGGATTTGGGATTAATCCAGATACATACACATATGCATCTATGCCTGGACAGACCTGTGAAACCCTCATGCACTTCCAGGCCCAGCAGCTTCCTTCCAGTGAGTCTACAGAGTTAGGGTGGGAGAGATGAACCCATCCTTGCAGAGTGAAGGATTTGGGTTTAATACATGTAAGTTTGGACTAGTGAAAGGCCGATAAACAGGGTTGTACTAGACTCTCCTCGTTCGTAGCTATGTTGGTCTTATCTTCTACAGGTTAGTCAGATACTCTCCATACTCTGTAGATATCTCAGAGAATTCCTAGAGTGTCAGAAATCAGTATTAGAAGACACCAAGCTCTGCCTAATCGTGTAAATCTGGACTGGACACTTTCAAGTGAAAGCACCACTGACTGTGGATTGTGACCAATCGGATTACCTAACTTATCCAGGAGCCAACACACAAAATGATCTATTTCGAGAGACATGGTTACAAACCATGCATGCAACCAAGTACTTTAACACGGGTGTATACCCACCCATACGTAGCCTGTGTCTATTCTGTTACCTCCCTGTGATGACACGACTATACATGGGCAAATTTTAGGGCTACTTCCAAATTGTGGGGTCTTAGATACATAATAAACGAGGTTTGTGCACTTCGATAAATACAGAAGCATCTTCATGGATAAAATGATGACTGAATAACAATAGCTACATTTACTCAGCTATTTTAATCATACACCTACACAAGGCAGGCGCTGTTCTAAATATTTTTCATGAAATAATTCCTTTAATTTTCCTAACTGCCCTTTGAGGTCGAAACTACTCCAATTCTGTAGCTAAAGATACCGGCCCAGACAGACCAAATAATTTGGTTGAGGTTACACAGCTAGGGAGGCGGGAAGCTAGGATTCCAACAAGTCAGGCTGGCTACACGGCACGGGGCTCAGCTGCCACTCCCCCTGTCCTTGACTCGGGTCCCCCTGTCCTTGACTCAGGTATCCATGGAAGGCAGTCGCTTGCCTGGACTTATCTTTAAGAGCAGCAAAGAACCACAACTTAAATTACACCACTCATCCTCCCTCCCCACCTCCACCTTGCAGTCTTTCTTTTTCCCTGTGATATGGGGAAAGGTGTTCGTTCTTTACTACCATTAAAGACAGATTTCTCACTTCACAGCATACCACAAAATAGAGAAAAATATTCAGCGCCTTTATTTGAAGTAGGAATAATTATAACGACATAAATGTGCCTACATATTAAAAAATGACAACCATAAGAATGGCTCCACAAAACATACAAGCTGGTCTTAAGCAATATCATCAGCAGTTCTGTTTTACATTAATAACTGTTTGCTATTCAGGTTAAATATTAAGTATACAGATTAAGTATTAGCTAACGGTAAAGCTATTAGAAAAATTTATGGGAGAAAGTTCTATACATTAAAATCCTTCCCTGTTGCAATTTGGAAAAATACAGTGTCACCTGGGTGCAGTAGCTCACACCTATAATCCCAGCACTCTGGGAGGCTGAGGCAAGTGGATCACCTGAGGTCAGGAGTTCGAGACCAGCCTGACCAATATGGTGAAACCCCGTCTCTACTAAAAATACAAAAATTAGCTGGGCATGGTGGCGTGTGCGTGTAGTCTCAGCTACTTGGGAGACTGAGGCAGGAGAACTGCTTGAACCCGGGAGGCAGAGGTTACAGTGAGCTGAGATCAGCCACTGCACTCCAGCCTGGGCATCACAGCGAGACTCCGTCTCAAAAAGAAAACAAACAAATAAAAAAAAAAACCAGTGTCATCAGTTAACTGAGATATAGAACAGTTTCATCTAATTCACAAAATACCAGTATTTTCTTGAGAATTTAATTTGAGAAGCCCTAGTTTAGAAAACTCAGGAAGGAATGGTGAAAAAACAATGCAACAGCCTTAGAGTTTGCCACGCAGGCAGAGATTATCAGTGATTCTCCATTTTAAACATGCCGTTCTATTTTTTTCCAATTTGTCAGGCTTTTAGAAGATGCTTTCTTCTTTCTTCATGACTGATCATTTTTAAAAAATTTTAGATTGTGCAAGAGCCGGTGGACATTCCTTCCAGTGTAACACAGTCTCCTGCCCTCAGTGGCGTGGCAATGCTGTGAGTCTGGCAAAGAGGATACCTAATTAATTTTGTCCCAAGGATCACTTCTTCCTAGGGCCAGAAAACAGACTTGGCTAAGAGGGAAACTCAACTCGGGCTCTGATCGAATCTCCCGAACGCTATCCTCAATCCTCTGCTCCAATCAGGTACAGCAACTTCATTTCCCGAAGGTTGCCAGCCTCCTGGGAAGGGTTTTCCTACCAGTGTAAATACACCCTGTGTGTTTCCATTTCTTAAAGACCTGCTGCACAGCTGTGTGCCAGGCTCTGCTCTTAGACTTCCACTTCATCAGGTCTTTGGAAATGTACCCTTTTTTCCTGACTGTACACGAGCACACTCAGCAGCTGCTGGCCAAACAGGTGAGCTGAACAAGAAATCAAGTCAAAACCAAACCAAACCAAACCAAACGGGCGTCTCTCTATTCTCTTCCTTGGTATGGGCAAACTCACTTTCCCATGTGCAACCCCTCTGTAGATGCAGTCAATACAGAGGGGTCCTCTGGATTCTGACTTCCAGAGCACGCAGGGAAATAGGGAAAAGGTGAGAAAAGGAACACTCGGCCACTGAACGGAGCGCTGGAAAACTACTTATTTTGCTGCATGGCAGCGAGGCAGTGAATCAAGACAACCCCACCAGCCACCCCTGCAGGATGTAGGCAGCAATGGCTGCTAAAGGCAGGAGGAGACCTCTGGAAGTGGAGATTCCCTGGAGAGGGGTTTCCCCTCCAAACACAAAGCACTTATGAAATATGCACGCTGTGTGACAAGCTGAGTTCTCAGCATCCCAGTGATGCCGGTTATAACCGTACTGTCTGCCAAAAACTGGGGCAACCCATGCAAACTTAAAGACAGCTAAGCCTCCATGTCTTTTGAGAAGAAGTTCATGCTATGGAAGTGACTTGAAGTGAAGTTTATGCTGTCAGCAAAGGATTACCAGACCTATTTTCCACCTGCCATGGAATGAGTCACTACCTGGCTTACCCTGAGGCCTGGATCTAGGGGAACTCTCAATGAAGCAAATACGCCCCTTGACTTCAGAGCGGTAAAAGCGTGAACTAGAACTTAGTTCTTTGACAGTTTCTGCACTGAGGCAGTCAATCTGAGTTCAAACAAACAGCGAGTGGACACCAATTCGAAAGCAGACCACAGAACCACAGGTGTTGAGATCTGGAAGGTATTTAGAAGGGAGCCTAGTCTCATCTAATCTAACATTCCTAATATTAAAGACAGTGATGGCTGGATAAATTTGCTTCCCTTGGTCTACAGAACTCATACCCTCACATCCATGCATAGAAAGAATGTCTTTTTTATTTTTTTGAGATGGAGTCTTGCTCTGTCTCCCAGGCTGGAGTGCAGTGGCGTGATACTGGCTGACTGCAAACTCCGCCTCCCGGGTTCAAGCAATTCTCCTGCCTCAGCCTCCCAAGTTGCTGGGATTACAGGTATGTACCACCATGCCTGGCTAATTTTTGTATTTTTAGTAAAGACAGGACTTCACCATGTTGGCCAGGCTGATCTCGAACTCCTGACCTCAGGTGATCTGCCCACCTCAGCCTCCCAAAGTCCTAGGATTACAGGCATGAGCCACTGCACCTACCCAGACGTCCCATTAAGATCCAAACTGCATGGCCCTGGGGTGGGGGGTAGAGTGGTGATCACATGACCAGTGAAACGTGGGTTTTGAAAATAGAAAATGACCTTCATTTCCAAGTTCAGAGACACATTCAATCCCCTAGAACAGAGGTCGTCGAGAATCCCTATACTGGGTATATACCATTCTAGCTTCTCTCTCCCTTTCTAAAACGAAGTCGGCAAAAACAAAGGCACCCCCAGAGGAACACAATCCTTGCTGCTGTGACATGCTTCAACTGGGGTTTTACTCTATTCCCTTATTCATAAGAACCTCAGGGCCGTTTCTCTGGACCCCATGTTGAGTGATGACATTTGTATAGGGGCCAGAAAATCCCCTCTGAGTTCCTGCCCAGCTCTGCCTTCACCAGGGGACTGGAGGGACAAGGGGCAGGAAAGACAGTCACTATCATCCACTCACATGCCCAAGGCTGCTGGACTGCATGCACTAGTAGGCCTCTGCTTGGGGAATGGGAATGCAAACGACTCTCAGCATCTCACTAGCAACAAAAAAGCAACAACCTCAGCCTTGAGACATCACCAAAGCTGTTTACTAGTCCATGTGGTTTTCACCAGCTCTGGCACGCCAGGTGAGGCAACAGTATGCATAATACTGCCATGGAAAGAAGAGTGTGGTGTGCAGGGCTGTGTCTGTGATCCAAGTTCCTGGCCTCTGGAAGCTAGATTGGTAAGGAACTTTATCCCGACTGGCTTTTCATAAGCTCAACATAGAGGGCTCTGTTTTTTCTTGCATGGACTCTGATAAACAGGATGATGGAAAGAGGCCTTAAGGTTGGGCACCATATGTTAGATTTCGATAATAAAATTACTGAAATCTCTCTTCTCATGGATTTCTGGTCCCCAGAGTCCTGCCCATTTAAATGTTCTTCTCTTAATGGAAAAGTAGAACTCTTCCCAAGTGAGATGTTTGATTTCCAGAGACAGAGCTGGGGGAGCAGTTTGCTGTTGTGTGCTTTCTAGAGTCACAGGCTTCTCAATAAAGACAACCTGGCTTATCAGTTACTCCTGACTCTGCTAGGGAGTGGAACAAGGACAAGGCTCCACTTGCCAAAAAAAAAAAAAAAAGAAAGAAAGCAAGCATAAACAGGCTGCAGGTGCACCAAATCAAGATGGAGGCCAACAAGCATTTCTCACAGGGAAATTCTTCAAGACGCATCCTTAATACCATAACACACGGAGAACGACTCCTGCCCTCTAACTTCAGAAAGTTCTCCAACACCAACCTCATCTAATACAGCAGACACCATGGATTAAAAGAGAATACTTACGGTACCATGGGATATGGTCAGAAAACCATTTTTAACTGAACATTTCCTTTTCTGCCACACTTTTCGGATCCTTGTGGATAAGTGGGAGAAACAATAAGAGTTTAGACATTTTGGACACATGAGATAACGAACGTACATTTAAACTCTAGCAACACCCCCTCACGTACCCGTCGCTCTTCTTGTAGAGGCTGCCGTTCCGCTCGGTCCCATGTTCCTTGTTTCCCTGAGGCTGATGTAAGCTGTAAGCTGTGCTCTGACGAATTTGGGAGTCCTAAAAAATGAAGAGTGTTTTTAATCTTGTCCAGGTCCCAATTTTTAGAAAAGCAGTACACAAAGGAAACTTATGCCTAATAAGCTTTTTTTTTTTTTTTTTTAAACAACAACAACAAAAAATTGGAGAAATTTCCCCTTCTCAACACAGCAAAAAGAGAGACATCACATTCCTCTCTAGGAACTGATAAATGTCATCCATCAGGCTGGAGAAGGAAATGTCAGGAAACCAATATCCCAAACTGGCTGAAGGAACGAGCCCTGGAAGTTTCCAGGTTTTATTTCATTATGAGCCTTAACCCCCTGACAATGACATGAGGCTCCCACTACGGCCAGAGTAGCCCTTAAGGAGGGAGGTGATGCAGTGAGTGGAAAGGCAGGGGTTTCCAAGCAAAACAACAAAACCAGCTTTCTGTCCCTTACTACAGAACCATCACATAAGCTCTCTGCCTCAATCTCCTTCTTGGGCAATAAGAAAAGAATAACCAGTAAGGTCAATAAACAGTAAGGACTCAGTAGGATCACACACGTGAATATCAACAAGTACTACACAAATCTTCACTTCCTCACCCCATCAATCTTAAGTAAGGGGGGTCTGACCCTGACCAAGGGGAGCTTAATCACAGACAAGCCATCTACATGGTCAGCTGAGAATCTGATTGAATCTACCACAACTGGGAAACTCCAGCCCAGCAGCTTCTTAAGGCAAGCAAGGACTAGCAATGAACACCCAGGACCCAAGTCCAGTGTCTGGCATCCAAAAGGTGCTCAACTGGTGTTTAACAAATGTTATCAGGCTGGGCACAGTGGCTCATGCCTGTAATCCCAACACTTGGGGAGACCAAGGTGGGTGGATGGCTCGAGCCCAGGAGTTCAAGACCAGCTTAGGCAACATAGCAAGACCTCGTTTCTACAAAAAATACAAAAGTTAGCTAGGCATGGTGGCAGGCGCTTGTAGTCCCAGCTATGCGGGAGGCTGAAACAGGAGGACTGCTTGAGCCTGGGAGATCAAGGTTGCAAAGAGTCCTGATAGCACCACTGCACGCCAACCTCGGTGACAGAGCGAGACCTTGTCTCAAAACAACAAAAACCAAACAAAACAAACAGTATCAGACACTGTTTTGTAGGAGTGGCCACCAGTGCCAGTGCAGGAAATTCTATTTCCCTGAGACTTAAATGAAATGAGAGGGGAGCAAGATGTGAACAAAGTGTTCACAGGTCAACCAGGAAAGGGCCGAGGTCTGCCCGCAGGTGTTTAATGAGAACTCCTATCCAGTTCATTCCATAATGGGAGAAACAGGGACATAATGAAAGTAGTGGTTTGCTCCAGGCGCAGAGCTCCTTAAAGCAAGAGCAGAGAGTGGAATGGAATCCTGCCTTCCACTCTGAGGCTCCCTCCATTACACCATCTTCTCTTCCCAGAGAACAGCCTCAGAGTCTAGGGCCATTCTCATCACTGCCACTGAGCAGCTCACCATCCTTGGAGAACGAAGCACATCCCCAAACGATGAAAGAACTAACGCAGGAAAATCAGTGTGATAGAAGCTGAGAATAAGAGTACTCAAGAACTGAAGAGTCAATGGGAGAAAAGCACAGGAAAAAGTGAGTTTTAAACATGAAGGCAAGAAATGGCAGAGAATCAGGGGAGGATCTTCAAGACAAAGTAGACAGAACACAGAAGACATGGGGAGGCCATGTGGTCAGCAACCAGGGAAGCTGGACAAATACTGCATCTGAGGCAGTAAGGCCTGGGAGTGGACAAGACGGGCTAGAGTCAGAGTTTCAACTGCATCTCAAGGCACAGGCAACCTCTTGGATTTCTGACAGTTTGAAAAAAGATTCTGAAGCACAAAACTGTTTAATTTTAATGAAGTCCAGTTTACCTACTGTTTCTTTCATCACTTGTACTATAAGGGTGCTATCTAAGAAACTATTGCCTAGTCCAAGGCCATGAAGATTTATCTTTATAAAATCTCTTCCAAGAGCTTTATAGTCTTAGCTCTTACATTTAGGTCTTTGACTCATGTTGAGTTAATTTTGATTATGGTGTGAGGTAAGGGACCAAGTTCCTTCTTTGCTTGTGGCTATCCAGCTGCCCCAGCACAATTTGTTGAAAAGACTACTCTTTCTCCATTGTCTTGGCACCCTTGTTGAAAATAAACTGTCTCTAAATGTAAGGATTTATTTCTGGACTCTCAGTTCTATTTCACTGGTCTATATGTCTCTCCTTATGCCAGTACCATACTGTCTTGATTATTACAGCTTTGTGGTAAGTTCTGAAATTGGGAAGTGCAAGTCCTCCAACTTTGTTCTTTTTCAAGACTGTTTTGGCGATTCCGGGTCCTTTGCATTTCCACGTGAACTTCAGAATCAGCTTGTCAATTTCTGCACAAAGGCAGCTGGGATTTCTGATGGGGACTGCACCGACTGTGTAGATCAATTAGGGGAGTACTGTCATTGTCACAATATTAGTAAGTCTTCCACCCCATGCACATGAGTGTCTAGCACTGACTTTTTAAACTCTGCCAAAGAAGAAAAACCAAAAAACTCCACGTGAGCAATCAGTAACGTGCTGAGGCACTCTTCATTACTGAACTGACAACCGACCCTGATAAGCAGAGCCCAGGAGGGGAGAAATGAACTCATTTCCACAGAAACTTCACACAGCACTTGTGCCTCTGGATAAACTAGGGCACACGCACATTGATGGGATGAGGATGGTCCCAGTTTCCACATTTTCTCAGAAGGGCAGAACATTGGCACCAAAATTTAGAGCAAATCCAGCCTTCGACGTTGCTGGGAACAATGGTGTGGAAGGAATGTGGAGAAATATTGCTCACCTGTACAGCGTCTCTGTGAAAGACTAAAAATAAACCTGTCAGGAGACTCAACTGCACAACCAAGAAATACGTCTATTGATTTGGGGAGAAAAAAAGCCCTGCACAAAGTAAGTGGTGAAATCATGTGACAACACTGCTAACACTGTTGGTGCCGCGCATGTTAATCAGAGCCATTTTCAGGTCTCACGAACAGGATAAGGGACATTCTTCTCAACAGAATCAAACCCTATGCCAGAAGGTGACAAAGAAATCACCCTGTTTTATGCTTTTCTTTAGACCAATTAAAGCATGCAGGCAAGTCTGAACTAAGCTAGCCTATAAAACTTCACATTTGTAAAAAAGAGGAATAAAAGCTGTTTAACATAAAATTGAACTGTTTTAGCGTGAATTATTTCAGCATCCTCCAGG
This sequence comes from Macaca nemestrina, assembly GCF_043159975.1. Classification (NCBI taxonomy): domain Eukaryota; kingdom Metazoa; phylum Chordata; class Mammalia; order Primates; family Cercopithecidae; genus Macaca; species Macaca nemestrina. The sequence continues at coordinate 9,481,380 of NC_092137.1, read as the reverse complement.
TGAATCCGAGACGACCCGGTAACAATAGCCTTTGTTGGCCTGACCAGGTGAAGGCCTGACAGGTGAAGGCCTGACAGAGGAAACTGGCCCTTTCACATGACCGAGGTTTTGATTTTCAGAATACTATTCAAGGGAAAAGAATCTCTCCTCCTGGAGAGAAGAAGAACATAAGAAGTAAGAGAGGCCAGGGTGGTCCATGTTGCCCCAATTCCTAGAGACTCCAATGTACTCTCCACTTTCCTAAGAGAGACAAAGACAACCTAAACTCGACTGACAAAGCCTCAATGTGCAGGGACTGTTTGTGTGCCTGAGTATGCAGGGTAAGCAGGCACTTGGTAGAACCTCAAAAGGCTTTCATTAAATTCTATTAGTGTCCAATATCCTCTGTCCTGTGACACCCAGACAAGTTCTCAGAGCTCAGGCATCATCCTTGATTTTAACTTTTCCGTTGCCCTGTGAAGTATGAGCCATTGGGTCTGGCCAACATAGAATCTGCCCAGATGACCAGTAGACTTAGTATCTGAAATCTCCTGGAATGGAAGGCAAAGGGGGATGCTGCCTGCAGTACAAATCTCATAGAGGTTTACAAATAATTTAAGAATCCTTTAGCTAAGACTCTAGGATAGCTTAAAAACCGACATTTTGCCCACTTCTCAGAAAGTCAGTGTCCAGAGAATTCCTGTGATTGACAAGTTTGTCAAGGAGTAATTTCTGGAAGCTTAAAATTTCTCTGCCCAGGAGGGCTGTGATGTCCAATTCATTCCCCATCTTCTGAAGATATGACAGGTGTGTCCACCCACACGGGCACAACAGGGAGCTGGAGGCCTTGCTGAGCCAAGCACTGAGCTACGGTCTAAGAACAGTGCTTTCAAATATCGTTACCACCTATTCTCCATTATTTAAGGGTAAAAGACTCCGGAGAACCAGTTTGATGCGGAATAGATCAGGGTCAAATCCTGGCTTTGATGCCACTGTGTGAGCCCAGCAAGGGCACTCATTCTCTTTCTCTCACAGAATAAAGTTGCGGACATGGCTGGTCAGGCGCGGTGGCTCACGCCTGTAATCCCAGTACTTTGGGAGGCTGAGGTGGGCAGATCACAAAGTCAGGAGTTCAAGACCAGCCAGGCCAACATGGTGAAACTCCGTCTCTACTAAAACTACAAATATTAGCCAAGCGTGGTGGCGTGCCTGTAATCCCAGCTAATTGGGAGACTGAGGCAGAAGAATCGCTTGAACCTGGGAGGCAGAGCTTACAGTGAGCGAAGATCGCACCACTGCACTCCAGCCTGGGCAACAGAGGGAGACTTTGTCTCAAACAAACAAAAAGTTGCAGACATGGGCAAACATTGCCTACCCCGTAAAGTGGTTTGTAAGGATCGTTGGCCACACTTGTAAAGTGCCTGGAAAACCTGAAAAGTGAGGTAAACAGGAAATGTCCTGCAATGGACAGGAGCAGGTCCCTCCTCCCCAAGAGTGAGGGGACCGTGGAATATGATGCAGGCTGGACACAAGAGAGGTGGGTGAGAGGCAGGTGAAGCTGGAAGAGCTGGGTCAGGATTAAGAGAAGGAGCCTAGAGCTGGGTATGACAGTACTTTGAGTCAGATAGGGAGGAGGGAAGAGGGACACAAGCCATGAAGGCATGGGGCCAGAGGACGGACCAACGAGGCGGCTAAGGGATATGTCACACACGACAACAACAGCAGTATCCATTCCTGTTCAACCTCTAAGAGGGCGACACCATGAGGGAAGGGAATTTGGTCACTATGGTATCTTTACCACCTAGGAGCTCAGTATTTGTTGAATGAATGAACGAACTAGTCCCTGTTTATTAAGATAATATGGTAAGTGCTTTACAGAAATGATCTCTTAGGTCTCCTGACAACTCTCTGAGGTTGGCTGTATTATTCCTATTTGACAGACTGGAAGACCACGACATAGAGAGGTCCAGGACTGAGCAAGGTAGGAAGTGGAAGATCCAGGATTCAAATGCCAAGATCCACGCTCTTCTGCTCTGCTATACAGCTACCCAGGCAACCCCGTCGTAGGCAGAAGCGGTCCTCTCCACCAGCCCCACCTGCTGGGACTCTTGCTTGCTAATTCCTGCCAGGCCCCAGGTTTTTTTTGTTTTTTTTTGTTTGTTTGTTTTTTGAGATGGGGTCTTGCTCTGTGGCTGAGGCTGGACCACAGCCTGTGTGATCTTAGCTCACTGCAACCTCCACCTCCCAGGTTCAAGGGATCCTCTCACCTCAGCCTCCCGAGAAGCTGGGACTACAGGTGCATGCCACCACAACTGGCCAATTTTTTTATTTTTTTGTAGAGATGGAATCTCACTATGTTGGCCAGGATGGTCTTGAACTCCTAGACTCAAGCAATCCACCTGCCTTGGCCTCCCAAAGTGCTGGGACTACAGCTGTGAGCCACCATGCCTGGCCTGCTAACTCCTAATCATCCTTCGAAGCCCCATCCCAGCCTCTGGGAAGTCATCCCTGATGGCACTTGCCCAGCCTGCACTGGGCAGACACTGCTTCCTGGAACGGATGTCCACGAGTGCTCTCATCACACTGCGCCCCAATTGCTTCTCTGTCCCCACCCCCAGAGGATGAGTCCCTGAAGAGGTGAGAACCGGATCGTCTTGTTCTGTTGTGTCTGTGGAGCGCTGGCTTAGAGTAACAGTGGAGGAAAGAGTAGCTGGATGTGTGAATCAACAATGAATCCTCTACTGAGGCTGACATGGAGGCCAGAGCCAGGCTACCTAGCAGCTCAGCACTCGGAGAGGCAGGCAGGTGGTCACGGACAGAGATCTCTGATGAAGGCCAGATTGGGGCATGTAAGATACACAAACTCAGAGGCAGAAGAAAATTATGGCGTGGTGAACCTTGGTTGCCTGGGTGGCACAAACTGTTCTACCACATCCTACTAGACAGGATGCTCGAAAAACAGGGAGCAAAGATAACAGAGAGAGAAAGAAAGAGCAGGCGGTGGGGGGAGGGAGGGAGAGAGAGAGGGAGAGAGGGAGGGAGAGAGGGAGGGAGGGAGGGAGAGAGGGAGGGAGAGAGGGAGAGGGAGGGAGGGAGAGAGGGAGAGGGAGGGAGGGAGAGGGAGGGAGGGAGGGGGGAGAGAGAGAGAGAGAGACCGACCAACCATACTTGAAATCTGCAGAGGAGAAAACCATGGTGGTTTCAGCACTCAGACCTCTGAGACCATATCCCAGAGCCTGATCCTCCCCATAGAAGCGCACAAGTCTGGGCTCTCCACATCAAACAGCAGAGAGCCTGCACACCAGTGATGAGGCTTTGGGACTCCGCCAGCACCCCAGCAGGGTCCGTCCCGGCAGAACTCCATCGGATGGACGACGTGGGATGGGAAAGGCAGGAGGCGAGGCCGATGGGGAGAGAGCCCAAGCAAAGATGAGCAGTGCCAACAGGTTTAACTCTGTAGATAGGATCTTCTCCAAAAATCGAACACTGTGGTGCATAGACCAGTCCTCATTGTATAATATTGCCCTATGGGTGGTCACTGCACAAGTTTTCAACTTTTCTCCAAGTATGAAAACCTTCACAAAGAAAAACAATGGAAATACCAATAGTATTCTCCTTACAGAGAGCAGAAAATATCAAGAACAAAACATGAATGGCCAGTGATTGCGAAGTGTGAGGTCACCAGGACCAGAATGGCACAGGCTCCACACCAAAACAAAGCTGCATGGTCACAAAGAAACAGCAGCCTGAAGCTACCACACTGGAATGGCCACTCTTCATTCCTTCAATAACTGATGCATGGGATTTACAGGAAGAGAATGAGGAGCACTGGCTTCTACCAACGCTCAACACAGTTTCTTGGGGCATGTTAATTTCTATGAACTGTGATTACACAGGCAGGGTTAGAATTTCTGTAACACTGAATAAAAATCCTCTAACACCTTCAGTTGTCTAAGTCACAGAAGAAAATCCAACCAAAGGAATGACAGCCTAAACAATAATGACCAAATGATCAATTCTTACTGCAAATCTGAGGTATACAAAATGGAACCCCCATCATGAAAATCATTTTAAACCAGAAAATGTAGCATATTCACATCTGCTTATTACGTGCAACTGTGTTTAAAGACTGTCCAACTTGCTGAATGCCATTACCTAAAAGCAATGCAGAGCATGATACACAAAAAACACAACACCCCCACAACTAGGAGATTGTTGAGTTAGGTCTTGACAAGGAGCCAACTGGGCAGACAGCCAAAGACGAATAGTAAAGGAGGTTCATTTGATCCCTCTGTGCAATCAGGGGCAGATGGGCTGGTCAACAAAAAACAACAAACTATAAAGAACTTCTGGTCTGTGCTGGTAAATTTGTTATACTTCCCTGCAAAGCTGTAAATAACCAGCTCTCTCACAACAGCCCATTTTCCCAAACCTCCTAATTCTGCACTGCCAAAGCAAACACAGCCTTTGCACTGTGCCCAGAGGGCTATTTGGCCCCAGCTGCTGCTCTGCCTTATTTTAAACCTGAGCTTTGCTTCATGGGTTGGATCCTCCTTCTTAGACAAAGGCAGTTCTCGATCATTTCCAACGGCGCGCTGGGGAGCAGCCACCTTGGACGACATTCTGGCTCCCGCCCTCACACTACCTCCTCCTCATTACAACTAGGCCACTATTTTCTCCTTACGCCAAGTTCTTTTTTCTTTTTGTGCTTATATCCCATGTTTGGGAACATCAAAGCATCAGAGCCTACGTTCTCTAGACTAAGAGGAAGTCACCGTGTTGTAGGTCATTTCTAGCACTAAATATAACCTTGCTCTGCCAATGTCTCACTTAGTTGACCCATGTTTACCAAAATTCTACTAAATGAGCGCTGTGGCACTACAGTGCGATGGAAGAATTGCTCAGAAGGCAGAGCGGCATCCCCAGGCTGCTCGAGGTCCGGCTGGAGAAAAGGCATCTGTGCATTTAAGGCACAGCCAACACTCAAAAAGAGGAAGAGGCTGTGATTCAAATGGGGCTTTCAAACAGGACGTGCTCTGTGAACTCAGATCACTGTGGGCTGGGGTGATCAGAGGCAGTGCTTCAGAGGTGGGGTTTCAGAGGGACTAGAAAGATGTGTAGAATTCAGCCAGTCAGGGGAGAGAAAGGGAGGGAGGGAGGGACCTGCTTCATCTTCACAAAGGAACAACAGCAAAAGTGTAAACTGTAAACCCAGAAAATATCCACTTCCCTAAGATTTGTGCAAACTCTTCAGCCTTTAATAAAATCTACAACAATGAAAGGTGAGGGGTTAAAATAAAAAATGCTACTAGCCATTAATATATAAAAGGAATATATATATGTATATATATATATATACACACACACACACATATAATGTTCATGAATAAAACATGCAAAATTCTGCAATTTATTAAAATACTGAACTACTTACTCTCCTAGACTTCGGTCACAAAAGGTAAATGCATTTGGGAGAAAAACAACAATATTCAGTTATAGTACAAGAACTTACAATAAAATAGAGCTCACCAAACTGCCAACAGGGAACTTTATGCTCTGTCAAGTAGTTTAACAATTCCTCTAAAATCACTAGATACACATTTAGACACATTCCTTTTATTGACAAGGAAATGGATTTATACTAAATTCACATTATGATACCCACATTGTAGTGAAAATATAGTAAAATTATCTTTAAAACTTTTTAATGGCTTTTTTAAAACAAGTCCCCACAACACAAATTGTCCCTGCTGACGTGTTAGCACGCAGAGGCGCCATTACAGAAAGAGGGGAAGTAAGAGAACTAAGGATTTCTGTCTGTCACTACGGAGGCAGCTGTAAGAAAAGCTCATGCCTCATATCGTATAGAACACAACCTCAGGGCTGGCAGAGCCCCAGCTGGTCTCCTGCTACGTGCCTAGGCCCAAAGGGGCAGAGTCCATGTATGTCAGGGTAGGGAAACGACAGAGGGCCAGGTACAGGATAAGTAGCAAAAGGACACATGGTCTCTGTGACGAAGCCGCCAAGAGCTCCTTATCTAGCAACTGACAGAGCACAGGGTTTACACACCGCCATTAAGGCCATGCATGTAGTAAATGCTTCCTCCTGAAATAAACATATTTTAAAAGATGGTTTTACAGAACCTAAATTGCAAGAATACATTAAATGTTTTCCTGCTGCCTGACACAGCCCGAGCGAACTGTGAGCTCCTAGAAGATATGAACTTCATGTTTTTCAGGCCCAAAGCCTCCAAGAATGGGGCTAAAACTGCAATCTTTCAAAATTAAATCCCCTCACCTCTTTCTGTTCAACTTGCAATGCGGATTTCAAAATATCTCGAAGCTGTATCAACTGCCTTCTTTCTTCATCCTGGGCCTGTTTGATCTTTAAAAACACACACACAACAGAACGAATCAGAAAATTAAGACTGAGGTACAGTGAAACGTTGGTGCTCATGGGGCCATTTCCACACAAAGCGACAACTGCCTCCCTCGCTAGTCAAACCTTCCCTCCCACCATGACAGAGGACCGGCGTGGGAACGCCACACTCCACGTGGGCGGCACAGCATGGAAACACAGGATTACACAGAAGCAACATTTAGAGGAAAATGTCTGTTGCATTAAGACAGTTTTAACACCGCGGTGGGAGGGAAGCTACTCACCGTGTGAAGATCTGTAGACAGCGTTTCAATGGAAGGTTTGAGGCTTTCCACGGCTTTGAGTCCATCCTGAAAAAAACTAGCAGGAAAAAGAAGAAACAGAGATGACACTTCACACAGGAAAAAATAATTTTGTCAGACAGATTAAAAAACTTCTTTAAAGTGACTGAAGTCATTATGTAACTCCTGGGGGAAAAGACTGTATGAACAGAACCTTAAAATATCAGGCAAACCAAGAATAAAATGACACTCAAAATTAGCAGGAGCAAATAGAAAAGGAATTGCAATAAGCTTAAGTATTTAAGATTTTTCTCAACCCATATAAAATGAGGCCTTGATTTTCAGTTTATAACGGGAGCGGGTTCTGCTCACAAATGGCAGCAACGGCTTTGATTGATTTCTTCTGAGCATCCAAACAGAAGCATATGAAGCTAGAAAGGCATGGGGCACAAGTGGAAGACACTAAAGAATGTGCCGCAACATGTGACCGCTACATGGAAAAGAGAAGGAACGCAGAGGCTGGGTGCGGCAGCTCAAGCCTGTAATCCCAGGGTGAGGGATTTGGGGAGGCCGAGGCGGGAGGATCACTTGAGACCAGGAGTTCAAGACCAGCTGGTCAACACAGCGAAACCCCTAAAAATACTCTATTAAATATACACACACACACAAAATATACAAAAATACAAAAAGCTACTACTCGGGAGGCTGAGGCACAAGAATTGCTTGAATCCAGGAGGCGGAGGTTGCAGTGAGCCGAGATCGCACCACTGCTTTCTCGCCTGGCGACAGAGTGAGACTGCCTCCAAAAAAAGAAAGAAAGAGACAGACAGAAAGAAAGAGAGAGAGAGAGAAAGAATGCAGAAAAGAACCAAGCAGCTTTGATGGCTACACTCTGTATCTGTGGGGTAGGACACCGTAGATGGAGAACTTGATATTTGTATCAAGAGGAATTTTTTTTTTTTTAAAGGCTGAAAACTGAATGCCATGAGGTCACCTATAACAAGTGATTCAGGAAATGCAACAGAGGCTGGACAAGTTTTTCCGCTGCAGTCATGGGCTGGTGTTCAGTGCCGCCGCCTCTGGAGGGTGCTGTGTGTAACCCTTTTGAGAGGAATGAAGAAAGGGCATTTCCATGAGCTAAGGAGAAAGTTCTAACCCATAACGAGGTCTCCAGGGCCCATGTAATGCGGCCCCTGTCTGCAGCTCCAGTCTCAAACCACACCATTCTATCCACTTTGTTTACTCAGATCCAGACACACCGGCCTTTTCTCCCTTCCTCCGTGGCCACCAAGTTCTCCTGCCCCAGGCCCTCTGCACTCCGTTTCTTCTCTCTAAAGGCTTCTCCTAAGGTGTGTCTGCTTTGCCTGGTTGATTCCCACTCATTCTTCAAGTTTTAGGTTAAACATACCCTGGTTAGCCAGGCCTTCCATAATCCCCTACAAGTTATTCCCCTATAAGAGGCCTTCTTATACTTTCTCAGGGCATTTTGTATTTTTCTGCAAAACACTTGTTGCACTGCAATTATGTATTCATTAGTGTGATTGTTTAAAACAGAATTCCCTCATTAGATCTGAAGTTCTAGGAGGCACAAAGTACCCGCAAAGTCTGGCGTATTTCAAGCACATGCCATTTATTGAATGAATAAATAACTTAATGAAGGATGGACTGTCACCAACTTTAACCAGTTTATTGGATAACAAGGAGACTATCTTTAAAAAGTGATCCGGGTTTTGCATGTATCATGTGAGATGATGTTTACTTCTTTTAAACTCAGCAGTAGCTCTGTGGGCGTTTCCCAGACCAAGTGCATGACACACAAAAGGCGCTGTGAAAACACTGCAGTGTGACGTTTAATACAGCAACTCCAAGGAGGAAGGAGAGGGACACACAGGCTGTGGGGCATGAACACTGACCTGTGTTTATTAGGAGTCACAGAGGTCAGGCTGTTAGAATGTTCTCATTCATCATTAGATAGACACACAATTCTTTATGTTATACTCTTGTTCCTGTATTTTAACAGGTTTTTTTCTGAATACAGAGTATGTTTCTGAACTCATCTAATTCTTGTATTTTATTTACGTGTTTTTCTTTATGTAACTATTTTCTTAATCACTTCAAATTCTTGTGAAATAGGTAGGAGGACAGAGATTTCTAAGACCTAAGATAAAGAATAGGAAAAATATTACAGGTGATAAATGTAAAACCACCCAGGGAGAGGGAGCAGGTATACAGCTCCAAGAACCTTTTCGACCTGGCAATTCTCCCTACAGTGAGAGGGAGGGAGGGAGAGGGAGGGAGAGGGAGGGAGGAGGGAGAGGGAGAGAGAGGGAGAGACAGGGAAAGAGAGGGAGAGACAGGGAAAGAGAGGGAGAGAGAGGGTGAAGGAGAGAGAGGGAGAGACAGTGAGGGAGAAGGAGAGAGAGAGAGAGAGAGGGAGGGAGAGAGGGAGGGAGGGAGGGAGAGGAAGAGAGAGGGAGGGAGGAGGGAGACGGAGGGAGGAGGGAGAGGGAGGGAGGGAGGAGGGAGAGGGAGGGAGGGAGGAGGGAGAGGGAGGGAGGGAGGAGGGAGAGGGAGGGAGAGAGAGGGAGGGAGGGAAGAAGGGAGGGAGAGAGAGTGTGTGTGTGTGAGAGCGAGAGAGAGCGCGCGCTTGAGTATGAGCCTTGTAGTGGAATCAAGTGCTGAGAGACTTCTCGCCAGGACACTGTTTCCAGCATGACATTGAATGGTGTACTTGGAACAACAATATGAATTTGGATTTAGATTTAGAATTCATCTTTGTAATAGCCCAGCCAACCTTCACCATCCACCTACCTGGAAAATCTCCTCCCTCTGATTTTTCAAAGTGCTGACCTTCCCGTACCCTCCTTGAGGCATGTCTTGGCACCCAGACACCCCTTCAAAGTGCACTCAGCCCTGGCGTCAGGAGAAGCTTCAAGAAAAGGAACACTATTCCCTCTCCGCTGGCTGCTGTCACTATGACAGGCCTAAGTACACAGCCCCAGCAAATTTTCTTGAGCCCATTAACACTTCTCCAAGCTTCACAGAACTTTTACCATCAACATTACCCAATCAAATTTTGTTGTCTATTAAACATTTTCTAGACTGCCTCGCCAGGCTAGAAGGGGTGTATTTCCAGCCTTTAAAATATGCCCACTTAGAGGCAATCATCAAATCCACCAAGCAGAGTAGCCCCTTTCATCTCTGGGCCCCACACACCGTGCTGGGGCCCCTCCTGCAGCCTTCACGCTACCACATTCCAATGCGGTGTCTGCTGATGAGGTCTGCTTATGACACCCGCTGCTCCCTCCTCTGCGAGCTTCTGCAGCATCCGGGGCTGAGGCTCATCTTGACCATGCACCCGAAGTTCACTGAGCGACAGCTGGTCACAGTGGTTTCCAGCAGGTATTGGCTCAAAGAACAAGTCAATTCAACACTCATCACCTTTCAAACCATGGCTGTCTTTTTTTTTTGAGACAGAGTCTCGCTCTGTCGCCCAGGCTGGAGTGCAGTGGCACGATCTCAGCTCACTGCAACCTCCGCCTCCCGGGTTCAAGCAATTCTCTAGCCTCAGTCTCCCGAGTAGCTGGGACTACAAGTGTGCACTACCGCATCCGGCTAATTTTTGTATTTTTAGTAGAGACCATGTTTCACCATGTTGGCCGGGTTGGTCTGGAACTCCTGACCTCAGGTGATCCACCCCCGTTGGCCTCCCAAAGTACTGGGATTTCAGGCATGAGTCACCATGCCTGGCCAAACCATGGCTGTCTTTGTTTTCTAATATTATAATGCCCCACTTCGATTCCGCTAGAGTACAGGATCTTCAATGCTCAGCGGCAAAGGCTAGCAAGACAAGTTTTCAAGATATTCCAGGAACGAGGTTGAGATGAAAATTCCTTCCTTAAATGAAATAAAAATAAAAGAACATGAAGTATTCTTTAAGAACACTTAAAGCGAAAAGAAAAAAAATGAAGAAAAAGCAAAATAACGCATATCTAAGTAGTTCCAAGGGTCAATAGCCAAACCGAGCCCTGGAATCTAGTTTACACAGTGGCCTCTTCACCCTGGCGGAGCACAGCAGCACGCAGAGGCCCATGTCTGCCCAGCAGGGCACAGCACCCACCAGGCAAAGCCGTGCCTTTGGGGACGGGAAGCGGAGACTGGGCGTGTGTGACGGGGGAATGAGAGGAGCTCCCACACGTGGAAACATGCACGGCTGTGAGCTCTTCTCTCTCTGCAGCTGAGTTGCTCGGGCTCCACGTTGTATCCTCCAGAACGTGAATTAAGAAAGTCAAAGCTGCTTGACTGATTTGAAGAGCAGGCAGCGTACACACTCTCTCTCATATCCAAAAAGGAAGTAATGGAAGATTCATATTTTTAAAGGTTACTGAGCTCATGTCCATAAAAGGCCAACTACTTCACTTTTCCACAAGTGGTCTGTTGCTACCCAACTGATTGGTTTGGGCAAAATAAAGGGAGGGAAAAAAGGAAATCCCAGAATAGCTTCTTCTTAAAAATAAAATATCAGCAAGGAAGCGACCCACTTCCTAAATTGCCTGACATAAGAACTGAAGAAGTAATTTGCATGCTCATCACAAAGTTAAAATTTTGAGTCTCCATAAAATAATTCATCTTGAAAACTATACAATTTCAAGGTCTTTTCCACCCTCTAAGTAGAGATTAGCTGTCTTTTAAATTTTTTTAATATAAATTCATGGGGTACAAACGCAGTTTTGTTATAGGCCTGGTGGTCGACTTAGGGCTTTCAGGGTATCCAACACCAGAATAACATACATTGTACCTATTAAGTATTAATAATTTCTCATCATCCCCACTCCCCTCGCCCTCCTGAGACTCTGTGGTCACTCTGCTCTCTACATCCATTGGTATGCCTTTTTTAGCACCCACTTAGGAGTGAGAACATGCGATATTTGTCTTTCTGTGGCTGGCTTGTTTCACTTAAGATAACGACCTTCAGTTCTATCCCTGTTGCTACAAAAGACATAATTTCACATTTTTTTTTTTTTTTTTTAATGGCTGAAGATCTCTTTTAACTTTGGATGAACCACTCGGCACATCCTCCTTTGCCACCTGACCTCAAGTGCTTTAGAAATGCAACATCATCAAAGCTGTATTAAGAATTCCAAAGCAGAGCTCAGTTCAGTTCCACAGCGTAATTCACTGCTGCAAATCTGCGCCAGGTAAATGCCCACACACTGCAGATATAAAACCAATCAATGGCACGGCCTCTTCCTTAGGAGCGCAGAGTTCAGCAGCACAGGGACACGAGGAAGATGTCACCATGCAGACAAGTAGACGTGTGGCGGCAACACAGGAGGAAGAAAAGGCAAAAGGAAGAAGCACTGCAAAGCAGGAATGATCCGTGAGCTGGGTCCTAGGAGGAACAGAAGACAGGGAGGGCACAGAGGAAGGAGGCCTTCTAGGAAAAGAAACAATTGTGTACAAAGGTAGGTTGCTGGCGGCACAGCCTGCTCTGGGAAGGTAAGCAGACAGGCGTGGCAATTCCACAAGGAAAAGATTTCTCGTCAGTCCACACCTTTCACTCCCGCTGTCACAAGGTCGGCTGGGCCATCGTCATCTCTGGGCTGCACAGGGACAGGAGCTGTGTTTCCAAGCAATTGCCCACATCCACCCTTGTCCTATCTGGTTCCTTCTCCGCAACATGCAGAGTAATCTTGTTACAGCCGAGAAGCTTCCTGAAGCTGCTTCTAACCAACACCACTGTCTCTCTCCCCATCACTGTTTTGCCTTTTCATAAACTCAGTTAAATATTGGCTCGTGCTTCCTACTTGCCTCCCCCATGAGACCCCAGGGTCCGTGAAAGCAAGAACTTTGCTTTCCTCCTTACTGCATCACCAAAACCCCTAATAGCACCTGGCACATCACAGGAGTGCAAACAAATGATCCTCTGCTTCAATCTCTTCAAGAGCTTCCCAACACATTTGGGATAAAATCTAAAACCTTTTGCAAGAGGTCTGGGGCTGTCCACATCCCTAAGGCTTTTCTATGCAGTTTCGTTTCAGGCCACTCTCCTTTTCACTGAGCTGATGTCACCTTGTCCTTTTTCCTGCCTGAAGACCTAGACCCTGCCTGGAACGTTCTTCTCCCACTCCTTATCTGCTGGCTCCTACTCATACTTTAGATCTCAGATCCATGTCTCCTCAGGGAGGTCTGCCGCTCATTCAAGAAAGAGCCGAGTACCTACTGTGTTCCAGGCACCGCGTGCTGGCTGTTGGAGACTGTATCAGGTAACAAAATAGAAAAACAAAAACCAAAAAACCCTACCTTAAATCTTTATCTATATCAGGTCCTTCTATTATATTCTTTCTTAGATTCCTATACTTTAAAACACTTTTGTAAACATCTAATTAGAAATTCATCTCTTTCAGTCCAACTTCCCTACTTGACTCTTCGAGCAGGAACTATGCCAGCTTTGTGCATCACTGTGCCTCTGGCCTCTGGTCCAGCGCCTGACATACAGCATGTGCTCAACAGAAGTGTGTTGGGTGGGTGAGTGAAGGAGCCAGGGGCCTGTCTATATCAGTGACTGGGGGACGAGGAGCAGAAGCCAGGTCAGAGACGTGGGTCAGACTGAAGTACTGACATACATGGCAAAGCTGAGTACTTGAGCAGCCCCTGCAGGTGGAATTCTCTCCTCCTCCTCTACTAACATCTTCCTTTGCTCATCACAGTCCTTGGCTCTACAGGATAAGTAATATATAAGAGTGTTTTCTTATTTTAAAACACTGCATTAACACCATACCATTTCTCTTTTAACAAACATCTGAGAGATGCGCAATAGGTTAAATTAGTTTGTCCCTCTACAAAAAGAGCCAAAAATAAATATATTTGGCAATGACTACAGATTTTTTATATTGTACATATGATTTTATTTTTAATGAAGATATAATCCCCAAGCCATAAAATTCATCCTTTTAAAGTGATTTTTAGTAAATTCACAAAGTTGTGCAATCATTAGCACTCACTTCCAGAATATTTTCAATATCCCACGAAGAAATCCTATACCTGTGAGCAGTCATTTCTCATTTCCTTCTTCCTCCAAGCTGCGGCAATCACTCATCTGCTTTTTGTCTCTGTTCTGTCTGTTCTCAAGGTTCACCTGTGTTGCTGCATGAGTCAACACCTCATTCCCTTTACTAGAGACTTCTACGCGAGTGTTTATTTCCTACGAGCTATCTATAGGTGTCCCAGAAGTTGCCATACATGAAGAAACATTTAAGATAACATCATAACAAAGAAGAACTTACTTGCATTGGGCATGAAAATATTTGATCAGATTCTGAAGTAAATCCACTCCCTTTTTAATCTTGATTTCGTTGACCTTCAGTAGATACTGTTGAAAAATGAAAAGGAAATGTCACAAAAGCAAGCAGAATATGATTTTAAAAGGAGCTTCTGAGGACTGAGATGATTTCTGGTACTTCTTTGGCATCTTTCACAATGCATAGAGTGCATGATTGACACTTAGTATCTCCTGGATTCCATAACCATTTCTTTATTTTGGGGCCATATGAATTATCTGACAGTCAGATAATTAAATATTTAAGTGCCAAAAACTCCTAGTAATAAGACAGTCTATCTTAGCCTGCTAGGAGAAATCTTCACTCCAGCTGCATGGAAGACTATGGATGGTTCAAATAAATGGGATTTCTAACCATCTCAAACATACTTCTTCCCAAGGTCCCTTTCTTTAAGAACACTAATTGCTAACATATTGTAGCTGAGATGCTTGGCATTGTGTCTCTGGTCCTGAGACATTTTCCTTACACGTAAAATAATGTGATTGTTAGAAAAAAACAAAGTTTAATTGAAATGAATTAAAGCTATTTTTAACTTGGAGAATTCATTAGTGACCACGAAGATATCAGAAAGCCTCAGGGAGCTACCAAACCAGTGTCAGGAAATAGAAGGACTTCATGAGTCCCCATCTCCTCCGCTGTCAGGAGACGATCTCTGAGACGGAATGTCCCCTGGAAAAGCTGCTGATTCATGCCCTGGCTATCAGCTGTAAACGATGGGCGGGGGTGGGGTAGGGGTACCCAAGTTCAGATGCTCACTGAGGTCTCTCTGCAGCCCAAGGAGGAGGTGGAAAGCTGCTGTGAAACTGTAAGCTGCAAATTGTCCTTCTGCCTGTAACAACTACCTGTAGGTCCTTCTTTCCCTCTTTCTTTGATATTTATTAAATATTTGTCAATGTATCAACTTTTTAAATTTTGACCTAGAAATTCTACTCCCAGGGATTTATTCTAAGAAGATAACCACAAAAGTTTACAAAGATGAACAGAAAAGGAGATACACTGCTATCTTGTTTATAAAAGTAAACAATGGCAACAGCCCAAACGTAATGAGTAGGACATTAACATATGGTGCATCCATACAGAAAATACTGTGCAGCCACTAAGCCAATAAAACCCACAATTTCTGACATGGACATCAACATACTAGAGAGTGAAAATAGGTTATAAAGCATCAGCAGAGAAAGATCTACTTATACAAATTTTTTTGAATGTATACACAGGGACATGTAAAGATGTTTAGTTAAATGTCAAAGTGGTTATCTTTGGGTAAGTAAAATTTGGGGGCAATTTTTAATTCCTTTTATATATATTTTCTTATATTAACCAATTTTCTTAAAAAGCATATACTATTTTTACAAACAGCAACAGAGGATCTCTCGCACCTTCTCCACTCACAGAAGGTCTGTATTACCTATTTGACATACTGAATTTCTTTATTAAATGAATTTTGAAGAAAGGGCTCCACAGCTTTAAAATAAAAGCCTGAAAGCCACTGTTCTAGATTAGATCCTGGGCAACTAAAATTTTCAACACCTAAACAATAGCAAGCACTTAAAGCTTGAGAACTTCAGTTTGCGGAAACAGTCAAATAATTTTAAAGTCACGTTTTTTGTCTGTTTTTGTTTTTTGTAGAGACAGGGTCTCACCATGTTGCCCAGGCTGGTCTTGAACTCCTGGGCTCAAACAATCCTCCCACCTCAGCCTCCCAAAATGCTGGGATTACAGGTGTGAGCCACCCTGCCGGGCCTTTTAACATGATTTTAATGGAGGCAATCTAATTCACTTCAGAGTTAGATTCTCAAGGAACTGTTATTCAAATGATCTTTCTCACCTATGGAAAGAAAGGCCTTCACAGCCCATGACTATCTGGCCAACTTCTACACTCTTCATCAGATGTCTTCTCCTGTGAAAACTCTGAGTTTACTGTTAGATAAGCCCACCTCTGCTTTTATGCATGCATATACTACAGCTCTCACTCAACTGTGAAACATTAGTGCCTGACCCCTCCAAGTGCCAGCTCTGCAGAGCCAGGACCCAGCACTACCTGAGGACTGCTGAAAAGATGGCTCAAGTCTATGACTTAGAGGCATCATCTATACAGTGTATTTCCATTAAAATAAATGACTTAGTCAGTTCACAGGATCAATTCACCTGGACACAGAAGAGAAGAAGTAACCAGTGCAAGGTGCATATACCACAGCAAGCAACGACAGAGCCAGTGGGGAACCCAGTTACTCCTTAAGTCATGGCTACGACCTTCACACACTACTTGAATTTCAAAATTTCAGTATGCATTTTTAGTCTTAAAGTGTTTAGGTAAATTGATTTCTACTTTACTAACCAAAAAGAGCATGACCTGAACACAAATACCCCTTTCCAAATTCATCCTTTCTAAAACACTACTATTTAATTTCACCCTGATTGTTTGTAAAACGCTACTACAGTACTTAATTAGAAACAATATCCTTACAGAAGGAGGATTGAAAAAAAAAATACTCTGTGCTTGTATAACACACAGCAGTTTCCTAGTCCCTGTCTCATGCTGTTTTGCTGATTTCTCTGCCACTCTATGAGGTAGGCCAGGAAGGTGGTATTATACATATGTGCTTTTCTTTTGAGAATGCAACCTATTATACTATACATATGTGTTTACAGAAAAAAAATGTGCATAAAAACATCCATTCTCCTATCCACAAGAACCCTTTAAGTTTAATTAAAGGCTTTATCTTGAGAATTCATTTCATCAAGTGAATATTTAAAAATACTCGCTTGTTTTTCCAGTGAATATCTCTAAACATTCAATGAAAAACAAGGCAATAAAGTGGGAATAAAGGAGCAAAAGACACGAGACAGACATAAAAAAAGTAGAAGAACAGAAGTAAATCCAATCATATCAATAGTAACATTTAACGTTAATGGATTAAACAATCCAATCAAAAGGCAGAGATTGTCAATCTGATAAGAAAAACATGATCCAGCTACCTATATTATCTATAAGAGATACACTTCAGATTCAAAGATGTACACAGGCTGAATGTAAAAGGGTGCAAATAGTAACCAAAAGAGCTGGAGTGGTGATATGGTTTCAATGTGTCCCCTAAAAGTTCACGTGTTGGAAACTTGGCCCCCAGTGCAGCAGTGTTGACAGGTAGAACCTTTGGGAGGTGACTGGGTCATGAGGGCTTTGCCCTCATGAGTGGATTAATCCATTCATGGATTACTGAGGGAGTGGGACAGTTATGAGAAGAGTGGGTCTCTTATTAAAAAGCCAGTTTAGCTGTCTCTTGTGAGGCCCCCACCATGTGATATCCCGCACTGACTCAGGACACTGCAGAGTCCCCACCAGCAAGAAGGTCCTCACCAGATGCAGCCCCTCAACCTCGGACTTCACAGCCTCCAGAACTAGGAAAGAAATTTCTTTTCTTTATAAATTACCGAGTCTCAGGTATTCAGTTATAGCAACAGAAAACAGACTAAGATAAGCAGATATTCTAACCTTAGACAAAATGGACTTAACTTTCAACCGCTACCCTGATTCCTGGGACTGATTTCCCTCTGCTGACCACTTAAGAGCTTGCTCTGAGAATAAAAACTCATTTAAATACATTTCTAAGATATATGTATTTACAAGGGTTAAGCTCCTGCTGCAATTAACAAACATACATTCCAAAATCAGAAAGTGCCTTCTGGATTAGCTTTGCTGTTGATTGCTTAGAGGGAATTAAGAGCTGGCCAATGCCAGTTTCAATGCCTGTCACAAACATCACCCATGCATTTTGTATATTTGAAACCTAAGTTTGCACCACTATGAGAGGGAAACAAATGCCATCCAGGGCGAGGGAGCTTCACTGGCACTGCCAGGAGGAACCAACCCCAGGCAGAGGTGGCAGCTGTTTCCATGTGCCATTTGTATACACGTACCTGGCAAGCAAGGCACAAAAATAAAAAAGCTGTGAGCAAAGGCCTTCATGATCCACGGTCTCTGATCTCAGAGAAATGCTCTGAGAGTGTCCGTCCTGCTGTCTCCCCCTAAGGGATGGGCTGAGGCTGCGGGATGGAGTGGAGCAGACAGGCGCTCCCCAGGCCACCTGGGCCTTCAGGCTGGATGAGTGCCCCTGCCTGAGCAAGTGAGGTCTAGGAGGAAGTCAAACGGGTGACTTGGCTTCCCATTCACTCACATACACTGACACAGACCATAGTCTGTCATCGCTGTATGGTGTTTTCAGCTGACTTCTCACCCTCCCACAAGCCAGTCACTGACTCCACTGGTACAAGAGAACTCAGACATCTCATTTAAATACACTCAAGGAATAAGTATTTTAGCAAGAGTATGTATGTGAGGCCAGAAAGAACATTCTATACATTTAGTGGTTTTTCTCTACTTTTAAGAAAATGTTGGTGTTAAAATAACCTAATTCTACCCTCCAGGAAGCTAGCACTTCCCTAGTAAAAGAAATGTCAACACAGGGGCAAAGGGAGTCCAATAATGCATGTGGCGTTTTCTCTGAAGCCACAGGTATCGGTGAGACGCTCCCACAGGTGAGGGCAGAGCCGGCACAGCCTGGGCTGTAGGACCTGCCTTCACCACCCACCGCCTTACCTCGCACATCTGCAGCTGGAAGAAGCGCCTCTCCTTTTCCATCTCTTCCGCAATTTCCGCTCCGCTTATTTCAGTCCGAATCATCCCATGGAGCTTGGCGTGTTCCTTTTTCTCCTTTTCTATCTTGGTTCTACGTGTGAAAGCAAGGATCAATCAAGATGCCTGTTGGCATGGAACTCAATGGGACAGCCTTGAAGCCGCCCCAGTACCCAGCGTGGCAAGACCAATGCTCACCACATGCTTCAGCACAGGCGGCCTCTTAACTCCCTCAAAAGGAAAATGGGTGTCCTCATGAAGATGTCAAGCTGGGCCTTCCCACTTACTCAGCAAGTACTTCCTAAGCACCTGCTTTGAGTCAGGTATGGGTCAGAGGAGGCGGGAAGTCTGCACAGGGCTTGGAGGGTTCCTTCGGCATCAGCATTCGGAGCCTGCCTGCCCTCTAGTAACCCAAGGGCACTGTCTGACTCTTCCCCGCCCACTGTTTCTCCTCCTGGACTTCCTCCCTAGTCTCTGTCATCACCTCCTCACTCAGTGAAGCCACACCAGTTCTCTGCCTTGACCTACAACACCGCTCATCACTGCAGAAGACGACCAACCACCTTTCCATGCTGTCGGCTTAATTATCCTTTCCACATTCATCTCGTGCCTAACCTGTATTACCTAAAGGTCGAGTGCGCAGTTCAGGGTAAAAACTGACCAACGAGCACATCCAAAAAAGAGTCACCACGGTAAAAAGGAGCCACAAAATCATGTTTGCTAAGGTGGGCTTGAAATAGCCATGAGTTTTTATTCTGAAGAAAAGGAGACTAAACAAAACCAACAGCACTCAAAAAACGGAAAGGGCTGCCATGAAGACAAGGGAAGCAGCTCTTTCTGTAGAGCCTCAAGTAGACACCACAAGACCCAAATAGCATGTTCTTTCAAAGGCATCCAATGATGAAATGGGCTACGCGGGGTTCCAGAGGGTTCCCTGTCATTAGGGTGAGGAGGACTAGAGTGTTTAAGACGAGGCAAGAAATGTCATTTCTCTGTGTGTCCTGCACTGTGTAGGTTCTCAACAATTTGAAGGAGTGAAGGAGCGAATGAGTGAAAAATAAACACACAAGAGACCCTTGGGGAGGGATGTTTAATGAGTTTACGCATCCGAGAGGGAATGTGACTGGAGGGTCCCTGGGACTAGAACTAGACAATTCCAAGGTGTCCCTGACACTCCTTCACAGGCAAGAGACCATCCAGACACTGGTCATTTCTCTTAATAATCAGGTATGGGACTATTTGCCCAGGAATTTAAAAGACATCTAAAACCTATTATGGTTGTTACATATCACTAAACCTCTTGGGATAAATGAATCTCCCACATTAATAAAAAATTACTTCCTTTATTTATCCTACAATTACTTCAAGTTTAAAGGGTACTGCTCCCTCCTCCTAAATTCTAGGGTTTTATGAGGAATTCTGTCCCCTTTCTACCCATG
Source organism: Macaca nemestrina (assembly GCF_043159975.1). Lineage (NCBI taxonomy): Eukaryota > Metazoa > Chordata > Mammalia > Primates > Cercopithecidae > Macaca > Macaca nemestrina. Next base: position 9,461,330 of record NC_092137.1, on the reverse strand, counting down.
TGTGTCTCATTTTTACAGAATTTGATGTTATCCTCCTTCCAAACCTTTTCTTTTCAGAACCAGACGACTCTCTCAGGCACTCTTCTTCAGAAAGCCCTTTCTGCCCTTGGTCTAGTCACAACACAGTACCATTTCCCATCAGCCACGGAGAGGGCAGCAAGTGCGGCTGAGTGAAGTGGGAAAGCTGCCTGGCCTGGCTCAATTACTCTTACTGGCTGACGAGCAGAAACCACTGACTCTTGGTTTTCCCTCTGCAAAGCAGGAATCCACTGGTCCCTTCCATTTATTTCACCCAACTGGCACACAGATCAAGGATGCTGACAGACCAGGGATCCCAGGTGGGGGCCTCCCCGGGCTGAACAGACCTGCAGGGTTCTCTAGTCAACACTCTGCCTGTGCTTCTGAATGAATGCACACCATCATTGAAACTACAGAACTCAGGGCCAAGCAACCTCGGGTATGGAAATGTAAGATTCCCATGGATAGAAGGAGTATCAAAGGTGTGGGGCTCACTGAGTTGAGCTTTGTGATCCTTCCCCATTGAAAAGATATCCAGGGAGAGTTTTTTTGTTTGTTTGTTTTGTTTTTTGTTTTTTTTTTTTTAACCAAACAACCTAAAGAAATACTTGTACTTAGATTTGAATGACTTCCTCATAACACCTTTTACTTTACCAGATAGCTTCATATGAAAGATTCATATGAAAGTTTCTATTTCCAATCAGAACACTCAACATTACCCAAGGCACAGAGATTACAAAGTAAACACCACCATATTTCATATCTTTCCAGTATTTAAAATAATTGAAGCCATTATTCCCCCCACAATTACTTGCTTGATCAATTCCCTGTAGCTTGACTCTCTCTACAATAGGGATGGGAAACTGTGACTGGGGAAGTTACAACTGCCTGAAGTCAACCAACAGAGTCTTGTCTCTTGGCTGACTTCAGGTCAGGAAACCAATTCTATTTCTTGTAGAAACCATAGTTCACATCCAAGAATCAATTCTCCATTCTTCAGGTTATTTTTTTGGCAGATGCATCTGAAGGAGACAGGTATTGAACCTTCTTTCTAAACCCAAGGGAACTGGTATTTCAGAGAAACACAGATACAAAGCTAAGTAGTTTTCACCAATCACCAGGAAGATGAAGTCTGAAAACTGCCCTGTTATCAAAAACGGTAACAGAATGGACAAAGTGTTTAAAAACAAAAACAGAAAGAAATACCTCCTGAGAGAAACTGGTCTTAACTTCCCTCAATGAACTTTCCTGAAAATAACATCCTATAACCACTATGACATCATAGACAAAGGAACGGAGGAAAACAGATTAAAAGAAGAAGATAGCATCACCAAACACATCTGTCATCAAAACGAACCACAACAACATGGTTGATAAAAATTCTTTTCTGGATTAAAGTTTATTTAGACAATCCCTTTAAGCAGTAAGAGCTTGGTTTGAATTTGGAATCTCAAATTACCTATACGTAATTTTAAAAACGAGAACACTCACATTTTTGTTTCATAGTCCTTCCAAGCTTTATCAAAAGGCTTTTTCAGATCCTGTAAACAAAGAGTAATAAATTAGGCGAGGCTAATCATTCACTTCTGTGCGAGATAAACTTACTTATCCCTGTACCAGCCCTGAAAGAAGCATTAATGTCTGCAATAAATGACGTATGTAATCCCGTGAAAAATAAAGAATGCTCTTAAGTACACTAGCGGTGGCATTTCCTTTCTTTCTCTTAATATAGAATATACTAAATGCACACAAAAGCAAGGTGCTGCCACCCAGTTATGACACTCATGGGCCACCTTGTGTCACCTGTGCCCTACTCCCTGTCCTGGGCCTAATCTGAAAGTAAACCCTGAAAGACAACCTTTAATCTGCAAATATTTCAGGATGTCTTTCTAAAAGAAAGGAACTCTAATTGATAAATGAATCTCGACACATCTAACCCTGCTTTAAGCCCAATGACAGGAACAGAAAGGCCACCACATCCTCCTGGGGTCTCCTACTGCTCTTTCGTCTGCAATTCAGGACTTCATAAGCTCTGATAAAGCCTGCCTCAAAAACTACTGAGCCACTGGAAATTCTATCAAATGGTCCCCACCTATTTATGCTCCTTTCAAAGGGGTTCTTCAGGGAGTCAGAAATCTTTTTGTTGTTGTTGTTGTTGTTGTTGACTACTTTTTGGCTTTTCAATGGCCTCGGGTAAGGTCCAAGTGCCACAGCCTGGCATACAAGTCCCTGCACGAACTGGCTCCTCCTGCACCCTGGCAGCCTGACATGCAGCGCTGAGTCCTGCCCCCCTGTGTGCACCTGCGCCTTTCCTCTGCCTGGGATGCCTTCCCGCCCATGAGCTGGGCTAACTCCGCTGACCTGTTCTCCGAGCCCCTGAAGGCTTGATAGGGAATGTGTCTCAACAGCTCTCTCTGGGCACACTCTGTGAAGGAGACCCTGAGAAGCCTCTGTAGAGGTCCTGGAGATGGGACCCAGGAATCGTGTGCAGATCCAAAGAATTTGAGTCTCCCGAGAAGGCAGCCACAATCATGTCCCTTTCGTGGTGCATGTCTGTCAGGGCTGGTGGTGGGCAGGAGCAGCAGGCTGCCCAGCAAACACTCCTCTAGCCCTGCCCACTGCCCCCGAAACAGCTCCCGGCCTGCGTGCTTATAGTGGCTAGGCATGTCCTAAACAGCCAACATCCTCTGAAGGACAGAGAGACGAAATCAGCTCATGCCTGAAGACTGCGACCTTCCCAGCAGGAAAATACACACTTGCTAGGATCCTTTCCCAGTGGTAAATGGGCAACATGCCAGTTAGAAAGCCCAACTTCTCCCACAGGTTTCCCTCCTCCCTGGAGGGACCAAAACTCTTTACTGTTTCCAAAATAGCAGTTTTCTTTCCCTTCCCAGTCTCCTCCCCTCATCAAGTTTGTTGCACCAACAGGATGGCCAGAAAGGCCAAAAGTCACCACCATTCTGGCTGAAAGGTGGTCCCAAGATGGCAAATCAGAGGAAGCGGAGATAAAAGAGCCATCCTGTCGTCCCCATGAGAACGTACTGGCGTGGCTGCTGCCCGGCAGGCCAAGTTACCGTGACTCTACATGGTCTAAAAGCTGCCCCCGGTGTCACAGTGTCAATGTCATACCCCTTTCACTCCTTTCAGGTCCCCCTTCAGCAAACTGTCCAAAGGGAAGGAGATTATGTTGTTCATATTCTGAATCTAAAAAACAAAAACAAAAAGGAGATTCTTATTCAGCTTCCTTGTGAATCTAAAGTAAGGACAGCAAGGACATTAGAGAGAACATTCGATAATGATTCGCCTCCACCTAAAACCCGGCTGGTGCAGGTACTGTGCCTTATTCAGTCACATTCTTTGGAACAATTTCATCTTACAAACGAATAGAGGACGAATAAAAAGTCTAGGTCTGTATATTTTTCACAGTAACAATCTTATATTGTTATGCTATAAAGTTTGTAAAGAAACAATCATTGCAGTGAAGAAAAAATATTTCAAAACAGTCAATGAGAGAATTACATCAAAAGCCTGGGATAAAAGGAAACCCCCACTTCTGACTCTCAATCACGGCTCCACCCATAAGCTGGGCTGTACTGGGGTTGGCGCTCTGGGCCCCAGGCCCCAGTCTCCACAGCAAGCTCCAAACAGGGGGAAAAAAGGCAAAGTCTTCTGTCTGCTGCAAAGGCACACAAGCAAATGCTGGGTGCGAATGATAAAAGAAATGTGTGTGTGCTGGGGAGGGAGAGTGTCAATGAATGTGTGTGACGGAGTGTGTGGGTGTGTAGGGTGTAAGTGACTGTGTCTTGAGCATAAGAGTGAATGCACATGAGGGTCTGTGTGACTGAATGTGGGTATGAGAGATCGTGTACGTATGTGAGGGAGCATGTTAAGTGACTGAGGGTGTGATTGTGTGAGGATGTGATTGTGTGAGTGCAGATGTGAGCGTGTGAATGACTGTGTATGGGTGTGTGTGGGTGAGGGTGTGACTGTGTGTGGATGTGAGTGATTGTGTGAGTGTGGATGTATGTGAATGTGATTATGTATGAGTGTGTGTGGGTTTATGAGGGTGTGATTGTATGAGGATGTGAGTGAATGTGATTGTGTATGGATGTGGGTGGGTGTGATTGTGTGTGTGGATGTGAGTGTGGGGGGTGTGATTGTGGGCATGTGAGTGGGTGTGTAAAGGTGTAAGTGATTGTCTCTTGAGTATGAGTGAATGCACATGAGGGTGTATGTGAGTGAATGAATGCGTGTGTGAGGGAGCATGTGTTTGAGGGTGTGTGTGGATGTGAGTTGGGGTGACTGCACTGTGTGAGGGTGTGTGTGTGGATGTGAGTTGGGGGTGACTGTGAATGTGACTATGTGAGGGTGTGTGTGAGGGTGTGACTGAGTGAAGATGTGAGTGACTATGTGAGTGTGGATGTGTGTGGGGGGGTGTGATTGTGAGGGTGTGCGAGGGTGAGCATGGATATGGGTGTGAATGCATGGGGTGTGCGTTGAGTGTGGTTGAGTGTGTGTGGATGTGAACAGGTGACTGCGTGGGGTGTGAGTGTGGTTGTGAGTGTGTGTTGAGTGTGGATGTGATTGGGAATGATTGCATGTGTTGTGTGTTCAGTGGTTGTATGAGTGTGGATATGAGTGGGTGTGATTGTGTGAGGGGCATGTGAGTGTGAGGGTGTGACTGTGTGGGAGTGAGGGTGTGATTGTGAGGAGGTGTGTGATTGTGGGCGGAGGTGGTGTGGGTGGGTGTGTGAGTGAGGGTGTGTGTTGGGGGGTGTTGCCAGGGAAAGAAGATAAATAGGAACAGGAAGGCCAAGAGCCTTGGTACCCCCATTCTTCTCCCTGAAGCAAGAAGGCAGGAGAGTGGGGACACACACTGTCCGCATGGATTAAACTGGGTGGAATGGAAGCCTCCTAACCAATAGGCACATGAGTAGCAAGCAAGTCTCCATGACAGCAGTTCAAAGGCGACTCAACTCGAGATGCAAAGCTTCAGAAAGGAAGAGCCTTCAGGTACAGCCCCAGAGCCCTGAGCCTGAAAGTGGAAAATGAGCTGGAAACCCACTTTCACACTTTCCAGGCTTGGAGCACTCCCCTGAATCAACCCAATGGCCAGTTCCCACTGCTGGGCCCCTGTGGCTTCTGTGACACTCTGGGCTCCTAGATTACAGGCCCAGAGAAGGAGAAGGCCAAGAGGAGGGACTTGGGGCCTTGTGTATTCATTCATACCATCGAGCAAAGGAAAGCTTTATTTCTAGTATAATTACCTTAAATAGGAAGATAAAATGGCACCACTTGTAAGGCAATATGGGATCCGATTTTTATGCACCATTCAGCGTACTAAACTTTTTTTTCTTTTTTTGAAACATGGTCTCACTGTGTCACCCAGGTTGGAGAGCACTTCAGCCTCAACTTCCTGAGCTCAGGGGATCCTCCCATGTTAGCCTCCTGAGTAGCTGAGATTATAGGCACAGGCCACTAGGCTTGGCTAATTTTTTTTTTTGTATTTTTTGTAGACAGCGTTTCACTGTGTTGCTCAGACTAGTCTTGAACTCCTGGACTTAAGAGATCCGCCCTCCTCGGCCTCCCAAAGTGCTGAGATTACAGGCACAAGCTACCGTGCCTGGCCTAAATTTTCCATTAGAAATAGAAATGTACTTGGAAAACATTGGTAAGGTATGTAATAACATCTGCATCCACAGCCAATTCTGCCAAATAAATGATCAATTAATGACTGTCATTTCAGAAATAATCTTTTTGGGGAACTTTTGCCTTAGGATTAAACAACTCAACATTTCTCATGTACCTGGCCTTCCTCCAAGGTACAATGTCATCAGCTATGACTTGCTAAGATCAGCCTTAAGCATTGAATTTTTAAATCCTGAAAAGCACAGTTTAAGGCGACGTTCCTTCCGGGACAACCAGATGGAACAAGGACAAACAGAAGGCCATGTAGATGAGTAACCTACAACAACAAGCACACCTAGATTTCCACTGTCATTGTCAGTCTTGGCAGCCAGACAGGTGAATGAGGAATGCAACTCCGTCATAGTCCCTGCCTCCAGGGGCCACATTTCCCTCTACTTGCAAGGACCCTTGCAGACAGCCCCAAGTACCCAAGTATGGAGCCAGCTCTGTTTCCTCCAACGCTCTTCCTTCCTACAAAGTCCTCCCTCCCACCCTCCTCACTTGCTCGACACCCAAGAGTCATCTCTGACCCCACTGCTGCCACCCAGCCGTGCGGCACGCTTCTCAACAAATTCCAGGTCTTAACCCTACGTACACAGACCCGTCCTCCAACATTCCCTCCATGCCATTCTCACATTCACTGCCTCAGCTGGGCCTCACTGCTCCTTCTTGGAACTAAGGCTACGGCATCCCCTGCTCCCTGCCACCGCCTCCTAGCCTCTGCCTGCCCCAATCCCTCCTTCAGAGCTCAGGCAGGCTTCTCTGGGGTTGTGCCTCTAATAAAGACTAAACTACTTATTCCTGCATTTCACACTCTCCACAATCCATCCTTATTTGCCACGTTTCATCTTCATCTTTCTCCAAACTGAACTCTCTCCTTCCCTGATTCTATGCATGTGCTCAATTTGTTCTATTTGACGGAAAAGTCTTCCCTATCCCTGCTGTGTTCAAAGCCTTCTCATCTATCAGGAGTTACTCAAATGCCACTTTCTCTACTAAGCAACCCCGGCAGAATGTGATCCCTCCCTCCCCAAAATCCTCCAATATTTTCTTTCTTTCTTTTTGAGATGGAGTCTCATCCAGTCTGGAGTGCCGTGGCGAGATCTTGGCTCACTGCAACCTCCACTTCCCAGGTTCAAGTGATCCTCCCGCCTCAGACTCCTGAGTTGCTGGGATTACAAGTACCCACCACCATGCCTGGCAACTTTTTGTATTTTTAGTAGAGACAGGGTTTCATCATGTTGGTCAGGCTGGTCTCAAACTCCTGACCTCAGGTGATCCACCTGCCTCGGCCTCCCAAAGAGCTGTGATTACAAGTATGAGACACTGCACCCAGCCCCTTTTCTAAATGTTTTAAGGCACTTGGCAGGCTCTTTCCTGCATTCATCTTTTTTTTTTTTTGAGACGCAGTCTCGCTCTGTCGCCCAGGCTGGAGTGCAGTGGCCGGATCTCAGCTCACTGCAAGCTCCGCCTCCCGGGTTCACGCCATTCTCCTGCCTCAGCCTCCCGAGTAGCTGGGACTACAGGCGCCCACCACCTCGCCCGGTTAGTTTTTTGTATTTTTTAGTAGAGAGAGGGGTTTCACAGTGTTAGCCAGGATGGTCTTGATCTCCTGACCTCGTGATCCACCCGTCTCGGCCTCCCAAAGTGCTGGGATTACAGGCTTGAGCCACCGCACCCGGCCTGCATTCATCTTAGTGATCTCACACCCTAAGTTCTAAAGGGTGGCATCCACCTTTATTGTATTTTATGTTTCCCAGAGCTCTCAGCATGGAGCTTGGCATAGAATAGAGGCTTGAAAAATATTGATGGAAGAAATCAGTATACTGAAATATTTTTCTGAGCATTGAACACATAAAAGACAGAATCTACAGGGGCTTCAGATAAAATGTTAGTTCTATTAACCCCTTTAAACCAAATACAGCAAATGTGTGTGTGAATTCATTCATTCAAGTGTATTTATTGAGCACCTATTTTGCAGACAGCAACGGTAGGTAAATTTACAAAGGAGGCTGGGTGTGGTGGCTCATACTGGTAATTCCAACACTTTGGGAGGCCAAGGCGGGCAGATCACCTGAGGTCAGGAGTTTGAGACCAGCCTGACCAACATGGCAAAACCCCATCTCTACTAAAAATACAAAAATGAGCCAGGCAAGGTGGCACGTGCCTGTAATCCCAGCTACTTGGGAGGCTGAGGCAGGAGAATCGCTTGAACCCAGGAGGTGGAGGTTGCAGTGAGCCCAGATCGTGCCACTGCACTCCAGCCTGGGCAACAGAGTGAGACTCTGTTTCAAAAACATAAATAAATAAATAAAAATTTTCACTCTGTTGCCCAGGCGGGAGTGCAGTAGCACGATCTTGGCTCACTGCAACCTCCACGTCCCGGGTTCAAATGATTCCCTGCCTCAGCCTCCCAAGTAGCTGGGATTACAGGCACATGCCACCCTGCCCGGCTAATTTTTGTATTATTAGTAGAGACGGAGTTTCACCATGTTGGCCAGGCTCCAAGGACAGCTCTGATGACCACTTTGTAAAGGAGCCACGTGTCCGGAGTAGTGGCAGGAGAGGGGGGGTGTACAGATGAGTTAGGAAACAAAAACAAGCAAGCGAGGACCTCAGTCCTCATAGAGCCTCTCCCCGCGGGTGAACAGGGGAGATACGCCACATGTTTAGGTAAGTAAACTACCAAGTGGAAACTCTGAGAGCCAGGAATGAGATGCCATGGAACTTCCACGAAGAGAACACTATTTGTAGCCTGGATACCAGGGAAATCTCTGTTTAGCAGTGGATGCGAGACAGACCTTCAAAAGATGGGGGGCATTGTGAGGTGGGGGCAGGGGTAGGTTGGGCAAAAGGAACAGCGTGGAGGGTGGTCACAGTGCTGGTGTGAACCTGCCAGCCGTGGCAGTCAAGGAGTCAGCAGAAAGCAGCAGCTGGAGAGAAAGAAGCCTGGTCAGGTCAGTGAGGGGGATTCTGGCTTCATTCAGTTTTTCTCTTTGGAATTATTTAAATTATCAAAATTAGGAAACTATTACTTTTCTAATCAGAAAATAAATTATTATAATAGAGACAGAAAAGTAGATCAGTGGTTGCCTGGAGCGGAGGGGAAGATGGGATTAACTGTAGAAGAACATGAGGGCCCTTAAGGGGAGAAGAAAATGTCCTAAATCGGATTTAAGGTGATGGTCGCACCACTTGGTAAAGTTACTGGAAATCACTGATGTGTACACTTGAAATGGGCAATTTTTATAACATGTAAAATATGCCTCAACAAAGGTGTTTACTTTTTAAAGAAAATCTCACAAATATCAACAGAATCCCCATCAATGGCTTCACTAATAATGCTTCCAGACTCCTGGACATCAGCCTGTTTGCCTCTGCCTTTCCACGCTCAGTGTATGCAACCCACACAGCACACACGCCTCGTGGCTCAGGGAGAATTTCCCAGGACACGGCCACTCTGGTCTCTGTCTGGGCCAGAGAACAAGTGCATGGGAGCTGGACGCCCTTGTCGGCAGATGTGCCCTGCAGCCTGAGTGTCGGGCAGCCTCAGGTCCACAGCCAAACGAGCCATCCTCGAGTTCTGGCCGAGAGAGATGGAAACCACAGCCAGAAGATGATTACACATCCCTTGTGCTCAGGCAGCTCCAGTCTCAATTTATGAGTAATGACATTTTCATGCTCTTTGGGAAGAATTACATTATCCCTGGGTAACCCAACCAGAATATTTTCCTTAGCACCAAGAAAGCATAGTTTTCTCATGTTTCGACTCACTTTTAACAAATACATTATGTAAAATGGCTTTTTAAAACATCGAGTGCAACCTGAATACAAATTATTAATCTTAATCACTGCTATTAACTTTGGACCAACAAGCAGGCAATTGTTTTTTTTTTTTTTTTTAGACGGGGTCTCTCCCACCCAGGATGGAACAGTGAGGCTCCAGTGATCCTCCCACTTCTGCCTCCCGAGTAGCTGGGACCACAGGCAAGAGCCACCATGCCTGGCTAATTTTTTTATTTTTATTTTTTGTAGAGACGGGGTCTCGCCATGTTGCCAAAGCTGGTCTCAAATTTCTGGGCTCAAGCAATCTACTCACCTCAACCTCCCGAAGTGCTGAGATTATAGGCATGAGCCACCACACCCAGCCCAGGCAATCTTTCAAATAACAATCCTCCCTTTCCCCATCTCCCCCGCCCTCTTCCTGTCTTAGCTTTTCCCCGGAGTTCACTTGGATATGTCTGACAAGGTGAGTAAGTAGTCAAAGGTCTGTGATCTCACAAGTAGAAATAAAATGATTCAGTCAGTGGGACAGGCAGTAAACAGGGTTATAAGACATAAAGAACAAAATCATTACACTAACGTCACAGCTGATGAGCAAACAAAGGCCAGAAGGCACAGAGAGGGGAACAGAGCCAGTCAAACAGTCATCTCTTCACAATATCCTTCCTATTTTTTTTGGTGGGGTGGATGGTGGTGGGGGGGACCTTAAAACTCATTGCCTCTAGCTCTGTCACTTCCCACTTTCCCCCACCCCCCAGTTCACAGGCCACCCTCTCTGTTCTCTGGCCACTGACCAACAGCTGCTGATCCAGCCGAAGTGTGGAGGTGCAGCCCAACCTCAGGGAGCTGCAGTGCTGCCTTCTCTTTGACTTAGGCAGTGAGTCATTCTGCTTTGCCAAATGATCTTGCCCAAAGGGATCCATCCAGAAGCCTGAAGCTAGACAGGATTCTTACGTTATAGCTATTTTTAAGGAGCAGCCAAAGGTCACTGGGCAGAATCTTTCCAGCTGTAGCCTCATGGGTCTAAAAAGTAACAGGTCTTCCCAGGGCTCACCTCCAAAACCCTTAACAGAGTCCGACTCTCTTCGAGGACAATCAGCTTTTCCTTTAAAAGGCCATTCTGCCACCATGTAATATAAAACATGGCCAAAGGATCTTACCTGAGGCTTGCCTGCGTCATGTCACGTATTTGAATATGCCCAGTTTATGAGAAACTTGAGAGGTAGAAAAGACGCTTTGAGATGTGGGGAGTTTTTAACTCGAGCAAATGCTGCTCAGTCATAGCGTTAAATAGGAAAAAGCACAGCCTCAAAGAAAGCAAACCACCTATTCACCTGCACAGGCCAGGCAACACCTTGTCTAAGGGTGGGCAGTTGCAGAAAGACCTCACACCTCATTGTATCAATTAAGGGCATTCTTAGCAGTGACTGCAGCATTAACAAGGATATAGCAAGTGTGAAACAGCCTTCCAGTGCTGGAAGCTTCCAGCCACTTCCAGGAACCAGAGCCCACGGCCTAGGACATGTGTGTGAGGCAGACGTTAAAGAGTGGAAAGTGAGCTGTAGACATGTGATGTCCCACAGGATAGACACTAGCTATATGCCCCCTTCACATTTAAATTGATTAAACTTAAAGGAAGTTAAAAATGGAGTTCCTCAGTTGCACTAGCCACATATCAAATGCAACAGTCACATGTGGCTAGAGACTTGTTAGACTCAGTAAGGCAGATATACAGCATTCCCATCAATGCAAACAGTTCTACTGGGCACCAACACTTGGAACAAATGGCTTTTGAAAAGTTTTAAGCAGCTTTATTGAAGTGTCATGGATAGACAATAAACCACATGCATTTAAAGTACGACTTGATATGCTATGACACATGGATACTCCTATGAAGCTATCACCAAAATCCAGACTGCCAAAGTACCCTCTCATCCCGAGAGGACGTTTCCTTGTGCTCCTTTTGCAACTCCAGCTCCTTTCCCTCAAGTCTCTGGCAACCCCGATCTGCTTCTTTGACACAGAACACTGCATTTTCTGGAATTTTATATACGGTATCTGGAATCACCCAGCGTGTACGCTTTTTCATCTGGCTTCTTGCATAATGATTTTGGGACTGAGCATAATGACTCTGCAATTCATTCATGTAGTTGCGTGTACCAGTAGTTCACTTCTTTTTCTTGGCCAGCACTGTTCCATCATATGGCTCCACTGCTGTCTAGCCAGACACCTGTTGATGGACGTTTGAGTTGTTTCCAGTTTGGGGGATACTACAGATATCACAAATAAAGATGCATGATCATTTGTGGGATGGGGACTCTTTCAAATAGTGTCAAACAGGCCTCGTTATAAGGTGGCCTTGGAGCAGACTGCAAAGGAGGTGGGCAGAAAGCCACGTGAGGACCTGGGGGAAGTGCCCTCTGGGCCCAGGGGACTCTAACACAAAGGTCCTGGGGCAGGAGTATGCCTGGCAGGTTCTGTTCTTTCTAAAGGCTGCTTATCTGAAAGAATGGGTATCCAGGCAGAAAGTATTTTTGAGAAGCACAAGGTATTGAGTAAAACGGCCTGAATAAACCATCAAACGACACAGGGCCATTTAATCCCATTTAACCCGTACAATTACTCTGAGAAATAAGTGCCGTGACCCCCATTTTGCAGGTATGGCAACAGAGGCTTGAGTGATCCACGTTGCCTCCAAATCACACAACTATTAGCAGCAGAGTTGGCTAGAACTGTGAAGCCAGAGCTCTTCCTATCAGCTCACTATTAAACACAGCTGGACTTAAACTCCTGCTGTCACAGGGCAAGATGGTTTACACCTGCCAGGCCAGGCCAGGCTAAGCTAAGCTGGGGCTGGGCACCTGCTGCCATCCTAGGTGCTGTCTCCATCAAAAAGCCCTCCTGTTCCCTTTGACACAGAGCAGCCCATCAGGTACACACAAGGGAACTCTAAAGAGGAAACTCACTGATGTGGTTTGGGTCTGTGTTCCCGTCGAATTGTAATCCCCAGTGTTGGAGCTGGGGCCTCGATCACGGTGGTGAAGTTCTCATGACTCGTTTAGCACCATGCCCCTTGGTACTGGGCAGCAAGTGAGTTTAAAAGTGTGTGGCACCTCCCACCTCATTCTTGCCCCTGCCCGCGGCCATGTGAAGTGCTGGCTCCCCCTTCACCTTTCGCTTCCTGAGGCCTCCCCAGAAGCCGAGCAGAGCAGATGCTGCCATGCTTCCTCTACAGCTTGTGGAACCATGAGTCAATTAAACCTCTTTATATATATATATTTAAGTTACCCGGTCTCAGACATTTCTTTATAGCAGTGCAGGAACTGACTAATACAATCATCTAGGCCACTTTCATTTTTGGTGTAAGTGAACAGATCCCCTGGGCCACAGTATTGCCTTGAAGTCTATCACACACACATGCATGATGCACACACTCCCGTCTAGGCACTCTCACAGAGGGCCCTCCTGAACAGTTGCACCCAGCCCGCCCCTGGCAGCAGAGTCGCTGATGGTTTAATTAAAAAGGAGAGGGGGAGCCCATGCTGATCCTAAGTGTTTAACACAAACTGAAAGATCAAAACCAACCAGCTGGCAAAAACACATTGGCAACTTTCACACCAGAACAAGGAGGAAAATCGCTGACCTGGTTTCTGCTCTTAATGCCGCTTCTCTGGCAGTCAACAGCTCTGATCTTTCAGGCTCTAAGTGGAGAGAAAACTGGGCCCTCTGCCCCCTTCTCCACTAGAATAAACAAAGAGCTTAGACACGTCAGTCGGCCACCAACAACCGCGCAGACACCCACTGAAGGCCAGTTCTGGAAGCCGGAGGACAGCACTGGAGAACCCAGGACTCAGGCACCCAAAACTACTTCTAAAACCGGATGATGGTAAAACAATTGCTGAAGCCATCAACCAGAAATGAAAGTACTTTTGCAAAGGTATTACCTCCAAGAATCCAGGTTTAGGAAGCAGCTCTGACCTCCGCAGGACCTGGGGCACACAAAGTCTCCATCTCACCAAGGGTGAGAGTCGGAAGCACTGGACTGAGGCTGTCCTCGGGGCAGCGGTTCTCAGTGTGGCTCCCGACCAGCAAGGCCAGCATGACTAGGAACAGGAAATGCAAAACCCTGGGCCCTACCCCAGACCTGTGGAATCAGAAACTCTTGGGGGAGCCCAACAGGTGTGGTCTAACAAGCCATGCAGGTGATGCTGATGCACCCCAGCTGGAGAGCCACAACCCTGCAGGTGAGGTGTGGAGGCTGGGGCTGTGCCTTTCTAACAATTCCGGTGCTGCTGGTGCAGCTGGCCCAGGGGCCGCACTTGGAGGACCTCTGCTCCAGGGCAGTGCTGCTCAAGCTTGACTGCCTGCTATTGCCTGAAGCTCCTACACACTAAGATTCTGGCTTCACAGGCCTCGGGGAGGCTGGAATTCTAAGAAGCCCCAGGCGATTCCAGTGATGCTCTGTGGGTGCCCGGCCAGGGCCCCTGTGGCACCAATGGTACAAACCCTGCCCACATGCCTTCTAAGCTGGAACCTGGAGTATATGAGCATTGATGTGGGGTGCCAGGCTTCAGATTTTAAGCAATGATTACCAAACAGCTGAAAGTTCCCAAAGAAAGGGGAATGCAAACAAGCACATGCTGAATTTCTATCAATTCGCTGACAATTCCCTCAGTGAGCCAGGGGCAGAGGCTTGACTCCTGGCTGGGCCCATCACCCCAAGGACAAAGGGGCACAGGGTCTCCACAGCTCACAATCCCCCGTTTCCCTTCTCATCAACCTTGGGCTTCCAGTTCCTTCCCTGGGGCCTGGAAACAGGCTCAAGCCCCTCTCACCCTAGGAACCCACCTGGCTTTCCTCTTCCATTATCAGCCTTTCTTAGAACAGTGAACACCTGTGATCCCTATGCCTCCACCTGCAGCAGCCGCTCTTCTGCCTTTAAGAAAAGTCCGGGAAACGTCCCTGAGGCCCCTCTCAGGCACCCAAGCCAACAGGGCTGCTCTTCTGCACCCCTGCTGTGGATGTGGCTCCCGAGCTCCTTCACTCACACCCCGGACTACTACAGCCCTCCTACCTGGTATCTCTATTCCCTACAGCCCTACCAGGCCGTATCTCCACCCCCAGTACTACAGCCCTCCACTTGGTATATATACCCTCCTACAGCGCTCCCACTCCTTCTCTACACCCCTAGAGCCCTTCCACCAATATCTACACCCCACTACTCCAGCCCCTCTACCAATATCTATACCCCACTACTCCAGCCCCTCTACCAATATCTACACCCCACTATTACAGCCACTCCATCAACATCTATGCCCCACTACTCCAGCCCTTCCACCAATATCTACACCCCACTACTCCAGCCCCTCTACCAATATCTATATCCCACTACCACAACCCCCTCCACCAATATCTACACCCCACTACTCCAGCCCCTCTACCAATATCTATATCCCACTACCACAACCCCCTCCACCAATATCTATACCCCACCACTCCAGCCCCTTCACCAATATCTATACCCCATTACAGCCCCTCCATCAACACCTACACCCCACTAATCCAGCCCCTCTACCAATATCTACACCCCACTATTACCGCCCCTCCATCAACACCTACACCCCACTACTCCAGGCCTTCCACCAATAGCTACACCCCACTATTACAGCCCTTCCACCAATATCTATACCCCACTACTCCAGCCCTTCCACCAATATCTACACCCCACTATTGCAGCCCTTCCACCAATATCTATACCCCACTATTGCAGCCCCTCCGCCAATATCTATACCCCACTATTACAGCCCCCCACCAATATCTATACCCCACTACTCTAGCCCCTTCACCAATATCTACACCCCACTATTACAGCCCCTCCACCAATATCTATACCCCACTACTCCAGCCCCTTCACCAATATCTACACCCTACTATTACAGCCCCTCCACCAATATCTATACCGCACTACTCCAGCCCTTCCACCAATATCTATACCCCATTATTGCAGCCCCCCCACCAATATCTATACCCCATTATTGCAGCCCCCCCACCAATATCTATACCCCACTATTATAGCCCCCCACCAATATCTATACCCCACTACTCCAGCCCCTTCACCAATATCTACACCCCACTATTACAGCCCCCCACCAATATCTACACCCCACTATTACAACCCCTCCACCAATATCTATATCCCACTATTACAGCCCCCCACCAATATCTATACCCCACTACTCTAGCCCCTTCACCAATATCTACACCCCACTATTACAGCCCCTCCACCAATATCTATACCCCACTACTCCAGCCCTTTCACTAATATCTATACCCCACTATTACAGCCCCCCACCAATATCTATACCCCACTACTCCAGCCCTTTCACTAATATCTATACCCCACTATTACAGCCCCCCACCAATATCTATACCCCACTACTCCAGCCCCTTCACCAATATCTACACCCCACTATTACAGCCCCCACCAATATCTACACCCCACTATTACAGCCCCTCCACCAATATCTATACCCCACTACTCCAGCCCTTCCACCAATATCTATAGCCCACTACTCCAGTCCCTCTACCAATATCTATACCCCACCATTACAGCCCGTCCACCAATCTCTACACCCCACTACTTCAGCCCCTCCACCAATATCTATACCCCACTATTACAGCCCCTCCACCAATATTTACACCCCACTATTACAACTTCCTCCACCAATATCTGTACCCCACTATTACAGCCCCTCCACCAATATTTACACCCCACTATTACAACCTCCTCCACCAATATCTATACCCCACTATTACAGCCCCTCCACCAATATCTGAACCTCACCACTCCAGCCTCTCCACCAAGATCTATACTCCCTCTCCACCCTGTACCTACACCCCCACGACTACAGCCCTCCCACCTGTATACATCCCCCTACAGCCCTCCTACCTGTATCTATACTCCCTTACAGCCCCTCCACCCCATATCTACACCCCCTACAGCCCTTCCACCCCCTATCTACATCCCCACTATAGCCATTCCACACAGTACCTTGTAGATTTGGCAAACAATTTTTTTTTTAAGTTTGAGGTCACCTATATCATGGTAGTTGTCCCTTTAATAGCCAGCAATTGAGAAAACACAATGACAACAACAAAAACAAACCATTTTAGGTTCATTAATACTTTCAGACAGAAACAGTGTGTCCTACACACATTTGAGAATTGTGAAGACATTGATTTCTAAACCTTGCAAGCAGGCTTGTGTGCAGAAGGACAAGTGCCATAGCACAGTGCCCCTCCACCCGCAGGGATCCAGGGAACCAGGGACTCAGGGTTCGGGGCGGGGAGTCACTGCTCCCTGCTTCAAATGCTGTACCCTCAGGGCTCCGCAGGCTGCCAGTGGCCATCCCGGCACAGGCTGTCTTCTAATAAAAGCATCTGTGTCCCCTGCCCAGGCAGGAGTTGCCCGAGGTCACCGCCCTATACAGCACCAGCAGATGGACAGCACCCAGCAGGTGCCCAGTCCTCGTCTCTGTGAGCTCACCCTCCCGCGTCCAAGGCCTCACCACCCTATCTTTGCCCAATATGTATGGCTTTTCCCACTTTCTCTGTATGGGGGTTACAGTATCGCAGCATTCCCTCCCAACCCCAAAAAGCAACAGTATCCAAGTCCAATGGAAACCTATTCTGTGGCTATGCCACAACCAAAATGTAGACATCTGATGCCAGCCTTATTTGTTCATTGTCTCGATCAAACAATGTGCTTTTGTTTTTGGTTAGAGATTTGTGAGTATAGAATATAGCTTAGCATTGAAGTCTTTTGGGTCTTAGATAAGGAATTTCCAACTATAAATGAGGCCATACTAAAATCTAAATGGCAGAGGTTTCTAGGGGCCCAAAGTGACTGTCAGCAAGTCCATCATCGTACTCTCTCTCCCTTCCTCACTCGAAGCCCTAGCCCTCAAGCCCGACTCACTCGAAGCCTATGGACTCCTAATTTGCACACGAATCTAACAAGGCACACAAGTCATCTTGCTCTTCAGTTCGCAGCACTGTAAAACAGAGACCTTAGAGGCACCCAAGCACTGATAGCAGGAGAAAGGGCAACCAATAGAAAAAGTGTCAGAATATTAAAAAGCAAATGTCAGAAATGGACACCTAGTAACAGTACAGGACTAATCCAAGGGCAGATATTCCCATGTACCCCAAGCCACTGACGATGTCTCTAGATTTCAGCATAGTCCATTAGTTTACGTCCAAAACAGTGACTTAAATCTTCCCCCTAGAAAGATGATATGATCATTGCTCTCGTTTAAAAAAAAAAGTAAGACATTTAAGAATCTAAGATATTTTCATAGGAGAAAGTCTATGGAAGTACTGAGGGTGAGGACCTCTGGTAGCAAGATGTCTATACTGAATGATGAGACAAGCCTTACTAATACGGACAATCAGCTCACACTTAACCTAAGCCTGACAGCGCCGGGCAGAGTCCTGCTGTACTAGCACCAATGCAGCCAGGCCAGGATGCCTGTCTGCCAGGTGCAACACATAGGACAAAGCCACAAACGACCACTCATCCCAACAGAACCTTACTAACTCCCCAGCAAGGTTAGCTATAATGTCTTCTGGCCAAGTGTGGTGGCTCACACCTGTAATCCCAGCAATTTGGGAGGCCCAGGCGGGTGGATCACTTGAGGTCAGGAGTTCGAGACCAGCCTGGCCAGCATGGAGAAACCCTGTCTGTACTGAAAATACAAAACTTAGCTGGGTGTGGTGGCTCGTGCCTATAA
Source organism: Macaca nemestrina (assembly GCF_043159975.1). Taxonomy (NCBI): domain Eukaryota; kingdom Metazoa; phylum Chordata; class Mammalia; order Primates; family Cercopithecidae; genus Macaca; species Macaca nemestrina. Next base: position 9,443,049 of record NC_092137.1, on the reverse strand, counting down.
TCCCAGCTATTTGGGAGGCTGAGGCACAAGAATGGCTGGAACCCGGGAAGCGGAGGCTGCAGTGAGCCAAGATCGTGCTACTGCATTCTAGCCTGGGCGACACAGTGAGACTCTGTCTCAAAAAAAAAAAAAAAAAAAAAAAAAGTTGGCCAGGAGTGGTGGCTCATGCCTGTAATCCCAATGGGAGGCCGAGGCGGGCGGATCATGAGGTCAGGAGTTCAAGACCAGCCTGGTGAATATGGTGAAACCCCATCTCTGCTAAAAATATAAAAATTAGCCGGGCATGGTGGCACGCGCCTGTAGTCCCAGCTACTCGGGAGGCTGAGGCAGAAGGATCGCTTGAACCCGAGAGGCAGAGGTTGCAGTGAGATAAGATTGCACCACTGCACTCCAGCCTGGGTGACAGAGTGAGACTCCGTCTCAAAAAAAAAAAAAAAAAAGTCTTCTAACTCACATCATCTGTGTTTAAAAAAAAAAAAAAAAAGATGACTGATAGGCATGTTGCTTGGTAGAGCTTTCCATTTCCTCTATCAACGTGGGTGAGGGACAACTCCTTAGCCCAGGGTCACCTCAGATCTCATGCTGCAACTCTGTTCTCTCGTCAGCACCCACTGGCCCCTGCTTTCAACAGATGCTGATCTTCATGTAGAGCGGGTTCTGCAGACCCTGGGGACATCTTTCACTAACAATCCTCTAACACCGGAGACAGAGACTACATATCTGTAACGAACCTTTCCGAAACCGGCCCTGAAATGCAGCCTTTCATTAGAGAGCCACTTCTCAGCACACAGGTGGCCCTTGGAGTCTTTCCAGCATTCTCACATCCATCTGGGAAGAGGAAAAGAAGCCCTGAAACCGGGCAGACTTCACAAGCACTTTATTTTCACACATGTCACATTTCTGGAGCCGCCTGGCTTTCCCTTTCATCCTGCACCACCGCAGAGAAAATTCACAGACTTCTGCAGGTGAGAATCTCACCCATTAGTAAGAAAATCTTGCTTTATATTAAGCTGGCATTTCTCTGGAGATCTTCCAACTGCTTTATAAACATTCTTTCACGCCTCCAAGCAGGTAGGTGGTAATTGTTATTCTTTCTGGACAAGAGGTAGCACTGTGAGTCTTAGCTGGACAGAACTGAAATGTTTTTCAATGCCCGAGGGAAAGCAAAAGCAAGGCTTGGAAAATATGAGATAAGACAGATGTGACCAAAAATAGGAAGAAGAATGGTATACAAAATTCCAAAAAAGGAGACTTCTCCTATAACCCACTCCCCGTCTACCCAGCTTTGCAGGAGCCACCACTTGGCCTTCCTCTGGCTGTGCAGCTTCCACACAGGTTCTGGCCTGGAAAATCAGGCGTGGTAAGTGCTAATTTTGGCTCAAATAAGAAATTTTCTCTCTCTTTGATCTTTGCCAGGAAATAGGATCAACAATCTGACTTCCATAAAGTGCAAGCTGAAACTTGAACCCTTATGATCAGTCAAGAAGGTGATAAGAGGCTGTGGTTCCTTTAAATGTCACAATGACAACAACATGGGTTTGGAGTGTTAATACCTGGGTTTGAATCCCAACTCTGTCCCTCACTAGCTAAGGGCCCTGTAAGTGACTGTGTGCCTTAAGACGATGGTAATACAAACTATCCTGCACAGCTGTCAAGTGGAATAAATGAAACAGAGTATCCTGCATGCATAGCCCAGTGATTGCTACACCCTGGGTGCTCATCAAATCACTGCCACGGATACCTTTATTGATACCTTTACTCACTGTAGAAAGATGGACAGCAACTAGGACCTGCAGTGATGTGTGAAGTATTAAAAACTGGCAAAGTCACAGGGTGGTGAGCAATGTACCAGCTGTAACATGCAGGCCCTGCTCTGCTTTCTGCTTTTGCAGGAAATTTTATAAAGGAGAGGGAGGAATTGATTTTATTTAACTATGCGCAACTGCTTTTGTTGTTAACTGAGACAAGTTAGTTTCGTCCGGATTCCATGGTGTGGAGTGCTCCAGGTGGGCCTGCCTAGGCAAGGACTCTGAGCCTCCCAAGAGAGGTATTAGCTGCTGCTTCTTTTCTTTTCTTTTTTTTTTTTTTTTGAGACAGGGTCTCACTCTCTGTCACCCAGATGGAGTACAGTGGCGTGATGTCAGCTCACTGCAATTTCCGCTTCCTGAGCTTAAGCAATTCTTCAGCCTCAGCCTCCCGAGTAGCAGGGACTACAGGCATGAGCCACCACGCCCAGCTAAGTTTTGTATTTTTTGTAGAAACAGGGTTTCCCCGTGTTGCCCAGGCTGGTCTTGAACTCCTGGGTTCAAAGCAATCCACCCACCTTGGCCTCCCAAAGTGCTGGGATGACACATGTGAGCCACTGTGCCGGGCCAGATATTAGCTCTTCAAACCATTCAGGGCCTCAGTTATCTAATCTGTAAAGTGGGAATGACACTGACTGACCTTATGGGATTGTCATAAGAATTAAATAAGCTATCCTGTATAAGAGTCACCAGCTGGCTATAATCTATCCACAGAATCAGGTATGGCATTATTCTCTCCATGTTAGAGCTGAGACAATCCAGGTCTAGCCATCAGATGAATAAAGCTAAAGGGCTAGGTGTCTGGGAGGGAGAAGCAGAACTCGGGCCTCCACCCATCTCCTACATCGTTGGCCATCGTGGGCCGACTGCTTTCTAGGCCCCCTGCTTGGCAGCCCCGCTGGGACTTCCCTTCGCTATCATCCTCTTGGAATTCCCATCCACGGCTTGCTTTCCTGTGTTGGGTCCTGTTTCCTGACTTTCAATTTCCTCTTTCTTGGCTTTCCCCTTCATTTTACTAAAACACATCCTTTAGGAGTTTCAGAGAAATGACACATGGGAGCCAAAGTTTTTGAGCCTTGCATGTCTGAAAATATCTTTAATTCTACTCTCATATTTGATTGGCTGGGCATAATTCCAGGCTGAGTTAGTTTCCTCACAATTTTAATGGCATTGCTCCATGCTGTAACGTTTCCAGTGCTGCTGCTGAGAAGCTCACCACCATTCTGATTCCGAATCCTCTGGGTGCTGTCTGGAAGCTTTTAAGATCTTTTGCAGGTTCACACAGGGATGCTTAGGGTAGGTCTTTTCCCTTATTGCGCTGGGCACTTGCGAGCCTCTCAACTTGGAGGCTCTTCCGTTCCATTTTTAGAGACTGCCTTTAGATTTGTTGCACTGATGACATCCTTCTCTCTTTCTAAAATACCTGCCAGTTGGATGCTGAGCCTTGAGAATTAATCCTTGTCTTGTCTTTTATCTATTTCCCACTTTTTGGTCTTTTGGATCTATTTTCCTCTACTCCAACCCTTCCTGTTGGATTTTTAATGTTATATTTTCTTACCTTAGTCATGTCCCTGGCCTTCTTTAATAGCAAGCTGCATCCCAGTCTTCCCGTACGTTCATTTTTCTGCTAATTCTGGTCTCCCTCATGCTGGAGGCTGCTCATCTGTACTGAAGCGTGAGGCACCAGGAGGCTCACAGGCAGCTCTGTGTGTATGGAAAGGGCTTATCCACCCAGGTGTGGGGAGAGCAGGCAGCCAACTGACTTTTCCACCAGGAGATGCCCTCCATGGCAGCATCTATGGATCTCTACCCTGGGCACATGCAGTTTCTCCAGTTTAAAAAAAATCTCCAATATTTCCCGACCCGGTGGTGAGACCCTATCACGCATGCCTGCCAGTGTCCAGGGCACGGGGCTGAGGCAGGGCGAGGGCTCCACTGCTGAGCAGGTGGGCCGCCACTCTAGGATAGGGATGAAGAGGGATGAGCGCAACCAAAGCCCCAAGGGATTTCAAATTCCTCCAAGTGAAAAGCTCAAGCAGAGCAACAGCTTTTTACTTTTACCATTTCCTACAGAAATGTTCATAAGTGAAGATGGGGGGAGAGCACAAGGGCCCGAGTGCTTCTGCTCTTCCCATTAGGAACTCACACGTGATGCTCCCTCATTTCTCCCCTTCTAAGGCCACTCTCACAAAATCACTGTCATCACCATCTCAAGAACGAGCTGTTTTTCACTTGTTATGAGCTTTCTAATAGAGGACATGAAAAAGATGCTGTTATTTGTGGCCTACAGAGAAAGCATTACTGAGTTCTTGACCTCTTCCATGGCCTTTAGGAGAAACTGGAGAAGACAAACAGGAAAGAAAAGCTGGGGCAATCCCAGGGTCTATTCCACCAGGGCAGGGTCCCAAACAGCCCTCTTGGGCTGCCCACTTCTTCAAAACGTTGTCCCCATCACGAGGACAGCACAGAGCTGCCAGGCACAAGAAAGGCGCGATTCACCCACAGTACCAAGCAGCAGCCACAGGCAGCAGGCACCAGTGCCGCATTCCCACGGCTGAAAACTCAGGCACTGCTCTCAGGCCAGGTTTTTTTTTTTAGGTTCTACACTTGGGAGCATAAAAGGTCTTTAAATATTCATGGTAATTTCTGTGCTTTGATTACAGGTTACCTTCCTGTGTAAGACGGGCCTGAAACATATTTATTAAATATTATAAGCTTAAATGCCTACTATAATTACCAGAAAGAGAGTATTCTACACAGTTTAGAAACTATTAAAAATTCAAATCAGAAGCCCTTAAGAAGATGAATGCATTTACCCGTTTTGTCCCATAGCTGTGTACATTTAAATTGCAGAGCTGAATTTTAAGTCCTGCTAAAGTAAAAATTACAGTTTTAAACTTTATTCCAAATTGACCCAATGTATATAGAAAACATAATGCTTTTAGGTACCCAAGGAACTATGAAATGCAGTCCTAGTATATCAAACAAACCTTAAGTATCCTCTACTGAGCCTCTCTCCCATCTGAAGTAACCGCAGCATTTCATACACAGAGCTGCTTACCAGGTTTTTGAAAAGAGCTGTCAACTCCTTTGTAAACACTGAGAACTTCAGGAATGCACTTCCTAAATCCGGGTCATCTCTGCATACGCAGTTGCCACCGAACTTCTCCAGAGCCTGGGTGTACTGCTCTTCATTTTCCACGTGAGCTGCAACAGAATGAGGGAGGCGCTGTGAGTCTCAGGCATGCCACCCTCACTCCCCACCAGGTTCTTCTCGGTTGTGAATAACACTGAACACATCAGCAGAAGAAAAATCTGAGAAAAATCAAGCTGCACCAGGAACAGAAATAGCTTCGTTATCCTGACAACAACCCGTGGTGCCGGCAACAGATCCCAAAGAACAAGTGTGGTGTGCAAGAGGGGAAGCCCTTGCCCACGTACAGTGGTCCTCAGCATTACCAGATGAGATGGCCAAGGACACACAACATTTCCACCCCTCCGAGGACTCTTCCTTCACCAAATGATGGCAGAAGTCACCAGACTCAGTCCCCTCCCAGAAACTCAACCACAGATGCCCCATTCCTCTCTAGCCTGAAACCCAGGACTCTAATTCAGAGCCATACACCGCAGCTCCTTCTCCTTTTCACACAGGAACAGCAGTGGTCTTTGCAGCTTCAGTGGCTCTGCTCAGGATGCAACCTCTACCCAGGGGCCCTTCCCTCCCAAACTCCTCTGCATCCTACAGACTCATGCTTCCTCCAGGAAGCCTTCCATGACTCTGCCCTACACCCTGGGTATTTCACTGGCACCTCTCCTATCCTTGCACTCAGCATGTTATATTGAAATGGTCTGGTAAATGTGTTCCCCATACAATGGATGTGCTTAGAGTTTACAGACTAAGTTGTATTCATCTTTGATCAAGTCGTGTACCTGAAATATGAGACAACACACATGTTGTTTGAGCAGAAAAAGCAAACCAGGTGCTACGTCTCATAGCATTTTATTATCATTTAGGCCTCAAAGTAGCACCTGAAAGAATGAAAATCTGGACTCTGGGTCTCTGGCACAGTGGTTCTCAATCCCTACTGGCTACCAAAAGCATGCATGGATTTTCACCAAACTCTAGACACCACTGTCCCATCTCAGACCTCTGATTCAGAACCGTGGGTAGGAATGAGGGAGGGGACACAGGTGATTCTGGTAAATTAATGTGGTTGAATATAATTCCCTCACTACCAGGTCAGGCACTTTCAAATGAAACCAGCCAGTCTATAAAAAAACAACGTCTATCTCCATGGCTACCTAATTTCTGTTTTCATCAGTTCAATTGGAAATATAACACAACTATTGACAGGCACAACAGGGCAGCCAGACCTGCAGTGTGAACTTGGATGTGAACTCCACCAGAGACAGCCTTAGTGCTGCAGCTCCTCCACCAGGGGACAGATCCTGAGAGCCCGTCTGTAGCTCCCAAATTCCTTCTCGGGGAAATAAGACCACTGTCGGCTAATGCCAATGCCCAGGCTGGGCCTGACAATGAGGGAAAACGAGGGAACATTTGTTCCTGGAGGGCAGTCCTGGACCCTCAGCCAATCCCTATGACCCATAAATGGTCTGCTCGCCCATCCTAGGGGGGAAGCACCATGTCCTTGACCTCTAGTGGCATTTGGGGGACTACAGGGCTCTAATGGGGATCCAGCAGACACAAGAGAAAACTCATTTCACTGAGTCCTTTCCCTTTTTTTAACATTCCAGAAAAGAGCCTGAGAGTTCTAGATAAATTAAATGAATTTCTGAGGCCGGGCGCGGTGGCTCACGCCTGTAATCCCAGCACTTTGGGAGGCCGAGGCGGGCGGATCACAAGGTCAGGAGATCGAGACCACGGTGAAACCCCGTCTCTACTAAAAATACAAAAAATTAGCCGGGCGCGGTTGTGGGCGCCTGTAGTCCCAGCTACTCGGGAGGCTGAGGCAGGAGAATGGCGTGAACCCGGGAGGCGGAGCTTGCAGTGAGCCGAGATCGCGCCACTGCACTCCAGCCTGGGCGACAGAGCGAGACTCCGTCTCAAAAAAAAAAAAAAAAAAAAAAAATGAATTTCTGAGACCAGATTCAACAAATTCAGACAGAAACATACACATGCACACGCACACACCGGCAAACACAGCTCCTCAGGAGCCCTCGGAAGATCTAGGTTCCAGTCCTATGTCCGCCAGCAAACATCTGTATGACCTTGGTAAGTCACAGTGATGCTGGGCCTGCGGCATCAGCTACATAAAGCATAAAGACCTGCTGGGAGATGCTCTCAAGGTCAGAGGAAGAATGAAAGAATCAGGTAAAGAGGCTTGGTTTACCACACTCGGCACATAACCAATAACACTAACAAAAGTTAACAGCAGCAACAGGTGTCACTTATTCAAAGCACAAACTTTACATATATTTTTTCTAAACTTCATAAGACATGTATTGTTTCTCATAACACTAATAGGAAATTAGGGCTCAAAGAGATCAAATAATTCATCTGAGGAAACACAGCCAGAAAGCGGCAGAGCTGGGATTCAAACCCAAATCTTCTGATTCCAAAGTCCACTCTCCTACTCTACTACACGATGTTTGTTTCATCGTTAAAAAGTTTACCTTGTCAAACAAAAGTATCTAATTTTTAGGTTTTTTAAAATCCAGTTTCACAGATAGATCAATAATTCCTTCTGTTTTACTCTATTTATAATTCTAGAGCGTGGTTTACAGTGAAGGCAAGGTCCTTTCAAACCACATACTATTTTTAAACTATCTCAAAATTAGTGGTCAAGACATGGGCAGTTTCAGTGGGTTCAGGAAGGGAGCTGGTGGCCACAGGCAGGCATCTGTCACTACATACTGTCTGTCCACTGGATGACAGAAACAGAAATGCAACCTCCACGCTCCTGCTTACTCCCTCGCTCGCTGCTTTCTGAGCCATGGGTCTTTCAAGAGACACCAACAGAGGGGAGCCGGGCCGTGGTGTCCTCCTTCACGGTGCTGGGCAATGAATACAAAGCACCCGGCAGGAGAGAAGCTGAAGACTCTACCCAGCCTCATGGTGTCCTTCAAACCACGAGGAGGACTGGACCCTCAGTGCTGCTCTAAGTCAACACCCAAAGGGAAGGGACTTCGCATATGGTTAATGCCTACTAGGTCGCTTGTAAGTCTTTTGTTCAGTTTAACCTGACAGCACTAAGAGTTGGCTATCATTATCCCTATTTTTTTCTGAATCAAGTGCAGTTCAGAGAGTCATGTCACCTGCTCCAGACCACAGAGTTGGTAGGAGGGTCAATGCACTTTGTGGACCACACAGGCTGCCTCCAGCCCTGGGCAGGAGAGAGGAGCCGGCCTTCTCACTGGTAGTAGGCTTCACGTTCCAGCACCAAGAAATACGAAAGTACTCCTTATCATCCCTCCTTCTGGGCTCCTCAACTGACTACCTGGTGTAGGTTAAGTTTTTTTGTTTTTAAAAAAATTATTGGCCGGACATGGTGGCTCACACTTGTAATCCCAGCACTTTGGGGGGCTGAGACAGGTGGATCACCTGAGGTCAGGAGTTTCAGACCAGCCTGGCCAACATGATGAAATCCTGTCTCTACTAAAAATACAAAAATTAGCCAGGCATGGTGACACATGCCTGTAATCCCAGATACTCGGGAGGCTGAGGCAGGAGAATCACTTGAACCTAGAAGGTGAAGGTTGCAGTGAGCAGAGATAACACCAGCGCACTCTAGCCTGGGCAACAGAGCAAGACTCCACCTCAAACAAAATAAAACAAAATCTTGTCCCTATACATCTTCTAAATGATGCATTGATCCCCAGCAACCCCAATGTGATCAATTAGTTCTTTGGCTTGTCATCACCATCATCATCTCACGGATTTACATTTACAGCGCTTTCATCCACTACAATCAGCACTATCTTCTGATGCTCACACTGTACCAGTTTAGGTCAGTGGGAATCTTTTTGTGCTGGTCTAGTTGGGGATTTTTAGATGTATTTTTCAACCCGCAAATGAACTTGAAGCTTCCTGCTGAAGCCCATAAGCCCTGTGTCTTCCTCTAACACCTAGCATGGTGCCCACCATGACAACAGCCATTCCTCCATGAATAACATGGCACTGACTGACCCACTGCTCCGGATCGCCCCAAGATGAAGATTTTCCTACTATAGAACAGAAAATCATTGAGTGCGTTTGTTTTCCTTTTGCCAAAAACAATCTTAAAACAGGAACCTAAAATAAATAGCTTGGGAATAAAGTTTCTGGAAAGATCTCAAACTGGGTCTATCAGCTTTTATTTACAGAATTGTGAAAGCTGTTCTTCTAAAAAGAGCTCACACTCTCACCTCCCCCTTGTTCAAATGTATCTTAAACTCTAATTCTCATTAATGATCCAGATCCAATAATCACTGACCTGGGAGGGACTTTGGAAAATAAGAATCTGTGTCACAGAGACCACGCTAGGACAAGACTTCGTTTCTTCTCAATTCTAAGCCATCACCCCTTTATCTCCCCCACCTCACTGCACGAAACCCACCAATCCCTGCAAAAGGATGAACTGAGAGACTCTTGCAGAGAAATCAATCATGAAGCCAGCATGCATGTGTACAAATGGAGTTTAGAGGCAATGACTAGGTTTTGTTGTGTGCTTTTTTAGTTTACTGGATTCTGTTATTTAAAAAATTGGTATCAAGGAGAAGGCCCAGTGCAAATGGTTTAAGCAAAAATTGCTGGATACAAAAATGACAAAGAATGGCTCCTTCGAGCCCCATCTATGGGCCGCACACGCAGATACGGCTCTCGACAGGTCAGTGTGGCCCACGGCACAGTGAGGAAGCCACCAACACAGCACTGCCAGAGGATGGGCGTCCCACGGCCAACTCACCTTCAACCACCTCCTCTTTCATCTCAAACATAACGTTAACTCACTATTTCCAGCCCTGCAACAGGGATGTGACAGTATGCTGGGGTGAGATACAAGGACACATATGCTCATGTCTGGGATGAATGCCTGGGGAAAGATATGTCAATCCATGCACTGATCACTTACAACGCATCAGGCAATGGGCTAGGTGCTGAGGACTCAGATGGCAAGGAGATATTGAAATCGGGCTCCAAGGACAGGTAAGACTTATCGAGTAGAGAAGCAGCAGATCACAGAAACAGGCATTAGCCCCAGGGGAACACCAGGGCGTCCTATGTGTTCCCACTGTTAATACTTTCTCTGGTTTTTTGCTTTGTTTTGTTTTTGAGACAGAATCTCGCTCTGTTGCCCAGGCTGGAGTGTAGTGGTATAATCTCAGCTCAATGTAACCTCCACCTCCAGGGTTCAAGTGATTCTCCTGCCTCAGCCTCCCAAGTAGCTGACACTACAGTCACGCACCACCGTGCCCAGCTAATTTCTGTATTTTTAGTAGAGACAGGGTTTCACTATATTGGCCAGGCTGGTCTGGAACTCCTGACCTTGTGATCTGCCCGCCTCAGCCTCCCAAAGTGCTGGGATTACAGGCACGAGCCACCGCACACGGCCTACTTTCCCTGTTTTAAAGCCCCTGTCTGCATCCAGCTCTCAACTCTCAAAATCGCCACAGGTAACACAGGTCTCATTGTCCCCACCTCCTCAGGGCTCCTATACTCACTGCTGAGTCCTTTATTCCATGGATCCTGAAAGGTGACCTAGTCTAAACATGGAAACCAAAGCTCAGAGACGGTGATGACTTGCTCAAGGTCACAGTGAGTTTGCAGCAGAGCTGGAACAAGAATTCGGGTTTCCTGACTCTGAGTCCAGTGCTCTTCCTCCCACAGCAAAAATTTTTTCTTCATTTGCTCATGACATTGTCACTATCTTCAGCTCTTAGCTCTTATCCAGCCTAAGAGCTGAAGATAGTGACAATGTACAACCTTCCAGTCAAGTGCATGTACCGTTAACCCGAACACCAAGTGCTGTAACCAGCATAACAGAAAGAAGGCAGGGTGCACCAGCCTCATGGCTTCCCAGTCCCCGCCTCCATGCTGACCCAACAAAGACCCTCCAAACCCCTGCTCCAGGCCAGACCGCAGGCTACTTGGGAGTCAGGCGGAGGAAAAATCACCTGCTGACACCCCACATTCCAACCTTCCATGCAGACAGCTTGGTGAAGGGAGCGTTTAAGGAGAGACATATGTTCTCTACGGCAGCAGCTTGGTGGAGACACTCCTTAGATGGATGACACGACGATTAATCCTCAAATGTGTATCACGACATGAATGTTGTGATGTTATGCACAACTCTGCATAGCGGAGACCATTTCCTCCGGCTGTCGGCTGTGCATGCCACCTGTTTCCAACCTCACTTGTGGCGCGTGATCTCATGGGAATGCAATTTCTTCAAATCAAAGATCATCCCCGTTTCTTAACAGGGTCTCTACCTGGTGGACATCCCGCAAGAGAGGGGCATTTTCAGAACTTTATTCCTAGAATCATCCCAACTAAATGGCTGAAAACATATTTTCATTTCCAATTTGCTAATGTGTATCATTCCGGATAATCCCACTTCCAGAAATCTATCCTAAGGAAATAATCAAGGTGATCAGAGATGTGTGTACAGAACATTTATAAAGAGTGAAAATTTAAAATGTGCTAAGTTCCAACAATATGAAAATCGTTAAATTAACAGTATTTCTACAAAATGAAATATTATGTTGGCTTTTAAAATCATGATACAGGAATATGGTAGGAGCAGAACGCCAAGTTTAAAAAAGGCAGGACACAAAATTAGATATTTAGTCTCAATTTTGCAAAAAAGTAAAACGTAAAGAGGAGGTTGAAAAGATAATACATCAAAATGCTAACAGTGGTGGGAAAAACTGAGCACTTGCTAGCAGTCAATAACCTGTTATATGCAAGGCATTATATGCTAGGCCCCAGGCCAAGTGCTTTCTAGATGTTATTTTATTCTCCTCTGAGTGGACGAGGAAACAGACTGTCGAGTGTGAACCCGCCCAGGGTCATGCAACTTCTAAGAGGCAGAGCCTCGTTCCAAGTCAGGGGTGGGCCTCAGACCCAGCACTCACCTGAGCCTCTGCTGGTTATAAAGATACTGAGATTCCATCAGGGTCAAGGGTCAAGACTTGGTTGGTTTAGTGCTTTTCTGAACTTTCTAAATTTTCTAAACTAAGCTTATCTTATCTTTATAATAACAATGTAAAGAATAAATAAAAACTTAAAAAGAAATCTGAAGCATCAGCTCTAACTGCCAGATTGTTTCAGTGCTCTGTGACTGTGCCTATTAAGAACATTAAGCCGGGTGCAGCGGCTCATGCCTATAATCCCAGCACTTTGGGAGGCCAAGGTGGGCATATCTCTTGAGGTCAGGAGTTTGAGACCAGCCTGGCCAACAGGGCAAAACCCAATCTTTACTAAAAATACTAAAATTAGCCAGGAGTGGTGGCAGGTGTCTGTAATCCCAGCTCCTCAGGAGGCTGAGGCACGAGAATCACTTCAACCCAGGAGGCAGAGATTGCAGTGAGCCGAGATCGTGCCACTGTGCACTTCAGCCCGGGTGACAGAGCGAGACTCCATCTCAAAAGAAAATAAATAAACAAACAAACAAATAAATAAATAAATAAATAACATTAGAATCTGTCTTTCTCTCCCAAAGCTTTCCCTGGACAAGGTAACATGAGGGAGACAGCCTTTGGAACTGATATACCTGTATCATCTTTGACGAGACAGAAGTAGCCACAATCAGAAGGGGTTGAACGAGAATGTCCTCCCTGTTCATAACCCCTGCGAGCTCCCACACAGGCTGAGCAACTGGAAAGGATGCCTCTCACGGGCTTCTTCCTGCCACTTCCTCTGCCTTCTCCAACACCCCAGGCTTCTTCCACTTTCAAAACCCATTTCCATCATCTTTCCTAGGAAGTCCCTTGGAGTGTGATTCCTTGAGAAACCGCCAGTCTTTGTGGATAGTACCCCAGGATGCATCTAGTCTGGTTGTGTTCAGCACAGGCAGCTAGCAATGGAGTTCACTAATAAGGCCAAGGTGTGGGCTATTCAAACACAAAACCTGTTGTCCATGATCACCCCATCCTCTTTCATCCTGCCTTATATTAATGACCCCATCCTTCCAATGACGGCTCAAAGTCTGCGTGAATAACTAAATGTCACCTCAGTTACCTCCCTGTGAAGCTTCTACTGCTTGTAGGAATACACTTGGAAAGCAGGTAAGAGGGGTGAAGAGTGGCGACTGGGCCACTGCATTTTTTTTTTTTGAGACGGAGTCTTGCTCTGTCGCCCAGGCTGGATGGAGTGCAGTGGTAGGATCTCAGCTCACTACAAGCTCTGCCTCCCAGGTTCACGCCATTCTCCTGCCTCAGCCTCCCAAGTAGCTGGGACTACAGGCACCCGCCACCATGCCCGGCTAATTTTTTGTATTTGTAGTAGAGATGGGGTTTCACCGTGTTAACCAGGATGGTCTCGATCTCCTGACCTTGTGATCTGCCCGCCTCGGCCTCCCAAAGTGCTGGGATTACAGGCGTGAGCCACCGCGCCCGGCCTGCATATTTTTTTTTTTTATGTTGATGCTTTCTGTCCCTTTAGGCTTTAGAGTACAGAATATACCAACATTTACTTTTACTCATTCACTGTGTGCTTCCATTATGGGTCAAGAATATTTCTGGTTACTAAAAAATAAAATCCAATCACGCTGAAACTCTATTATGCAGCAAGCACTAATGAACACAAAGATTCATCAAGCAGAGCTCCTGCCCTCAAGAAGCAAGCATCCAATAAGGGAGAAAGACTCAGTCAATCAGTTCAGTGCAGTGACACAAAGGCAAGAAACAGAATGAGCTCTGGGGAATTCAAGGTGCTTGGTGTGGCCAGAGCACGGAGAAGGGCTGGAGTGTCAGACAGGGGCCAGAAATGAGGAACTTCATCCCAGGTAATGGAGAGCAGCCAAAAGGCTTCTAAGAGATCTGCATTCAAGAAAGATAATAAACCTTGGTACCTGCCAACACACAACTTAGCAAGACAAAGATAAACATGCGAAAACAATCCACTGTTATGTAAATTACACGAGGTGGAAACACAGCACTCTACGGGAAAGGAGTACATTTTCTGGGGGCTGGTAACAGAAAAGGCTTCTTGGAGCAGACGACGTTTAAAGGAATTTGCTCATTGAAAATGTAGTATGACGTGAGACTAAAACTGAGCTACCAGCTGCTTGACTCACTCTCCTTAACCAGAGAGCTGCTTCCATCCTAGGGGTGCTTGAAGGGGGTTGGAGGTGGTGGGGAGCAGGTCTCACTGAAAAACTGGCAGGGCTTTCTTTTAGCCTGGAGACAGGCTACCCCAAGGTGTTTGGGTTCAAAGCCAAGAGGTGAATTCAACATTTGTTGAATGGGGAGTACAAGCTGTTAGAAATTTTACTCCCAATTGTATTCACACCCTTTAATGGAGGAAGAGTTCATGTTGGCAAAGCAATGTGATTCGCTACATTACAGAATGTGCATTTAGCCAGGGTAAGCAGATTTCAGCCCTTAATTTTTGCCATATCATACCCCATGACTTACGTGCTCGCCACAGTGATGACTTAAGAACACACCGCTGCCCCCACCCAACTCCATGGAGGGCACAGCCTCTAGGAAGGAAGCTGACTCCTGTGGTTCCATGAGATCCCGGGGTCTCACCCTCAGGGACAAGCAGCCCTTGGAAAGTGCAAGGTCTCTAAGGCCTCAGACAGTAGCTACCATGAACACTGTGGAGATGACATATGTGTAAAACTAATCTTTCATCCTTACAACTCTGCAGGATTTTACAGATGAGGAAACAGATGAAGTCATCGTGCTGATGTGGTAGAAGATTTAAGCTCAAGGTCTGAGCTTTTTCGCTTGGTGTGTTGGGTTTGTGGACAGGTTTATGCGGGTATGTGAATCCCAAACAGTGTATGCAAAATTATGTAAAGGTACCTTTTCCTGGAGGGATCATCCAAAACAGCCTTCTTATTTTTACAGATGTCTATGATAACCAAAAGATTAAAGAACCACTGATGAAACCACAGCCCCATGCCTCACAGATGCGTGTGGCCACCGGCTTGGCCCACAGACTGGCTGACTATAAACACCGGCCAAATTAAATAGCAGATACCTCTGAACCGAAGTATGATTCGTGCCAACACTTGGACGTCAGTTAAGTCACAGACCTCTGCGTTCCTTCAGAGGTACCTTCCTTCCATGACTAATGCAGTGGTCACTTTGGACAGGATTCCACAAGTCATCATCTAAATTCCAGTCATTGTTGTTAGCCAGCAGTGGGGAGGCGGCTGGACTCCAGAGCCTCACAACTGGAAGACATCCCCAGGGCCTTCAAGCCTACGTCCTCACCTCCCTCTACAACTTCTTCAGAGACAGGGGCCGTCCACCCGCAGTAGGAACCTTCCAACCACCAGCTCGCCACTCAGGCTGCTGACCCAGTTATCCTCCCCTTCATATCTGAGTCAAGGCTTGCTCTTGTGAAAGCCTCCTCTAGAGAGGAACAAATACGTCTACCTTCCTCAGCCCAGAGAAAGCCCTTCACGTACGCCCTCTCTCACCCCTTCCGAAACTAAGAGCCCCATGTCCTTCAGATATCCATCCTACAAGGAGATTTCTCCATCTCTAAGATTTTCAGGTTCTTCTTTATATGCTGCTCTTACAACTAAATAATGAAACAACAACCTTCTTTATAAGCACCAAAGACTTCACTGAGGTCACGTGTGGCTCGCCTTTGGGACATGTGCCACGTACTGGCTCACACTGATCTTGTAATCAACCAAAACCACCTGGAATTTTTCAGAAGGATGACGACGGCTCAGTCAGGTGGCACGCAGGGTGCTCCCCACGTGCATGGAATTCACATAAAGTTTTTGTTTAGCTTTATAATAGAAATATTCTAACAAATACCTCATGAGTATTTATTACCACTATGCTTCTACCTTCAAGTTGGTGAGTATCAATATTCTTTATCATCATTTATCATCTATTTCTTTTTAAACACACACAGTGTACGTAAATTTTGTATCCTGAATTTTATTGCTGAAGATTTCATCATAAGCATTTCTCTTCCTGTTGCTATATAAACATAATTCCAGCAAGCAGCTAAATCCTAATTCAGCTTTATATAGGAGGCAATCAATTTCTCACTTTGATAAGCAGTGCAACAAGACAGTGAACATCTTTGTGCATGGATCTCCTTCCACAAAAAGATTTTTATTTTTCTTGATGTGCACCACCAAACTGCTTTCCAAAAACTCTGCGTGCATGTTTTCAGTGCCGCAACAATGGAGCACAGTACTAGTTACTGTGAGCTTGCCAAACAGTAAGGATTATTCTGATCTTGTTATTTTCTCATGTAACAGGTAGAAATCAGATACAGTATACATATTTTTTTAAATTTTTTTTCTTTTTCAAAAAAATAACCTTTTCCTTTTTTCTGTTTTGGAGACAGGGTCTCACTCTGTCACCCAGGATGAAGTGCAGTGGTGCAATTTCAGCTCACTGCAGCCTCAACCTCCCAGGTGCATGTAATCTTCCTGCCTCAGCCTCCCAAATAGCTGGGATTACAGGCATACACCACCATGCCCAGCTAATTTTTGTATTTTTTTGTAGAGACAGGGTTTCACCATGTTGCCTAGGCTGGTCTTGAACTCCTGAGCTCAAGCGAACCATCTGACTCAGTTTCCCAAAGTGCTAGGACGACAGGCATGAGTCACCGTGCCCAGCCAGTATCTTCTTATTGCACAGTGAAACTTCATTTCCTCAACTATTATCTTTGTTCTGAACTGCCTTGTTCAAATTGATACTATCTACAGTAGAAACAGTCTTCCGTATGCATTTGAAGTGTACTTTCATATCATATTCCAACACTGCAAACAACAGGCAGGAATACACACACAAAGTTGTTGTATTCTCATTTTCTTTTGTAGGTGGGAGATGGTAAGGCTTTGAGGGAAAATCAGCATTTCTTTCTTTGTACTTTCAAGAATGGGATAATTTTCTAGGATATTCTGATTGAGGGTAGGAATATCACTCTCAATAAGAATGTTCTAACAAGTCCTTATGACAGAGTAATTCTAGAGAAGTGAAAATGAAAATCTTTTGTTGCTTCCTTCTTGATAGAGATGAATTTTTCCACCCACTGATATGTCAAACAGCTGAAAAATGTTAGCTTCAACTTCCTGGGGTGTGGAGGGAACACCTTTGGGCTGAGCCAGAGCTTGGGAAATTTTAGACAAGAGTTTTAAAATAAATATGAACTTTTTTTAAAGAGGTCAGATAGCAATCAATCACTGAGTGGCAAAGAGTTTCTCATAAATCATTATGACAACTGCTTTTGCAAACCTGAGCTAAGACTCTCCAGAAATACAGCTGGCTGGGTTGCCATCATTGTGAAGACGGGGAGCAAGCATAACACACTGGCTACTGTGGAAGAAGACTACTGTTTTGCTACATGTGGGACATGCGGATACCCTTTTGGCCCAGTCCAGTGTTTAAAGTGGGGATGGGGGGTTCTAAGGTAGGATTCTCAAAGCCCAGCGCTGTCACCTGGGAGCTTTTTCAATTAGCAAATACTCAGGCTCCATCCCTGACCTGCTGAACCAGAAACTCAATCTCTGTTTTAACAAGACCCCAGGGGGATTCTGATACTCTCTCAAGTTTATAACCACTGCTCTAATGCAGGGATTCAGAAACTTCTTCCTAGAAAGTCAGAGAGTAAATATTTAAGCAGGGCGCTAACCCCATCATGAGGGCCCCGCTCTCATGCCCTCATCTAAAGCTAATAACTTCCCAAAGGCCCCACCTCCAGACACCATCACACTGCGGGCTGTTAAGGCAATACTGAGGTTATTGTGTAGGTAACGATGGTAAGATACTATTCTTAGCTTTCAGGCTGTGAAAACACAGGTGTCTGGCCACAGTTTTCCAACCTCCATTTTAAGGCATCTTAAATTTCCTTCTACATAAATCCATATAAATCCTCAAAGAAGAGAATACAGGGCCTGTCATAACACACACCGCTTATATCTAAAATTGTAAGTTCACCTCTCCTACACTAAGAAAGCAGTGTAAGAACATACCTCAGGAACCTGATAATGTGTAAACACTAAGTATTTACTGGGCCCCTATTATCTGCCCACGACCATGGCAGCCACTGCAAGAAACACACACAGGAGGTATATCGCAGCTGTCACACTTACCACGTGTATGTCCAGAACCATGCATGGTAATTTTTCATGTTATCTCACTTAATCTTCACCAGCAATCCTATGACCCATTAAATTCCCATTTTACACATGAGCAAATTGAGGCTCAGAAAGGTAAAATAATCGTCCTAATGTCACAGGCTTTTTCAGTGGCATTGCTAGCTTTTAATCAAGGGTTCTTGGATTCTAATATCTATATCTTCTTTATCCTAAATGACACCGACACCGTCTCCCAGAATTGGTCTTTCACCTCAAGGGCTTCTAATTAACCGAGCAAAGATCAACAGATACAAAACTACTAGAGAACAATCGGGAGCAATACTTAAAGTGTTAACAGTGCCTGCATGTTAGGTACCCTTTAATTGTAGCTGAATGAAACAGTGGAAACTGATTCAACCTCCAAATCCTAAGAATTCAGGAGAGGTGTGGTAGAGAGAATAACATCTCCTCCACCACCAGATGCCCACCTCCTAATCCCTGGAACTTGTGAGTATGTTATGCTACTTGGCAAAGAGGAATTGAAATTGTAGATGGAATAAAGTTGCTAATCAGCTGAACATGAGATGGGGAGGATTATCTGGGTGAGGCCAATGTCATCACAAGGGTCCTTACATGTAGAAGAGGGAGGCAGAAGAGTCACTGTTTGCTATGGGACTAAATTGCGTCCCTTCCCCCAAATTCATATATTAAAGCCCTAACCCCCAAGGTAATGGTGTTTGGAGATGGGGCCATTGGGAAGCATAATAATTAGGTTTAGATGAGGTCAAGTGGGTGAGGCCCTCCTGATGGCATTAGGGTCCTTACAAGAGGAGAAAGTGGACAGCTTGCTTTCTCTCGCTACCATGTGAGGGTACAGGGAGAAGGCGTCTGTCTGCAAACCAGGAAGGAGAGGAGAGCCCTCACCAGAACCCAATCACACTGGCACCCTGATCGTGGACTTCCCAGCCCCCGGGCCTGTGAGAAAATAAATTTCTGTTGTTTAACCCACCAGTCTATGGTATTTTGTTATAGCAGCCCGAGCCAACTAAGTGTCAGAGCAATGCAGTGTGAGAAAGACATCACCGGCCATGACCAGCTTTGAAGATGGAAGGGAGCTGTGAGCTAAGGAATGCAGGTGGCCTCTAGGAGCAGGAAAAGGAAACTGATTTCCCTTAGAGCCTCAGGGAAGAAGCCCTGTTGACACCTTCACTTTAGCCCAGTGAGACCCATGTTGGGTTTCCCATGGCAGAACTGAAAGGTAACTTTGTGCCATTTTAAGCCAACTCATTTTATGGTAATTTGTTACAACAGCATACCATTTCTTAGTGACTCACTGAAGTCTTCTAGATGTCACTTGTGTGACAGACACACTAAAGGCATGGTGGCTTTGAAACAGAGAGGGCCACTCACTGCACACAACCCTGACACAGCAGTAAGACCATGAGGGTCTGAGCTCCAGCTGCACAGACACCTCGGGTTTTAGGACTTAGGACTTTTCAGGACTTAGACTCATGACCTTAGAATAACTCAATAACTATTACAGGGAGGCTGAGCCTGGTAGATCACTTGAGGTCAGAAGTTTGAGATCAGCCTAGCCAGCATGGTGAAACCCCAACTCCATTAAAATTACAAAAATTAGCCAGGTGTGGTGGCAGATGCCTGTAATCCCAGCTACTCGGGAGGCTGAGGCAGGAGAATCACTTGAACCCAGGAGGTAGAGGCTGCAGTGAGCCGAGGTCGCGCCACTGCACTCCAGCCTGGGCAACAGAGAGAAGCGCCATCTCAAAAAAACACACACACACACAAAAAGAATCTATTACAAGACAGTCAAAGAGGGTTATGCTTAAGTCAAAGATAGCTAAGTCTTGATGAAGATGGGTGGGGAGGCAAGGGCAGGTCCCCTCCAGGTGACTGGGATGGGGGAGCCCGTTTGCAGACCGGGTGGAGCTGTGCGAAGACACAGAAGTACAGCTGGCGCACACTCGGGAAGCAGTGACAGGCCAGCGGCCTGCAGTGAGGGACACTGGGGCAGAGATGGGTCAAACGGGGCCAATCTGTGACAAATTAGGAAAGCAGGTGGAGGAAATCCTGGTCCCAAAGAAGTTAAGAAACATGAGACAAGAAAGGGAATATGGCAGTATGAAGCATAAGTGCTAATTTATTCTCACTGTTCTTTCTATCATACGTAAAATGAGTGCTCTTCCTACACAGGAATTGCCTTGGGTCTTTATTCTCATGATCAAAACACTACAGGGACTTCTCCTTTGGAACCAGCTGCCTTCAGAGCCCATGTCTGTGTAGTTACAGGGCACCTAAGCCAACTGTGGTCGCCGGCACTCAGTCCGTTCTTGAATATGCCTGACTTATTTCTGACATCTAGTTCTAAAAAAAATTTAATCTATCCTTAGACTTCTCTGCTAAATATATGCAAAAGAACGTGCTACTAAAAGCAGTTCTAAAGAGTTCCAAAGACACTGTGAACAATGTCAGCAACATGACAGGAGAAAGTATCTTGTTTCCTCAGGTGACTTCTTCGCAGGAGACAACGCTTGTTCTGAAATAAAGATTTCAGGATCAGGCTCTGGTTTTAGGACTTAGGACTTTTCAGGACTCAGACTCATGACCTTAGAATAACTCAAACTTGGCATGACATAATAGATGGCTAAAGGATGACAAAAATAGGAGACCCCCTCCAAGGTCACACACCAGGCTGTTATGTGCAGGGCCTCGGAAAGGACATGAGCCCAAGGAGCTACGTTAAAATCCCAGCCCTGTCACCGTAGAGCTTTGTGACATTGAACAAACTCAACTTCCTTGGATGTCAGTGTTCTTTCATAAAGTGGCAAATGCTATTTTAAGCAAACAGCAAAGCATGAGCAGAGGGAAGAAGGCACAAAACGTGGCTCGCTGGGGAAAACTGCAAGTTATTTCAAAGAAGGGCACAGAGGAGTCCAGCTGGGGAGGGTCGGGACAGGTGGCCTGAGTCCAGACAATGCACAGGAGCTTGGAACTCATCTGGTGTTCTGCAGCATTTACTCACCTGAGGCTCACAGTGGGGTCATCAGGGGAGGCAGGACAGTTTCATAGACAAATGAATTGGGAAAGGATTAAGGCCGATAACCACTCACAATCCACATTACTAGCACATTAAAATCTTTGCATGGTTCTGTAGTAAGAGAACCATCTTTATCCCAATTGCTTTAAAATCCTAAAGCCCACAAGAGGCCTTCCTTCTCTCTCCCATG
The DNA here is from genome assembly GCF_043159975.1 of Macaca nemestrina. Classification (NCBI taxonomy): domain Eukaryota; kingdom Metazoa; phylum Chordata; class Mammalia; order Primates; family Cercopithecidae; genus Macaca; species Macaca nemestrina. The sequence continues at coordinate 9,421,779 of NC_092137.1, read as the reverse complement.
CTCTGGAACTGACTTCCACCAACTTCAAAGAGGGTGATGAAAAAACGCTGTAGAGTTTTAGGCAGAGAAGTAACACCAGTGGGGCTGCATTTTAGGAAACAACGCTGGGGGGTGGGCAGAAATAGGAATGAGGTTTGTGGTACACGCTCAGTAATATGGGTCAGCAAGGCAAATGACACAGAGGTGCTGTTAAACTCTTGCAGGCCAGCTTCCTGACACTGGGGCACTAGCGCCTTCTCCCTTCAAATGCAGGTCTGTTTATAAGCTGCACCGCTAGCTGCTGGGCCAGCCTTGGGAGTCACACAAGTCCCTCCTCCAGACTAGCAGCAGCTACACAGCCAGTGTTTGCACAAGAAGCAGATTATTTCATTTTTATTTCTGATAAGGGCAGCCTTTTCAACATATGACTATAAAATCATTTTTGAGTCTGACCAGAATATCAAATATCCCTCAAGTTATAAACTCAAAAAGTCCAAGTGAACGCAGTACAAAAAAAAAAAAAATCTTCCTAGATACTTTTCGAAATCTGGTGCTTGTCAACGAAACTGGGCGTACCATTTCTTAGCGACTCACTGAAGTCTTCAAGATGTCACTCGTGTGACAGACACACTGAAGGCATGGTGGCTTTGAAACTGAGAGGGCCACTCACTGCACACAACCCTGACACAGCAGTAAGACCATCAGGGTCTGAGCTCCAGCTGCACAGACACTTGGGGAACACCCTGAACTCTCTGATCTGCAGGTTCCTCATTTGTATAAGGAGAATCAGTTGTTGACAAGATTAGCACAATGTACAGAAAGCACAAGATACATAGTAAGTGTTCAAAAAAATCAAAACTATCATTATTGCTCCCTGCCCCACACTTAACCCAGGCAAAAAAGCTAGAGGCAGATGGCCACTTTCTGTATCAGTTTTAGAAAAGGCCTGTCAATTTCCCCTGCTCTAATTGTGACTGGGGTTGGGGTGAATCTTCAGATCAGTTTGGGGAGGCCTGACACTAACAGTGGTGACTCTTCTAACCCACGTGCATCACATATTTCTCATGCAGGTCTTCTTTCTTTTTGGTCAGCAGCGTTTTGTAGTTGTTGATGTAGGATTCCCGTGCATCTTCTGTTAAATTCGTTCCTAAATACACTTGGCAATGCTCAACTGTAACATCATCCTGCACTTGGGATTTCCTGCTAGATTCTTCCCGATTGTGGCTGGCACAGCTCTCATGGGGGGAGAGTCAAGAGCGGCAACTAGAGCTTGTGGCCGCCCTATTGTAACTGTGGGGGGAGGGGGGAAGGGGTGGGCAGGTGGAATGTGTACTTCCAGGTTGTTCCCTTCCCTCCTGACACCACGACCATCTAAGGCACTTCCTGTCCTCCTGCTCCAATCACCCCTTTCACTAAAGAAAGACACCATGAGGGTGAGGGGACACAGTATAGATGAAGGGACCTGAGTACTTCCACGGGAGCAGACCCCAGGTCCCTCCTCCTCCCACCCTGTCACCCAAACTCTATCTGTACCTGAGCAGCGGGCAAGCTCCCCTGAGCAACCCATGAGCCCCGTTTCAGTCTCTCAGGGACTCCTCAGTTTCTAGTCCCCCAAGGCTGCCACCTTCTTGTTGCTGAATGAAACTATATAGTCACTTAACGGCTTTTAAAAAATATTTTCTATCACTCGTAGGATTTGTACAAGGGAAGATATGCCACAGGTGACCTACCTGTCATCTTTAAGCCAAAAGTTGCATGAGTTTAAAATATATATATGTGTAAATCTAGATGAAATATTACTTTATGTTTGTCTATTTATTCATTTTCTTCCTACACTAAAAAAGGCAAGACTGGATAAGAGAGAAACGGAAAGGGCACTGTGACACACTTAACAGCAAAAACCAAATGACAGAGGCAGGAATGAATCTAGGTCCCCATCAGCCAGGCTGACAAAGTGGGTACACACAGGACCGTGCTCCAGAAAACAGGAAGCGCAACGTGGGACAGACAGCACGGGGGATGACATCCCACACCTGAATCAGACAACTGGCAAAACAAAACGTACTTGTGATCTGCATGCCCTGAAAAAGGAGTCTGGCTGCTCATTTGTTAATGGTCATCAATATTATGGTACCAGGACTTCAAATGCCATGTTTTCCACACAGAAACCCCTAGGGAAGGATGCATACTCACCCAGCCCAGAGCTGTTGATTGCTTTCACGGATTTCTTCATTTTGTAAAGAACCATCCGGTCCACGTCCAAAGCCTGAAACGTAGAGAATACCGTCATTAAACCGTGTTTGTGCTGAGACCACACTAGCAGCAAGCACCACGTTGAGTGCCACTCTGAAGGCCCTGCTTGCCTCTGCCAGGTCCGTCTGCACCTGTTTCTGGGACAAGCCCTCAGTGTGGTGTGGAAGACTGGTTTCCAAATGGCACTAAGCAGAAGTTTGTTGCAATTACTGAAAACCAACTCCTCCTCCTATAGCATGCAAGCTGTCTCCTGCCCACAGCACCTGCTGGGCGCGCCCTGCAGTGAAGTGAGTTACCCCAGCCGAACTCTCAGTTCTCCCTGGTTACCAGCAAGGCTCCGGGATGTGCCTGCCCGCCAGGGACTCCCACCGTGCCTGCGCCCCTTCCCCCTACAGAGCCCTAACAAGGTGTAGAAAACCCCACTCTGGATTTTAAAAAATCCAAATATCATTAGCTTGTAAGCTATGTTAGAAGACGGGTCCTATTGCTTCCCAAGCCTCAGATTTCTTCTCCAGAAACCAGCAGGAACAATGCCCACTTTGCAGGATTGAATAATTAGATAGAGGCACTCACATATATAATATTCAGCAAGTATTTATAGAGCAGCTACTACACGGCAGTTGTCTATGGCACTCACAATGTCCAGCACATAGGAGACACTCAAACAGTATTTGTTCAACGACTAATCACACCTGGAAATTCAATTACACCTTGACTTTCACAACAGATACAAAGGTAAGAAGTCCTCTTTTCTTTTCTCTCTTTTTTTTTTTTTTTTGTGAGACAGGGTCTCGCTCTGTCGCCCAGGCCAGAGTGCAGTGGCGGGATCTCAGCTTACGGCAGCCTCTGCCTCCTGGGTTCAAGCAATTCTCCTGCCTCAGCCTCCCAAGCAGCTGGGATTACAGGGGTACGCCACCACGCCCAGCTAATTTTTGCATTTTTAGTAGAGACGGGGTTCACCAAGTAGGACAGGCTGGTCTCAAACTCCTGACCTCAGGTGATCTACCTGCCTCAGTCTCCCAACATGCTGGGTAAAAAGTCCTTTTAACCCACTTAAACAACATAGAAAAGCAAAGGGTGACTTGTGACTGGAGGGAGAGAACGTTTGTGAACTGGGATAGTGATGCCAATCACAGGCTATCCTATAAAAACTAAAGGAAGCACCCTGCCCTACAGCTACTGGCACATAATAACCACTGCTATTGAGTGTTCATTATTACCCCACAGTGAGTTTAGATCATAAAAACCTGCAATGACCTATCATCCGAAACACAGCACGGCTCCTCAGAGCAATGGATTCTGGACTTCCAGCCTTCCTGAAATCACCTTTTGAACCAGTTTTCAATAGCAGAATCGTAAGCCCTAGTTCTAATGCCACGATGATAATTTTATTGGATGCTAAAAACAGACATGATTAGTGCTGACAATTTTAAATGGAAAAATGATCACAAGGCACCAGACATTTGACGGAGTGGCTGCAATACAAAGAGAAGTTATAATCATGTCATTACACATTTGTCCAAGCCCTTGGAATGTACAAGAGTGAGCCCTAATGTGAAGTAAAGATACAGGTGACAGTGATGTGTCCTTGTCAGTTCACTGAGGGTCACCAGCGTACCACTTGTAGTGCAGGATGTTAATAATGGAGAAGGCTATGCATGTCAAGGGGCAGGGGTATTTGGAAAGTTTCTGTATTTTCCATCCATTTTTGCTGTGAACCTAAAACTAAAAATGTTTATTTAAATAAAAAAGGCATTCCTTTCTGCCATACTAAAGAGCAGAGAGTCACTGATACAAGATGAGTTGAGATTTCATACATTGAGTTAACTCGTATTTTCCCAAGTGGTCATCTCTGATCCATTCCTACCTTCCTTCAAGATATAAAAGGGGATTTGGAAATGGTAAATAACTCAGGAAAATCACAATTAAATTCTCTTTCTCATGCAGTCTCACCACTTTTCCTCCCCAATCTGCCAGCCACAGACTTGCAGGGCCCAGGCCAGGCTCAGCCAGCACCAGTGGGCAGACTGAAGTTGTGCTCGGGGCTGTGCCAGAAACACCAGGTCCCGAAGCTTAGACCACAGGTCAGAGAGCACAGCTCTCACACACAGAGGTGCCAGCTCACCGTGCTCCTCAGAGCTCAAAGTTCCCCATCCCAGGTGAGGGGCCGTTCTTGAAAAGCACACTTGATTTGGGACCGTGCAGCCTAGCACTCTCGCAGAATCTGGGCCTGCCCAGGCTTTGCCATTGGCTACAGCAGGATCTGATCCACACTCATAATATTAATAAAAGCCGCTCCTCTTTCTAAGCCTCCCCACAGACAGTGGAAGACACCAATGCCAGCCTGTCAGGTTCTCTGGAAGCATTAGAAGTCAGACACCATTCTAAGCATCTTCCATGGGCCAGGAAGTGTAAAGGGAGAAAACACCTCATGAATAAAGAAGAAAGAGGCCACACGCAGCGGCTCACGCCTATAATTCCAACACTTTGAGAGGTCGAGGTGGGTGGATCGCTTGAGGTCAGGAGTTCGAGACCAGCCTAGCCAGCATGGTGAAACCCTGTCTCTACTAAAAATACAAAAAATTAGGTGGGTGTGGTGGTGGGTGCCTATAATCCCAGCTACTCAGGAGGCTGAGGCAAAAGAACTGCTTGAAGCTGGGAGATGGCGGTTGCAGTGAGCCAAGATCGTGCCACTGCACTCCAGCCTGGGCAACACAGTGAGACTCTGTCTCAAAAAAAAAAAAAAAAAAAAAAAAAGACGACACAGGAAGGCTTGAGGGGCAGGTCCCAGCCCAGGCACTACACAAGGCTTCCTAGTGTTCTCAGAATAACAACTTTAGCAAGCTTTAAAGACCTGATCATCTGAGCTCTGCCTGCTTCTCCAGCGTCAGTGCCTGACATTCTCCCCCACTTTCACATGTACCCCAAGCTTCCATCATAACGAGCTACCTGTGGCTCCCCCTCCACCTGCTGTCTTCCCAGCACGTGCACACACTCCTCTCTCCTGAGAATATCATTCTTGACCCGACTCATTGGTTCAGAGGGGTCTCCTCCTCCTGAGAAGGACTCTGATGCCTCCCCACCTCCACGACAGGGTGGCAGGTTCTCATCTTAGCTTTTCCCATAATGCCCTGTGCTTAGCATTTCATCGGATAAAATGGCGTGATCACCTTCTACCTGCAAGGTAGTACTGACACAATGGTGAGGAAAACAGGACAAGGCAATGCCTGTGCCTTCTTGGAATTCACAATCTTGCAAAAGATAAACCCCTAGAAAAACACAAATTAACAATGAAAACAGGAGCCCAGGACTTACTACATGCACAGAACTGCTTTTTGAACTTGTCCAGCTCTGCCTCTAGACCTGCGCCGTCCACTACAGCAGCTACCAGCACATGTCTACAGAGCACTTGAAATGTGGCTAAGTGTCACGTTAAAACAATATTGTAGACATCTTAGGTTACAGAAAATACCAACAAAATTAATCGTACCACCTCTTTTTAGTTTTTTTAATGCTTTCCTCTAAGGTCAGTCACTGATATTTGTTCATTGTATCCCCAGTGCCTACCAGAGAGCTTGCCACAGAACAGGACTCAAGAAGCAGCTCAGGAAAGAACGATGAGCCCAAAAGGCAGGGGCTCAAGTGCCAGGCAACAGTGCTACCCAGAGGGGATAGGGGAGAGCTGTGTTTGAAGGCTACTCAGGCCACAGGGAGGGTAATGGATCAGGGCAGGCAGGAAGTGCATTCAGGGAGAGGCTACGCAAAGAAGGAGGGAACTGGCTGGAACCCATGGTTCAAAAGCCATTCGGGGCTAAAGCTGGGCAGCAGCCATTCTGGAAAAGCCAGCCAGGGAGATCTGTGCTGCCTCTCTCAACCAGATTCCAGCCCTCCTGCCTCTGATACTCCCACAGACGACAGAGTGACCTTGTGTCTACAGGAGTTTGGGTCAACTGTGCTAAAAACACAAGGACTAAGCTGGATGCGGTAGCTCACATCTACTATAACACCAGCGCTTTGAGAGGCCAAGGAGGGAAGAATGTTTGAGGCCAGGAGCTTGAGACGAGCCTGGCCAACATAGTGACACCCTGTCTCTACAAAAAATAAAAACAAAAGTTAGCCGGGCATGGGAACACACACCTGTAATCCCAGGCTGAGGAAGGAGGATCACTTAAATCCAGAAGCTGGAGGCTACAGTGAACCATGATTGCGCCACTGCCCTCTAGCCTGGGTGACAGACAGACCCTGTCTCTTTAAGAAAAAAAAAAAAACAACGAAAACACAAAACATGGGACTGGAAGCAGTGGTAAACTTCAATGTAAAAGGTTGATCACAGGCAACATACCTTAATAACACAGTTGAACTCTGACAAATTTCCTCCCATATTATGTCATGGGACACACCCCTCCCTGATCATTTACTGCATAAAACTCTTGAAAAAATAGGTCACCATATGGAATCTTGTACCTTTGTTACTGAAGAGGAAGTAGTGCTTCCTGAACTCAGGGACGAGTGCATAAACTTGCTTTTCTACAATCTGTTAAACAGGTGAGGTAGGTGGAAGAGGTAATTTTTAATTAAAATTGCAAGCAGGAAAAGCAATTACCTCCCTATTCAGAAACACACCCTTCCTTATGGTGCATATTTATAGACAATTAAAATTAAACTTGGTCAGGACGAGAAGCTAGAATGACTGTTTAAGACTGAGTGTTAGGCCAGACGCAGTGGCTCGTGCCTATAATCCCAGCACTTTGGCAGGCCGAGGTGGCCGGATCACTTGAGGTCAGAAGTTCCACAGACCAGCCTGGATAACATGGTAAAACTCTGTCTCTACTAAAAATACAAAAATTAGCTGGGCATGGTGGTGTGCGCCCATAATCCCAGCTATTCAGGAGGCTGAGGCAAGTGACTCGCTTAAACCTCAGGGAGATCACACCACTGTACTCCAGCTTGGGCGACAACATGAGCCTCTCTCTCAAAAAAAAAAAAAAAGATTGAGTGTCAGAAACCGTCTTATGCCAACTATATATAAAAACAGCACTAGAAGTCCTTGCTAGAGCAAGTAGACAAGAGAAAGAAATAAAGGGCCTCCAAATTGGAAAGGAAGAAGTTGAACTAGCCTTGTTTGCAGATGATGTGATCTTACATTTGGAAAAACCTAAAGACGCCATCAAAAAACCATCAGAACTGATGAAACTACCTTTGCAAAAATTATAACTGACATAATTACAGTGAAAGAGGTCTGACGTCACTGACTCCACCCTATTTCTAACCTCCAAGCTGTCCTTGTTCATTCCTGGGCCTAGGCTGAACTAGCTTTGGGAGGAATTTAGTTTATAGTTTAGCTTTGAAACAAAGACAACAATAGCCCTTTCCCAAAATAAATCCCTCTTCCTGCCTGGGGACTGAACAGCCTTTGCAGGACTAATAAATTAGCCATAAGTTTAAAAATTATGGTTTAGGAGTCATGCAGCTGGAGGCTGCAAGATTCTGAGCTCATGGGGATAACATCACTATTGTAAAACGTAAGATCAGCGCTGGAGATATTTTGCAGACCCTATATTCAATGGATCAGCTGATACCACCCAGATCGATAAACTGGCTCATCTGGTCCTGTGGCCTCCACCCAGGAACCACTCGGCACAAAAGGACAGTTTTGACTCCCTATGAGTTCATCTCTGACCCAACCAATCAGCACTCCCAACTCACTGGCCCTGACGCATCAAATTATCCTTAAAAACTCTGATCCCCAAATTCTCCAGGAGACTGATTTGAATAATAACAAAATTCCAGTCTCCTGCATAGCTGGCTCTGTATGAATTACTCTTTCTCTACTGCAATTCCCCTGTCTTGATAAATCAGCTCTGTCTAGGCAGCAGCGGGCAAGGTGAACCCGTTGGGTGGTTACACTGATAAATAAATTCAGTAAAGTTGCAGGATACAAAATCAACATACAAAAATTAGTAGCATTTCTATATATCAACAGTGAACAATCTGAAAAAGCAATCAAGAAAACAATCCCATTTACTATAGCTACAAATAAAATTAAATACCTAGGAATTAACCAAAGAAGTAAAGGATCTCTACAGTGAAAACTATAAAACGATGATATAAGAAATTGAAGAGGACACCAAAAAAAATGAAAAGATATTCCATATTTGTGAATTGGAAGAATCAATATTGTTAAAATGTCCATATTACCCAGAGCGATTTACAGATTCAATGCAATCTCCATCAAAATACCAATGCTGTTCTTCACAGAAATAGAAAAAATAACCCTAAGATTTATACGGAACCACAAAAGACCCAAAATAGCCAAAGCTATCCTAAGCAAAGAAAACAGAACTGGAGGAATCACATTACCTGACTTCAAATTATATTATAGAGCTATAGTAGCCAAAACAGTATGGTACTGGCATAGAAACAAGACACATAGACTAATGGAATAGAGAACCCAGAAATAAATCCTTACATTTGCAGTGAACTCATTTTTGACAAACGTGCCAAAAACGTACACTGGGGAAAGGACAATTTTTTCAATAAATTGTGCTGGGAAAACTGGATATCCATGTTCAGAAGAATAAAACTAGACCTCTATCTTTCACCATATACAAAAATCAAATCAAAATGGATTAAATACTTAAATCTATGACCTCAAACTATCAAACTCCTATAAGAAATGGAGAAACTGCAGGACACTGGTCTGGGCAAAGACTCCTTGAGTAATGCCCCACAAGCACAGGCAACCAAAGCAAAAATAGATAAATGGGATCGTATCAAGTTAAAAAGCTTCTACACAGCAAAGGAAACAATCAACAAAGTGATAAGACAACCCACAGAGTGGGAGAAAATATTTGCAAACTATCCATCTGATAAGGAATAACCAAAATATGTAAGAAGCTCAAAGAACTCTACAGGAAAAAAATCTAATGATCCAATTTTAAAATGGGCAAAAGATCTAAATAGACATATCTCCAAAGAAGACATACAAATGGCAAACAGGCATACAAAAAGGTGTTCAACATCACTGATCATCCAAGAAATGCAAATCAAAACTACAATGATATCACCTCACCCCAGTTAAAACGGTTTACATGCAAAAGGCAGGCAATAACAAATGCTTATGGGGATGTGGAGAAAAGGGAACACCAGTACACTATTGGTGGGAATGTAAATTAGTACAATCACTATGGAGAACAGTATGGAGGTTCCTCAAAAAACTAAAAATAGAGCTATGATATGATCCAGCAATCCCACTGCTGTGTACATACCCAAAAGAAAGGAAATCAGTATACTAAGGAGATACCTGCTCTCCCATGTTTATTGTAGCACTATTCACAATGGCCACGATTTGGAAACAATCTAAGTGTCCATTAACAGATTAATGAATAAAGAAAATGTGGCACATATACACAATGGAGTACTATTCAGCCATAAAAAAGAATGACATCCTGTCATCTGCAATGACGTGGATGGAAATAGAGGTTATTATGTTAAGGGAAATAAGCCATGTACAGAAAGACAAACACTCCATGTTTTCACTTATTTGTGGGAGCTAAAAAAAAAAAAAAATTAAAACAGCCCCAGTCACTGAGCCACTGCCAAGGACTCAGCAGCTTCCCCCTTGAGCCCCCTTGCTTCCCTACGTTCCGTACCCCCTGCCCGCCACCTTCCGCAGACCGTTTCCATTGAGGAAAGGGAATCAGAACCTCCACTTTCAACTCCTTTGCTGATGCAAGTAAGGGTGATGACCTGCTTCCCGCTGGCACTGAGGATTACATCCACATAAGAATTCAACAGAGAAATGGCAGGAAGACCCTTACTACTGTCCAAGGGATCACTGATGATTACAACAAAAAGAAACCAGTGAAGGCGTTTAAGAAGAAGTTTGCCTGCAATGGTACTGTAATTGAGCATCCAGAATATGGAGAAGTAATTCAGCTACAGGGTGACCAGCGCAAGAACACATATTATGCCAATTCCTCGTAGAGCCTGGACTGGCTGAGGACGATCAGCTGAAGGTTCATGGGGTTTAAACACTTGCGGCTCACTGTAGCTTAAGTAAGGATTTCCTTGCAATGAGTAGAATTTCCTTTCTGTTCCTTGTCACCAGTCTAAAAACCTCACAGCTTGTATAATGTAACCATTTGGGGTCCGCTTTTAACTTGGACTCGTGTAACTCCTTCATGCAATAAACTGAAAACAGCCATAAAAAAAAACGAAAACAAATGAACTTATGGAGACTGAGAGTAGGACAGTTACCGGAGGCTGGGAAGGGTAGTTGGGGTGGGAGTGGGGATGACAAATGGGTACAAAAATATAGGTGGATAGAATGAATAAGATCTAGTATTTGATAGAAACAGGGTGACAGAAGTCAACAATAATTTATCATACATTTAAAAATAAAAGAGTATAATTGAGATGTAACACAAAAGAAGGCTAAATGCTTTGAGGTGATGGAGGCCCCGTTTACCCTAATGTGATTATTACACACTGCATGCCTGTATCAAAATATCTAATGTACCCCATAAAAATATACACCTACTATGTACCCACAATAATTAAAATTAAAAAAAAAATACTGAAATCTTAGAGTAACAAAAAATAACAAAGCTTGAGTCTCCAGGAAGTAAAGGTGTCTACCCACCAGGCTGAGAATTCTAACCAGACCCAGGCACTCAACTACCATGCTCCCCAAACGAAAACTCCACTCTAGCTTGGAGTGGGGAAAAAAGCAACTTTCACGGGAACTTACGTGTAAAAACCACGAACAAAGGCAAGAACCGAACGGACCGCGAGACCGGAGCAGGGCCTGCGCTGCAGCTGCCGGCTGGCCAGACCTCATTAATCCTCAGGGGCCAGGCGGAAGCTGACCTCCAGTTTGTCAAACAAGTTTTACAGAGTGAATTTATCACAAAAACAAGAGGTGGGGATGTGTCCCAAATATTTCCAAGGAAAACCACTGTTTTCAACCACTTTAAAGCATCTGTTTGGAGTTCCCAAACTCTTCTATAGGTTTCCTCTCTAGTTACCGAGGGGCCTCTTCCAATCTCTGTTGCTCAGCTGAGCCGGAGCCAGGACAGGGGACGGGGACAGGGTGTGGAGACAGTAAGGATGGCGCGCAGTGCGGGTAAGAGTCCACCACAGGAGAGACCACCACAAAGCTGTTCACTCATTTTCCACACCTGTGCTATCCAACAGGGTAGCCACAGAGGAATGTTTCCGTCAAGATTCACTAAAATTTCAAATTCCGTTCCTCAGGCCCTGCTACCTTCTGCAAGAGCTACAGCCACTCACGCAGCACAGTGGCCTCTGAATGTCCCCAACCCCATGCTTCTCTTCCTTCATTGGTCGGCCCCACTGTACCGCCTGAGGGCGGTGCCAGCACCTCTGGGGTCACACGGAGACCCTGGCCATGGTTCCTCTGTGGGCTCCGCGTCAACATCACCCCGTGGCCACCCTCCTCCATGTGGGGACTCCTCTACCTCTTCTTGGTCCCCACAGAACCCTATGGGGCCTCTACCCTGTGTCACCACAGGTTGGATGGTGCGGGCCAAGCCCACTATCTGAGGAGATGACCTGGCTCAGGGTGGGCACACGGGGCCTGCGGGCCAGCTTTTATCCAACCGTGAGCTAAGGCTGTTTCCAGATGAACATTCCCAATGAACGCAATAACAGGGTCACAGGAAAGACCAACTGAACCCCAATTAATTAAGATAAATATTATACCCCTCAAAATAATTCCTCTCTTCCCCCTAGGAGACCTGCATTACCAAAAAAATTGTACTCCATTATTATTTTTATATTTTGAATTTCATTAATAAAAAATTCGTAGATATTTATCACCTGTCTTAGGTAAGTACCTACATAGCAGCCTTGAGGTCTGCCAAACCTAAAATATTTACTGTATCTGGCCCCTTACAGAAAAGGTTTGCTGACCCCTGGCCTCAATGATCCATATAAAATGCCTCTCCCACAGCACCAGCAGCCCCTGCACCCCACTCCTCCCAACCCTGACCGGGAGCCCACAGTGCAGGCAGCACAGCACCGGTTTGTCCCCAGCACCCTGAGTTCTCAATGCGAACCAGCAGGGTGGGAAGGGGCTGGCTTCCTTCTTGAAACTCAAAGATGCCGCCCTGGGGAGAGCAGAGGCCTGCAGCACTCAGGCAGCCCCAGCACGCTCTACTCTCCTGTCCCATCTTCTCTCCCCTTGTTCCACGGACGAAAGGCCAGGCTGAGAAGAAGGGACATTTCTGAAATACAGTAGACAAAACACAAAACAAAACACACCCAGGTCTGTGCCCCAAGGGTGGCTTTGCCAAGAAGAGTTGGACAGACATTCAGATGGCAGCTTTGTCTCACCACACATTCAACTCTTCAGAAAGTAACACAGAGCATTAATGACAGTGTCAAATATTTCCAGAAGCCTTTTGGGAAGCATAGACTTGCACTGTGACCTGTGGGCTCCGTTTAAAGCCAGAGCAATAATGAACCTCCCTCCTTCTGGGAATAAAGCCAGGCCTGAAGAATAGCAGGTGTCACCAAGAATTAAGATCAAACAGACATCTGAGCTAAGTCACAGCTGAGGCAAGTGTGTGCCTAAGGACAAATGAGAAGGGAGCGTTTTCGTATCATCTTAAAAAATTAAAATTACTCCGAGTAAATACACATCTGCAACAGAAGACATGGACAGGCTGTCCTAACACTCCTCAAAACAGCCCCTAACGGATAAACCAAAACGTCAATGGTAAAATGAATAAACTGATGACGGACATTCATACAACGGAATGCTACACAGCAACGGAAGAGAATAAACTCACCCCAGAACCTAAGTGAATGTGACAAAAATGTTGAGCAAAAGAATACAAGCAGTATAAAAACTTCAAAAATAGGCAAAACTAAATTGTTTACATTTAGGGATGTACCTTGTTGGCAAACTACAAACTGAGGCAAGCTGAGGGTCGCAGCCAGGGCAGCAGCAGCCTCTGAGGGCGTTACGACGGGACAGGCCTGAGCGGCGCGTTTGGAGTGCTGGCCAAAACCAGGCTTCATAATCTTTTTTTTTTTTTTTTTTTTTGAGACAAAGTCTTGATCTGTTGCTCAGGCTGGAGTACCGTGGTGCATTCTTGGTTCACTGCAACCTCCGCCTCCTGGGTTCAAGCGATTCTCATGCCTCAGTCTCCTGAGTAGCTGGGACTACAGGCATGCACTACTACACCCAGCTAATTTTTGTATTTTTAGTAAAGTCAGGGTTTCACTATGTTGGCCAGGCTGGTCTCAAACTCCCGGCCTCAAGTGATCCGCCCACCTCGACCTCCCAAAGTGCTGGGATTATAGGTGTGAGAAACTGCATGTGGCCTTCATAATCATTCTTTAAATGCCATTTGTATCAATAGCAAAGACATGGAATCAACCCAGGTGCCCATCAACAGTGGACCGGATAAAGAAAATGTGGTACATACACCATGGAATACGACGCAGTCATGAAAAAGAACGAAATCATGTCCTTTGCAGCAACATGGATATGGCTGCAGGCCATAATCCTAAGCAAATTAACACAGGAACAAAAAACAAACACTGTATGTTCTCACTTACAAGTGGGAGCTGAATGTTGAGTACTCGGGACATTAAAGAAGCAAACAACAGAAACTGGGGACTACTTGAGCGGGGACAGATGTGGAGAGGGGTTGAAAAACTCTCAGGTACTATGCTCAGTACCTGGATGATGGAATCAATCATGCCCCAAAACTCAGCATCATGCAATATATCCCACGTAGCGAACCTACACATGTACCCCCAGATCTAAAATAAAAGTTGAATTTTTAAAAAAGATCTCATTGAAAAAAAGGTTTAAATGCTATGTGTATGTATATATAAGATACATTATTAAGAATACAAGTAAAGTTAAAGCATCTTTTAAAGAAAAGAAATTAGAGTTGGCAAAAGAACTAGAAAATGTTGCCCAAATGAAAGTGAACTTCAGGGGTAATTTATTAGCCTAGCATGTTGGTTGACCACAGGAAGCAAAAGGGACTTAGGAATCCCTCAGTTCCGTTTCTAAACCATCAGAGAGAAGCTAGAGACAGAGGCAAAACTGAATGCAGGACTGCCAGCTCAGGCCGGGGGCTTTTCTCCCCAGCATCAGGCGCTTCCCAGGAACGCTGGGAGGTGGTTTTGGGCAATCTTACTAAACTACTTAATCTGGTCTTACAAATAACTGTTTCTCTGAGCTCCTAAAGTAGCAACTTTGAGGGCAGGCAAACAGAAAAGAAAACACTTCTTTCATTTTTCTCCTAGATTCCTTTCTCAGATTCCATCTCCATCTTGACTAGAACCGGGTGGTGGCAGAGTTCACACCTCTGCTGAGGAAGGCTAGCCTCGGTAACAAGGTGCACCCAGACCTGCGGCCCCCCAGCAGGCCAGCAGGGAGGGAAGCTGGCCTGTGTATGTGCAGCCACCCACCACCCGCATAGGAACAGTACTGAGGACAAAACACAAGTAAAGCGGCTCTGCAGAGGCAGCCTGGCGCGGTGGCTCATGCCTGTAACCCTAACACTTTGGAAGGCTGAGGTAGGCAGACTACTTGAGCCTAAGCATTTGAGACAGGCCTAGGCAACACAGTGAGACCCCATCTCTACAAAAAGTACAAAAATTAGCTGGGTGTGGTGGTAGGTGCCTGTGGTCCCAGTTACTGGTGAGGCTGAAGCAGGAGGATCACTCGAGTCTGGGAAGTCCAGGCTGCAGTGAGCTATGATCGTGCCACTGAACTCTAGCCTGGGCAACAGAGTGAGATCCTGTGTCAAAAATAATAATAACAACAAAATAAAATAAAAAGGCAATCGTTTTTGGAAAAATTCCATCTCCAGAAGTAGAACATTACAAGCTTATGGGCCAGGCGTGGTGGTTCACACCTGCCATCCCAACACTCTGGGAGGCCGAGGCAGGCGGATCACTTGAGGTCAGGAGTTCGAGACTAGCCTGGCTAACATGGTGAAACCCCATCTGTACTAAAAATACAAAAAATTAGCTGGGTGTGGTGGTGTGTGCCTGTAAGCCCAGCTACTTGGAAGGCTGAGGCAGGAGAATCACTTGAACTGGGGAGGCAGAGGTTGCGGTGAGCTGAGATCGTGCCATTGCACTCCAGCTTGGGCAACAAGAGTGAAACTCCATTTCAAAAAAATAAATAAATAAATGAAAATCACAAGCTTGTTTATTAAATCCATTACACATACACACACACAAACTGTAAAAGCAAAACAAAAAAAAACTGTTATAAAAGAGGACAGACAAGTGATATATAAAGATACAGAAAGAAAATAATCATTGTTGTCTTAGGAAAAGTTGGAGGAATTTTTTGTTTCTCCACTTTTAAACTATCATTAACAATGAATACATTATTTGGTAATTACTTTTAATTAAAGAAAATGAAAAGTACTTCAATATCCTACACTTTGTTACCTTTTTCTCTTCTCCCATCAAGCAGGGTATTGAGGAGTTCTTTGAGCACAAAAATGTGTCAAAGGGACAGATTAAACAATAAAGAAAACAAAAATACTCAAAACTGTAGTCCCTCGGTCTCCATGGGGGATTAATTCCAGGATTCCCTTGAATTCCAAGGATGCTCAATTCCATAATGTAGAATGTTGTCATATTTGCACGTAACCTACACACATCCTCCCACGTGCTTTAAATCATCTCTAGATTACTTACATCTAATGCAATGTAAATGCTATGTAAATAGTTGTTACACTGTATTTTTAAAATTTTGTATTTTTCATTATTTATTTTTTTGAAATAGGATCTCACTCTGTCCCCCAGGCTGGAGTGCAGTGGTGTGACCACGGTTCACTGCAGCCTCCACCTCCTGGGCTCAAGTGATCCTCTTGCCTCAGCCTCCTGAGTAGCTGGGAGCACAGGCACATGCCACCACACCCAGCTAATTTTCAAATTTTTTGTAAAGACATCTGCCTATGTGGCCCATGCTGGTCTCAAACTCCTGGGCTCAAGTGATCCTCCTGTCTCAGCCTCCCAAAGTGCTAGGGTTAGAGGCATAAGGCACTGCGTCTGGCCACAATTTGTATTTTTTAAATTGTTGTATTAGTTTTCATTGGATATTTTTTCTTGAATATTTTTCCCTTTAGACCCTATGTGACTGAACATGAGGATGCAAAACCCACAGGTGCAGAGGGCCAATGGTACACAGGGAGGAAAAAACTCTGGAATGGGCAAAGGACTCAGTTACAGAGCGTACCTAGACGAGGAGAGAAGACGGTGACAGAGACTGAGTTTTTGCTACCACCTGAAAACTTTACCACAAGGACATATTCACGTATGACTTGCATGGGAAAGATTAATAAATGATAAGCGAGAAGACAGCTCTGGGTGTACAGAGGAGTAGCACATGAATACAGCCTGCTAGGCTGAATCACTGTCTCCAATGCTCTGTGCATCGGCCACAGTGGCCATCAGAGCTGGGGACTCATAATGAGAACACCAGAGGCCCAGACACACTGGAAATACCATCCAAGGAAGGAAGGTTCCTGATGGGGAAGGGGACAGTGGTGACGCCAGCACGGGTCCCCCAGTCTCTGGAAGACATGCCCACAGAAGCAAAACCTTTTCCCAAGATCAAATACTAAAATATGTCTCCCTCCTTTCCCCACAAGTGGTTTCTGCAAAGAAGCTCCAGCAGTACTTGTGTTTAGTTTTGTTTTGTTTTTTTTTTTTGAGACAGGGTCTCACTGTAGCGCCCAGGCTGGAATGCAGCGGTGTGATCTTGGCTCACTGCAATCTCTCCTTCCAAGGCTCAAGTGATCCTCCCACCTCAGCCTCCTGAAGAGCTGGGACTACAGGTGCACACCACCATAACTTGTTAATTTTTGTATTTTTAGTAAAGATGAGGTTTCCTCCGGTTGGCCAGACTGGTCTTGAACTCCTGACCTAAACTGATCTGCCCACTTCGGCCTCCTAAAGTGCTGGGATTACAAGTGTGAGACACCACACCTGGTCTTCCAGCAGTACTTTTAAAAGGGAGAAAAAATGGAAGAAAAAAAAAGCCTAACCTATTATAGAAGAGCCAGGGTAACTGTGCCCTCAGCTGATGACTTTCAGACTGCCGTCGACTGCCTGAAGTGGACAGTGTGATGCGGTATGAACAGGTAAGTGAGAAAAGAACCCACGTAGCTCTAAACCCACACACACTATGAAAAAACGACACATGAACAAGGAGAGGCTGTAGTCTCCTGAAGTTTAAGGAAGCGGTGCCCGGAGGCACTCCCAGGAGGTCTGTGCCTCGGAGGCTTCGGTGGGAGCGCCCCGTGGCTTTCATGGGCTTTGCCAGGATCCCTATCTTAGAGAAACGGAAACAGATGACAGTGAACTCCAATTCTGTCAAAACGCTTCACATCCTGACTTTTATTTAGGGGGAAGCAAAGTCTCTGGGAGCTCTGGGGGAGAAAGGAAAAGCCACATTTTGGCAAGATCACCACTGCACAGCAGCAGCAGAGACCCAGCAGCGGGGGGTGGCTCTGGGAAGGGCCCCCAGCCAGCCTGGTGCCCTGCTCCGGGGAGAGCCACAGTGGCACAAGGGGGCCTGGTCTGGGGTCCCCTGACACCCACATTACTGAGCTGTGGCCCCTGGGAATGGCAGGAGAGCAGACTCAAGGTAGAAAATGGGCTAGCTCAGGAGAAGAATCACAAACCAGGGGGGACATGACACCAGAAGGTGCTGAGCACACTACTGATGGGCAGCGGGGACACCGAGACAGTGGAAAGCCAGCATGCAGTCACCGCCTGGGCCAGGCCCTCCAGCCTTGGAGATGCAGAAGGCAGCAGAGCTCAGAGTCTGGGAAGGCGACCTTCAGCTGGGCGTGAGGTCAGCCTTCCACATCTTCCCAGTCCCAGAAGACAATGGAATCCTAAGCCAGGCTGATTTCCCCAGGAAACGAGGCTCGAGCCACATGAACTTCACTTTAGTCAAATAAACAGGGGACAGGAGACGTGAGATAGCCGAGTTTTCTTGCTGAACCCCGTGTGAAGGAGACCGAGGACTTTGCTTCCTGAAGCCACAGAGGTCAGCCTGGAGACGCCATCATCACACCGTGTCCTGGGGCTTCTGCCCCAGTCGGCATGCCGGGCTCTGCCATCCAACTGGGCCCCCACTGCTGTCCACCAGTAGTCACATTTGTGTGCTGTGCTCTTTTAATAAACACAGCTTGTGACTGTGAACAGAGGCTTTAAGGAATAGATGCATTAAAAATGAGAAAACCCAGTGCTCGATCCCTTTGGAAACAAGTGCATTAGTTATAAATCACTGGTTCTGGATTCTGGAATGAGACTGACTTGGTTCTAAACCAGGCTCCAATTACTAGCCGCATGACCTCCAAAAAACGACTCCACCTCACTGACTTCTGTTTCTTCACCTATAAATCCCATAGGTGAAGGATAAGATCACCAATGCTTATGTGTCTGCCATACAGTTGGCACTCGATATCTAATAGTGATTACCAGCGTCCTCTGGTTCTCAGAGAGGCTAGGTGTAAACTACGCCAATTAAAGTGGTCGTTAAGAAGACGCTGTTACCCCAGGACCATCTCAATCATTATGACAAATACTTTTCAGGTCTGATAATGGTTAGAATGAGAATAAATCTCTAAGAACAAAAAGACTTTACAGCTCATACCAGCCTTTCATTTCCACTAATACATTTTTTTCCATCAACATTTAAATTTTTCAAAACTTCATCCAGGCATGATGGCATGTGCCTATAATTCCCAGCTACTGAGGAGGCTGAGGCAGGAGGATCGCTTGAGCCCAGGAGTTTGAGTCCAGCCTGGGCAATGTAGCAACAACCTGTCTTGAAAAACATTGTTTTTCAAAACTTTTCCTGGTGTGCTCACGTGTTTCTCTCTGACTCCCCATGGGGAGGGGCACATGGCAAATGGTTGGGTGAGGTGCTCCCGTCCAACTGGCCTCTCTTGAACACTGAGAGTTAAAGGAGCAGGGCATGAAAGTCCAGGTCTTAAGTGCAGGGGTGAGTAGAAGTGGCCACCAGGGTGTTCACCCATCCCCTCCTCACCTACCCTAACTGAGGTAACCCCAGGTCTCCCCCTCTCCCACCTGGGACACCGCCAGCAGGGCCTCTCCCCTGCATGTGGCAGTCCAGCCAGGTGGAACTCTGCCCCCTCCCCCTACACTCGGCCACACTGTTAAAGCTGGGGGCAGCACTGGACGACCTCCAAAGCTCCCAAAGTGCTCCCAGGGAAAGAAAGGCCTACTGTGCCACTCAGCTCAGCTCACCAGCATTTGAGAGAAATACTTTTAAGTTACCAAGGCAGCAGTAGGTGTGTAGTCTAAAATCACACCTAGGGCCCAACTCCAACTACCATACAGCAGTTTACACTCCACAGAGCACTTTTACTTCCATTATCTTTACTGCAATATTTACAACCACTTGAGAAATCACCACCTCTTTCTCCAGCTTAAAGGAGAAGAAACTGACTCAAAGAGTTTAAGTGACTCGCCCAAAGTCATGTGCTTGGCTTTGAACCGATGAAAGGCTGGGAGAGCTCCAGCCAACAGAGGGAGGACAGAAGGCAGCTTCCAGAGCTGTGCTCCCCCTCCCGCTTCCCAAAGGCCTCGCTTCCAGAGCCAGAAGCGCTGGCTTTCTCTAACGTTTGGGGAAAATAACCACCCGGCATTACCCCTGCTTCCTCTAAACCCTGTTCAACTAACCCCAGCCCAGCGACGGGCAAAGGGGCTGCTACTTCCACACCAAGAGTGCTGTCCACCCCTTCACCAAGAAAGCTGCCAGCGGCTCTCTCCACCCAAGCCGGCTCCTGCCACCCCAAGGGCCTGTCACACGGCCCCCAGCACACTAGCATCTAAAGTTCACCATGGCACAACCATCTAAAGTCCACCAGGGGCACAGACACAGCCCCCCTGACCACCCTGGGTGACCAACCAATTCCTTGTTTCAGAATCTTCTGAAGGGCCAGGGTGGCGGAGAAGCCGATAGGGTAGGGGCAGGGTCATCATTTGCATGTGTCCAGGTTACACAATCCGGGGCTCTTCCTGGGCTTTTCAGAGGGAAAATTAAAACCCTGCTATCTTTAGCCTTTCATTTCTCCGTCTTCCACTTCTCAGTTCCTGTTTCCCATCCAAAAGACCTGACCCCATTCCCCTACGGTAGAATGGGAAGCAGGGAGGAGAAAAACCCAGAATGGGGAAGGGAGCAGAAAGGCAGGAAGGAACCACCAGGCTTGCTGGGGCCCTGCACAAAGCCAACCTCTGTATGCCGCAGAGACTGTTTCCTAAAAAAGGAGTGTGACGATGCAAACAAGGTCATGTGCCTTTCAGAGCCTGGCCAGCCCCGTGCCCCTCTCCAGCTTCTCCCCACACAGAGGTCATGGGCCCCACCCCACCCCCAGCTCCGACCCCAAAATCAGTCATCTCTAGGCATGAACCTTTCATTTTTCTACAATCCAATCAGTGTGGTGATGGGAGAGGGGGAATGAACTGGGGGAGGGCCCGAAGGTGCACAGGGACTAGCCAGGCATCATTCCAGTCCCCGGCAGCAGATTCTGGATCCTGCTTCATCCTCGTGACCCAGGCTTATTGCAGGAGTCACTGCTACAGATGAAGACCATAAGCTTTCATTCCCACATCTCCACACACAAATTACTTGATCGCCTGGGCCTCAGTGTTCATATCCTTAAAATGCGGGCAGTGATACCTACTCAATACTGTGATTGTTGCCTTGACAGTTGGAGAGTCCCCAGGTTGGTAGAGGACCCTTCCCCTCCCACCTCCATAGCAGAGCCATCAGGCCATCGGATTGGTGCCTGACTCTGGGGGAGGGACCAGCCTGCCTGGGGGCCTTGTAAGTGGGGTTCCTCAACCACAGAGTTTCCCAGGTAGGGGAGGAGGCAATGGGCAGACACTGAACAGCCATTCCCAATTTTAGACCTGGGTTCCATACTCTACTCCACTTAGCCCAAGGACTATGCAGGACCCTCCAGGGGCTCATCAGGGTGCAAGGGAGCTGAGAAGGCGTGGGGGACATTTAGCATCGGCCCCCATCCCTGGCCCCAAATGTGCAGGGCTACTTTGCCTGTTGGCCTCAGATGAGTTCATCTGAAGATCTCTGCGCGAAAACACACACACAAGGCTGGGTTCTGCTGTCCTCGATGGAAAGTGGTCCACCCACTAGTGCCACACTCCCAAGAGCGGTCCAGCCTCGGGGCAGGGGGCCTGAGAGCCCCAAGGAGCAAGGTGGGGACAGAGGCGGGGGTCAAAGAGATGCAGATGGTGCTTTTCATTTTTGTTCCTTAAGATTTTGGGCTGAAAACTGTGCCCTCTGATAGCATCCACCTACCAGGGAGCAGGAGCACAAGAGGAGGACTTGAGAGGCACCAGCCAGGCTGACAGGTGGGAGCCTGGAAAGAGGGGCACCCCAGCCTGGGTGGCCTCGCAGGAGAGCAGGGTGCAGGAAGCGGGAGCAGAGGCAAGGAAGGGCAGGGTCCCTGTCACTGCAGGATGGCGCGGAAGGGACGGGAAGTGCAGCAACAGGCAGGGATGGCCCTTGGCTGTGCTAAGGTCAGCAAGGGCCATTTATTTTCAGCATTGAGGGACGAATGTTTCTCCCCAAGGAAGGGCTTCAGCCCATTAGTTTTACTTTCTTTGTTCATTTTCCATCCAAAGAAAAGAAAATCTGAAACCCCAGCTAACAGAACAAGAGGGGAAGCGAGGGGAAGGGCTCCCTGCGCAGCAGCAAGTAAGGGGAAGAGGCTGAACCTCCGGCCCACGGGCTGGACCATGGCCCAGAGCAATTCCCTTCCCTGCTAAGGGGGCAGTCAGGCCTGCAGACACCACAGAGAAAGGCCGAAGAGCAGGCCCAGGGTCCTGGTCTGGCCCCGCACAGCCAGTTTCTGGCTGCAACCCCAGGAATATCACTGGAGGGCTACAGACCCCAGTCTGTAATCAGGAGCATGGACATACGCACTCCAAAAATGCTGAGTCCTAAAAGCAAAGACTGCATGTAATGCTGCTATGTTTAGTTTGAGAAGAGAAGAGGAGAGAGAGAGAGAGAGAGAAATATATAAGTAAAAGTGAAGATCGTCTGTTTCTCAGCCAGAATGCTGTCTGCTCTGAAGCTGATCTGTGGAATATTTACTGTTTCTCAAGAGACCTAAAGAAGTTGCCACAAGAGAGTCAGCAGCTTCCCGGGGCTTGGCTCACTCAAGCCACCCCGCCCCAGGACCCGGGAAGGTTTGCATTTGTTGTGGGGACTGAAAATCATGCATTGTGCAAAATGAGAGGATGAGTATGGTGGCAGGGGCACCATGGAGACTGTCACCTACTCAAATTGGGGCCTTAGATGAACCATTTCTCCTCTGAGCTTCTAGATACAAAATTCTATGAAAGTACCACCTTTAAAATAGCTTGCATTTTAGTTAATCTTTCCAAGAAGGAAATCTTACAATGACATTCAAACATATGTGAAGTAATGGATTAATTTTCTAAAGGAAAGTAAGACTCCTGACCAAAAGTCTCAAAAAAACAAAAAAACTACTGATTACTATCAATACTGTGAATAGCATTTATTTCAACTTTACAAATGGCTGGTAATCATAGAAAGTAATTTTTTTTTTTTTTTTGAGACAAAGTATCGCTCTGTCACCCAGCCAGGAGTGAGCCACCACACGTGGCCAAAAGTAATTTTTAATGAAGAATTCCACTGCATTTCCCTGGCTTAGATTTCTCAAAATAGATGGAAAGAAATGAAATGTGTATGTCAGTATATCCTACCCAAAAGTCAGGGTACAAATGTGATGATACCAGCACTGGTCATGGGGGTAGCAGTAATAACAGGCTTCCAACCGCATAGCACCTCTAAAACAAAGTGCTTCCACGCAGATTATGGCTCATGACTCTCCAACCTGGGCAATGGGTAATACAGGCAATATTACCACAACAATATGGAAAGTAAGATTCACAAAGGTATTTTTCCAAGGCCGCATAGGCAAGGATAAACCAAAATGCCACCTTTGTATTCTCTTTTTTTGCTTAAAAACCACTTTCAGGCCAGGCACAGTAGTTCACATCTGCAATTCCAGCACTTTGGGAGGCCAAGGCGGGTGGATCACTTGAGGTCAGGAGGAGTTCAAGACCAGCCTGGCCAATGTAGTGAAACCCCATCTCTACCAAAAATACAAAAAAATTAGCCAGGCGTGGTGGCGTGAGCCTGTACTCCCAGCTACTCGGGAGGCTGAGGCAGGAGAATCGCTTGAACCTGGGAGACGGAGGTTGCAGTGAACGGAGATCGTGCCACTGCATTCCAGCCTGAATGAGAGACAGAAACTCTGTCTCAAAAACAAAACAAAACAACCACATTTTCACATTCTCCTAGCCTGTTCTTTCTGACATTATGTACTGGTTCATTAGTTTGTCCAAGGAAATCACCGTTAAAAAGTTAAGAAACAACAAACCAAGAAAATAAAGCTATCTTAATTTTGCAGGGAAAAGCTGTGAGCACCTATGATCATTCCATAATGCTTACTAAGTAGGTATATCCTTCCTACCACTGTTTGAGACGACTATAAAACAGTCACTGCTTTCAGACTTAACATTTCCCAAGGCAACTGAGACTTTTCATTAGCTGAACCCTAAGGAACAAGGACAAACTGTCACTCCTTCAGGACGGGGGCCCACGCCTTCTGATCTCTGAATCTCCAGCACCAGTGGAATGCCCGACACGTGTAAATGCTCCGTGAACATGGAATGAATGAAACCATCCTCTGCTGCTCTTTAGTTTCTACCAAATGCCCTGTGACAGGCTGTTCGGGAAAGACACCCTGGAGCAGGTGACACAGGCACATCCTGAAGAAAGTGACAGGCCGTAAGCAGGCAGGAGGCACTCCAGCCAAGGGCTTGGAATGAGTCCATCAGCTGTGCTGGCCCCTCCCGGCCCTTGGCTGCAGCAGGAGAATCAGGATGGAGAGGAACAAGGACTGAGAATGGACAGGACAAGCGGCTAAGAGACAGTCATGCTGACTCTCAGTCAGTGCTTTTTTAAAACCCAACTCCTCTGTCGCACAGAGGAGATGGACTAAAAAGGTCTCTTGCTGGAATACAAATTGCTCAAATGCATACCATCGCATCCCCAAAACGGAATCAATGAGAACACTGAGGCTGTTTTCATTCATTTGAAATTGGCAGTTGGATGCCAGTGGCCTGCACTTTCATTTCGATACTCTTCCAGTTACACAAGACAGAGACAATTCTGATTTGCACATGTAAATAGAAACAGATGGCCACATTCTTTTTTTAAAAACAAAATCCAAAAGCTTTGAAATACTAAGAAATTTGTTTCAACTCTCTACCACTAACATCATCTAATATCTCCTTGCAGTCCTTATCTCAGATATGTTAGACTAGAAGCATCTGAAACATACATTGACTGCTCAGCCCATGGACAGCATCATCATGGCACAGCATGTTAAAACGCTGATTTCTTTTTGCCTGACATTTAACTGAAGGCAGCACATGCATATACACCCTCGTGCTAAACTCCGACTTTTAACATCCTGGCGCCCACTGACATGCTAATTTTTTATCTTCATCACCCCAGAGCTGGCACATGGTTGGCACTCAATAAATATTCATTAAATGAATTAATTGGGCTGCCAGAATTACTTGCTTTTTTTTTTTTTTTTTTTTTTTGGAGGGGACCCTAGTACAGTTTTTCTCCTGCCATTTTTATGAATGTCTGAACCTGCGAATATGTCAATGACTAGGGAAACTATAGTGATGCACTGGTCATTCTATGACTTTAAGTCTACACAGGTTCCTTCATCAAAACAGGGTATTAAAAACAACTAAGCTACAGAGCCAGATCCTACTGGAGCAAGTGTAGTTTGTAACCTGCTTATAAACTCCAGTTCTGAAGTCCCTCAATGCCTAGCCATGCTACCTACCAATAGGCATACAAATAAATCAGATGATCTTGTGCCCCTCAGCCCAATGCCTACCAAGACTTCAAAATGTTTTGGTGAGATCACCTCCCTGCTATGAGATGCAAACATTAGAGTATAAATCTCTTTAGAAAACTTTTTAACAACTGTTGGAAATTTTAAAGATAAAAGCATGACAGGTCAAGCAGACCCCCGAAGAACATCTGGAGCACCACACAGTGCCACCATCAGCTCCACCCCCGACTCCCTTCATCATCTCGGGCACCTCCCTTCACCTCTGTAAAGCCAGGGGGCTTGAACTCCATCATCTCTAACACCACCATCTGCCGAATCCACAGCAAGGACACACAGAACCACAGAGGCTACTTCATTAAGCTGCAGTGTGCATTTACATCAAGTCAATCATTCCATAGTAACAAGGCAGTATGAGGCCGTCTTTTTAAAATTCCATAGGAGAATTTAAGTAAATTGCTGGATCCTTCCAATTTTTTCTGTGTGAATGATTTATCCCAGCTTCTAGGAATATGTGCAATATTATTCCACAGAGCACATCTTTCAGAATCTTGTTTCAGATTATTGCTATTTAAATAGTCCATTTCTCCTGAACAGCCCTTCAGGTAAGAGACATTCAATACTCATTAGAATCTCTACTCTCATGATGCATTTTATGATCTAAAAACCAACTTATGTGGTACAAGTATAGACACATCCATCAAAGAAGACATACAACGGCCAAGATTCTGGTTTCATTAGTTACCAGGGAAATGTAAATTAAACCACAATAAGATTCCATTACACACCCAGTAAAATGGCTGATAATGCCAAGCACTGATGAGGATGTGAAGGAACTGGAACTCTCAAACTTTGTTAGTGGAAATGAAAAATGATACTCTTATACATTGTTAGTAGAAATGAAAAATGATGCAGCTACTTTGGAAAATAGGATGGCAGCATTTTAGAAAGCTAAACATACACTTAGCACACAACATGGCAATCACACTCCCAGGTATTTCCCAAAGTCAAAATATAAAATGTGTCTACCTACACAGTCAAATGTTCATGGAAGCTTTATCCACAATAGCCAAAAACTGGAAAGAACCCAAATGCCCATCACTTGGTGAACTGATAACAAGCAGTACCCCTTATCTTCAGGGAATACATTTCAAGACTCCCAGTGGATGCCTGAAACCAGATGGTACTAAATCTGATATATACTGGGTTTTTTTTTCTATACATACATACCTACAATAAAGTTTAGTTTATAGGCCGGGGGCAGTGGCTCAAACCTGTAATCCCAGCACTTTGGGAGGCTGAGGTGGGCAGATCACTTTAGGTCAGGAGTTTGAGACCAGCCTGGCCAACATGGTAAAAACCCATCTCTACTAACAAAATATACAAAAATTAGCTGGGGGTGGTGGCACATGCCTGTAATTCCAGCTACTTGGGAGGCTGAGGTAGGAGAATTGCTTGAACCCGGAAGGCAGAGGTTGCAGTGAGCTGGGATGGTGCCACTGCACTCCGGCCTGGGCAAGAGAACAAGACTCTGCCTCCAAAAAAAAAAAAAAAAAAAAGTTTAGTTTATAAATTAGGCATATTAATTAGGATTAACCACAATGACTAATAAAACAGAACAATTATAACAATATACTATATATATATATACACACACATATATATATATATATATTTTTTTTTTTTTTTTTTTTTTGAGCGTCTTCCTCTGTTCCCCAGGCTGGAGTGCAGTGGTACGATCTCTGCTCACTGCAACCTCTGCCTCCTGGCTTCAAGCAATTCTCCTGCCTCAGCCTCCTGAGTAACTGGGACTACAGACACGCGCAACCACGTCCAGCTAATTTTTGTATTTTTAGTAGAGACAGAGTTTCACTATATTGGCCAGGCTGGTCTCAAACTCCTGATCCACTCACCTCGGCCTCCCAAAGTGCTGGGATTACAGGCATGAGCCACTGTGCCTGGCCAACAATATACTGTAATAAAAGTTATGTGAATGTGGTCTCTTTCTCAAAATGTCTGGTTGTATGTACTATTTTCAGACCTGGGTTGACTTCAGGTAACTGAAACCTTGGAGAGTGAAATGCAGGTAAGGGGGAACTTACTCTGTATTCATATAACAGAACATTATTCAACAATGCAAAGGAGTGGTCTAAAGATACATGCTACACTGTAATCACTAGGGCACTAGGTCAAGCAAAAGAAATCATACACAAAAGGTTACACACCCTATCATTCCATTCATAGGGAATTCTAAAAAAGGCAAAACTGTAGGGACAGAAAGCAGCCCAGAGATGCCAGGAGGCAGGGGTGGGGGAACCAACCGAAGAGGGGAGTTCTGCACGATGGCACTCTGCTATGTTACAACTGTAGGGGTGCTTACACGGTTTCACAAAACCCACCAAACTGCACACTTAAAACTGGTGAATTTTAGCCAGGCACGGTGGTTCACGCCTGTAATCCCAGCACTTTGGAAAGCCAAGGCTGGCGGATCACCTGAGGTCAGGAGTTCGAGACCAGTCTGGCCAACATGGTGAATCTCTGTCTCTACTAAAAACACAAAAATTAGCCAGATGTGCTGGCGGGGGCCTGTAATCCCAGCTACACAGGAGGAGAATCACTTGAACCCGCCACTGCACTCCAGCCTGGGTGACAAGAGTGAAACTGTTTAAAAAAAAAAAAAAAACTAGTGAATTTTATTGTATGCAGAGTAGACCTCAATTCAGCTGATTTTAAAAAACATCAAAAATGACTTTTGTTTCTTTGTTGCCTTGGGATTGGCTGGGGCTCAGGGATGCACAGGCAGCTTCTGAGGGCTGCAGTGAACTAAAAAGTCAGAATGCTTGGGGTAGGACCAGTGATCGGGCCCAAGCACTATCTGCTTGTGTTCCTAATTTTTTTTTTTTCCCCTTGAGACAGAGTCTCTCGCTCTGTCGCCCAGGCCGGAGTGCAGTGGCGCGATCTCGGCTCACTGCAATCTCCGCCTCCCGGGTTCACGCCATTCTCCTGCCTCAGCCTCCTGAGTAGTTGGGACTACAGGCGCCGCCACCACGCCCAGCTAATTTTTTGTATTTTTAGTAGAGATGGAGTTTCACCGTCTTAGCCAGGATGGTCTCAATCTCCTGACCTTGTGATCTGCCCGCCTCGGCCTCCCAAAGTGCTGGGATTACAGGTGTGAGCCACTGCGCCCTGCCATGTTCCTAAACTCTTTAACTGTCTTCCACTTTTTTTGGAGGGGGAGAATTGGGGGGACAGGGTCTCACTTTGTTGCCCAGGCTGGAGTGCACGGCGTGATCTCGGCTCACTGCAACCTCCACCTCCTGGGTTTAAGCAATTCTCGCGCCTTAGCCTCCTGAGTAGCTGGGCGTGTGCCACCATGCCCAGCTAATTTTCTGTATTTTCAGTAAAGACGGAACTGTTCACCAACCTGGTCTTGAACTCCTGGCCTCAAGTGATCCACCCACCTCAACCTCTCAAAGTGCTGGGATTACAGGCAAGAGCCACTGCACGCAGCCCCAAAGGCCTTATTTAAAATGACTCTTCCTATAGTCCTTGGTTCATCAATTACTCTCAGTTGTCATCTGCTCTTTGACCTTCAAGGCTCAGTGGCCTCACTCCAACGCAGTCCCAGCAGCTGGCCTGAGGCACGCCTGCCCTCCCTGGCCTGAATGACCTCTCTCCAAGGCGCATGTCAGCGTCTCACAGTGTGTGTTAACAGCTTTTGTGACACGAAGGCTCTCCTTCCAGCATTTCCCAGAGGGAAGGTTTTGTACAGGCTAACACTCTGACATCTACTGGCCAGTACTTCCCAAGTACATCTGATTTGTTTCAAATAACTGATGAACGACATTCAATGAACTACAGATGACAATTTAAAAAAAAAAAAAATGTAAGGAAAGAAAAAAATAAGCAATGTGGGCATAGGCTTCCCATTCCTAAAGCCCCCTGTCAGTGGCCTCAGGCCCATCTCTGCTCCGTCCATCACTGCCAGGAAACTCACATCCAGTCTTCCTTCCTGGCAGCTGTTCCTCGCCCTCAGCCACAATCACCCTCCCCTTGCGTCATTCCTGAAGGCGTTCCATTTGACATGCTGATGTCCTCCAGTCACTTCACTTCCCCATCACAAAGCCGAAGGTCCCCAGGAAAGACCCCACAATTTCAACAAGGTGCGCCCCCCAGCTGCTCCCTTCCCCTCCTCCCAAGTGTCAGTGAGTCCCCAGCTCACCAGCTGGGATGGAGGGAAAAGGAAAGTCAGATGAGGTCATGTATTTTAGTAAAGTGTAAAATGCACATTTACTCATTAAGCATACAAAACCCACTCGATGGACATCAAGGATTAGCTGTTCTGCTTCGAGCTTCTCAATTTCTCCACATGCTCTGCGCCCAGACCCACTGAGCAGCCAGACTCAGCCAGATTCCCCAGGTCTGGGCTCCCACAGGGAGGGCAGATCCCCCAGGGCTGTTGCACGTCAATATCAAGCAGAGGGAGCCCAGAAGGTGGGAGGGAGTGGGACGAAGTCAAGTGCCAGCCCCACCCCATAACCTCAGTCCCCTTCTCTGTATAACGAGTGACTTGAGGGAAAGCCACAGGGCCCACCTCTGCTTGCGGAATAAACTCCCGATGTGACAAGGCTCTGGCCGCGTTCCTCCCTTCCAAATCTCCTTCGTGATCTGTTTACCAGTCCCCTACACTCCACTCCGGTCCACTTGAGCCCTGAAAAACCTGTGGGTTTCCACACCTCGGTGAGTTTTCTCACCTCTAATCTGTCTCCAATTCAAATTCTACAGATCCTTCAAGATCCACTCAACTGCCACCTCCTTGGTGAGCCTGCCCACTCTGGGTTCCCATCTTATCTCTACAAGAAATTGCCTTTCACCCCGCCTTGTTTCATAGTTCACTGTTCTAAGTTCCCTGGGAGCAAGCCCCGAGTCTTGTCTATTTCTGTATCTCCACCATGGTGGGCTCAGCACTTTGCTCACAGATGGCCCACGGTGGCTGTGCTGAATCACATCCCTAGGACCCCGCAGGTATAGCTTAATTCCACAAGGCAGATTAATAGGAAGACTGTAGCATCTCAGGGGCTGAGACACCTCCGCTCCACCCTGGCTCTGATTCAGAGCTCCTGAGCTCCACAGCCTATTCCTGTTCCTCTCTGGGTGCTCACTGCTTTCTGCTTCCAACCTTGACTGACAGTTAATTGTGGCCTTGGCTTCAATGAAAGGGCACCACGCTGCATTTGCAATGTGCCCTGTATCCTTTTCTACCCTCTGTGGAATGGGAAAACGCTTTACACCTCCCAAGGCTTCTTAAGTGATTAAAGATCCGGGGCCCCAATTCCCACCCAAGGGTCCCATGTCTGGCATCCTGCATCCCCACTCCCATCTTTAAAGTCATGCATGGCACCTGGGGCACCATGAGAACTCCAGGAGCCTTAGGGACAACCGTGTATTTACATGTTGTGTTCTTTCCCCTCTTCCCCTGGTGCCTAGGCAGGAAGTCTGTGGTCAAATACCATTTTCTGAATTATTAGCAGTAATTGCCATGTGAGTAACATTCCTTACAGTTTAAGGAGTTTTATCCAACAAATGTTACATGACCACTCTGTGCCAGGCAGCATGTTAAATGCTAAAAATGATCCTGACAGTTTCTGCCCCCAAGGACATCAGGGGTATTACTTTAGCTTTATGAAACCCTACAAAGCAACTGACGTAGATATTAGTTTCCTCATGTTACAGATGATAAAACTGAAACACAAGTGAGTAAGTATTCCAAGTAAGAAAATGGAAAGAAGGGAAGAGCTGTACACCCAGATTTGACCCCACACCCTGCCATCCTTCCACATGGCATGTAGCCTTTTGATGGGCAGGAGAGGGTGGCCCAACGTTCCTACACACTTCTCACAGATCATGAGCAGGACCATCCCAAAACAAAAATCTGGAAGCCTAGCAGAGGGTTTTCAGGGTAGCCTCTCTCTGATCACACCCCTCAGTCATGCTCTGCATTGTCCCCACGCAGCCCTGCCCTCCTCTAGGGGTGGCAGTGCATGCAGCTCCCCTGCCAGCCTGGGCACGCCTGCCTGCAGCGCCAGGAGGCCCGTGCCAGCAATCTCAGCCCGGCGCCCCGCCTCACTCAGGCTGTGAACTTCCTGTCCACACGAGAATGTGGGTGTTCCACCCTGCTAAGTCACGGCTATGCAGTCTATGTAATGGGTCAGCCTGGCATTTCCTTCCCAGGAATTATTCACAGGATGTCAGCAATTCTTCCTACAGGGCAATCTTCGCAAGCTCCTAGGGGTTGTCTGGAGCAGGCACAGTGTCATTACAGCCCTTCAAATTACTCTCCATCAGAGCAAAGAACAAGCCCAAGTGAGTGGGTCAAGTTGATCAGAATGAAACCCATTAGATACCACAATCATCAGAGAAGTGAACATATATGGGGAAGGCATTGCCATCCTCTCTAGAGACATGAGGGCAGAATGGGGCAGACAGACAGGCCACGGGCAGGCTGAGCCACAGACCAAGTTCACTCCAAGTTCACTTCACAATCATGGTGGAGTTTGAGGCTGAAGCTCACAGCAGGAAGGACAAGACATGAGACCATTGCTGTCAGACAGAGGAAAGAAACTGGAGCTAAGGAGGCCCCAAGGGGGCCAGCCTGGCTCCACCACAGACTGGCTGTGTGGTCTCAGCCACATGACAGCCCCTCAGCCCCTACATGCCCGGCCCAGCCACAAAACATGCAATTTGTCCATGAGAATGCTAAAATAAAATCTCCTCTAGACCTAAAATTCTAGGATCCTATGTATTCGAGTTGGGGGGAATTTATGCAGATTGGAGGACAGCGTTCTTTTACACAAATTACCTCCCTCTGGATTCGGGGAAATTGAGAGCTTCCGTGACAGATGGACACAGGGCCAGCCTCCTTGCCACCTAACACTGAGCTCACATCAGAGTCAACATCAGGAAGAATTCAGAGATACTAAAAAACTAGGTTCAGGGACAGGGTCCCTGGCCATAAAGAACTGCAATCTAATTGAAATATACAACCTACATGCCAAATGGTGTAAGGAAATTTACCAAGTGGCTGGTAGATAGGAGTGGAAGTTACAAGCAAAGTAAACAGTGGAAGCAATGAATTCCCACACCCAGCCAGGGCCTGGGTATCTGAGACCTCACCATCAGCGTCTCGCCTATTTCTTCTGACACACCTCTGAGGTTTTACAGAGGAAGAAACAGAGACCCAAAACACTGACTCTCACTGGGGTCAACTAGCAAGGAGGTGGCAGAATAAACAAGAGGCACACCCTGGACTGCGACTCCAAAGCCCGTGTTCTATCCTCTCTACATTGGCATTTTCCCCATGCTTGAAAAATGAAGAGCTGCACATACACTAATTATCCAGGAAAAAAAATGACACCGAGATACCAAAGGGTTTTCTAAAAATCACCTTGGCTATAAAACAGATTTTATATTTTCCTTTTTTATTAACAAATACTGAATATAATTTGATCTTAATACTCAGGATTGTTGGGAGCACCAAAGATTCCCACTCGAAACACGGGCCTGCGTGGCCTCCATGGTTAGTGTGGGATACAGAACTGCTGGCCACCACGCTGATGGCCCTGCTCTGCTGAGTTCGTCTTCTGGGCCACCTGCCATCTCTTGCTGCTGTCAGCCGCCCCCCTTCCATCAACCACCCCTTCTCCACCTAGTGTCTGTCCCAGACTCGAGGACAGCTGAGCTCCGAGGCCTTTTCTGCTGACTTCCAGTTCCTGGACATGTTCCAGATGGCAGAGGTTGCTAAAAGTCTGACCTCTGGATAAGTGGGGCATAATTATGCCTGAGAGCTGGGAGGATATATCATAAAGAGGTTATCAGTGAGGGGGTTGGAGGAGGACAGTGGGAATTAGGGCCAAAAAGTGGCAGTTTCCTGGATCAGCTGAGTTTAGCAGCAGATTTTAAACCTGAGGCACATGAAGTTTAAAGACAGAGACTATCTAAGGATAGGAACTGTCAGCAAGTGCAAAAAATAACAGGAATAGCTTCTGCATTCACTGAACACCTACTCCGCGTCTGGCACCAGTCTAGGCGCTTTCTAAACGCTGTTTCACTTAATGACTGAGTATCATTCCCAAATTTCAGAATGAGGAATCTGAAGACCAAAGACATCTGAGCTAGTGAGCAGCAGAGGTAGGACCTGAACCCTGGAACCCACTGCCCATCCATGGTCCTTCCACTACACATGGCTGCCTTAAAAACCCTTCTATAATAACAGACGCAGCCAGCAAATCCGCAGAAGCACTCAAATCAAAAAGCTAAATGATGGACCGAAAGCAGCGCATGAGGTAATAAGGTCCATGAGGGCAACATCCTATTAGGCAGGCAAATTGCTAAACTGATTCACCTTGTGCAAATGAGGACCGGGGACCGTCCGGGACTCCCTGGGCATCTGGGGACTTGGAGTGGTTCCAAGACAGCAGCCTCTGGTGAAGGGTAAGTCAGTTTCCTTAATTGAGGAGCGGAGAGTTCATCCTCATTAGGATTTCCAGCTGCTGCCACCCCAATACCAGATCCATGCAGCTTGTGCCATCAAAACTCATGAGCAGATAGACGGCTATCAGGAAGAAGACCCTTCTCAATTAAAAATATTACTGGACAGGCTGGCCACAGTGGCTCACACCTATAATCCCAGCACTTTGGAGACTGAGGCAAGCAGATTGCATGAGCCCAGGAGTTCAAGGTCATCCTGGGCAACACAGACCCAGTCTCTACAAAAACATTAAAAAATCAGCTGGGTTTGGTAATATATACTGTGGCCCCAGTTACATGGGAGGCTGAAGTAGGAGGACAGCTTGGGCCCAAGAGGTCAAGGCTGCAGTGAGCCAAGTTCATGCCACTGCACTCCAGCCTGATGATGGAGCAAGATTCTGTCTCAAACAAAACAAAAAACCTGGACAATTTCTCCGCATGCAGCAGTACACACGCTTGTGTAGAAGCCAGCAGTATCCCAGGAATGAGCCTCTGCCACATCGAGTCACATTGGATTAAATCATTTGGATGTGACAAGATCAAGAGCATTAAGGAAAAAAGGAAAGAAAGTTGTACCAAAGATGATTAAACTGAAGACCTCTCACAGTTCTCTTTATTCTGAATGCAGGATGAAACTTTATGTACAGGTGA
Source organism: Macaca nemestrina (assembly GCF_043159975.1). Classification (NCBI taxonomy): domain Eukaryota; kingdom Metazoa; phylum Chordata; class Mammalia; order Primates; family Cercopithecidae; genus Macaca; species Macaca nemestrina. The sequence goes on along the minus strand of NC_092137.1, from coordinate 9,387,388 downwards.
ATGATTACAATTTTCACAGGGTTGAGCTGGGCGTGGTGGCTCATGCCTGTAATCCCAGCATGGGAGGCCAAGGCGGGCAGATTGCTTGAGCCCAGGAGTTCAAGACCAGTCTGGGCAATATGGCGATACTCTGTCTCTACAAAAAATTGTTTTAAAAAAATTAGCCAGGCATGGTGGCGCACACCTGTGGCTCCAGCTACTTGGGAGACCAAGGCAGGAAGATCACTGAGCCCAGGAGGTCGAGGCTGCAGTGGGCCATGATCTGCACTCCAGCATAGGTAACCGAGCAAGACCCTGTCTGTAAAAATTTTTTTTAAAATAAAAATTTCACACTAGTTTACCTGCTCAGTGTAATAAGTGGTTACTGAGAAGTCAGGTGAAAAGCGGGTTCCGTCCACCTGTTTTAAATGTCTAAGGAGTATGGGTTTGGAGAAATCATACAGAGAATCCCATCCATTTTTTCACTCAAACGTAAAGAGTTGCCTGAAGTCAAGCAGCTGCTCAGGGATAAAGCCAAGGCCCCCAAACCAGGCCTCCTGCCAGCCAACACAGAGCTCCTTCCCCCAACAAGGCCACACGACGCTCCGGTCCTTTCCACAGAACCTTCTAAACTGAGATAGCCATCCCCACCGTATGCTTGTTTTTAAGGTTTTAATTATTATATAATCAAATGTGGGGCTCACTCTTCTTGCATCCAAGCCCCGCAACAACAACAACAAACTATTTATTGAGAACAAGTTCTGTCCCAGGCACTGCTCTGGGCACTGGGGATCTGGTGGCGAGGAAAACAAAGCCTCTGTCCCCCAGGAGCATCCACGACACTCTAGTGGAGGCAGACGATGAACCGGCTAATGCATGGCATACAGCATCCGACTGCAGAGACGGGAGGAAGGAAAGCAAGCAGGATTCTGCAAGCGCCCCCAGGCCCAGATTTCTGTGTGCTCTGTTCACAAATGCAGCACCAGCATCCAGTAGGTATTTTCTGACTGAAGAAACAAAGAGAAAGAGTGGTGGTCTTTTAGATGCAGAAGTCAGGAAGATATAAAGTACTATTCGAGAAACACACACCAAAATGACTCAGAAACTAAGTGTAGGTTACAGACGGTAACCGTCATCACTTTGACAAATGACCAACAATAAATGTATGACTAGTCTTTTAGGGTTTGTTTTTATAGAACCCTCCACACCTAGCACAGTGAATGCCCCCAAGTAAGCACAGAGCCGAGGAAGTGGCCAGGCAGGCTGGCTCTGTGTCAGGCAGCCCCCACCCACCCCAGGTGTCTCCAGAGCCCATTCAAATGTAACAGCCACCGCGGCAACACACTGGCATTGACAACTAGTCACATCAGCACCCTCCTCAACGAAGCCATCGCTACTGGTGGTTCTCAAACCAGAAGCTCCTGCATGGGAGAAGCCCAGCTCTCTGCATGCAAAATCAAGCTACGAGTTCCTGGAAACTATTAATAACAATATTATTATTACTACAGTCCTACAAAGTGGGTGTCAAAGTGACTTGATGTCAAAGGCCACACTACCAATAAGAGGTAAAAGTTCACATCCAAACCTAGGCCTGCATGATTCAGGCTTTTACCTTTTATATGATGGGAGGACTTCAAGTAATGCTGGCTAAAAGCAACTGAACTCACACACCATCGCATCACCTTGTCAAATAAGCAATTCTCTGCAGAAAGGCTAAATGACTGAGTTTTCTTAGCCTTAAACCATAAAAACCATAAAACCATGATTTTGATGATGCCTCAGAAAGGATCTAGTGAAAAGGGTTTGCCTTCACATCATGTATTCTCATATACTGTAAATAAATCCACATTAAATCCATCTCCTGTTCTTCCTATAAACACTTCTGGGTACCTGGGAAGGTGTTCAGGGAACAGTCCCTAAGTGTCACTGACACTGGGCTGCAATGGTAGTAAGAGCCCAGGTTAGTGATTCTGTCCTTCAACCCAGTAAGTGCCAGGCCACTGAGGCACAGGAGCTTAATGCGAAACGCTTCTCAACTAAGTTTGATGTTTAAGTTTGCGTCAAGCTCTTCCTGTGGACATTAACTATGTCGCACGCACCGTGCTAGGAGCTACGCAGGTGTTCTCGTCAAGGGTTCTCTGTTCTGTTCACACCGTGAAACTCAAAAACTTCTTTCAGGGTTTTACAGAATCCACTTGGCTTAGATTAACATCCACTTAATCTTCCAAAGACAAGCATTTTAACTTATTCCTAATCTCAATGTACCTTGCTGAGGTACTCTATAGTCCGAACACATTCAAATTCTTTCTGTTGTTGTTTTGAGACAGGGTCTCACTATGTGACCCAGGCTGGAGTGCAGTGGCACAATCTCGGCTCACTGCGACCTCTGCCTCCCAGGTTCAAACGATTATCCCACCTCAGCCTCCCCAATAGCTCAGACCATAGGCACACGCCACCAAATTTTTGTATTTTTTTGGTAGAGAAGGGGTTTCACCATGTTGCCCAGACTGGTTTCCCAAAGTGCTAGGATTACAGGCCGCCCACCTCGGCCTCTCAAAGTGCTGGGATTACAGTTGTGAGCCACCGTGCCCAGCTGATATTCAAATGCTTTTAATGATGAGTTTATGTACATGTCATGTTCCCACTAATTCCCAAAAGAAAGCTTCATATACATACTTCATAAAAACACACACACAGAGCACACTTATTCTGGGGAGGGAACAAAAATTGCTGGCTATTTTTACTACACTATTTCCTAATTACTTGTATCTGTCCCTCACAACTAAACTGTGAGTCCTGGAAGGCCCATATTTAGAATCCTCGGCAACCAGCATAGTAAACAATCAAAGTGCTTACTGAATAAATGAGCAGATGAATGACTACGTACCAGAATGCCCTGGTTATACATGCATTCTGCCTCAACTTAATCTAGGTAAAAACAAAACAAGCTTCTGTAAGTGGAAACGCTATCTCATTCCCCAATCTTCCTGCAAATACAGTTATATCTAGACCTAGGAAGTATTTTAATACAATTCATCTGCCTGACATACAAAAAGCAGATATTGTAAACAAAGTTGTATTTTAACAGTTACTTCTCTGATTCAGTCACACTTTCCATCTGAGTTCCTAAACAACAGTGATTGTAATCTATGGACAAAAATGTACATTATAAAAAAAATCTTAAAGGCTCGCTAGGGCAAAACATTCCTGTTCTTGGAAAGTGAAGTACACCTCTTTGTTAATCCATATGCTTCTCTCAATAATACTTAAAGCCATGATGCAGGGTAGGCCAAAATAAAGAAAGCACACAACGCTGCTTACGCCTCTTTTTTGGAGCAAAAATTTGTTTGTTGTTACTGGGCCTCAGTTATATCAAAGCAGGAGCTAACGTGCACCAACGTCTCACACACAATGGTCTGAACATACGTAATCATCGTGTAATCATCTCACCTGACAATCATCAGACAATCACAGCCTACTTCCCCAGCATCATGCTTCCCCAGAGAGGGCAATTCTCCTCCAGAAAGGAGATGAGAAAAGAAGGAAAACTTGGAGCAGTAAAGGCAACAGAAAAATGGGATAAAATGATGATCAGCTGAAGATTCTCTCCTTGCATCCACCCTGAGGAAGCAAAGGCCTTTGGACTGCATTCCTCTGAAAGGTGATCTGGTGACCAGCTATCAGCCCCAGCAGCTTCAGGATGAAGACTCAGGGAACAGAGCCCACACACTGCCCAACACAAGATGTCAACTCCAAGACAGGCTAAGGGCACAAGTGCCCAACCCGGTCAAGCTAGACACAGCGGCTAAAGTACGGTACTGGGTCTATCACAGTTTGTAGCATCCAATTCCTCTAGGTGTGACCCTACTAGAAAAAAAGGCTTCCAGAAGCAGATCACCAGAGGTTACACTGAAACCTTAGTGCACTTATTCAACAAACATTTACCAAGCACCACCAATGTGCTGGCACAGGGCTAGGTGATGGAAGAGCTCCTGACAGTCTCAGCAAGGAACTGAATCTGCACTTCCCCTGGACCAGGTCAGATCTCTTATCTGTAAACCGCCAAAGCATGTGCCCCGAAGATCACGATCCAAAGAACGCCTACCACCACTGTCTGGCCAAAAAAAATAAAAAAGTTTCATTCCAACACAGAGCACAGACCTCCCCCCTCACTTCCAAGATAGCAAACACAACGAACGCCTGTGAGGTACACATTACGCCTTCTCCTCCTTGCTTCATATGAGGAAACTAGTGCTAGAAGAAGCTAACCAACTTGCCCAGAAGTACAGTTACCAAGTAGTAAAACCGGGTTTGAAATTCACATGTGTCCGCCTGATAACAAAGTTCTTAATCTGCCTAACATGCTCCCCTAAACTTACTGGGACCCTAACATGTGCAACCATGAAATCCTCTACCTGCCAGGTCCTGAGTTCTCACTTATTAGAATCAACCTTTGAGGTCCAGATCAAAATGCCATCCCTTTCCTTCTCCTCCCTTTCCTTGAGTTAGTATAGTGTCTGGCACATACTCAGTAAATGTTGGAGGAGTTGCAAATATACATATCCACAACAGGAAAATTACAGTAGATATCTTTGGTGAGGCATGAACATTTACTTAGAGCAATTAGTTTTTTTGTTGTTGTTTGAGGCTGGTTTGAGACTCCAGGCTGGAGTGCAGTGGTGTGATCACAGCACCACCATGCCTGGGTAAAAGATGGGGTTTTGTCATGTTTCCCAGGCTGGTCTCGAACTCCTGGGCTCAAGCGATCCTCCTGCTTCTTTGGTCTCCCAGTGTACTGGGATTATCGGCATGAGCCACCACACCCAGCCAGTTTGATTCTCATGTATGCATGTACATCCCCAACCCTGAGATGGATAACGAACTCATCATTGCACCAGTTTAGCATGCAAAGTGGTAACAGGACAACGACTTCCCTGAAACCCTCTCACCAAAATCCATCAGGAAAACAAAGAATTAATGTTCTACATGCACGACAGTTCAACCAAACTTCTGCAGCATTACCTAATACTGACAAAATATCTTCCAGGACACATGCTAAATTAAGAAAGACTGTATCCTAAAAGATAAATATGTGAGCTAATAAATTCATCTTAGAATGTGTTTTTGGACTCATCCAGATACGGTAGTCCCCTCTTATCCACAGTTTCATTTTCCAGTTTCCACTAACCACAGTCCAAAAATATACCACGGAAAAATCCAGAAATAAACAACTCATAAGTTTTAAATTGCTTGCTGTTCTGTGTCGAGAGATGAAATCTCACACCTCCTGCCTCCCACACGGGATGTGACTCCTCCCTTTGTCCGGCAGAACCACAAGGTCCATGCTACCTGCCCATGAGTCACCTAGTAGCTGCCTAGGTTACGAGATGATTGTCCCAGTACTGCAGAGCCTGTGTTCAAGTACCCCTTATTTTTTACATAATAATGGTCCCAGAGCACAAGAACCCTAGATGCTGGCAATGCAGATAAGCCAAGGGGAAGTCATACAGCACTTCCTTTAAGTAAAAAGATGAAAGTCCTTGACTTAAGGAAAAATTCCTATGCTGAGGTTGCTAATATCTAAGGTAAAATGGGTCTTCTATTCATGAAATGGTAAAGAAGAAAAAAATAAATTCATGCTAGCTTTGCCTTCGCACCTCAAACTGCAAAAGTTACGGCCGTGGCGCATGGCAAGTGCTTAGTTATGATGAAAAGCATTAACTTGTGGGAGGGGCCAGGCACGGCTCATACCTGAAACCTCAGCACTTTGGGAGGCCAAGGCAGGTGAATTGCTCGAGTCCAGGAGTTTGAGACCAGCCTGGAAACATGGAGAAACCCCATCTCTACAAAAAATTAGCTGGGCATGGTGGTGCATGCCTGTGATCCCAGCTACTGGGGAGGCTGAGGTGGGAGGATCACCTGGGCCCAGGAAATGGAGGCTGCAGTGAGCCATGATAGTGCCACTGCATTCCAGCCTGGGTGACAGAGTGAGACCCTGTCTCAAATTAAAAAAAAAAAAAAAATTGTGGAAGGAAGACATGACATGAACAGAGACATGCCATGAATACAAGCAAACTAGTTCAATATTCGCTGGCTACAGGCATCCACCGAGGGTCTTGGAACATACCCCAAGGATAATGGGGCTACAGTATTTAGATAAGTCTGTGAAGATCAACTGTGAAAATCTTGTCTACATTGCTCTAAGAAATTGACTAGCTTTTTCATCCTGACTTAATTTCTTTCCATAAACCACCCCAAAAGTAGTAGGACAGGGAAAAGAATTCAACTTAGAAGACCTCCTTCTTACCAGCTACAAGGCCTTGGGAAAGTCACTTAAACATGGCAAAACCTCATCTCTACAAAAAAATTACCAGGGCATGGTGGCATGCACCTGTAGTCTAAGCTACTCAAGAGGCTGAGGTGGGAGGATCACTTGAGCCCAGAAAGGCCAAGGCCGCAGTGAGCCGTGATCACGCCACTGACCAGCCTGGGCAACAGAGTGAGGACTTGTCTCCAAAAAAAAAAAAAAAAAAAAGATGCTGCCATTACTGTGGTTTCAACAACAACAACAACAACAAAAAACAATGGTTTTGTGCCCCTTAGATGGGTCCAAATGGCCGGCATATAAATGGTGCTCAGTTAACGTTAGGAGAAATGGGACTCACTTCTCTTACCTTCCAAGAAGCTGGACCTCAATTTCCTCATTCATAAAATAAAGAAAATGATACCTACACCTATGGGTTATAAGAACTAATGAGTTCAGGCTACAGAAGAGTTTGTTATTATCTCCCCCCACCCCCTCATCACCATACACATGACTTCATTCTACCCAAAATATAATGAAAGAGTAAAAAGGTCAACAATGATAATTAAACAGATCAGCCCCACAGGAGTGACTATGCAGTCTAGCTGCTGTCAATAACTGAATGTACTATATCCTTATGAAGTGTAGAACAGCTAATCCTCAAATCCCAACATGATGACACCAAATCTGTGCTTACCCCACACATAAGGCTTCCACACCAAAGAGTAGTTGCAGTGTTAAAAATGTAATTCACCACACTAACAAGCTAAAAAAGGGAAACCATATGGTCATCTCAGTCAGTGCGGAAAAAGCATCTGATGAAATTAAACACCCATTCATGATAAAAAACCAGCAAACTAGCAACAGAAGGCAACCCACTAACAGGCAGCTACACAGCCCTTGCTGCTAACGCCACGGGACAGAGAGGGGCTGGGAGGGACAGGCAGGAGGAGGCCGCTCTTCCTCTGCCCCTCCAGGCTGCAGGAGGCCGAGGGAACACAGTACAGAAAGAAAAAGTGGGAGCAGGCAAACAAATCGGGAAGGAAGGAGGCAAACAGCGTTCATAGAAGACAAAATCATCTATGTAGAAATGCTAGGCAATCTACAAAAAAAGCCACCAGAACCACCAAGCCAGTCACGTTAGCAAGAGGGAAGCTTTTGGGGTGTTTTAGGTCATAATGGTGGAGATTACACAACTGTACATTTGTTAGATTCATCAAAGTGTACTCTTAGGGTAAATTTCATTGTATGTAAATTATACCACAAAAAAACCTGGTCAAAAAGAGAAACAAACACCTTATTACTCCTGAACTCAGAGACTATAGCCCTCAGCCTCTCCTCCCCACTGTACTTAAACCAGGTGCTGTGATTTTCCATCTCCAGGGAGACCTGTACACCAGAAAAGACCCTTGAGAAAGACATTTCCAGTAAGACAAGGGACGGAGCAGCCCCCATGGGAAGATGGATGAAACTGATCTGGATTCTGCACAGGCTGGGAAGACAATGCTTTTCCAAGCGGATGTGGCTGTAGCTCAGCAAAGCTGTGGACAATTTGTTTACAAAAGCCTGGAGTATTGTCAAATACCAAGGGGTTCCCCTAAGTCCAGCTCTCTGGTGTTACAGATGGGGAAACTGAGGTTCCAGAAAGAGGAACTAAGTTGCCCAAGATATAACATAAGAGTGTCTACCAAAGACTAGAGGAGTTGAGGTTTTAAAACCAGAACAAATACAAGCAAGCAGCATACAATCTAAACTGTCACCTGTGTGTATCATCAATAAGCTCACCCGTGTGAAGATCGGTAAGCAGCCTGTCAGGTAACCGTGAGAGTAAGTGCTCACCCTAAATTCAAACCCCAGCAGTCGGAGGCCAGAGCCATGGCTCCTCCCACACACCAACCACCTCCCACTGTGGAAGAGGGAAACCCCAGTCCACACACGTGAGACATGCCAGCCCACAGATCCACACACTGGAGCCACGGGTCAGATGCAGAAGGCCACTTACCTCTAACATCTTTACCCTCAGGGCTCTTCTGAATCGGTACAGAGATCATACTCTCAAAATCATGGGAAGAGACGGGATCATCTCACTGGTTTTCCTCAAGACAACTGCTCTCCAAACCAAAAGAAGAAACCTGGGCACCTACTGTATACAATGTACTCCACCAGGTGAGCAAAGACTCAGTCTCCTGGTCGCTCAGAATCTAGTCTTCGACCGGAGCGGGCCAGGCATGGTGGCTCACGCCTGTAATCCCAGCACTTTGGGGGGCCAAGGCAGGAGGATCTCTTGAGCCCAGGAGTTTGAGACCAGCCTGGGCAACATAGTGAGACCCCCATCTCTACAAAAAATAAAAATAAAAATAATCAGCCAGGCATGGTGGCATGTACCTGTAGTCCCAGCTACTTGGGAGGCTAAAATGGGAAGATAGCCTAGGAGGTTGAGGCTGCAGTGAGCTGAGATCGTGCTACTGCATTCCAGCCTGGGCAACAGAGCAAGAATCTGTCTTTAAAAAAAAAAAAAAAAAAGACCAAAAGACCAACTGAGTGCTTCCTAAATTTCAGAAAATGGTCAGAATCATCTTAATCTTCTAAAAGTCGCAATGTAAATGAGAAATATCCTAATCCAGCCTCAGGAGTTGAGGCCCTGTTAAAACTTTTCCATTTTCATTTTTTGAAAAGCAAAAGTCAGAAAGTAACATTAATCATCAAAACGTGTGGGTTTTTTTTTTTTTTTAACTCTCTTTTTAAAAAAAAGCTTCTACTCACTCAAGCCAGAAACCAGTGTTTTCCTAGATTCCCACCCCTTTCCCAGCCCCCACAGCTAAGAGGTCAGAGACCTGTCCCTCTTGCCTATTTCTCCAAGCTGTTCCTGCCTTCCCCTACCCTTGGCCCTGGCCTCAACTTCGACCTCATCCTGCCTTCCCGCCTGGTGCACCTCCCCGTCTCCTACCCCAGCCCTGCCTGGTACCCACACCAGCCTTGGGGGGGATCTTTCTGACACTCAGATCTTGCCCTATCCTTGTCCCATTCAGTCAAAAAAGAAACCTGAAGTAGACAACATACAGCACCTTTTCTCCAACACAGAAAAGGAGAGAGAAAAAAAAAAAAAAAAAGCAAGAAAAAAAAAATTAACTGTGCTGACAAATAATTATAGTTCCAAATTTAAAGGCAGGATCTTTAAAAAACAAAAAAGTAAAATGCACTGTCTGTGTCTCTCATACACGCACACACACAACCACCTACACAAACATACATACAATAACAGGGAGGAATAGTTGCTTTTAATTTTTTAAATTTTATCAAGTTTTAATTTCCCTTTGCCTCTCCGGTAAAAAAAATCCTCCTTTAGACATTAAGAATGTTTATACAGACAATTATAAAACTAAATTAAGTTCAAGCTCTTTACATTAGTACTAAGACAATTTTAATTTTATTAATCTTCATAAAACATATCAAAATATACCCCCTAAAAAGTTCATCTGGCATTCTGCACAACACAGGTTAAAAAACAGAAAAACATAATACAGGCAAGGATGAGAATATCTCAGGAGTACAAGAGGATCAGCATTTCAATCTAACTCTTTGAAGATGTCGATGGACTTAATATATCCAAGTGGCCCAAAATCATGATCTTTACTTCGTGGCACTTGATTACCTACAAGCCTCTGCTTATGAAACGTCCAGGTCAACTTCATCCTGCACAAATTACAGAGAGACTCAGGCCCACCAAGAGCAGGAAACAGGGGCCCCAAAGTAAACCAGATGCCAAGGACATCCCTTTGTCCCTCCCTGACCCGCCCTCCAAGCTCACCATCACCTGAAGCCTTCTGACCCAGGGTTTCTCAATCTCGGGCCCAGACACACTTGGGGCAAGGTACCTCTTTGTGATGGGTGCAGTCCTGGGCACTGTGGGATGTGTAGTAGCATCCTGGCCTCCACCCACTAGATGCCACCAGCACCCCAGTCCCCAGTCCCGGCAGACCAAACATGACTCCAGACCTTGCCAGAAGTCCGCTGGGAGGCAAAACTGCCAGGCGGAGCGGCTCTATTTGCCTAAGCCCACTGCCCTTGCCATTCACGGGAAGGCACTGCCAGCTGCATCCACCAACCAAGTTCTCCGGGTTCTACCCTCAGGGTTCACACGTCTAAAACGCAGCAGCCCGATGGCTTCTTACATGTTCCCATCACAGCTGCCAGGCCATGTGGCTCATTCTACCCTACCCAGCCCAACACCTCGGCTGTCAGCCACTCCTGACCCTGAGACCTGGTCTAAACTCCCCTGCCTCCCCGACGCTGCCGCAGCAGCTCACGTGCCCCAGCTCCAGTTCTCCCTCCTCCATTTCTCTTTACTTCACTCCCTTCACTCCCCAATGTACTGGGCTTTCCAATCAACCCACCAAGGAGCCTCGGGCCATACAAGACAGAACTGCTGCAGGATGATTTACACATCCGGCCTCTGCTGGAATGAGCAACATCCGAACTCCATGAGTGAAATAACAGCAAGCCATGGGGAAAATCAGAGCCCTGGAAAGGGAAGGGCCGGGGTGCCATCCACCAGGGCTGGTCCCTGAGAGGCAAGGCTGCCTTGGCTACCTCTTAAAAAGAAAACAACTCTGCCCATGGGCAGCTGGCACAAGCTCTATCCCTGCCACACTGGTGCACAGAACGACTGGCCATCTGTGTGGTCCAAAAGGTCATCTAACTCATCAGGTTCAAAACTACAGGCCCCATCTCTAACTTGATTAATTCTACCATTAGTCACTCTGTAGCCACACACAGATCCCCGCCTACAACAGGACAGGAAAAACTCCAGTTGGCATATGTCGGGTGGGGACAGTGAAACATGGCACTTGGAGAAATTCAGCTTGTCTGGAGACACAGGTGAGAGGCAGAGCAAGCAGACGGCTGGGCCGTCCACTCCCTGCACCAGTCATCATTAGGAGTCAACTCCATGCCATTCTCAAATTCCTCTCTTATCACTTCCCCAAACAGGATGTGTTCAATTGGTGAGTCATGAAAAACGGGGTATTTCTAGAAATCCACTGGAAGGAAGGTGTGGGAGAACATTTCTAAAGAGAGAGAACAAAAAGACAATATGCAAAGTCACTGAGGCATTCACAACGCCGGAAGTGGGCTCCGGCTGTGCCCCTGTGCATTGGCCCCAGAGTGGCTGACCAGACTTTATTCTACCTCCTCCCAGCTCAATTCAATAGTCCAACCAACTGAACCCAGAGTAAATCCATCTTCCTGCACCTTGGGCTCTACCTACTCATTTTAACTGATTAGAAACAGCCCAGCTTCTGGATCCACACAATGGGGATAGTGCCCACTTCCCAGGTGGCTGCCAAGTCCCAGATGTCCCATCTGTCCCCTCCCCAGTCTTTCACGACAGTGTCCCAGCTGCCCCAGCAGGAAGTGATCTCTCCCTGCTTCTGAGCTGCTCCTCACTATTATCAAGGTCCCTAGAAAGCCACACACCGTCATTACCTTGTTCTGGTGCAATCTGTGTGCATTCTCCTCTCCTCCACTAGCCCGAGCCCCAGCCATGAGACAGGCTCTGGCTAAATGTTCTCCCCCGGTTTTCTCACTGAATTCTCACACCAGCCCTGTCTCTAGGCAGTCTGATTACTGCTGCCTCCCATTTTAGTTTAGGAAGCTCAAGCTTAGGAAGCTGAGAGGCAGCACAAATAGCGTCAAGAAGAAAAACGAACTCGAGCCAGAGTGCCCAGGCTTTGTGACTTCTCTGTTCAGTGACCCAGGGAACGTTACTTCACCTCTGTGAACCACTCCCTCTTTTTTTTGTTTTTTTTTTTTTTTTTTTTTTTTTTAACAAAGTCTCACTGTTGCCCAGGCTGGAGTGCAGTGGTGCGATCTCGACTCACTGCAACCTCTGCCTCCCAGGTTCAAGCAATTCTCGTGCCTCAGCCTCCCAAGTAGCTGGAATTACAGGCACGTGCGGGCTAATTTTTGTATTTTTAGTAGAGATGGGGTTTCACCATGTTGGCCAGGCTGGTCTCAAACTCCTGACCTCAGGTGATCCACCCACCCCAGCCTCCCAAAGAGCTGGGATTACAGGTGTGAGCCAACATGGCCGGCCCACCCCCCTCTTCTTTAAATACGGGGATGATGACAGTACCTAGCCACAGGGTTGTTGTAAGGATTAAATCCATTTAACATGTGTTAAGCACTTACTGCCTGGCACACAGTAAGTGCAATATAAGTGTGTGTTAAACATAAATGAGTAAATGAGCATATTTGCCCATGGCCACACAGGTATCAATTAGCAAAACCAATATCTGAGTCCAGGTCCAGCTGGCTTCCAAGCAGATGCTGTAATCACTACACAGGCTAAGATATAACATGAGCTTCTGAAGCGAATGAACCATTTCTTATCCATCTCTGCATTTCCTGCAAAGAGTACTGGTCCCAGGCCACCATACATCTTTTATAAGTGTTACTTAAAAAGTAAAATCTGAAGAATTTACAAAAAGCTTTCTCTGAAAAGAGATTATAAAACACTAAAGAACTACCAGAGCCCATAAAGGAAAAAAAGCACAAAAAGCATGAAAGCCTCTCATCAAGGTAAGTCTCATCTAGACCTTCCATTCTGAGGATGTTTATTCTGGAGACCTCAACATACTATGGCTTCTCAATTCCTTCACTATCTGATAAGACTCTTCAAAGTCCCGGCATAATACCAGCCTTCATTGTAATTGTCATCCAGACATCGATCATTATCACCAAAGCAACCACCAGGGTTAACCTCCCAGCCTCCTGGACAGTAATTAGATGACTCAAACTGTTTCAAAGCCGTATCTCTGGATCTCTCTACCACAAAACTACTTTGGTCCCACTGAGCAAAAGAAATACAGAGCACAGACCGGCAGCTTTCTCCATTCCTAAGAGGCAGCAATTTGGAAACAATAAAGGAAATCCTTGGATTCCTGCTGGCAATAGATACAGAACTAAACTGCAGCTGGGAACATGTCTAACCTGGAATTCCTTCCTCCAGAAGGGCAGGGTAGCCCCTCGGTACAAGGGCACAAACATATATTTGTACTTTTTTAAGGATCTGCACTCACTAATCTGCACCCTCTAAGAATCAAGTCCCCATGGCCAGAGAAACAAGCTTTCTATGAACCAATGACACCAGAGCTCTGGGAACAGTGTGTCTCACTCCCTGTAATCTAAGCTGCAGTTGCTTGTCAGTTTTATTCATTCAACAAACACATATTAAACATATATGATGTGCCCGGTGCAATTCTGGGTGCTGAGGATGCATCACTAAATAAGAGTCAAAAATCCCTGCCCCCAGGAAGCTTATGATCTAATGGGGAAAAGGGGAGATAGAAAACAAATTTAAAATATGACAAGTTATGTGCTAAGTGAGGTGGTTAAACAAATCAGACAAGTTCTCTGCACTCCCAAGATCATAGCTTGTCAAAGATAGACAGTAAATAACAGATACAGACAGTATAATGTGGACAGTCAGCCACGAAAGGGGTATGCGGGCACAAAGCCCTCTAATGTGGCCTCCAAGGAAGGGGCGCTAGACTGAACTTCACAGAATAGGCAGGGAAAGAGGAAGAGCAGGGCGACTCCACAAACAGAGGGACCCCCTGTGTAAAAGGATCGGGTGCAGAGCAGTGAGGCACGTTGACACAGAGGACAGGCGTGGGTGGGATGTAAGATGGGGTGGGAGGAAGGGGCCAGATCAACAAGGGAGAAGGACCCAGAGTCTGGTTACTTTCCAAAAGGTCAGGGAAGCCACCGATGTGTCTTCAGCTCAAAAGTTAAAGAGCAAATCTTTAAGACGATCACCATGACCTCAGCGGGAGCAGAGGCTGTTGAATGCTCTGGTCGACAAATGACAGGGGCATACACTGCAGCCGGAGGAATGGAGAGAAGGGGCCAGATCAAGAGAGATGGAAGCAGGAGTTTCACTCACAGGATAAGATGGGCAACTGGAGCAAGCCAGGCAGACTCACAGTTGCCACTTCCCAAAGGGTCCACTGGGTCAAGTGGGTGGGAGGGGCACAGCCCAGCTCTCATTCCTCACCTGATGCAGGGAAGGGCCAGGCTGTCAGGTGATGGAGCTAAAACCTCAAGGGTGGCATGGGAGATGGCACAGAGAGGAGAGGCTGCAAAGGAAGGCATGGCACAAGGGCTCCAACTAGCAGAAGCAGCATGGGAACACAGCATGCAGATGCCAGGCACACCCAAGAGCCAGGCAGACAGGCAGGCCCACTGCTGTGGGGGAGTCTAAGAACAGGGCCCTCTGACAGGAGGAAGAACAGGCAGGAGCAGGCCAGGGGTGTGGCGGCACCCAGGCATCTCAATGGGCATGCACACACAACAGAGCTGGCGGCCGGGAGGTGGCAGCTATGTGGCATGACCAGCGACCGCTCACTGGCATCTCAGCGCATGGGTAGCAGGTACCAAGCCATGACACAAACCCAAGTCTGTCAAAGCCCAGGCTGTTGCCACCATACCAGATGCTAAAACTGGGGCTTAAAGTCAGATGTGACCTAACTTAAGCCCTAGAGCAAGTCCCTCCTGGCTGAGGTCAAAGGAGAGCTTGGCTGGGGAGAGGAAGAGGGCAGAGCCTAAAAACCTGGTGAGGAGTCAAGGAAACTGTCACTTGCTCCCTGGAGGTGACAAGGTCCTGGCTACAGGAGGGAGTGAAGGGAAAGGATTCACCCCAGCAAACCCTTCCAGCAGAGAGAAACGCCCAGCCACTGCCTTTCCCCCATCCATCCTGCTGGCAGGAAGCACAAAGTCCTCTTGCCCAGGCTGGCATAAGAAGAAAAAGGAAGGAAGTGGCCTGGGGAAAGTGACCGACATAGAACCGCAAAGCAGCCGAGCCTGGGCAGCATCTGCCCTCCAGAAACAGGCAGGGGTTTGTGTTGCCAGGAAGCAAGAAGCTGGACTGTGCCCTGCCATGGAACCAGCCCAGGGCCTCCCTCACACACCTCCCAGGTCACACAGGACCCCCTGGCCCACGCTCCTGTGCAGGCAGACCCCAACTCTGGGTTTTTATTGCTATTAAAGACATTGCCGCTCCCCACACCACTGTTCTAATAAAAACCCTTATAAATCTGGTCTGCTTAAAAGGGCTTCTCCAGCGATTAGAAAATGCAGGCGTTTTCCTAACAACCTTCCTTCAAAAGGGGAAAAAACGTCCTTGCCTTCCACATATCTGCTCTTACTCCCAGTTGTGATGGAAAACATGGACCGTCCTCCTCGCCAAGCAGCTCAGGGGATGCGCGCACCTCATCCAGCACCTCAGTTCTGGGGGAACCCAGGTCTGTACACAGACACTGCTCCTTCCCTCCCACACCCCTCCTGCAGGAGGCTGAGTCTGCCCAGGGAAAGCAGCTTGCAGACCAGCTGTGGGGCTGCCCACTGGGGAATCAGTCTCAGCACAGTTTTCTCCTGCAGGTTCCAGGCCCTGGGCTCAGGCTGTGGCTTCCAGAAACTTCGGCTTGGGATACTCGCCTGCCAGAGTCAGGGCTGCACTGCTCAGTCTTGTAACCCAGGCTCGCAGTGGTGGCAGGCCCACGCAGCCCCTCTGGGTCCCCATCACTGGTCCTCTGGGTCCCTGGTCAGACCCTGAGCGAACAAGCACTGTTCACTCCCGAAGGTTATGACTGACTTGGTGTTGCCAATAGCAACTGCCTCTGTATCCTGACACATTTATCACACCATATGGTAATCAGCTGTTTACATATCTGTTTATTCTGAAACTGTGAGTGCCTAGAAATCCAGGACTCCCTCTTTACTCACATCAGCGAATGCCCCATAAAAGTCTGGGGCCTTTAATGCAGAATGTAAAAGAAGCAAACATCATCATCTCTTCCTGCAGAAATCACGAAGCTGTCCTCTTGAGCAAGGCTAGGACCTTCCTTGCTCCATACATAAACACACATCTCTACCCCAGCCCACTGACAACCACCAGGGCTGCAGAAATCAGCAATCACTCCAGGCCCACAAATGACCCCAACACCTCAGCCCACCCACAGTTTACGGAGGACAGGAGGGGCACACACCTCCAGGGCCAGGCACTTCCTTCGTGTTCTCCAGACAGCCTGTCTCCCCTTCTTAGGCTCAGGCACTTTGTCCCCCTGCAGAATGCTCTCTCC
This sequence comes from Macaca nemestrina, assembly GCF_043159975.1. Lineage (NCBI taxonomy): Eukaryota > Metazoa > Chordata > Mammalia > Primates > Cercopithecidae > Macaca > Macaca nemestrina. The sequence continues at coordinate 9,370,966 of NC_092137.1, read as the reverse complement.
AGTCTCCCTTCACTGTCAACTACTCCATCACTTACTCAACCAATTCCCTCTAGTGCTCTGTGTGCCCAGCCCGGTGCCTAAAGCAGGCAATCCTGGCTGCCTAACGCCTGCATGTCCTTCCAGGCTCCACTGAGATTCAGGCTCCCACAGAAAAGCAGCCAGCTCAATACTGGCCACATCTGCCCCACTCCTCTCTAGACAAACACTAGGCCTCTCCTGCCAGGCCAGCAGTGCCCAAGGGGGATGGCCGTTTCTGTCTCCTTTGTCGCTGCCCCTGGTGCCCAGCTCGGCGAGAGGCTGGATGCACACTACTCAGGTTGGTTCATCAACAGACAGGGGAAACCCCTCAGTCCAGGCTCAAGTGAGGTCAAAGGGTGAAGACAACAGAGGTGGGGCTGAGGTTCACTGCAGTGGGCACCACTGAGCAAAGTCCATCCCCAGGGGAACTGCAAAGTCCACCATGGAAGCAGCACCAGCCACCTGCCCCCGCCACCGGCTCTGCAGGTATGCCCTACTGTCTTTAGACCTGTTGGGTTTCTTTGTTCCTGAAGTGAAGCATGAAGATGTGCGGGGGGCCCACATCTGTACAGATGTTTAGTACATCTGTACTAAAACTCCGCTTCTCTGCTGAATCCTGTCTCTATCCTGATTGTCCACTTTCTGCCCTCAGCCCTCAACTGCCAGGCCCCTACGCGGTAACAAGGCAGGCACGGCCTTCGGAATGGAGCCCGGCAGCACTCCCTCCTAAGATGCCGGATCTTCCACCTCTGTGGAGTCGGCCCGTGAGGGGTGCTTGAAGCTGCTGGAAATGTTACAGAAATTTGGCAGGAAATAGGACTATCAACACACTTCACTATTGTGATGACAAAACTAAAATTTCAGTTATATAGCATTATTTAGGAAGAGTGCCGTTCATAATTTCTTGGCCAACTGAGCAGCATACATTTACATATATTAGGTATCACCAGAAATAATTTGCATTTGGGTGTGCCAGTTCACATACACATTCTGCTGTCCCTTGAGAGTCTGAGAAATTCAATGCTCCAGAGGCACCAGTTTCTTGCCTCTGTGACGGCCAGATGGAAAGAGACCATTCATTTGTACATCATACATGAACTCTGCTCAGGAAGAAGGGGGGCGCTCACTCTGCCAAGCATAACAAAAATACATCAACTATCAGCTCCCAAATGGGTTTCCTCCTCCTGTGGCCATCCAGTCACTCTTCCCCAAAGAAAGAGACCAAAGACCAAATACCAAAACATAGCAACCAAAAGGAATGAGAAGAAACGGAGAATGTGATTATAGACTGAAAGACTGGAAACCACTTAGCCATCATCTCAAATCTTTCTCTTCTCAAGGATAACACCAAGTGAGTGGGCAGGATGTGAAAAAAAGAAATATGCATTGTAACTGGAATACTCACCATGACAGATGACATAAGTATATTTTTAACACTGAAGGAAGATATGATTCTCTCAAAAGGATGATTCATTCCAATGATAAATAATTCAAGATTATGACTTCTCCAAGGTTATATGGCCAAAGAGTATGTCCTTATCAACCATATACCATGAATTATGTCTCAAACTAAAATTCTCGAATTCTTAAAACCTCATATTAAAAGATTCACCCCATTCCATTTAAATTATAAATATAGATACACTCATAATGTTATCTAGACTATTCTCTCCAATCTCGCTATTATCTGGTTATTATGAATAAGTAGTACCTTTTGCTGGAACAGCTAATACCACTAGTATTAATGGCAACCAGTACTATTAACTCTCTTCTGATGTAACATGCAAATATTTCTAAGTTATCTATCTTCACTAGTCATTTCCAAAGACTGTAACATGCAACAAACAATGCATATACAAACCTTGAAATCCCTTTTCAAATAAAGAGGCTGGTCAAAAAAGTTTCTAAGCATATAGAATCTGTGTATATGCACATGTACTCACAAATACCTTACCCACATATTTTTTTAACTCAGTAAAATGGTTACTGAGCACCTCCCAAATACTCAGCTAGTTCTGGGTTACAGAAAGATCATTCATTGAACAAGAGCTGTAAGATCCTGGTTAAAGTCTCAGGGCTACCACTTACCAATTATCTTATTTTACAGAGCCATTAAACCTCTGTGATGCTGTTTCTCAGCTGTAAAATATGCATGAGCCCTGTCCCACCCAAATGGTGCTTGAAAATAGCCTTATTTTGGCTGGGCGCGGTGGCTCAAGCCTGTAATCCCTGCACTTTGGGAGGCGGGCAGATCACGAGGTCAGGAGATCGAGACCATCCTGGCTAACACGGTGAAACCCCGTCTCTACTAAAAAATACAAAAAAAAAAAAAAACTAGCCGGGCGCGGTGGCAGGCGCCTGTAGTCCCGGCTACTCGGGAGGCTGAGGCAGGAGAATGGTGTAAACCCGGGAGGCGGAGCTTGCAGTGAGCTGAGATCTGGCCACTGCACTCCAGCCTGGGCGACAGAGAGAGACTCCGTCTCAAAAAAAAAAGAAAAAAAAAAGAAAATAGCCTTATTTTATAAATAAAAATGAGAGCTTATTTTAAAAAAAGAAAAAAGAGCTCTTGCCCTCAGGAGTCTGCAGTTTGGTTTTAGGAAGTAAGAACACAAACACAGGAAACAAGCCCGCAGTGCAAACGGTGCCCTTGCTTTAGAGGAGGCTCACTGCTGAACGACACAGGCAGAGCCGGCACAACACTCAGGCATCAGGCACCGCAGGGCACAGGTGCGCACAACCCCAAGTCCCCCTCTTCACAGAGCACGTGCCCTTAGGATTAGGGGCTGAGGGTACAGCAGAGGCCAAGCACCCTGAAAATGTAGGAAGTAGGGATAATGGAGGAAGTGGGGACAATGGAGGCTGCTAGTGAGAAATGAAGACTTCTCAAGTCCAGCAGGGCTGCAGACTGGATGGCAGATGAACAGGATTCCAGATCCACAGGAGAGGAGGATCTGGAATATCCTCTCACACATCCTTCCCTCCTGCCAGGGAGCAGGACCTGAACACCTGGACTGGGTCTGAGCTCCCTTACCCTTCTAGCTGGGTGACACCTCTGCTCCACCAACAACAGCCTATCCCAAGCCATGGTGCAACCCCCCAGCACGCAGGAGAAGGGAATGGCTCTTGACTGACCAAGGGAGCCACCTGCAATCTCTCTCCAGACCTCCCGCCTTTCTGGTCCCTGGGTGAGTACTGGTAGAGAGATCACAGGCTGGTGATGTTAGGCCAGGGAAGGGCACACTGTTTGCTAGACTGTCAATGTTTTTAGTGGACGGACAGCATGCTCTTTGTTCTTCCAGGCTCCCTGTGACCTGTTCCCCATGTCCTCCCTTCCAGGGATTAAGAGGGAGGAAGAAGTGACACAGGACAGTCCTCCCCGCAGCAGCCTGAAAGGACCTTTGTGCGAGGCCAGCATCCAGAGCAGGACAACCTCAGCAATCCTCCCAACTCCCCCTTTACCACGAAGCCCTTCAGCAAGCTGGACGTTAAAATTACAGAATCCCTAAGCTGGAAGGTACCCTTGAAGTCATCAAGGAACATCCTTAGATCAAGAAATGAGGCAGAGGTATTTGGGGAAATAAGGAAATAAAAGCTCAAGAGGGGCAGAAAGTAGACCCATGCCGAGTTCTGCACGGCCTCAGGGAGGTGACCCCGCACCCTGCAATAGGCATTTTGGCAATTACTATGCATAAGGGTATACAGTCATACAGTGTGCTTTACAGAAAACAGATACTGAATGAATAAATGGTTGATCTTTTATTTGTAAATGGTAGGTTCCTTAAAAGTACAGGTAAGATTGGATTTTTAAGAGTTTTATTGTAACACTGACTTCTGGTGTACAGCATTATCATCTATGTGGCCAGTCAGCTGTGGGACTTCAAACAGCCGACCTTCTGAGCCCCTCTTATGTGCCCCAGGGTGAGACTGACTTGCATGAGGCAGCACATAGGACACAACCTCCACCTTCAAGGAGCTTATCCAATGACATCTCCTCCCTGGCAGAACCATTGTTTCTCCTTTCCTCCAGCCCATGGGCGCCTTGCGCCTTCCAGGCAGGAACTCCATAGAACCCATGGCCTGATATGGAGCAGTTGCTCTACGGAAGGAGGAAGGGAAGGAGGAAGGCTGGCCTGAACATGGCAACCACACACCAACCAAGCCCGGTGACAGCACAAACTAGAAGATGAGGAGTTGCCACTTAACTTCCCTGGAATTTGTATTCCCTATGCCCTATACTTAACTTCCCTTCCTTTGTATTCCCAATGCCCTAATCCAGACCCTTACAACCACTTCCCACGGCAGTGGCCAATGCTTCCTATTGGTCTCCCTGCCCCTAACCTTACCAGCCTGCTCCAACTCCCCCAGGATCCCAAACCATGCCAGGCCAGACCTCCCAAGCCCAGCTATGCTCATGTCACTCCCCTATGCAAAAGCCCTTAATATTTTCCCATAACCTTCTGAATCAATTTCTGACTGACATGCTCAGCCCTCTATAATCCAGCTCTGACCCACCTGTCACCTGGACTTACTCACGACCTCAGAGGTAAAATCGGGACCACAGAGGAAAAGGCAAAAGTACTTGCTTTCAGTTAATATACATTTCCTGGGGAAGAAAAGGCTGCTTCCACAGCAGCAGGTCCCTGGGTAACTACAGCAAGCAGAATGTCTAAACAGGGCCATGCGTCCTACAGACCACTAGACAAGTGTCTTTAAGGTTCCTCACAACTCAGTATTCTGGCCCAGGCTGAGACAGACCCTGGGACAGAGTAGATCTGTGAGACAGATCTACCCACACTCAGAGCTCTAACCAGGGTTGGGACAACTTTTTCTATAAAGGAGCAGATGATAAATATTTTAGGCTTTGCAGATTACACATACACGGTCTCTGTTGCATCTTCTTCTGGGATTTTGTTTACAACCCCTAAAAACCATTTTAAAAAACCATTTTTAGCTTACACTTTTTACATACAAAAACAGGCTGGAGCTTTGCTGACCCTGCTCTGACCAAACAGGGACAACCCTGGGTAAGCTGAACCCCATTTGCAGTGTTCCAACTTACGCACCTTGACTAAACCTAGCCCTCCCATCCCCTCCTTTGGTGAGACTCCCGCTCTACAGAAGACAAGAGAAGCCAGGACCACAGCCCAGCATGCAACGAGCGTGACAGCTGCGGGCAGGACCACCGTGCTTCCCAGATGTAGAGTACTCTGCTTCTGAGCACAGACATCCCAGGTCTGTCCCAAAGATGGATCAACGGATGGACAGAGATGGATAAATGGACAGATGGATGGATGGATGGATGGATGGATGGATGGATGGATGGATGGATGGATGGATAAAAAAGGACACACAAAGAGAGTCAGAAACTAATTGCTTCAAAAATTCAGAAAAGAAATTTGTTCTGATAAATGAGGAGTGTTAGGGAAGGTTCTACAGAAGAAAAGATATGATTAATTATGTTTTTCAAAGAAGAAATCAGATATTAATTGGGATGGTATATAGAGTGGAGAGTTCAATCATCCTTAAAAGATTTTCCTGCCTCTCTAATTGTTTCAAAGGATGACACGACAACCTTGATTTTGCAAACCGAAACGGATTTATTTCCAGGCATACAGCAATCCTTTGAAAGAGAAAGGTATGAAATCACAAAATCAACAAGATTAGCAGGACCTTGACAATCAACAAACATTTTCTGACAATTATGTACGCTAGGCATCATGTTGGGATTCAAAGAGAAGTGATATCTAGTCCCAACACTAGGCACACTCGGTCTGGTATGGCAGTTCCAGAGGAAAACTAAAAACTGCAAACGGGGGGATCTCTGGATTTGGAAGCTTCCTGACCCTAAAAAGGAAGTGCCAGAGTATTCAGAGGTCAAGCAGGAAGCCTCCTGCTCGGCAGCAGTCACTCACTGGGCAATCCTCCCTTCCCTCACACTGCTCAGCAATGGTTGTCCTCATCAGGTTAGGCTATGTATCCCAGAAAACATTTCCATGTTATTCCACCAAGGCCCAAATTCCATACTAAATGCCTCATTTGGGCCAACATTAAATGAAGGAATTGTTCTACAGAAATTAATTTTCTCAGTGAACTCAAGCTCATCAAAATTTGCAAAGCAAAGTTCAAAAACTATTTTCACGGATACTATCCTCAGCGGATTACGTACACCCCAGAGCACCAAAGCAGAGGATGCTGATTTTGACTATTCTTAACGACCAACCTAACATCAATAAACACGATCTGCTGTGGCTTAGTGAGACCTGCAGGAATTCCAGAGTAGGAGGTGGCCCCACCCTTCTAAGCTGGTCTAACTCTTCTCTCTCCCCCTCCGTCCTATTGGCCTCAGCTGTAGGGCACGGGGTCCCTGCTGTTCCCATTTCACTACATGGTCTTTCTGGAAGCCTGAGGATGACATGACCCTGAACTACAGGGAAACAAATTGGGCTTTATAGCAGCTACTTTCTACTTCACTGGGGGTCTTTTTCTGTTTACTTCCAAGTCTAATGCACGCCCTATGGCTTCCAGCTTATTCCAGCTAATAGTACATTTTCCTTTGAAAAAACCATTAACAAATTTCTGAAACACACATTTGCTGACACTGCTACTCCCTAATTCACACCAAAATCTAACAAAGCATCAGAACCCTATAGCATTTCATGGCATATTAGGGGCAAAAATGATGCCTGCATGTTCCAGATAAGGCTTCACTGGCTTAGTATACGGACACTTGAAGGATCCAAGAAGGTTCATAAATTAAAAGAGCAAATAAAACAGGGCCCTTAAGAGATTTCATATCAGCTATGACTAAAGCAATTTTGTCATAAGATCAATCAAATCTCCTTTACTTCGTTCTGACCATAAAGAGAACTGTGCACTTCGAAAATTAAGCTCCTTCCAACATTGCTATAGAAGATAATAAATCATTTTTAAAATATAGAACAATAAACCCAGTTCTAGAAAACTGAAGGGAGTCAGAGTGGTAGGAAAGGAGGCCAACTTTAAATGTCATCACCAAAGCAGTCGCTTGCAAGTGTGACTTGAGAGACGCAGGAAGGCCTCTGCCTAAAATCCCAAATTAAAGCAGGACTCTTGAGTCTCCTCTGGATGGAATAGGATCTTTTAAAGAGAAAACCCAGGGCCTGGAGGTTCTGGAAATAGACCAAGGCAATGAAGGTCAAGAGAAAATGAAGAGGAAAAAAGTGAGGAGGAGAGGAGAATTTTAAGCTTTGGACACTGATGAGGTTCCAGCATAAGCATCCCAGTCCCCAGGGAAAAGGCGGGACCAGGAGTGTAGACAATGGAAAGAAGGAAGATGGGAAAAGGTGAAGGACCATTTCTCCTACCCATGATTTTTACTGTGGGTGATCCCTGCTGGCGAACACACCCACCAGTACCTCTTCCAAATCAAAAGCACGCAACCTGGCAGGCTGTGACCAAGGCAAACCAAAGCTACGGGTTCTGACAGCCCAATGCTCCAGTAGTGAATACACCTCATTCCTATTTGCCAAAAAAGAAAAACAAGAGAATTCACAAGGTGAGAAAAAAAAATAGGAATCTCAATAATTACCTTTTGTCAAGAAGTGAGCAGTCTCCTGTGGGGACCAAATCAAGGCAATGTTGATAGAAAACAATCAAAACACCAGCCACACTCACCAGCAGAAACAACAGCTTGGAAAGGGTTTGCTATTGCAGAGAACATAGGAGGCCTGGCTCTAAGCCTCCTGAGTGACTACCAAGCACTGTGGCCAGACAAGGCAAATATCTAAAACCCATTTACAAATGCAAAACCATTTCCACTAACTTCCTTTGCAACTAAAGACCAAGCAAGCAAATCATCCCATTTTATCAACATGCCCAGAGGCCAAATAAATAAAACAAATTAAATACAAGAAACTGCAGCTTACATAAAAACTGATTTTTAATACTGAAGTTAATTAATACAGTTACTGAGCACCTATTCTGTGCAAATCACTGGGCATTTAAAGATGATTAAGAACTGATCCAGCAAGCAGAAAAGAAAAAGAAATAAAAAGTGGTCAGCTTATTAAAGAATAAACAAAACTGTCTCTATTTGCAGATGATATTTTGCATATTAAAAATCCTAAGGAATACACATACGTACACACAAAACTATAAAAGACAATAAACAAATTCAGCAAATTCTAGGCCATAAGATCAATATACAAAAAGTTAACTGTATTTCTATACACTAACAATGAATAATCCAGAAATGAAATTAGGAAAACAATTCCACTCTCATCAAAAAAAAGTACTTAGGAACAAATTTAACATAAGTGTAAGATTTGTACATTAAAAACTACAAAACATCATTGAAAGAAATTTAAGACAAGAAAATGAGGCCGCGTGCAAGTGGCTCACGCCTATAATCCCAGCACTTTGGGAGGCAGAGGTGGGCGGATCACCTGAGGTCAAGGATTCAAGGCCAGCCTGGCCAATAGGGTGAAACCCCATCTCTACTAACAATACAAAAATTAGCCGGGTGTTGGGGCGGGCACCTGTAATCCCAGCTACTCGGGAGGCTGAAGCAAGAATTGCTTGAACCCAGGAGGCAAAGGGTGCAGTGAGCCAAGATCGCGCCATTGCACTCCAGCCTGGGCAACAGAGGAAAATTCCGTCTCAAAAAAAAAAAAGAAAAGAAAAGAAAAGAAAATGAAAAAAACTCCCAAGTTCAAAGATAGAAGATGTTATGATAGATTGTTAAGATGTCTATACTCCCCAAATTGAACTACAGTGTCAACATAACCTCGATGAAAATCTCAGCTGGCTTTTTTGCAGAAATCGAAAAGCTGATCCTAAAATTCACATGGAAATACAAGAGACCCTCAATAGCCAAAACAACCTTGGAAAAGAAAAACAAAGTTGGAAGACTCATACTTCCTGATTTCCAAACATACCGTAAGGCCTATAATTAATTAAGGCTTTATGGTACCAGCATAAAAGATAGGCATAAAGATCAATGGAACAGAACTGAGGGTCCAGAAATAAACCCATATATCAAAAGTAAATCAATTTTTAAAAAGGACGCCAAGAGAATTCAAGAAGAAAAGAAAAGTCTTCCCAAGAAATGGTGCCGGGACAACGATATATCCACAAGCAAAAGAATGAAGTTGGACCCCCACCTCACCTCATATACAAATATTAACTCAAAACAGATCAAAGACCTAAATGTAAGAACTGAAATTATAAAATGGAAGAAAATACAGGTGTAAATCTTTGTGACTCTGTATTATGCAACCAAAGGAAAAATGACTATTCTGGATGTCATCAAAATTAAAAACATTTGTCCTTTGAAGGACACCATCAAGTGAGTGAAAAAACAATCTACAAAATGAAAATTATTACTTGCAAATTATATATCTGATCCGGGTCTAGTGTACAGAATATATGAAGTAATCTTACAACGCAACAATAAAAAGACAAATAATCCAATATAAACATGGCAAAGGCTTTGAATAGACAGTTCTCCAAAGAAGATACGCACAGCCATGGGCATGTAAAACAATGCTCAAAATCATTAGTCATCCATCAGAGAAAGACATATCAAACCCACCACTTCACACCCACTAAGATGGGTGTAATAAAAAAGACAGACAATAACAAGAGTTGATAAGGATGTGGAGAAATTGGAACCCTTACACATGGCTGGTAAAAACATCATGTGGTGCAGCCTCTTTGGCAAACAGTTTGGCAGCTCCTCAAAAAGTTAAACTGACATTAAAAAGTTTAAGTTTAAAAAGTTAAAGTGACTTAGCAATTCCACTGCTAGGTATATACCCAAGAGAACTGAAAATGTATGTCTACACTAAAACTTGTAGTAGAATATTCACAGGATTATTCATGATCGCCTAAAAGTGGAAGCAACCCGAATGCCCATCAACTGATGAATAAATAAACAAAATGTGTCATACACATATGACAGAATATTATTCAGCCATAAAAATAAATAAAGTACAAATCCATGCTATGATTTGGATGAATCTTAAAAACATTAGGCTACATAAAGGAAGCCAGACACAAAAGGCCACATATTATATGATTCCATACATGAAACGACCAGAATAGGCAAATCCACAGAGACAGAAAGTAGATGAGTGACTGCCAAGGACTTGGGTACAGGGGACTAGGGAATGACTCCTATTGGGTATGGGGTTTCTTTTTGGTGATGAAAATGATCTGGAATTAAATAGTGGTGATGGCTACACAACTTTGTGAATACACTAAAAACCACTTAGTTGGACACTTTAAAATGGTGAATTTTATGGTATATGAATTTTATCTCAATTTTTTTAAAAAAGCAACAACAACACAAAGTAAGTTTCTCAGGATGCTATAGAAAGGTTTTTTCAAAAATAAATAATTCAACTTGAGGATATGATTCAGAGACCATGTTGTCTTTTCAGGGCTATCAACAAGCCATTCCTGGCTGATTTTTGTTCCTATCATTTATTCCAGGGCCTTTTCACATCCAGTATATATGAATACAAAGAACTATGGAATTTTTAGGTCAGGGAGGATGGTCAGAGAACACCTAGTCCAAATCTCTCATGTTAGAGACCAGATACACAGTTAACTGGCTCAAGGTCACAATAAGGTGACCTTGTAACTCTGATTCCGCTCTCCTAACTACTCCCTGGCTAGGTCTTTCTGCTCCACAACATAAACACAACCGAACCACAGGGCAAATGTGAAAACCACTGCTTCACAACACACAGGACATCTTCCAACGATGAGAACACTGGCTCCCCGCAAAATCTAGGGAAGCTCACTAGATATAAGAAAATCAGTATTTTCTTAAAGTTCAACAGTCCACATTACTCAATGACCACAAAACCTGGTGATCATCACTGATACAACCTGCTTTTCACTAGAGAAGCAAAGCACAACAAAGTTTTAATTAAGAGACCAAGGAAAGCAGCAAAGACTGCAAAAAAGACCGCTCCGAGGCAAGACGGAGGCAAGACGGATGGCAAACAACACGGCCTCATTCAGCCCAAACTCAAACCGGCAAGGCACCCATTGGGATTCCAGCTCAAGTACCAACCACCACATCAACTCCAATGATACCTGCAAGGAGAGAATCTTCAAAGAAGGTGATGAAAGAGGTAAAGTTCACTCTGAGCTCTAACTTCTTAGAAAGTATAAATATTAATAGCCAAGATAAAGAAAAAACCAGAGAAGGTGACCAAAATAAGCAAGGGTGTCAAGAGGCAGGGGAAGTGTTGCAGACAGCAGCAGACATGGAAGGTCAAGAGCTGGAAAGACTGGACTCATCACATCCAAACCTCCGTGTTACAAATGACGAACTGGGGCAGGACCACTGAAGTCACCTGCTCCAAGGTCCAAGAGCTGGTAACAGATTCAGGCTATCAGGGGAATACAACACAAGGCCTTAACATTCTCCCTTTCTTTCAAAACCTCTCCAAACTCCCCTAACTGTTAAGAGGGAGCTGACTTATCTCCACCCAAATCCACCTAGACATGCCACATCCATGATTCACCCTTCAGTGGCAATATCAAAATACAATTTGCTGAAATGAAGGGAATACTCTTACGGGTCTGGGTGGCTCCTAGTCCTTTTCATACAGTGACAGTGTTCTTGGCCCCTCAGCTCTAAGGGGGCCACTCGGTCAAGGTCAAATTAATAAACACCTCTGATGCTAAGTGCCTCCCCAGGGGTTAGTGTCTGATGACCTCCAGGTAATCACATTCAGCAACAATGGGGACTGCAGGTGATCAACGACCATCATTACCCTGCACTAAGGAAACCCACAGAAACACCTACAGAGAAATCTTCCCAGGCAACAGCGAGACTGGCAGGTGAGGCATTAAAAGATCAACAGGAGGGGACCTCCTCCACAGCACTGGGATTCTTACTCTATCAATTGCTGGTTGTGGAACGTGGAACCCGGAGGCATGTCCCTATAGCACCAACCTCAAGACTATTGAGGGGATCAAATCATCAGTTTAAAACACAGCACAGTCCTTAACACAGAATTAAAGCTCAGAGAAATGTCAGCACTGTCACCATTATTGTTTTCATTGAAAAAAAAAAAAAAAAAAAAGCCAGGCGCGGTGGCTCACGTCTGTAATCCCAGCACTTTGGGAGGCCAAGACGGGCGGATCACGAGGTCAGGAGATCGAGACTATTCTGGCTAACACAGTGAAACCCTGTCTCTACTAAAAATACAAAATAATAGCCCAGCGTGGTGGTAGGCGCCTGAAGTCCCAGCTACTCGGGAGGCTGAGACAGAAGAATGGCATGAACCCGGGAGGCTGAGCTTGCAGTGAGCCAAGATCATGCCACTGCACTCCAGCCTGGGTGACAGAGCGAGACTCTGTCAAAAAAAAAAACCTCTAAGAACAAGATTTCTTCTGAGAAGCTGGGGAAAGAGATCCCGACAATCCTGACTGCCTGGCTAGAATCCTAAAAGACAAGGGAATTCATCATGAGAGAGAACTGTCTTCATCAACCACCTGATTTTATTGAGAAAGCCATCTTCAGCATGGAGTGGAAAAATGACATCATTAATAACACCGTTGGCAGGGAAGGCCTCCTGCCAGGGTGTCAGCAATGCCCCTGGCCACTCCGCTCTGCGGGGCTGGGCATGTCGGCAGAGCAGTGAGGAGACGAAAGAAGAACAATTTCTGTAGCAAGGAGGACAGATGAGGCAAACAGGAAATGAGAAGCAACAAGGATTTGCCAGAAGCACCCACTCAAGCAATGCAATAGCTCCAACTTTCTAACACTAACAGCAAAGGAGGGCGTGCTGGCTACAGAGGCTGCAACACCAAGGGCCCTGGTTGGCACAGGCTCTACAGAGGCTGTTGGCTGCTAAAAGAAATAGCAGACTCTGGTGTCAAAATGCTTGATTTGAATGAATCCTGGCTTCATCACTTCCTAGCTCCATGAACTTGATAACGTGGCCTAATTTCGCTGGACCCTATAGCATTTTGGTAGTAACTAAATGAGTTAATAATTGATATATGTAAAGAATTTAAAGCATGCCTGGCACACAGTAAGTGCCCCATAAACGTTAGAAAAGACAAGGGGGAGGCTGGGCACGGTGGTTGGCTCCTATAATACCAGCACTTTGGGAGGGCAAGGCAGGAGGATCGCTTGAGTCTAGAAGTTCAAGACCAGCCACGGGCAACATGGTAAAACCCTCTCCACAAAAATTACAAAAATTAACCAGGGGCCGGGCATAGTGGCTCACACTTGTAATCCCAGCACTTCGGGAGGTCGAGGTGGGTGGATCACTTGAGGTCAGGAGTTCAAGACCAGCCTGGCCAACATGGCAAAACCCTGTCTCTACTAAAAATACAAAAATTAGCTGGGTGTGGTGGTGGGCACCTGTAATCTCAGCTAGTCAGGAGGCTGAGGCACAAGAATCACTTGAACCTGGGAGGCGGAGATTGCAGTGAGCCGAGATGGCGCCACTGCACTCCAGCCTGGGTGACAAAGCGAGACACTATCTCAAAAATAATAATAATAATTAATAAATAAATAATTAACCAGGAATGGTGGGGCACACCTGTAGTCCCAGCTACACAGGAGGCTGAGACAGGAGGATCACTTGAGCCCAGGAGGTCAAGGTTGCAGTGAGCCAAGATAGCACCACTGCATTCCAGCCTGGGCAACAGAGCCAGATTCTGTCTCAAAAAAAAAAAAAAAAAAAAAATCAACTGACATTAACTTCAACCACACTCTGGATACCCCCAATACACTCTTGCAACAGCAGCATCATTTCAAACAAATACCCTCACCGAAAACAGCACACACTGCAAAGTCTCCCTTAAAATTCTGGGTAGGTGGTGCCCATGAATCTTCTGGTGCTTCACAATGGAACTTGCCCTGCAGAATCAAGGGCAGTACATGCCGTGTGAGACAAACAAGAAAGGCACAAATAGGAGAGCTGGGTTGTAGGACCCACCCAGCTCAGAATCCTAATTACAGGATTTAGAAGGTCCAATTCACAGCTCTCCTGAACTCTTGAGGCATGCACAAGTATATGAGCTAACCTGTGGGATCAGATGAGAAGCTGCCAAGCCATAACCCTGAAAGAACAGAGGGCACCCCACGGATGTAAAACCACAGCGGATGGCTCCCTGCCAAGAGCGCTTCTAAACACCTTTAGCGCCTCATAATTCCAACACTGGCCTGAGGTGCAACTCTTCTCAGCTAGACTCTTAGAACCGATTCATGGCAATGACAGCATAATAATTACGAGATATAATAATTATATTTAACAGAGTTGTTAAAGAATCCATCACTCTAAAAAAAAACTAGCTAAACAAAACTTACCATCAAGCCTGAAATTCTCAGTCTGAATTCAGGGGGTCCATAAACTTGGATTGGAAAAAAAAAATTTATCTGTATTTTCATTAGGGTCTAACTAAAATTTATCATATCTTTCAATTACAAATGTAAACAACACGTGCTAATATTATCAATATTTGCAACTCTAATAAAAGATACATGAATATTACATTATATTTATTAGAAATATCTCATATCAATATCTCAAATATCATCAATATCTCAAAATAAAGGTATTTATTAGACCAACCACGAAATCTTGTTACTAAATGCTTTAGTAAAGAAGCATTATAAGCATGGCAAAAACTTTTTAAACATTCTGCTAACTGAATTTCAATATACAGTCGTGCTCCACATAATGACATTTCAGTCAACAATGACCACACACACGACTTCTCATAAGATTATAAGAGGGATTTTTATCACCTTTTCTATGTTTAGATACACAAATACTTGCCATATACAAATACTGTAACTGTGTCACAGTTACCACAGTATTCAATACAGTGGCATGCTGTACAGGTTTGGAGCCTGGGAGCAGTAGGTTCTTAGCACATAGCCTAGGTGCCTACATGCCATCTGGGTGTGTGTAAAGTGCACTCTAGGATGTTCGTACCACAAAGAAATCTTTAAACGATGCATGTTCGTCATCAAGCAATGCATGACTGTAATTAGTTTCCTTTGAAATCTTATTTTGTTCTATGCATTAAAACATTGTCCTGAAGAGGCAGACCACCTTCACCAGAGTGTCAAAGGGAGCCATGGCACAAAAAAGGTTAACAGGATGAAACAGGACTGCACATAAAACATGAGATTATTAAGTGCTTTATATGGAAGGAGCTAGTCCTGTCCACTTTTTTTCTTTTTTTTTTTTTTAAGACGCCCAGGCCATCCTGTCCACTTTTACATCCCTGGCACCTGGCATTGACAACATATGGTAGGGGTCCAATATACCATTTATGAGTGGAGAAACTCAATCAGTCAAATCCCTTCACAGAAATGACCATCATCATAAAAATACAGCCCAAGCATTCCAGCTCGGGTTGGTGGTCTGTTTATTCCAAGACATTGATGATATGATAAAAACGATAATGGTATAAAAAGCACCTGGAAGGGCAGCCAGGAGCAGCGGCTCACGCCTATAATCCCAGCACTTTGGGTGGGCGGATCACCTAAGGTCAGGAGTTCAAGACCAGCCTGGCCAACATGGTGAAACCCCATCTCTACTAGTACAAAAATTAGCCAGGCACGGTGTCAGGCACCTGTAATCCCAGCTACTCAGGAGGCTGAGGCAGGAGAATCCTCCTTGAACCCAGGAGGCAGAGGTTGCAGTGAGCCGAGATCGTGCCACTACACTCCAGCCTGGGTAAGAGAGCGACACTCCATCTCAAACAAACAAACAAACAAACAAAAAAGACAAAAAGTACCTGGAAGGGCCCTAGCAATCCACTTGGAGGCCACATTACACAGAAAAGACATAAGCAAAGGAGGTAGGTTCAGATCATGGAACGTCACCTCTCTTTAGTAGGGAAAGAAAGAGGAGTGTTTGGGGAGCTGAAATGGGAACAGCATCCCAGGTACCTGACAATGCCCAGAAATATCACCTGCTATAGTCTGCCCAGAAACAGCAGAGGGTCGCACGAGCAGACCCCTCTGTCCCAGTCTATGCAGCCATGCTTCTCTCTTTCCCTGGGCCCCAGTCTATGCAGCTATGCTTCAATCTTTCCTTGACTGACCCTGGAACTGGTCCCAACACAAGTCCTATACCAGTCACATCAAGCAGCACAGAGTTGGCCTGGATTCTGACACTAAGTAGCTCTAGACAGCACCAGCTTCACCGTGGGGATGCTAGAAGGTCTGTTCAGAGGGCTTGGATGAATTGAGCTTGGCTGTTGCCTTGTTCGGGGCAGCTCTGTTGGGTCTACCTCTATGCCAACAGCACACAATCATGACAATCCATCAGCAGGTTTGGACCCCTCTTCTTGTACAATGGACCTCAACCGGGCCACTTACCACCATCCCCCCTGCTACCTCCTCGTCCAAGACCCTCTTGCCTGGATGACTACAATAGCCCCTCACGCAGCAACTGGTCTCCCTCTTTCCTTTCATGCCCTGCTAGTCTATTTTTCCCTAGAACAACCACAGTGAAGTCTTTAAAATGTAAATCGGACCATGTTATTCCCTGCTGAAAACCCTTCAACAGCTTCCCATCACAACAGAACAAAATCCAAATTCCTTCCTCAAGATGGACAAGGCCCTGTGTGACCTGGCGCTGCCCACCCCTCTGCCCGCTGTCTCTCATCCTTCTCTCCCTCACCCACTCCCCCCCCACACCCTGACCTTCCTTCAGTCCTTCCGTGATCCCGCCCATTGGCATTTCAGGGCCTTTTCCCAAGCTGTTCTATTCCCACATCTTCTGTGACTGGCTTCCTCTCTGCATTCCAGCCTGCTCAAATGTCACCTCTGCAGAGAGGCTTTTCCTGATTTTGGTTTCCTAATCTCCAGAACCACTTTGTATCTCCATGATATGCATGACTTTCCCTTACAGCACTTATCAACTGCCTAAGGTTATATTACATAACTGTCTATCAGTGATTATCAACCCTATTTGGGAGGAGCCTTTAAAAAATGCCAAGGCTCCAGAGCCCGCCCGGACCAATTTAAGTCAGAATTCTAGGGAGTGGAGCCAGGCAGCTCTGCTTCACAAACGCCCAAGCAACTCCAGTGTGCAGCCCGGGTTCCATCTAGAACAGCGCTTCGCAAGCTCTCACGTGCCTGTGGTGTATGTGGGGATGCTGTAAAAATTCAGGTCCTGGGTGGAACCTGGGGCTCTGCATTTCAGCAAGCTTCCAGGGGATGCCTCTGCTGCTGGTTGCTGAACCAATATGGTAGCCACCAGCCACGTGTAGCTACTAAGCAGATAGGGCAGCTGAGAGCTGGATTTGTCTTAGGCTGCCTCATCAGACAGTGCGGGCCTAAAATGCATGTATATGCTCCACAAAGGAAGGCACTGGCGCCTGGAAACATGGGGTGCACGGGAAGAATTAAGGATCACTCCAGGCTGGGCGCGGTGGCTCACGCCTGTAATCCCAGCACTTTGGGAGGCGGATCACGAGGTCAGGAGATCGAGACCATCCTGGCTAGCGCAGTGAAACCCTGTCTCTACTAAAAAATACAAAAAAATGGCCGGGCGCGGTGGCTCAAGCCTGTAATCCCAGCACTTTGGGAGGCCGAGACGGGCGGATCACGAGGTCAGGAGATCGAGACCATCCTGGCTAATACGGTGAAACCCTGTCTCTACTAAAAAATACAAAAAAACTAGCCGGGCGAGGTGGCGGGCGCCTGTAGTCCCAGCTACTCCGGAGGCTGAGGCAGGAGAATGGTCTAAACCCGGGAGGCGGAGCTTGCAGTGAGCTGAGATCCGGCCACTGCACTCCAGCCTGGGTGACAGAGTGAGACTCCGTCTCAAAAAAAAAAAAAAAAATACAAAAAAATTAGCCGGGCGAGGTGGCGGGTGCCTGTAGTCCCAGCTACTCGGGAGGCTGAGGCAGGAGAATGGCGTGAACCTGGGAGGCGGAGCTTGCAGTGAGCTGAGATCCGGCCACTGTACTCCAGCCTGGGCGACAGAGCGAGACTCCGTCTCAAAAAAAAAAAAAAAAAAAAAAGGATCACTCCAAATTCTTGGCCTCAGCAGCCTTCTGGAGACCAGGTGACTGTGAAAATCCCACCACAGAGGCTGAGTTGGCTGCCACCTCAGGACTAGATCAATATTTACCTAAGGCAAGGAGGCAGGTACAAAAGACCACAATGAACCAGCTTAGTGCCTTAGCATTTGGTAACCCACAGGTAACTGCCTGGACTTCAAGACTCAATGGCACGATATCATACAAGGCCCTCCCTCACCACAGCCCCAGGCCCTGGGACCCCTTGCACCCTTGCACATCCACAGGACTCCGGGCATTCCTACAGCTGTGGTCCTCACATTTTTTGCATTGATTTGTTTACAGGATTAGGATTCTGTTCCTCTTGCTGGACTGCAGGTCCCTTCAAAGAGAGAACATATTCTTCCTGGTGTTCTATTCCTGCCACCTCACACATAGCCTAGCACACTGAAGGACTCAGGAATCCTGAGTGCATGGCAGGACCTGGAACCCACGAGGAGTGGCATCAGTACTTCTACCATTGATCCTAAGAAGGAAACTGAATTCAGTATTCACCGGAGGGCAGGGAGGAAGGCTCACAT
This sequence comes from Macaca nemestrina, assembly GCF_043159975.1. NCBI lineage: Eukaryota > Metazoa > Chordata > Mammalia > Primates > Cercopithecidae > Macaca > Macaca nemestrina. Next base: position 9,352,367 of record NC_092137.1, on the reverse strand, counting down.
ATGAAGAGAAAATGGCTTCCTTAAGTGATTCAAAATTTTCTGAAATTCAAATTTCAGAACACAGTTTAAAACGTGGCCCTGTTTGACCCATCAAAGCTCACTTCCAAAAACATGAATGCTCTGGGCAAGGAGGTGATGTCCTTCTGAAGACAGCAAGAATCTGTTCATCTGGGGACTTGGAGGAGCTGTTTTTCAAACAAGTCACAAAGGGCTAACATTCAGAATCACATTCTTGCCAAAAAGCACGTAGGCCTGGTTCCCACTGTTGCTGCTAGGAGGGGTCTGGTCCCATGGACGGCAGGGCCCCTGGGAGCCGGCAGGCCCAGATGCTCACCCCACCCCTGTAGTTAGAACCCTGTGCTTATGACAGCAATGGGATTGCCAAGGTAACCAAGGACAACAAAGTAGAGAATTACGGCCCCGGAAGGAAGTAGATTAAATTTTAATACTTACAAGTCAACATCAAATTTATTTTTAAAACTACATCAATGCCAAATAAGCAAGGCAGAATGGATGGTGCTATAAAGGAGGGTCTAACTAAAAACACGAATATTCCAAATATGTATACAATTTTTCCCTATTTTGAGAAAATTTCAAAGTGCCCAGAGGCTCCAAGAAACCAAAAAAAAAGAAGAAAAAAAAAGAAACCAAAAAACCCTCACTTTTCAAATTTCTGTCACAACTACTTATTTTTCCATTATTTCCAAAAGCACAGGACAGACTCTTGTTGCAGCACCAGACTTTGCTAAGTTTGCTAAAATTGTACAAAATGATGACTTGAACCAGAGAAGGTGGTCAAGTGAAAATTATAAAACACAGGTATGCTCTCACCAGCTGTCAGGACAACAAACTTTGTTTTGTTTTTTTTTTGAGACGGCATTTTACTCTTGTTGCCCAGGCTGGAGTACAATGGTGTGATCTTGGCTCACCACAACCTCCACCTCCTGGGTTCAGGTGTTTCTCCTGCCTCAGCCTCCCAAGTAGCTGGAATTACAGGCATGCACCACCACACCCAGCAAATTTTGTATTTTTAATAGAGACGGGGTTTTTCCATGTTGGTCACGCTGGTCTCGAACTCCCAACCTCAGTGATCTGCCCGCCTTGGCCTCTCAAACTGCTGGGATTACAGGCGTGAGCCACCACATCTGGCCTGACAACAAACTTTTAAAAAGTACACACGGGTTAACAGATACACGGTAGTGTTTCATTCACTCACCCATTCAGCCATTCAGCCATTTCCCTGACACTTCCCCCATGTAAATCCCATCCTCACTCTAAAAGCCCTCACTGGGGCCTGTGGACTCACTATATAATCCAGTAACCAATTGTCTGGCAGCTTCTGTGCTGTGTATTATCTCACTAAAACCTCACCCCAATCCTCTGAAGTTGACAGGTATAATTACCCAGACTTTAAAGCTGAGGAAAATGAGAAAATGTTAGGCATCTCACTCAAGTTCACTCAGCTGGCAAGTGGTGGAGTCTGAACTTGAACCCAGGTCAATCTGACAAAGGAGTAATTTAGAGAATTCAGCATTATGAAAAGTAACAGGAAGCAGCATGGTTTCTGAAAGCAGCAGGAGCCAAGTTCAAAGTCCACTTCAGAGCCCTATAACCTTTAGCAAATTACTTAACCTCTCTGAGCCTCAATTTCCTCACCTATAAAGCAGAGATAAGGACTGAATACAATACCTGTGAGTTTCATAGTACAGGATAGGGACCCACAGTTACTATAATAATATGCCAGCAACAAGTATGCAAATCAAAACAGTACATTTTAACTGCAAAATGATTTTTTGGCAGATATAACCTACATTAGAAATAACAGATTCAAAAAGGTTTATCAGTTTAAAATTAGTTTGCTTGCCGGGCGTGGTGGTTCATGCCTGTAATCCCAGCACTTTGGGAGGCCAAGGCAGGTGGATCACCTGAGGTCAAGAGTTTGACACCAACCTGACCAACATGGTGAAACACCGTTTCTACTAAATACAAATAATTAGCTGGGCATGGTGGCACATGCCTGTAATCCCAGCTACTTGGGAGGCTGAGGCAGGAGAATCGCTTGAACCTGGCAGGCAGAGAGTGCAGTGAGCCAAAACTGAACCACTGCACTCCAGCCTGGGCAACAAGAGCGAAACTACATCTCAAAAAATAAATAAATAAATACAAAATTAGTTTGCTAGTTCCATGATTCATTTGTTTAAAAATAAGACCAAGAGCTTGCAAATTTTATTTTATTTGTTAAATGAGTAACTTTATGTCATGATACCCTCTCACGTTTCATCTCAGTATGAGAAGATTTTTGTTTAAAACCAAAATACTGTACGCATCATTTGTTATTAAACCATATACAGAACAAGTTTTGGTAATAGAAAGGAACATCAGACACCCTGGGAAAGAGCATTATTTAAAAATCCACATCAATTTACCTCAGAAAGTGAACAACTTTCAAATTTAGTTATAAAACCAAGCTCACACGTACCATCATCATAGCACGTATGTAGATTTGCTTAAAGTGAAATAAACCTGAAATGATTTTAATTTGTCCATTTTCAGACTTGAACCAAATCTTGGGCTTAGACGGCAACATGAAGCAAGCTTGCAATTTAATGAAATGACCAAATCCAGTCTCTTTGTAATCTGCTCAGTAACTGAGCTCTAGGGTAATCTCCTGCACAGCATACAAAAAGAGCTTTGGAATTACACACTGTAAACTAAAATTAATCAAAGAAAGTGTATGCCAATTTTAATAGCAATTCTTATTTGCTTGGCTTTCCAACATCTGCCAATGCTAATAATATTTAACTGACAAACTGCAGTGGGGAAAAGCAACAGAACTTTAAACATAATCAAGCTTTCTAAAGAAAGACATCATGCACAATGCTTCCTTCCCTTAAGAAATATTCAGCTACCTTTTTGGTTGCAATCATTCCATAAACATTATTAATGGTGTATTCTCAAAACACTGTGCTTTTTAACTGGCACTTAGGAAAAAAATTTATTCACCCATCCCCATCTGCCTCATTTGAAGGCATCATTTTTAAGCCTTGCTGCTAAAAGTAGAATTAAGTGATCTGGGGAATCACCGAACTCATAGGAAAGGTTTACATGCAGCTCTCTTCCGCCAAATTAAATGGAGAGAAGGAAGGCTACCCAAGCTATATTAACAGCATTCAGAATGCTGAATCTGTTACTTTTGATTCCCTTTTATTGACTGTTTACAGCTACAAAGAAAAAAATTTTCCATTAAGGGAAAACATTCTGGATTTTTTTTTTCAATTCTTAACAGCAGATGCTTTGATCAAATGGGCAAAAAAAAGAAAAAAGAAAAATAATAATGCCATTGCTTCCTTTAAAGCTCTTTGGTGACTTCCCCTCAAGCCTGCTAGCCCAGGCGTTTTCTGCTGAAATACCTGCAAAACCCAATTTTAAAACTGTAACCTGACATTCTGGCCAAGAGACATTTAATCACGGATTCACTATCGCCACATGTGTGGCTTATAAACCTGTTCTGAGTCGAGCAGAGTGCTAAGCACTTCACATAGTCTCTGATCCTGGAAAGGATGCATTACTAATCCCGTTTGGTGGGTAAGGAAAAGGAGGACTGAAGGTGAGGATGTGCCTCAAACCACAGCCAACGGTGGCCCCTGGACTCACAGCCTGCCCATTTCCCCACGGTTTTAATTTTCAACCAAGCTTCTTCGTTCCTACGTGTTCCTCTCCCCAGGACCTGGAGAGCGTGCTAGTTAGCAGCTAGGCGTGATGACTTTGCACCTTGAAAGCACTTTACTAAAACCAGGCCTTTTCCAGGTTGAGGGGAAGGGTGGCACCCCGGATTCAAGCAGGTGAGACCCAGGTAACCGGGGAGCGGCTCCTGGAGGCCTCTTGGACCCAGAAGCGCCGACTCTCACACACCTTGCCCGCAGTTCCTTCTCCGGGCACGGGTGGAGCGCAGCCAGGCCGCCCTGGCTGAGGCGGGCATGCCTTCCCAGGCAGCCCGGGATGCCCCGGACCCGCGGGCCCGAGGGTGGGGGCCCTGCAGGGCTCGGGGACTGCGGCGGGGAGCTCGGAGAGCGGAGCTGCCCCCGCCGCGCCACTTCAAGAACAAGTTGGTAAGGTCCGCGCCGGGGACCAAGGACCCCGGGCGGCGGCGGGCGGCGGTGGGCAGCGGGATCCCCACAGCTCGCCGCAGACCCCGACTCTGGCCAAAGTTGGCCGCGCTGCGGGGAAAGGAACAGGCCGGGGAACCCCGCGAGGGCCACGAGGCCGAGAGAGGGGAGGTCTTACAGAGGCCCAAGGTGGCCATCACCCATCTCCTCCGAGCCACCTAGGCGGGAACAAAGGGCTTCTGTCTCGGGCAGGGTTGGCCCGGCCGCGTCCGGCTTCGGAGCAAAGAAAGTTTTCCCGGGATGCGGATGCGGGAGCGGCGGGCGGGGCTCGGGCGCGGGATACCTGCGGCCGGAGCCGCCGCACAGGCCGCCTCACCTCCTCGATGGCCGCCACGGTGTTCCGGCACTGCGCCGTGCGGGTGGTGAAGCTGGAGGCCGTGGGCGCCTTGTAGTCCTCATGGGTCTCGGCCACGAATTCCGACACGGAGATCTGGTCCGGCATCGCCTCGGCGCGAGGGCGCTGGCGCACGGCCGCGGGGGCGCCGCCGCCTCAACCGCCGCCGCGGGCTCCGACCGCCGCTCGGACGCCGCCGCTGCCGCCGCCGCTCCGGCCCGCGGACAAAGGGGAGAGGCGGGCGCGGGAGCCGCGCGGGGCCTGGCGGCGGAGCAGAGGCGGCGCGCAGCCCCGCGCAGCTCGGCCGGTCCGCCTGCCTGCGCGCCGAGGGCTCCGCGTCCGCCGCCGCCGCCGCGTCCTCTCAGAGCGAGCCCCGAGGCGGGCGCGCACAGCCGGCGGGAACTACCCGCCACCCAGCCGCGGGCCCCGACGCCTCCCGCGGAGAGGGGCGGGTCCGGACCGGGGGCGGCGGCCGGCCGGGCGTGGGGCGGGGCGGCGGGAGGACCGGGCCGCCAATCGGCGCGCTCGCCGCTGCCGCGCCGCCGGGAAGCGGAGCCCGCAGGAAGGAAGGCGGCGCGCGCCCCGGCCCGCCGAGCCGTTCCTGGCCGCCGCGCGCCGCATTGTCTGGGCGTTCGGGGCCCCGCGCGCCGCACCCATACCCCGCCCCCGGCCGGCGAGGGTGCGTGTGGAGGCCCCGACTCCGACCCGCGGCCGGCGAGGGTGCGTGTGGAGGTGCGCCCGGCCGGAGTCCGGCCCTGTGCGCGCCAACCACCCCCCGCCCATGGCGTGGAGCACCTCTGGGCTCCCCACTTGAACGGCGGGCCGCGCCGGCCCATGAGGAAAGCGGGGTGCGGAGCTCGCCCCCTGCCGGAGGATGCGCTCCGCCCGCGGGCACCCTGTGGGGACCACAGCCGGACGCCAGAAGTGACCAAACCGTGAATGTGCGCGTAGCGTGCAGTCATTGCATCCTCGCAGCCCTAGGAGTCAGATGAAGAGATGGGTGCTTATTTCATATAGGGGACACAGTGTGCCCAAGAGCACAAGATAAGCGGCCGGGTGGGGATTTAAACCCATGTCCCCTGACTCTAGTGTGAGTGCTTTAGAACGGTGAGGGACCCCTACTAAAAGTCCCAGTCGCGTTTCCTAAGCTGCCCAGTGATAGGTATTCTCGGTTATAGTTTTAGGGTACTAGGCCAGGACCCACCTGGGAAGGCTACTGAACGCCCTGTAGTGGTATTCCTGCAGGCAGGGGAGGGAACCGAGGGGGTGCAGGAGGAGGAGGAGGGGGAGAACGTGCAACAGCAGCCAGCCAACCTCACAAAAAACCGGCCACTAAAGGGTTCGAACTGGTACCGATTTTCATTTACAGCTCTTAAGGAAATTCTCGGTTATATTGAAAAATCCAGAAGCTCTGAAGATACCAGTCAAATAAAATCACACCCTATAACTCTACACCAGACTTGTGGCATGGTTTCTGTAGCTGCCAGCAGTAAAACCAAGAGAAACTTTACAAAAACCTTTTGTGCATCTGAAAAGGAGGAAGTGTGAGAGACATTGGAAATTCAATATGTCAGACAAAGCCGTCTCCTGACACTGCAGGACAGTGGACCAAACAATCTTTTTAAAGCTCCCATGTAAGAAGTTGCTATATGAGGTGGCAGCTTGGGTCAGACATTATGTATGGCCTTTGGTATTTTAGTAGCACTGCATGTAAAATTTAACTTTCTAAAATCGCTGTATTCGTGGATAGCTTTTATGATTGCACTAGACAACAAGTTACAATTTAAAAACTGTGTCCGGGGCCGGGCGCGGTGGCTCAAGCCTGTAATCCCAGCACTTTGGGAGGCCGAGGCGGGCGGATCACAAGGTCAGGAGATCGAGACCACAGTGAAACCCCGTCTCTACTAAAAATACAAAAAATTAGCCGGGCGCGGTGGCGGGCGCCTGTAGTCCCAGCTACTCAGGAGGCTGAGGCAGGAGAATGGCGTGAACCCGGGAGGCGGAGCTTGCAGTGAGCCGACATCGCGCCACTGCACTCCAGCCTGGGCAACAGCGTGAGACTCCGTCTCAAAAAAAAAAAATAATAAAAAAATAAAAAAAATAAAAATAAAAAAAAAAATTAAAAACTGTGTCTGTTTCTTCTGATATTATTTCATCCTTTTGGTATCTGAAGTTTTCCTCTATTTGAAGCCTTCTACAATTCATGTTTTGTGTTTATTATTTATATTAATACATCTTCTGCAACACCAGGCAGATTCTGTTCCCTCCTAGCTAGTTTCCCAGTCACAGTTTTTGACATCAGGGAATATCCTGAATAACTTTTCAAGTCTTGATTTGTAGAGGGCTGGTCTCCATGAGGCTGTGAGGGATCTAAGAAAGAAAGTCGGGTTTTTCCTTGATGTCTAGTACAGCATTAACCAGACTAATCAATACTTCTACAAGGACAAAGTTAAGCTTGGTATTCTGTGTTCTCTCTTTATGTGCAACTCCGGTTCTTGTTTCTTTTAGTTTAATTTTGCAGGTACCTTTAGTAGCCTCAAAAAAATAAAATTGCAAAGCTGTGTTGCATTGAAAGGCTGGTGGAAAACAAGTAGTTACCAAGTTCATTGGTGGCCTAAAGAGGATACCAAATTGATAGAATGCTAGAACCATTTATTCCTCTATCATCCCTTAGAAATCTAACTTGCCTATTGCATAAGCCTAGAATTAAAGCAAGACCAGAGCAAAACATTACTAATGCCTTTCTGAGATTAATATAAGAATGAGTAGCTTCCAGTAAATAACAAAATTAAAGTTCAACATGGATCAAGGAAACACTACACATACTCATTTTTTTTAATGCATCAGGGGAAGAAGAGTATGCTGATAATGTCATTACAGGCCTATACTCCCTTATCCAGAATTATTAAATCTAAAAAGCCCTGAAAATGTAGCTTTACAAATAGTTCTTAATAGTAAAATTCAGCTGAAATGAACTGACGTGAGGCTATGTGTGGTCTTGTTTAACCTACTTCATGTGAATATGTATGTTTTGCTGCAAAATATAAACATGGTTGATTATGAAGTATTGCCCCAGACCTTACTGGGGGTAATTAGGAATATATGTTATATGCAATGTGTTACCTTTCTAAAATCCGAAAATTTGAGAATCCACACATATCTGGCCTTTGGGGTTTCTGTAGGAGATTGTAGGCCTGTATTATTAAAAAAAAAAGAGAGAGAGAGAAGAAGGAGGAAGAAGGAGACGGAAAGAAGAAGAGGAAAAGGAGAGAATGAAAATGTGATGTTAAAGACATTATTTCCAGAGAAGAGGCTCTCCTCTCAAAAATGAAATTTTTAGCAACCCAGTGTGATTGACCAACAGCCCATTTTCCAAAGGAGTGTTCTGCCTCTACTAGTTCACAAGAACCTAGGATTTATCACTCTCGGATCAAGGTGTAAAATATGTTCTTGACTCTGAAATTTGCTTGAGGGTTGGCTGGTTTACACAAGACTTGTCCAGTTCACTTGCTATTAACTTGTAAATGATTACTCTTGGAATGGGCAAATGTGTGCTTTGAAAGAACTATGGTAAGAAATAGAAACAACAACCTAAAAACCCTAGTGATGTGAAATGTAAGTAAAACAAAGTTTCTTTTCGTAACTTAATAATACTCTCCCCAAAATCATGGTGCTGAAGGGATCCATTTATCCCCAAAGTGAGAGAAAATTGAATACATTTACCACGGTTATCTCCCTTTAGCACCCAGAAACTATTTTACAAATGAGAACTTGGGTTTTGGTAATAAATTGCTTCTCTGTGGTAAGTAAGCTAGCCTCCCTAAAAAGGGTAGCTTTGACTAGCTAATTTCTAAGGTGCCTCCCTGCCCTGGTGTTCATGCTGCCATTTTCTGTGTTTTATGTTAGTTTAGACACAAGAGAGAAAAATGCCACAAAGCAGTGCTAAACATTAGTACTGAGACTCTAATTATTGTCCTAGACTTTTGAGAATGAGGCATGTTTTACATGCCATTGGGAGCTAAATTTTTGAGAATGTGATCATTTTGTTAAGATGGTAGGTTTAGATAACAAGCAGATTTATTCATTGCTAACTTTACAGATACTTGAGGCCTGTTCATTTTTTATTTTAACATAGCAGTTTCAATAGATGACACACTCATTGCTGAACTGGAAAGACAGTATTAGGTAAATTAAATATTATCAGTCATATACCAGAGTCACTTGTGCTGGCACCAGAGACCTGATTCTTCAGTTTGCAGGAATTTTGCAAGTTGTTGGTTATATCTCTTCTGTATGGTGGAAGTATTATATCATGGTGTGCTAGTGAACATCTCTTCCCAACTCCATATTCTGGTAGTTTGAAATTGTCCATGGTGGAGTGTTTACACCAGGGAAATAGGCAAATGATAAAACTCAAAGGCTGATTTATTGTTTTGTTGATTGTCTAACTTAATAAACTTAATGCAGTTATAGAGAAAATGTCATGCAGATTAGACTTAAAGTGGGTGTCGGGTCTATAGCCATCACATTGTAAATAATGAATAATGAAATTTTTGAGGAAATACCCTTCTAATATTTGCAAACTAGTACATGATTCAGTAAAAAGGTCACTCATGTCATTGACAGATGAATAAAGTTATTGCATGCATCTTTACTGTTTCAGTTTTGTCTTATTGACGTAAACAAAAAAGTCAACTAATATTCAGGTTGAAACTACACTCATTTGTCAATGACATGAGCAACTTCTTTGCTGAGCTGGACAATAATCAAGCATTTGTAGTCTTGTTTTGTCAAATTGTGGTTGAATTGCAGACACAGATTGGCTATGGATGAAAGCATTCTGTGAGAATCAATTAGCTATATGGAATTTACAGTAAAGAGTAGTGTATAATTTGTAATTACTCACAAATTGTGTGCTACACATCTTTTCAATCAGTAAAAGTTAAAATAAACGTATTTACTTACGTTCACACATACACCTTTTCAGAGAGTAGATTGTTAAACATTGACCAGCCCACTTCTGAGTATAATTGTATCATCCTTGTCCAGAGCCAGGGCATTGGAACTCCCAGCTCTGAGTCACTCTCATGGAATTAAAACACATACAGGATAAAATCTCAGTAAATTGGACTATGTGAGCAAAGGAACTTGTGTTAATAAAAAGTATTTGTCTTTGAGTTATTAAGAAAATGCCATGTGTTGTTTTCAAGTACTGGGAACAACACAACCCCGTACTGACAGAGGGTGTGGTTTGTTTTAATGAAAGAGCAAAAAAGAGTTTAATAAGCACTCCGTATGTAAATAAGTTTCGCTAAAGCTTTTTAAGTGTGTTTGCAATAATTTATCATCTTGAGTCAAATCAGTCTCTTCTGCCTCCATGGAGACCCATTGCTAATTGTGTAGGGCTCCCTCTTAGGTGGTACAGAAGTCCACTTGTGTCTTATCTGAACATGTTCTCCCTGGGCTAAAGAATGTCCAGTGGTTTCCGTTTGGCCCCCAGATAAGGTTTAAACTCCTTCGTCACAGTTTGTTCCAGCCTTTTCCCCAACTTCCTTGACTCTGGCCCTCCCCACACCGTGTTTTGACCCAGAGATCTGCAAACTGGCCCAGGGGCCAAATACAGCTCACAACCTGTTTTTATAGTGTTTGTGAGCTGAGAATGGTTTTGACACTGTTTAATGGTTGAAAAAAATGAAAAGAAGAATAATATTTCATGACGTGTGAAAATTATATGGAACTCAAATTTGAGTGATTATAAAGTTTTATCGGCAGCACCACACCATTCTTTTACCTCTTACCCACGGCGGTGGCGTTGAGTCGTTTCGACAGACATCAAATGGCCCCCACACCTAAAATATTTACAGTACTGTCTGGCTCTTCATAGAAGAAGTTTGCCAGCCCCACTTTCACCACACCAAGCTTGCCACATTTCCCAGCTCGCAGTGCCCTTGCGTGCATTAAGCTGAATGCAGTCTGCCTGCCCTTCATCTGTTTCCCATAGGGCAAGTTAACTCACCATTCACTGAGCACATTATGGATTTCCTCCGTGACCCCTCATGGGGACTCCTCTGCCTGGAGCACTCTTCCTCTTGTCCATCCGGCAAACTTCTGGTCCTCTTTCAGGGTCGAACCCAAATCTCCCCTCCAGACATCATTTTTGAAGTCTCTGGATAGAACCATCTGAGTTCCCGCTGTTTCCACAGTGCTTTACACATAGCCTAGTGCTGTTGTGAGGGGATGGAGCGAGGAGCACGCTGTGAAGTGCCACCCCTGCCCTTCCTCCCTGCCCGTGCACATCAGCGTCCTCTCTATTCTCATTGGCATGTGAAGTAATTGTTGTGGCCAAGGAATGGTTCAGACGAGATGGGAACACTCATTTCATTGAACTGGTAAGTCTCAACTTCACTCTGGAAACACAACGCTTCTCTTGCCCCAAAGCACTGGATGCTTGCATTATACAGATGTTCACATTAGATCATGACTACAACATCTGTTTTCTCAGCTCACTGCAGTCACTAGGCTTCTGGGAGAGGGGGAGGTGTTTTATTTATCTTTGTATCTCTAGCTCCAAAACAGAGCAGGCAGGCACACAATAGGTGCTCCGTAAATGTTCATAGAATTGAACTGCATGGAGGTGCTAATCCTTCAGCATACCAAATGAGAGAAGACATGTCAATTCAGTGTAAGGAAAAGCCATTGGTTTGAGATGTGTGAAGGCACAGTGGTTTCCTTTCCCCGCATGACGGGGGTCTTCTCCCCACTCAAGTATTCTGGTAAAAATATGTTTACAGACAGAATGCAAGCAGTGGTTGGGAGGGCAGTGGTGATTGGATTGGGTCCCTTGCCCTATTACAGACTGAAATGTCTTTTTCCCTCTACGTCAGGAACCTCAGTTCGGTTCCAGTTTCAGTATGGTGGTGGCGTGACACCATCACATATGAGCTGAGGACTCCTGTCCCCTCAACCCTTGCTACTCAAAGTGTGGTGCCCAGATCAGCTGCACTGGCATCACCTGGGAGCCTGGTAGAAATGCAAAACCTTGGGCCTGCTGAATCAGAGCCTGCTCTTCAGCAAGATCCTCAGGCAATGTGTTTGCACTTTACAATTCGAGAAGCATTATTCTAGCATAGTGGATACAGCATAAGCGAGGATTGATACTCCCACTTGTCAGAAGCCAGTATTCCAAGTTAGGTAAACCATACTGATGGGACTCAATAAAACCTGAAGGGTTAAGGTTTTTTCCAGTCCTAAGATTTAGGAAAGTTCCTTTCTGAAGTGCCATGCTGTAATATACTCTGTCTAGGTGCTGCTGTATACTGCGTTTCTCATTAATTTCACTAATATTTACTAAATACCTACTATATGCCAAGCACTGTCCTCAAAACTAGGATGTAGTAATAAACAAGCCAGAGAAGGTGGTGGGTGCTTTAGAAGTTAGATCTAGCAGGAGAAGGCAGATAGTAAGTAAATACACAACTAATCACATAAGTCCTGTCGAAGGAAATGAAGCAAAGGGATGGAATAAAGAATATTCTGGTAGGGTAAAGTGGCTATATCCGAGAGGACAATCAGGAAAGGCTTCTGGGAGGAAGCGACATTTGAACTGAGTCCAGAATGAGGAGGAGCAGCTGAGTGCGAATCAGAGAGGAGAGTGTTACCAAGGAACAGCAAATGCAAAGTCTCTGAAGCTGGAGTTAAGTAGACCTTGTGAGAAGGTCAGGGCAGCTGGAGCTCTGGGAGCAAGGCAGCAATAGCTGTGGCCGGGAGCTGATGCTGAAGAGATGGACAGGACCCCGGGGGTGCAGAACCTCAAAATCTTCTTGGGCTTGTTGTTTGTTTTGTTTGTTTGTTTGTTTGTTTTTAGAGACAGGATCTCGCTCTATCTCCCAGGCTGGAGTGCAGTGGCGCGATCATGGCTCACTGCCGCCTCGACCTCCTTCTCGATCTCCTCCTTGGATGTGTTTTTTACAAGCAGAGGGCCGGCATGATTTGTTTCACACTTTATAAAAGGTCATGTTGGCTGCGCCTGGAGAAATGATTAGAGAGGGGCAAGTGTAAAGGCAAAGCAGTAAAATAAAATACTAATTCACAATAGATAAACTGGACTTCAAAAATAAAACTTTTGTCCTGCAAAAGACACATCAAGGAAGTAGAAAAAAAAAAACACCTCACGATTTTAAGGAAATGTTTTTTGGGTTTTCTTTGTTTTTTGTTTTGGGGTTTTGTTTGTTTGTTTGTTTGTCCGTTTGTTTGTTTTGAGACAGGGTCTCGCCCTGTTGCCCAGGCTGGAGTGCAGTGGTGCAATCATGGCTAACTGTAGCCTTGACCTCCCTGGGCTCAGGTGATCCTCCTACCTCAGCCTCCCAAGTAGCTGGGACTACAGGCATATGCCACCATGCCTGGCTAATTTGTTTTTTATTTTTTAGAGAGACAGGAGTTCTACTATGTTGTCCAGGCTGGTCTCAAACTCCTGGGCTCAAGGGATCCTCCTGCCTCAACTTCCCAAAGTACTGGGATTACAGGCATGAGCCACTGTGCCGGGCCATAATGAAATATTTGTAAATAAGATATCTGATAAGGGACTTGTGTCTAGAATATTTAAAGAACTCTTACAACTCAATAATAAAAGACTACTCAATTTTAAAATGGACAAAGAATTCAAATAGACATTTCTCCAAAGACGATACACAAATCACTAGGCACGTGAAAAGATGCCCAACATCATTAGGCATCCCAACGTCATCAGGGAGAGGCAAATCCAAACCACAATGTGCTACCATGTCACACCCACTAGGATGGTGATATAGTTTGGCTGTGTCTCCCCCCAAATTTCATCTTGAATTGTAGTTCCCATAATTCTCATGTGTTGTGGGAGGGACCCAGTGGGAGATAATTTAATCATGGGAGAGGTTCCCTCCATACTGTTCTCATGGTAGTGAATAATGATTTTTGGGGTTTTGTTTTTGTTTTTGTTTTTGGGATGGAGTCTCACTCTGTTGCTAGTTTGGAGTGCAGTGGCCTGATTTCTGCTGACTGCAACCTCTGACTCCCTGGTTCAAGTGATTCTCCTACCTCAGCCTCCCGAGGAGCTGGGATTACAGGCACCCGCCAACATGCCCAGCTAATTTTTCTATTTTTAGTAGAGACGGGGTTTCACCATGTTGGCCAGGATGGTCTTGAACTCCTGACCTGGTGATCGGCCTGCTTCAGCCTCCCAAAGTGCCAGGATTACAGGCATGAGCCACTCCCCCTGTCCGAGATCAGATGGTTTTATATGGGGAGACCCCCTTTGCTTGGCTCTCGTTCTCTCTTGCCTGCTGCCATGTAAGACGTGCCTTTCGCCTTCTGCCATGATTGCGAGGTCTCCCCAGCCACATGGAACTGAGTCCATTAAACCTCTTTTTCTTTATAAATTACCCAGTCTCAGGTATGTCTTTATCAGCACTGTGAAAACGGACTAATACAGATGACTAGAATAAAACAGACAATATGGCTGAGCGTGATGACTTACGCCTATAATCCCAGCACTTTGGGAGGCCAAGACAGGCAAATCACGAGGTCAGGAGATCGAGACCATCCTGGCTGACACAGTGAAACCCTGTCTCTACTAAAAATGCAAAAAAAAAAAAAAAAATTAGCCCGGCATGGTGGCAGGTGCCTGTAGTCCCAGCTACTCAGGAGGCTGAGGCAGGAGAATGGCGTGAACCTGGGAGGCAGAGCTTGCAATGAGCCAAGATCATGCCAAAAAAAAAGAATAGAAAAGAATAAAATAGACAATAACAAGTGTTGGTGAAGATGCAGAGAAACTGGTATCCTCACATGCTGCCAGTGGGAATGCACAATGGTGCAACCACTTTGGAAAACAGTCTGGGACTTGCTCAAACATTTAAACATAGAGTTGTCATATGACTTAGCAATTTCACTGCTAGATATATATCAAGAGAAATGAGAACACATGTTCCCACAAGAACGTGTTCACAAATGTCAACAGCAGCATTATTCATAATAGCCCAACAGTGGAAACAACCCAAATGATCATGAACTGATGAATGGGTGAACAAAATGTGGTATAGTTTCCTGGGGACCATAACAAACCACTAGAAACTGGGGGCTTAAACGGCATGCATTTATTGTCTCCGTTCTGGAGGCTGAGAGTGAGAGACCAGGTATAGGCATGGTCAGTTCCTCCAGAGGCTGTGAAGGAGGCTCTGTTCCAGGCCCCTGTCCCAGCTTCTGGTGGTTTCCTGACCATCTTTGTCATTCTTCAGCTTGTAGACTTATCACCCAGAGCCCTGCCTTCATCTGCACTTGGCGTGCTCCCTATGTGCATGTCTGTGTCCAAATGTCCCCTTTTTATAAGGACACCAGTCATGTTGGATGAGGGACTCACTCTGTTCCAGTATGACATCATCTTAACCAATTACATCTGCAACTATTTCCAAATAAAGTCACAGTCTGAGGCATTAAGGGTTAAGATTTCAACATATGAGTTGGGGGGCATAATTCCACCCATAAAATAATGGAATATTTATTATCTGGCTATTAAAAGGAATGAAGTGCTGATACAAGGATGAACTTTGCAAACATTGTATTCACTGAAAGAAACCAGTCACAAAACATCACATATGATATGACTCCGTTTGTATGAAGTGACTGGAAGAAGCAAATCTGTAGAGACAGAAAGTAGATTAGTAGTTGCTTAGGGCAGGGAAGGGGATGAAAGAATAACACGGTGAGAGATAAAGGGTTTTTTGGGTGATGCAAATCTTCTAAAATTGACTGTGGTAATGATTTTACAATTCTGTGAATATGTTAAAAACCCTTAAGTTGTACTCTTCTTTATTTCATTTTATATTATTTTACTCTGAGACCGGGTCTTGGTCTGTCACTAAGGCAGGAGTGCAGTGGCACAGTCATGGCTCACTGCAGCCTCTACCCCCATGGGCACAAGGGATCCTTCCCCCCGAGTCTCCCAAAGTGCTAGACTACAAGGGTGCACCACCACACCTGGACAATTTTTAAAACTTTTTGTAGCGATGGGGTCTCACTGTGTTGCTCAGGCTGGTCTTGAATTCCTGGGCTCAAGAGATCCTCCCACCTCAGCTTCCCAAAGTGCTGAGATTATAGGCATGAGCCACTGTGCCTGGCCAAGTTGTACACTTTAAACGGTGGAATTATGTGGTATATAAGTTAAATATCAATAAAGCTGTTATAAAAGCTCTACAAAATAGTGTTTAAAAAAAAGTTAAGGACTAAAAAAGTAAAAAACAAATGTGTGGACTCAAGAGTTTGGAGCTCAAGTTCAAATCATGGTCCTGCCACCTTGTCTGACCTTGAGTGAGTTGCTCTGGGAGGCTTCACTTCTTCATTGGAAAGATGGAATGAGGGAAGAAAGGTACCATCACATATCTAGCAGGGTTCATACAGGAATTAGAGATTAAGTAAGATAAGAGTTACTTATTTTAGAATTAGAGATTATCTAAGTAAAAATACCTGACACATAATAGTTGCTCAATAAAATATATTATTAATCATACATTTTATATCCCACTCTTGAAAACATAGTGTGATTCACTGGGCGCAGTGGCTCACACCTGTAATCTCAGCACTTTGAGAGGCCGAGGCGGGTGGATAACTTGAGGTCAGGAGTTCGAGACCAACCTGACCAACATGGTGAAACTCCATCTCTGCTTAAAAAAATACAAAATTAGTTGGGCCTGGTGGCACATGCCTATAATCCCAGCTACTTGGGAGGCTGAGGCAGGAGAATTGCTTGAACCCAGAAGGTGGAGGTTGCAGTGAGCCGAGATCGTGCCATTGTACTCCAGCCTGGGCAATAAGAGTGAAATTCCATCTCAAAGGAAAAAAAAAAAAAAAGCAAAACCCAAAAAACAAAACAAAACAACACAACACATAGTGTGATTCTATAACTGATAAATCTTTATTTGGTCATTAAAAAAAAAAAAAATCAGCCAGACACGGCGGCTCACGCCTGTAATCCCAGCACTTTGGGAGGCCAAGGCGGGCGGATCAGCTGAGGTCAGGAGTTGGAGACCAACGTGACCAACATGGAGAAGCCCCGTCTCTACTAAAAATACAAAATTACCAGGGCATAATGGTGCATGTCTGTAACCCCAGCTACTAGGGAGGCTAAAGCAGGAGAATCTCTTGAACCTGGGAGGCAGAGGTTGCGGTGAGCCAAGATTGCGTCATTGCACCCCAGCCTGGGCAACAAGAGTGAAACTCTATCTCAAAAAAAAAAAAAGGTCAAGAAACAGCAGATGCTGGTGAGGCTATGGAGAAATAAGAACACTTTCACACTGTTGGCAGGAATGTAAATTAGCTCAACCATTGTGGAAGACAGTGTGGCAATTCCTCAAAGACCTAGAACCAGAAATATCATTTGACCCAGCAATCCTATTACTGGGTATATACCCAAAGAAATATAAATTATTCTGTTATAAAGATACATGCGGCCGGGCGCGGTGGCTCACGCCTGTAATCCCAGCACTTTGGGAGGCCGAGGCGGGCGGATCACAAGGTCAGGAGATCGAGACCACGGTGAAACCCCGTCTCTACTAAAAATACAAAAAATTAGCCGGGTGCGGTTGTGGGCGCCTGTAGTCCCAGCTACTCGGGAGGCTGAGGCAGGAGAATGGCGTGAACCCGGGAGTTGGAGCTTGCAGTGAGCCGAGATCGTGCCACTGCACTCCAACCTGGGCGACAGAGCGAGACTCTGTCTCAAAAAATAAATAAATAAATAAAAATAAAAATAAAAAAAATAAAGATACATGCACGTGTATGTTCATTGCAGCACTATTCACAGCAGCGAAGACACAGAATCACCCCAAATGCCCATGAAAGACTGGATAAAGAAAATGTGGTGTGTATACACCACGGAATACTATGCAGCCATAAAAAGGAACAAGATCATGTCCTTTGCAGGGACATGGATGGAGCTTAAAGCCATTATTCTTAGCAAACTAACGCAGGAACAGAAAACCAAATACCATGTGTTCTCACTTATTAGTGGGAGCTGAACAATGAGAATACATGGACACTGGGCGGGGAACAACACACACTTGGGCCTGTCAGGGTGGGGTGGGGGTGGAAGGAGGGAGAGCATCAGGATAAATAGCTAATGCATGTGGGACTTAATACCTAGGTGATGGGTTGATGGGTGCAGCAAACCACCATGACACACGTTTACCTATGTGACGAAACTGCACGTCCTGTATATGTATATCAGAACTTAAAAAAAAAAAAAGACTCTTAATACCTCTCAGAAAGCAAGCTCCCAAAATCGAGCTAAACCATAGAGGAAAAACATATTCCCTGGCATTATTCATGCCACAGGAGGACCCAGCTCTGCTGCTTTTCCACCTCTGACGTCTCTTCCCTCGGCTTTTGTTTGTATTCCTTGAGCTGGTAATTGAAGCTGTCAGAGAAGGCTCATGCCGGTCAGTATTTCGTTGATGAATTCCAGCTGGGACTAAAGAGTGCTGCTGAGTTGGAGAGAGAGAAGGCCCTTTGGGAATGAGCCCATGCTCTGAGGCAGTGGGATGTGAGTATCCAGTCCATTCAGCAATTAACTCTGTGTCCAGCAAGGTTTTCCTGCCCATCCATTTGAGGTGCTGGCCTGAGTCGGCATGTGCCTGAAGAATGGAGTGAATACAGAAAGCCCCCTGGAGAATACATAGCTGAAATGAGGTTAGGATACACAGAGATTCCTGCCACAGGGCTAAGTATATCCTGGTGCTTTAAGGAGGAAATTAGAAAGAAATATGTACTGGTCGCAGGTCTCTTAGGAGAGTCCATTTGGACATCTCCATCACAAAGCCTGGAGCCCTACAGTCGAATCACATACAGGAACCCAATTCAACGCTGCCATTCAGAGACCATGCTGTGTGCACATGCCAGACACTGGACTAGACTCTGGGAACACGGGGCTGAGGGTGTCATGGTGTCTGCAGAGGTGCTGGGCCTTTATGCCGCCTCACGGAGAGGGGAACACAGAAATAAATGACCTTCAGAGAGGCATTTCTCTATCCCATAGAACAGGGGCCCAATATAAGCCAGAGACAGACGCCCTGAGCCAACTGGATTACCCGCCACTTGGTGCCATAGTGATCTGAGTATCCAGGGCTGTTAAAGCCTCCTCCAAATTGCTTTTCTCCCAACTCTCTAGACTGTCTAATTTATTTCATCTGGTCACTGAGTCCCCAAATGGGTCTATCCCCACAGACCTCTCTTGATGACGTAATCTGAGCAGCTACAGCCTGACTTAGAACATATTATTAAGGGATGATCTCCTGAATTTTGAATCCCCCACCTCCCAAGGCTGTTCTGCGAGCTGCTTTCTTTCCCCAGAGCTCTCCTCACTGCTATCCTCATGCTAAGCATGGGTCTCTCCTAGTCCCAGGTCCCTGCAGTTATACAGGCCAGCATCATCTCCTCCCCATTGTAGTGGTTGCCCACCTGTTGGGGGTATGGTGAGAATGACCATGGGCTAGGCCCACCCCCCTCTACCATCATTCCTAGGCTCAAAAGCATTGCTGACACTTGCCCAATCGTAAGGCTCTCCGGGACCCTTTGTAAAGTCCAGATTCCAGAAGGCTCTGGCACAGAACTGTCTTTAGGGGAGGGGATTGGAAATCTGTATTTTTAATGTGTGTTTGGGAGATTTTAGAGAAAGCAAGTTTACACAGCTTTATCTAACATTTTAGAGGAGAAACTCAAAACCAAGGATTAGGCCAGGCACAGTGGCTCACACCTATAATCCTAGCACTTTGGGAGGTGGGCAAATTGCTTCAGCCCGGGAGTTCAAGACCAGCCTGGGCAACATGGTGAAACCCCATTCCTACAAAAAATACAAAAATTAGCCAGGCATGGTGGTGCACACCTGTGGTCCCAGCTACTTGGGAGGCTGAGAAGTGGGAGGATCCCTTGAGTCCGGGAGGTGGAGGCTATGGTGAGCTGTGACGGCACCACTGACTGCACGCCAGCTTGGGTGACTGTGCTCCAGCTTGGGTGACTGCGCTCCAGCTTGGGTGACAGAATGAGACCCTGTCTAAAAAAAATAAGGACTTTGCATTTCTTTCCAGGTCTATGAATGTGCGGGGCGAGTCTTAGAGGTGCGTGGGTTTGTAAGTGAGCAGGCCCCTTCCTTAGAGCGCTTGCTCTTTCACGTCTCTGGGGAACCACTTGCAGAATCATGATCAGGGAGCAGAAAGTTCCCAAGGGATCTGAAAGTGCCCAACATTCACTCTGAAAGCGCTTGCCTAACCGCCTCTCAGAGAGTGGTTGGTTGGCCTGTAGGATTTGGAGCTGTGGATGTTTCCTGCCTCTAAGCAGAAGTAATAACCCTTAGTCATATAAGAGACCTAGTCATGGCTCGAAACAGAGACTTCATTTTCTCAGTTCTGTGGAATTCCCAAAGTCTGCAAGGCCATATGTGTGGCTGTCTTTGCAAAGAGTTTGGGAGTTGTTTTCTTTTAACTTGGTTGGAGAGCAGCATTTAGTGAATGCTTCTGGGCAGCCCAGGGGTCAAATATCAGACCCCCGACAAGAGTGGGCCCCCTTGGGATTTGGAGCCATGCACTTTTCCTCCAAAGGTTTCTTTCTCTGTTGGTGTTTTTAAAACAGGGCTACACCCCATTACGTTTGCTCCAGTGTCCCTTCCTTTCTCTCCTGGACTCTCCCAGCCTGGTCGGGGTTCTCAGCCAAAGCTGACCTCACTGGCCGCCTCTGCATTGCATCTTGGTGAGTCCCACTTGCAAATGCCAAGAAGTGAGCTGTGCAGTTTGTTCAGGCCCTGTTCACATTTTCCATATGGCTCTGAGCATAACAGCTCTGTGCCTGGACCTCCGGTCTGCACCCGGGTCCTGTCCTGAACCCTCCAGTGGGCAGAGCCCAGAATGTGGCAAGAAGGTCCCTGGCCAGGCCAGACCTGTGGAAACGGCCGGTTGGGCACACTGGATCAGTCTGAGTATGCTGGAGACAAGGCATGGAAAAGTCATGACCAAGGGATTCCATGGCAGGTTTGCCAGCAAATCAGTGCCCCCTTTGTGCCCCACTCCATAATATGACACAGCAGTCCAGCCTGGGGCTGGCAGAAGCAAACAGCATGCCTTCCACATGCATCCCCATCACTGTGCATCAGATAGAAAGCAGATGATGTCCGAATAGGGTAGGATTGGGCCCTTGGCTGAGTGGGTCTCAGCCCACCTGACTCGCAAGCTGGACTACCAGGGGTTCTATACTTCCCGAGTCTAAGACTCCCTCAGCAGGGCACAAGACCCCACAGACACTCCAGCTTCTTTGCCCAAAAAGGCTAACCAGAAGAAGTAGAAAACATGGTTTTCTTTGATCAAGACCCCGGTCAGTGCCAACCCAAAGATCATTTGCTGCATGCTTCTATGAATTTAATTTGCTCTTCTTCCTCATCTAGTTATCCAGCCAGAAACCTTGGCACCATCCTAAAGTCCTTCTCCTCCCTCATCCTGCAGTGCAAATCTAGGCAGTCACCGGGTCCTGATGATTCTACTTACATAGTACCCACAGAGTTGCTCCCTACCCTCAATTCTCCCCTCATCCCTCATCAATTCAGGCCCTCACCCCTTTTTTTGTGAAAACAGCAGCACAACAAATCTTCTTATCTCCAGCCTAGACAACTCTCCAATCCATCCTGTTTACATGGGTGCCATAATTATCTTTCCAAAAGTGATTATTCAAAAATGCAAATGGCACTCACTTAAAAATCTTTCAATGGCTCCCCGCAGTCTGTGAATAAAATACCAATTCCTTAGTGTGCTATATAAGGCCCTTTGCAGTCTAGACTGCTTAACGGTTCAGCCTAATTTCTCAACAAATGTTGAATATATCCACAGATACAGTCACACCTAACTCATTCATTCATTCTCAGTTCCTGTTATGCCTCAGATCCTGTGCTAGCTCTGAGAATTTGGGGATGAGCAAGAGAGCCACGGTCTCTGAGCCCCTAGAGCTAGCAATCCAGAGTGAGAGCAGACTCTAACAAGAAGGTACAATCAAGTTCAAGTTCAGTGGGTGAACCTGCCAGGACTATTGCCTCACCTGGGTCCGGGGAGGGCTCTGATCCAGATGAATAAGGGAACCCTGATGACTATGAGCTGGAAGTCGGTGGTGAGAGACAGTGTGTGCAGAGTCAAAGGAGACAGAGAGCTTCACCTAAGCTAGTGACTTCACCTAAGCTAGACTTCGCCTAAGCTAGCAGAGAGCCACGGAACCATTTCAGGCAGATTCGTCTTCTCAAAATCTCTCTCTGGCTGCAGTTTGGGGAATAGGTCGAACCACGTGTAGCTTCCCAAATTGTGTGCATTCTGTCACAAAACCCTGAGCACAAGCCCTTCCATCTTTCTAGAGGCTCTCTGCCCCTTGTCTGTCTGTGAATTCTTTCCCACCTTCCAACACTCAGCTGGAAATCATTACAATTCATATACCACCCCTCCCCCTCTGCCTGCGTCCAGCTGGGCACATCAAGACCTACATGATTCCCTGCATTTCATGTCTTCTCTCTCCATGGGAGGAGTCCTATTTTGATTCCCTGCATTTCAAGTCTTCTCTCTCCATGGGAGGAGTCCTATTTCATCCTAGACCCAGAACTCTCGCGAGGGTTCCATTGTCCCCAGATGCTTGTGTTTTTCACACAGTACATTTCAGAAAACAGGCTCCTGAAGGAGAAGAGGACTTGTATGCATCCTTCTGATCTTTTGTGGTGGGAAAACCCTTGGCTTTGTACATAAGTTTGGCAAAGGCCTGATCAGGAAGGAAACCTAAACTTATTCTTTTTTTTGAGACAAGTTCTCACTCTGTCATCCAGGCTGGAGTACAGTGGTACAATCATAGCTCACTGCACCCTTGAACTCCTGGGCTTAAGGGATCCTCCTGCCTCAGCCTCCCGAGTAGCTGGGATTATAGGCACACACTACCACCCCTGGCTAATTTTTTTGTTTTTTGTAGAGATGGGGTTTTGCCACGTTGCCCATGCTGGTCTCAAACTCATGAGCTCAAGCCATCCATCCACCTCATCCTCCTAAAGTGCAGGGATTACAGATGTGAGCACCACACCCAGCCAGGAAGCCTAAACTAACAATGGCTCAGTGAACAGGCTCATGGTAGGTTACATAGGCTGTGGGGTGCATAGCTCGGGGCACCCTTCCCATTGGAGTCATTGACCAGCTACAGATCAATTAGGCTTTTGTGGGGCCTGGGGTGCAGATGGCAGTGGAGTGTCTGGAGGAAGGGGTGCCTTCTCCCAATCACACAAATAGCTCAGTATAAGCTGGAAACAGTGAAGATGCTAGGTGAGTTTAATAAACTGAATCGTGTGTGTCTCTGATAAAGATGTAAGAAACTTGGTTTAGTTTATAATTTGTAAGTAGCTTCTAGCAGTTTTCAGTTAGGATTAACTGACTTAAGGAAGAGTGGGCTTATTTTTTTGGGAAAGGGTCTTAGCATTGGCCAGACAGAGGTGTTTACTTCATGTCATCTATGCCACACTGGAGGCTGATGATCTGGTCCCTTGTGAGCAGTGAATGCATTTGCTGAGGTTACAAGCAGTTTTTATTCCTGTGTACAAATTGGTGAAAACTGAGATTCATTTCATTCATTCATGCAATCCTTCATTCATTCACTCAACATATTTAGGGAGCATCTTTTTTGTGCCTGGAAATGTGCTATTTGTTTTGTACATATCGTATGCCTAGGAAGCCCTGATTATGCATGTATTTATTATAATTCCTATTGCACAGCTTAATAAACTAAATTGAAAAGTACATCAGCCACTTAGATAGGATTTGGAAATGCAGAAAAAGGATGAGATCTCCTCTCTCTACAACCCTGCGATGGAGGTTCTAAAAGCTGCTCTTGAACTTTAAGCCCTAGAAGGATGCAAACATCAGGAGGTGGTAAAAAGGAAGAGAAGAGCAGCCAGATTTAATTATGCTTAGATCTCTCTTGGCACAGACCATACAAAAGCCATGGCCCCTGCCCCAGTGGGCAGCAATTTAAGAGGCAAACAAGTGGCCCCACGCTATCCAAGCATACACAAGGTAGGAGGGCATGAAATTAGCACAGCAACATCCAGGATCAAAAGCAATGTTTGATTTTATCTTCATAGGCAATAAAATGTGAAGCACTTTCTTTGGCAGCAATCAGAAAGGCAGACTGCTGGCTTTTTGTAATTCTTTGAGGGTTTATAGCATGTCAGTTATCATAGCACTTCTGACAATGGAGACTTCATACCTTGAGGATGGGCAGGTGAGTGTGCAAAATGAAATGTGGTTAGAATATTAAGGCTTGTGACACAGTACTTGGCCCTCAAGCTGTTCTGACTCTTCCAAGGTACATTCAGTTCGAAAATGCGTCTCTGGTTTCTATTCCCGGTCACTCGGGAAATGACTCCTTGTCTGTAGATATTTGTTTTGCATGAAACCAGTTATGATCATGTTTCTCATGTGTAGATGTCATTGTTATTAGGCAGTTTTAGTTCAGTCCAGTACATTTATGTCTATGCAGTTAGTTTCTTGTAATTCAAGTTATTATTATTTTTCTGAGATAGGGTCTCACACTGTTGCTTAGGATGGAGTACAGTGGTGTGATCATGGCTCACTGCAGCCTTGACCTCCCTGGGCTCAGGTGATCCTCCCATCTCAGCCTCCCGCATAGCTGAGACTACAGATGCGCACCTCCACACCCAGATAATTTTTGTATTTTTGCCTAGGCTGGTCTCAAACTCCTGGGCTCAAGCAATCCTCCCAGTTCAGCCTCTCAAAGTACTGGGATTATAGGCAAGAGCCACCACATCTGGCCTGTAAGTCAAATTTATCACACTTTCAAAAATACTTCTCACCTAAAATTGCTTTATATGCTTTTTTTTTTTTTTTTTTTTTTTTGAGATGGAGTCTCACTGTTGCCCAGGCTGGAGTGCAGTGGTACAATCTTGACTTACTGCAACCTCCACCTCCCGGGTTCAAACAATTCTCCTGCCTCAACCTCCTGAGTGACTGGGATTACAGATGACAGCCATCATGCCTGGCTAATATTTGTATTTTTTAGTAAGACGAGATTTTGCCATGTTGTCCAGGCTGGTCTTGAACTCCTGACCTCAGGTGATCCACCCACGTCAGCCTCCCAAAGTGCTGGGATTACAGGCATGAGCCACTGCGCCCAGCGTGTATTTCATTATTTCATAGCCATCTGTTGAATTTAGTTTGATATATGAATAAACAATCACTGACTATATCCTGATGATTATCCCTTCAAGGTAAATAACCTCTTATGCTTGATAGTTCTTATAAAAAATGCTAACAGTTTTGCCTGGGTCTGGAGCAGGTGTGGGCTAAGAGAGACCAGATGGTTTAGTGGAAGGTTTTTAAATGCTGAAAAAAGACAGTTGTGGACGCTCCTCTGTCTTCAGGAAGCCGCTTTCTTTTTTTATTTTTTTAGACCGAGTCTCACTCTGTTGCTCAGGCTAGAGTGCAGTGGTGTGATCTCAGCTAACGGACACCTCCACCTCCTGGGTTCAAGCAATTCTTGTGCCTCAGCCTCCTGAGTAGCTGGGACTATAGGCGCGCACCACCATGCCCAGCTAATTTCTATATTTTTTCCTTAGTAGAGATGAGGTCTTGCTATGTTGGCTGGACTGGTCTTGAACTCTTGACCTCAAGGGAGGCACCCACCTTGGCCTCCCAGAGTGCTGGGATTATAGGGGATTATAGACATGAACCACCACACATGGCCCAGGAAGATTTTTAGTTTAGTTTAGTTTTGTTTTTTGAGACAGAGTCTCACTCTGTCGCCCAGGCTGGAATGCAGTGGCGCAATCTCAGCTCACTGCAAGCGCCGCCTCCCAGGTTCATGCCATTCTCCTGCCTCAGCCTCCCGAGTAGCTGGGACCACAGGCGCCCACCACCACTCCCAGCTAATTTTTGTATTTTTAGTAGAAACGGGTTTTCACCGTGTTAGCCAGGATGGTCTCCATCTCCTGACCTCATGACCTGCCTGCCTCAGCCTCCCAAAATGCTGGGATTACAGGTGTGAGCCACCGCACCTGGCCGGAAGTGTTCTTGAAGTGACATGACTTTAGGATAGGAGAACACCTGCAGTGAGAACCAGGAAACGGCCCTAGAGAAGACAGACCCTCGTTTCCTATGGAAGAGTCTTTCAATCACTTGGTTCCAAAACCATTTCTTCCTGCCATGTTGGCAATGAGACTCGTCCCTCTCAGCTTGCAGAGAACAAGACCAGAGGGATGGATCCCTGAGAAGTGAGTTGACTAGGAGGCGAGACATGCCGGTCAGGTGAGGCCAGTGCTATCATGTGGCCAGCTGTCACCTGACTGCTGGCTGGAACAGCCAGGTAACCAGGTGGACATTGTGCCCAGGGAGAAAGCTCAGGTCCCTAAAATCATCGGCTCAGTGGCTGTGCAGGAAGGATAAGGACTTTCCAGAAATAAGATGACTGAGATAATAGTAAATGAAGCAAAAGCTACCACTTTTTAACCACAAAAAAGCGAGATTGCATCTATATCTAAAACTATAGGCACAGTTTATTCTTGTCGATTCCTTAGAATCTGTTTTGGGGTCAAATATTTTTGGAAGTAACATTTGTGAGCACCTACCATGTACTAGGTGCTTGATTTGCATTCTTTTTTCTTTAATGACTCTTTTTTTTTTTTTTTTTGAGACGGAGTCTTGCTCTGTTGCCCAGGCTGGAGTGCAGTGGCGTGATCTCATCTCACTGCAACCTCCGCCTCCTGGGTTCAAGCAATTCTCCTGCCTCAGTCTCCTGAGTAGCTGAGACCACAGGCGTGCGCCACCATGCCCGGCAATTTTTGTTTTTTCAGTAGTGACCGGGTTTCACCATGTTGGCCAGGCTGATCTTGAACTCACAATCTCAAGTGATCGTCAAGCCTCAGCCTCCCAAAGTGCTGGGATTATAGGCATGAGCCACCATGCCCAGCCTGTTAGGCATGATTTTTTGCCCCCATTTTACAGATGAAGAAACTGTGGCTCCACGAGATAAAGTCCCCCCCAGCTACTGAGGGGCAGAGCTTGGGCCACCATGCACTCCCTACTGTGCCGGTGCCTTTCTGTGAACAATCTTTCCTAAATCAGACTTTAGTGGCCCCATGCAACAGTGGAGACCCCGCCTTCAATGCAGACAGTAAGGCCACACCCATGCCAAAGTCATGTGTCCCTTTAAGTTTCTTGAAATATGTGGCCGAGCGGTCAAGCTAAACCAGCTCCACGTCACACCTTTCCTGTCACAAAAGAAAAAAAAAGTTATGAAAGGGAAGGGAGAGTAGCCAGCTGTATTCTATCCACCTATGGAAGGACATGCCCGAGTTCATCTAGGGTTCGTACCCTTGAGGAAGACGCTTGAGTCCTCCTCACCAAGTTACCTGCTGTGAGCACCTAGCCAGGAAAAAGGGATCCTGCCCCCGAACTATGACTTCTCCCCAGAAAGGAGCCGGTGAGTGGACGTTGCCTTGCGGCCCAGCCCTCCTCCCCTTCCACGTGACACAATGTCCAAGAACGGGTATCTTTGAGGAAGATGAAAGGTCAGTCCGTTGGAGTCTAGAAATCAAGGGAGTGGTTTTCTGGGCTAACTACAATGGTGCGTGATCTCACCTGCCAGGGCCGTCCCAGGTCCTCACCTGCCAGGGCCGTCCCGGGTCCTCACCTGCCAGGGCCGTCCCGGGTCCTCACCTGCCAGGGCCGTCCCGGGTCCTCACCTGCCAGGGCCGTCCCGGGTCCTCACCTGCCAGGGCCGTCCCGGGTCCTCACCTGCCAGGGCTGTTCCAGCCCCCTGCTGACAAGTCCACTGACCTGGGAGGGGACCCACACAGGCCTTCAAATGGCATCAGGGAAACACATCTTTCTTCTCTCAGACTATAAAGTTCTGGGTTTTCACTAGTCTGTCATGAGCCCAGATTATTCAGGGAAAGCCACAAACTGGAGAGAAGACCCTGGAATGGGCACAGGGGTGGTGCGTGGGCTTGTCGCAGAGCCAGCCATTGGGGGCCCATGTGGGAAGCCAGACTCCGGGCCCTGGGAAGGATCAGGCAGCCAGGAACAGCATGACCAGGGAGGCAGCATCAAAGCCTGGCAAGGTCTTTGCCAAGGACCTGCTAATAGCTTCCGTCTATCATCCGGGGAAATGATTTCTGGGGCTAGATAATTGACTTCTGTTCGTTGTGACAGGTGAAGTTTTAAAACGCCGGAGTCCATGCCTGTCTCTTTCATTACTGACGGGTTTTGCCTTGGGAGGGGAGGTCAGTGGCAGGGACGGAGAATGTGTGCTCAGGCTTCCTTCCCCGTGCAGCGGGGAGGGGCCAGGCCTGTCTGAGACCCGAGCAGTTACCTGCATCATTTAGACTCCAGATTCCAGAGAGTATTTGATGATCCCAAAGTTTTAATCCAAAGAGTTGCCATTACTTATACTCACACAGAGGTCTTTCCTTTCCTTTCTTTCTTTTCCTTCCTTTCCCTCTTTCTTTCTTTCTTTCGTTCCTTCCTTCCTTCCTTCTTTCTTTGTTTTTCTTTTCTTTCTTTCTCTCTTTTCTCTCTTTCTGTCTCTCTCTCTCTCCTTCCTTCCTTCCTCCCTCCCTCTCTCTCTCTTTCTTTCTCTCTCTTTTTTTTTTTTTTTTTTTTTTGAGACAGGCTGTGTCTCTGTCACCCAGGCTGGAGTGCAGTGGCACTATCTTAGCTCACTGCAACCTCCACCTCGTGGGCTCAAGCCATCCTCCCACCTCAACCCCCCAAATAGCTGGGACTACAGGCACACACCACCACACCCATTGTATTAGTCCGTTTTCATGGTGCTAATAAAGACATACCCCAGACTGGGCAATTTACAAAAGAAAGAGGTTTAATGGACTCATAGTTCGACATGGCTAGAGAGGCCTCACAATCATGGCAGAAGGTGAAAGTCATGACTTACATGGCGGCCGACAAAGAGAAAGCTTGTGCAGGGAAACTCCTCTTTAGAAAACCATCAGATTTCGTGAGACTTATTCACTATCACGAGAACAGCGCATGATTCAATTATCTCCCACCAGCTCCCTCCTACAACACATGCGAATCATGGGAGCTACAATTCAAGATGAGATTTGGGTGGGGACACAACAAAACCATATTACCTGTCTAAACTTCTTTTGTATTTTTTAGTAGAGATGGGGTTTTGCCATGTTGCCCAGGCTGGTCTTGAACTCCTGGCCTCAAGCAATCCACCTGCCTTGGTCTCCCAAAGTGCCAAGATTACAGGTGTGAGCCACTGTGCCCAGCCAACACGGAGGGTTTTTTTTTCTTATTTGTTTGTTTTAATGCTTTTACAGTTTGTCAATGTTTATCACAGCTCTAATAACCAACATGTACGTGACATGTTATGGTTTACAAAACTTCACTTGGTCATCTTGTGAGTTAAGCCAAGGAAGGAGTGCCTTGTTATCTTCTCTGAAATTCAGAAAGGCTTAGTGATGTGCTCAGCACCACAGAGCAAAGAAAGAGCAGAGCTGGGGCCGGGCACGGGGGCTCATGCCTATAATCCCAGTGCCTTGGGAGGCTGCAGAGCGGTGGATAGCTTGAGTCTAGCATTTTAGACCAGCCTGGGTAACCTGGCAAAATGCCACGTCTACAGAGAAGTAAAAAAATTAGGCGGGCATGATGGTGTGCACCTCTGGTCCTAGCTACTGAAGAGCCTGAGGTGGGAGGATCACTTGAACCCTCAAGTTGAGGGCTACAGTGAGCCATGATTGAGCCACTGCACTCCAGCCTGGGCAACAGAGCAAGACCCTGTATCAAAAAAAAAACAAAGCAAACAAACAAACAAAAAGCAGAGCTGGGACTCGAATCCAGTCTTCTGGATCTGAAGCACTGTCCTAAACACCATCCCTCCTAAGCAACAACTTGTGAACACAGTGCCATTGCTCACTGCTTTTTAAACAAATGTCCAAACTTGACATGTCTAAGCTAAACTCACCTCCTCCTCTCCACCCCTCAACCCGCTTCTCTCCTGGGATCCCCATTACTGCTCAAGGTGTCCCCCTTCAAGACGTCCTCGAATTGTCTCCCCCCTTCCCTCTGCTCCAATTCAATCAGTCACCTCTTCCCTCATCTTCCTTTCAGGCTGGTCCTCGAGGCTGCCCCCACTGTCCTGTCCCTATTGTCCTGCTCAGCTCGGCCCCACCTCACAGCTGGTCTCTCCCAGCCGCCCTTGAAAGCTGTCCCCACCTCAGTACCATCAACCTGGGGCACCTGTACACCGGCACAGCTGACTCTACCTTCCAACAACATAATTTTCGCCACTATCTTGAATTAAGCACCTTATGTTACCAAGAATTTAACAGTGTTGTATACGTAATGAGCCGTCAAAAATAATTTACTGAATGAAATTGGATTTCATTCAGTAAATTGGGTTTCTCAGGAACAGGGGTCACACAGTGTGGTGGTTACCGGTGGACAACACCCATGATCCAGCCCCATACATCCTTTGATGTATCTGATCAACCAGTACCCATTTGTCCAGATGGCCATACTTGACCAATGGGTACTGGCTAATCAGATACATCAAAGGATGCCACCTGTCTACTCAAGCCTTCCAGGGCTCCCCTCTTCCTACTAAGTCAATACACGGACTGCTGAGCTTCACTTTCAATATACTTTATCCAATACCTCTGTATTAGTCAGGGTTCTTGCATTTTGAGAGATTAAAAACCCAATTCTAAAGACCTCAAGCACAGTAAAGGGAATTATTGGCTTGCATAACTAAGAAGCGTAAATATCAGGAAGGGGGTCCATTGAGCCAGTGGGTTTATAGCAGGCTGCCACATCCTAGGGTGTCTGTTCTCATGCTGCTAATAAAGGCACCTGAGAATGGGTAATTTATAAAGGAAAGAGGTTTAACGGATTCACAGTTCCACATGGCTGGGGAAACCTCACAATAATGAAGAAGGCAGAGGAGAAGCCAAGGCATGTCTTACATGGTAGCAGGCAAGAGGGTGTGTGCAGGGGAACTGCCCTTTATAAAATCATCAGATCTCATAAGACATTCATTACCATGAAAACAGTATGGGGGAGGCCATCCCCATGATTCAATTATCTCCACCTGGCCCCACTCTTGACACTAGGGGGCTATTACAATTCAAGGTGAGATTTGGGTGGGGACACAGACAAACCATATCGGTGCCTGAGGCAAGATGTGGAGCTGGGCAAAGTCAAGTGGGAGCTGAAGAAGCAGAGATGATGGGGAAGAGTGGGGGCAACTGATAGGAGTGTGAGGTCAATCCTTGGGTCCTGATTTTTCTGCAGTCCCCACATGTTTGTATGAGCAGGGTGGGTCCATTTGTGGCAGCTATAATGGGTCCTGGTGGGTGGTAAGGGCTAAGGCTAGGACTGCTCAATCTGGAATCTGGAGGTGGGTGGAGGGAGGAGTTTGACAGGGCTGTATGGAAGTACAATTGGTCAGGAACTTCCATCCTGTAAGAGAGCTGTTTTCAGGTAACCCCAGCCCTCCCCCCAGTGAAAATGATGTCCTTCCTTTTGAGAAGCCAGAGTTCAAGAACATCAGGGCTGCTGCCTTGAATAACTTTCTCGTGTGCCTGAAATTGGGAACCTGCACCAGAGAGCTGTTTCCTGTGTCTTTCACTATTATAACTTGGTCGTTGGATCCTTTTTATCAACAACATGGGGTTTCTCCAATTTGTAGAGGATGAAGAGAAGCGGTGCAGGGTTGATGCAAACTGGTGTGGCTGCGAGGAAATGTGTGCATCCCCAGGATGCAGAGCAAGGCCCTGGGGTTACAAAGCCAAGGCAGTGTAAGCACCAAGAAAGTGGTAACAACTGTAACCGCTCCAGGCACCTGCCAGTGTGCTGCCTGCAGTTCAATGCCGATGCATTCTTGTTGGTTAGTTGTGTGTTGTGTATGTGTGTATTAGGAACCCATGTATATGCGTACGTGTAGGGGTGGAGGCACTACCAATATCAATTCAGACCATTTTCACAATAAATTGTCATGCCCTACAGGCCTACTGGATCCTTGAGCGCCTTTTTTTGCTACTCCGCCCACCTTTGCAGAGGTGGAAGAGCTTCCGGAAGCCTGGGAGGGTCAGGGGAGGCCTATGGAGGTTACATGGCACTCCCCTGGGACTCAGATCCAGCTCATGTTTATTGAG
This sequence comes from Macaca nemestrina, assembly GCF_043159975.1. Lineage (NCBI taxonomy): Eukaryota > Metazoa > Chordata > Mammalia > Primates > Cercopithecidae > Macaca > Macaca nemestrina. The sequence continues at coordinate 9,320,653 of NC_092137.1, read as the reverse complement.
GGCCTGTTCCTGTGACTAATCCTCCCACAACAGTGCTGGGGAGGCATTAGTGACTCAGGAAGGATATGGGACTTGTCCAAGGGCACACAGATTCCAACATGGGAGGTGCTTTTTCCACCACTCAGAGCCCAGGATCTGTGGCCAGACTACCTGGTTTGCACCCCAGCTAGGCACTTGCTAGCTGTGTGGCCTTGGGCAAGTTACTTACTATCTCTGTGTCTGGGTTCTTCATCAAGGAATTACTGTGTTTAGCACAGAATAAATGCTATGTAAATGAACGCTTATCTTCTTAAGATGATTACATCACATGCTTCTGAAAATGATTTCCTCAGAGAAACAACAGACTAGAAGAACACGAAGACTGTTTTCAAATGGAACCTCAGTAAGATTAATTGTCTTGGGAAAATTGGCCTTCTCTTTCCCGCCCTGGTCAGTACGTCCCTTACCAGGGGGCCCCAGTCTGGGACAAGGTCCTCACGGAGAAGGTCAGTGAAAGAGCTTCGTGGCTTTGCCCTCATTGGCCTGAATGAGATGGTGTGATGGCTGCTTGGAAAAATGCACTGCATTTTTTATGTATTTTCCCCATCAAAACACGTCTGTTTCGTTCTCTTTTAAAGGGCGTCCATGAGTCATTCGGCAGGAACAAAGAAGCTTCAGTTTGCAACTTCCATGGGGAAACAGTTTAAACAGTGTCGGCTCAGGTGGTTTTTTAAAAAATCTGAAAACATGCCTTAGAGGTGCTCTTAAGCACCTGATGGCAGCTGTTCTTTCTTGACAGCTGGATTCCAAATGTAAATATTATTTGTCAGAATGTGTCGGAATCATTTGCATACAGATGTGGACAGCCATCTCACAGGGGTGTGCGGGGAGGCGTGTCCAAGGCCCTTTCTGCTTGTTCAGTCTGGTGGAACACAGTGCGGGTTCCCAGACGGCTTCACCACTGTGCTTCACAGGGAGCTCCAAAGCCGGGCCAGCATTTCTCTTCCTGAAGGCAACCCTCCGACTGTCCCACTCAGTCCCCAAGTCATCAGCATGAGGCAGGAACCTGAGGCCAGGGGTCTGGGAGGAGATGAGCAGGGAGTGCAGTCCCACAGGTCCCCTGAACCCTGACACCTTCACCCCTCAGAACCCCAAACCCAACCTGTCTGGGAGCAGACTCCCCTCCCTCAGCTCCCGGGTGCACCTGTTACCGGTCCACACGCGGCCACACACTGGGGGCTGGAGCGTGGGGTGAAGTACACAAAGGTGGATTTGGGCACATGCCACTTCCTCTCTAGCAATCGGGGGGGTAACTTCACTTCTCTGCCTCGGTTTCACCTGCCTCATAGGGTTGCTGTGAGAATTAGATGACATCGTGTGTGGAAAGTGCTGTAAACCAAAAAGAAAATTCTAAATTCTAAGCCCCATAAATCTCTGAACGGACCCCTCCTGTCAGCCAGGGGCATTCCAAAGTCAACCTGAAAAACTAGTTCAGGCTGTGATGAGAATGTGGGGCTGGATATGCCTCATTACGCCCTCCTCCCTTTTGGAATTACTGATAGAACACACTCCAAGTCTGATAAGAAACATTTACAATCTAGTCTCTCTAAAGTCTGCTCCCTGGAGGCTGCCTCTGCATAATGGGAACTTGGTCTCCACAACCCCTTATCTTAACCCAGACATTCCTGTCTATTGATTCTAGGTCTTTGGACAATAACTTAACTCTTTCAACCACTTGCCAATCAGACAACCTTTGAATTCACTCTGACCTGGAAGCCCCTGCCTCCAGTTGTCCTGCCTTTTCGAATTGAACCAATGTACGTCTTACATGTACTGACTGATGCCTGTGTCTCCCTAAAATGTATAAAACCAAGTTGTAATCCAGCCACCTTAGGCGCACATTCGCAGCACCTCTTGAGGGCTGTGTCATGGGCCATTGTTCACTGAGATTGGCTCGGAATAAATCTCTTCAAATATTTCACAGAGTTTGACTCTTTTTGTCAACAGCACTAACCCACGTAATAAATGCTCATAGTAAATGCCCAGCATATTACCTGTCATTGGCAATCAGTCAGTAAGTCCCACTGTAGCTTTCCTGAGTTATTACTCGGGACTTTCAACAGAGCTCCTCATTCTCATCCAATTTCAATCCATCCTCAACTTGGTTACAAGAGTTACCTCCCTAAATTCTTTTCTTTTCTTTTCTTTTTTGAGATGGAGTCTCGTTCTGTCACCCAGGCTGGAGTACACTGGCGAGATCTCAGCTCACTGCAACCTCTGCCTCCCAAGTTCAAGCGATTCTCCTGCCTCAGCAGGCAGAATAAAAAAAAAATAATAATTTTTGTATTTTTAGTAGAGACAGGGTTTCACTGTGTTGGTCAGGCTGGTCTTGAACTCCTGACCTTGTGATCCACCCACCTCGGCCTCCCAAAGTGCTGGGATTACAGGCGTGAGCCACTGCGTCCACCACTGCGCCCGCCCAGGGTAGCTCCCTAAATTCTTATGTGACTCTGAATCTCCTTAAAACCCTCCATCTATTTCCCATTGCTTCAGGATAAAAACGTAAGCATAAGATGAGACAAAGCAGTGAGAATCCATTAACATTTGCCAGACCCGCAGTAAACTCTGTGTTTTTTTGAGTTCAGTGGTGCGATCTTGGCTCACTGCAACCTTGACCACCTGGTCTCAAGTGATCCTCCCACCTCAACCTACTCAGTAGCAGGGACTACAGGCAAGTGCCACCATGCCCAGCTAATTTTTGTATTTTTTGTAGAGACGGGAGTCTCCCTATGTTGCCCAGGCTGATCTTGAACCCCTGGGCTCAAGTGATCCTCCTTCCTTGGCCTTCCATAAAACTGGGATTCCAGGCATGAACCACCACGCCCGGCCCTTCTTATTTTTGTATAACAGAAATATAATGTAGTGAAGAGACAGCATAAGTTTCGGACCCCAACAGATGAACGTTGGAATCCCTCCCCTGCCACTTACTGCCTGTGTGATTTGGGCAAAATACTTAAGATCCTTGAGCCTCACTTTTATCTTCTGAGGCCAGGCGTGGGAGCCCACACCTGTAATCCCAGCACTTTGGGAGGCTGAGGCGGGCAGATTGCTTGAGCTCAGGAGTTGGAGACCAGCCTGGACAACATGGCATAACCCCATTTCTACCAAAAATGCAAAAAATTAGCCAGACATGGTGGTGCACACCTGTGGTCCCAGCTACAGGTGTAGCTGAGGCAGGAGGATCACCTGAGCCTGGAAGGCAGAGGTTACAGTGAGCCGAAATTGCACTACTGCACTCCAGCCTGGGTGACAGAGCAAAACCCCATCTCAAAAAACAAAACAATTTGCTTTTCTGTAAAATGGATCAAGGATTTAACTTGGCAACTCTGAAGTTTAGATGAGACAATATATGTACAGTGCATCAAATGATATTAACTAATTCTTTCTCCTCTGGTACTGACAGATTGACAGCCTCCTTTCCTTTATCAAACTTACTATACCTGCTGCTCAGGCTGAAAGCTTCTCATAGCCTGCTCCTATTGACAGAGCTACATGTCTACTGAACCTGTTTACACCAGTAGTACCGGTTATTTTAATTACACAGTTTGATGATACAAATGTGACCAATGAAATAGAGTTATCTAGAAACAACAACTTTATTTTAGATGAAAGACTTACTAAGGGTGAATTAGTATTTGTAAAACTCTAAGCAGACATGGGGAATTCTAATCAGGCACAACAACTCAAAATATGGGTGAATGAATGTATGTTTTAAATTAAAATAATATGTTTAAGACTAGGCAAAAATTTTTTTTATGATTATCTACCCCCGCATGACAGACTGACCACCTATTGGTCTTGACCCCATTATAAATACACTCAGCATCACATTTGAAGATTTATGTTCGTATCTGAAGATCCTTGCCACAAGCTAGGATTAGGTTGAATTGCATATGACCCAAAAACTTACATAAGATTAGCTTAAGTAATGTAATTATATTTCTCTTTCTCATAAAGGAAGTCTAGACGTGGGTGACTCCCTGGTGTCATCAAGGAGCCGGACTCTTATCTTTTTGCTTTCTTAGCATGTAGCTCATTTTCTCAAGGCTTCTTCTTGGGTCCAAGGTGGCTGCGAGAGTACCAGTTATCATATCCTTGTTTCAAGCAACAGGAAGAAGGAAGGCAGTAGAAGGGAAAATCGTTCCCCTACCTTTGTAAAGATGTGAACTGCAGTCTCTTCCTTCTGTTGGCAATATGGCCAACTAAAAATCCAGGTTCTCTGGGCCAGGCAAGTTGCTCACACCTGTAATCCCAGCACTTTGGGAGGCCAGAGGATCACTTGAGGCCAGGAGTTCAAGGCTAGCCTGACCAACATGATGAAACCCCGTCTCTACTAAAAATACAAAAATTAGCCGGGTGTAGTGGCGGGCACCTAAAATCCCAGCTGCTTAGGAGGCAGAGGCAGGAGAATTGCTTGAACCTGGGACGCGGAGGTTGCGGGGAGCCGAGATCATGCCACTGCACTCCAACCTGGGCAACAGAGCAAGACTCTGTCTCAAAATAATAATAATGATAATAATAATAGTCCAGGTTATCTTAATTAGGAGAAAGCAGAAAACGGAGACGAAGGCAGGTAATTAGCAGTCTCTGCCACATAGCTTTATCCCCACTTTGCAGGGAGGAAACTGAAGCTCAGAGAGGAAGTGTCACACAGCTAGTAAGTGGCAGTGCTGAGGTTCACATGCAGATCAGCTGAAATGCCTGAGAGTCAGAAACATTTTGCTGGTGTCAAGTGTACACTAAGGCAGCACTTAAGCACCAGTCTGAGTCACACATCCCTTAGAAATCTGTATATTTAAGGCACTAAATTCTGCCCACTTCAGAGCTCATATAACAGCCTTGAGATGGCTGGAGGTCATGTTTGTCTCTGGCAGGTTTTTAATTGGTTTACATTTTTGAAAAATGGTCGCAGCTGCTTTAGCCATGTCTGTGCCGTGGTTCTTCAAAGCAGTTTCTTGTTCCATGAAGACAGAATTGTCAGAGGAAAGAGTCTTGAAGTTTGAGCTGGAACATTATTAATCCATGAGATTGCCTTGCTGGATGTAAATCAGTGGTTCCCAGCTGTGGGGGATTTGGAGTGTCACAGCTGGGAGAGAGTGCCCTAGAATCTAGCGGGAGGGGCCCGGGATGCGGTTACCTGTCACATAATGCACGGGACAGGCCCTCACAACAAACCGTGTCTGTAGTGTCGAGGTAGAGAGGACCATTTGAACTAATTGAGCTTAAGTAATGTGGCATTTGCTCTTTTTATTTTTTTATTTTTGAGACAGAGTCTCGCTCTGTCTCCCAGGCTGTAGTACAGTGGCATGATCTTGGCTCACTGCAACCTCTACCTCCTCCTGGCTTCAAGTGATTCTTCTGCCTCAGCCTCCCAAGTAGCTGGGATTACAGGTGCACGCCATCACACCCAGCTAATTCTTGTAGTTTTAGTAGAGACGAGGTTTCATCATGTTGGCCAGGCTGGTCTCAAACTCCTGACTTCAAGTGATCCTCCTGCCTCCAGCTCCCAAAATGCTGGGATTACAGGCATGAGCTACCATGCCTGGCCACATCTGCTCTTTTATATAGATGTGCCAATAAGACTATTGAGGCCTGGGTCTTCTCCTTTCTTTTAATGTTTCCAGCTTTGGCTACAGGAGAAAGTGATCCTGCACAACTCTAAGTACTGAATGGATGTTCTGTTGATGGCCATGGTCGGCAATCATACTAACGATGATATTGTTCACATCAATCACCAAGTCCTTCCTGAGCAGCTTCAATCCACTGAACAGGAACTTAGTGATCAGCCGAGTCAGGATGGCAAATCCATGGCATCTTGTGTGACCTGGCCTGCCAGCCCCAAGTGTGGACAACCTTCAACTCAATCAGAGCATTTTTGTAGAGCCCAAAGGCAGCCTCAGAATTCTTCTAAACTCAACAAGCAATCCAGGGAACACCCACCCAGGATCATCGATGGCATGAAATGTGGGACCGATGTGCCTTCCCTCTTCTGGTTCACCCATCAGTGGCTTGCTAAAAACAGTGCCAAGCTAAAACTAGAATCGAGGTTTTTTAACTTTCAGTCCACTGCCCTTGTCCTTGCCTTAGGGTTATGGTCTGTAAATCATTTCACATCTGTTAGGGTTGAATCATGTCCCTCAGAAAAATCTATGTTGGAGTCCTAAGCCCCAGGACCTCCGAATGTGACTTTTTCAGATAGGGTCCTTAAAGAGATAATCAAGTTAAAATGAGATCATTAGGGTGGACTCTCATCCAATACAACTGGCGACTTTATAAAAAGGGGAGCTTTGGACACAGACAGGCACCCCCAGAGGGAAGACAGTCGTCAACGAGACAGGAGAGAGGCCCGGGACAGATTCTCTCAGAACCCTCAGAAGGACCCAACCCTATCGACATGCTAGATCTTGGACTTCTAGCATGCAGGCTTGGGGGACAATACATTTTTACAGTTTAAGCCACCCAGTTTTTGGTACTTTTTTATAGGAGCCCTGGCAAACTAATACAACATCAATTAATGGAGCCGTCTTCCTTAACAAAAACTATTGTTATTCTAGATATGTTGATTTTCATTGCTGTGAGTTTCTCTGATTTTTTGCATATTGCTTTTCGTTTGTCCAGGGTTTTATTTGATATTTATTTACATTTTTTTCTTTTCTTTTCTTTTTGAGATGGAGTCATGCTGTGTCACCAGGCTGGAGTGCAGTGGTGGATCTTGGCTCACTGCAACCTCCGCCTCTCGGGTTCAAGCAATTTTCTGCTTTGGCCTCCCGAGTAGCTGGGATTACAGGCATCTGCAACCGCGCCTGGCTATTTTTTTTTTTTTTTTTGTATTTTTAGTAGAGACGGGGGTTTCACCATCTTGGCCAGGCTGGTCTTGAACTCCTGACCTGGTAATCCACCTGCCTCAGCCTCCCAAAGTGCTGGGATTACAGGCATGAGCCACCGTGCCTGGCCTTCTTTTCTTTTCTTTTTGAGACAGAGTCTTGCTCTGTCACCTACACTGGAATGCAATGGTGCGACCTCAGTTCACTGAAACCTCTGCCTCCCAGGTTCAAGCAATTCTCCTGACTCAGCCTCCAAAGTAGCTGGGAATACAGGTGCCCGCCACCATGCCTGGCTAATTTTTTTTTTATTTTTAGCAGAGACAGAGTTTCAGCATGTTGCCCAGGCTGGTCTTGAACTCCTGACCTCAGGTGATCCTCCAGTCTCGGCCTTCCAAAGTGCTGGGATTACAGATGTGAGCCACCGTACCGGGCCTTATTTACATTCTTTACTAGGTACTAGTATAGAGCAATTTTTATTATCTTAACAGCTAGCACCAGAATTTCTTTTGCTCAAGTGAATTGTGTTTGAGAAAATACTTTGATAAACCTTCCCACCTCCCCACCCCCGAGCAACCACTGGTCTGCTTTCTGTCACTATAGACCAGTTTGCATTTTCTGAAATTGTACATAAATGGGATTATGTGGTAGGTACTCTTTTTCGATCTAGCTTTTACACTTGGCATAATTATTCTGAAATTCATCCATGTTGTTGTGTGTTATCGATAGTTCATTCCTTTTTACTGTTGAATAGTTTTCCTTTGTATGAGTTTGTCACAATTTATTTATCTATTCATCTATTGGTGGACCTTTGGGTGGCTCCAGAGTTTGACTACTACAAATAATGTTGCTGTGAACATTATTGGAGAGGTCTTTGTACGGACATATGCTTCCATTCTCTTGGTAAATACTTAAGAGAAGAATGGCTGGATCATCTTTTCTTGTGCTTATCTGCTGTCTATATGTCTTCTTTGGTGAAGTGTCTAAGTCTTCTGCCCTTTTAACAAATTGCGTTATCATTTTATTATGATTGAGTTTTGAGAGTTTGTGAATATATTCAAGATACCAGTCCTTCATCAGATATTTAATTTGCAAGTATTTTCTCCTAGTCCATAGATTACCTTTTCATCTCTTAACAGTGTGTTGCTAAGAATAGAAGTTAGTATTTAAATAAAGCACAATTTATCGATACGTTCTTTTATGGATTGTGCTTGTCATGTGTATTGAAGAAATCTTTGCCCAATCGAAGGTCACGATGGCTTTCTTCTGTCTTCTTCTATAAATTTTATAGTATTAGGTTGTATACCTAAATTTATGATTGAGGCCATTTTGGGGCCAGGTGTGATGGCTCACGTCTGTAATCTCAGCACTTTGAGAGACCGAGGCAGGCAGGTCGCTTGAGGCCAGGAGTTCAAGACCAGACTACGCAACATAGTGAGACTCCCGTCTCCATACACAACAACAACAACAACAAAAAACAGAATCCATTTTGGGTTAATTTTTGTTTACAGTGTGAGATATGAACTGAAGTTTATTCTTTTGCCTATTAATATCCAGTTGTACCAGCACCATTTTTTGAAATGACAACTGAATTTTGCCTATAGGAAAAATTATTTGACACATATGCCTGGATCTATTTCTAGACTCTTTATTATGTTTCGCGGATCTGTCTTGATGCCACTATCACAGTCTTGATTAGTGTAGCTTTATAATAAGTCAAATATTGCAAGTCCTACTTTGTTCTTTTTCAAGTTGCTTTAGCTATTCTAGGTTCTTTGCATTTCCATATGAATTCTTGAATCAACTTGTTATTTTCTACAAAAAGACACTGATCTCAAGAGACCCCTGATACCCTGGTGCCCCTTCAGGGTGGAAGCATTCATTCCCAGCTGCGGGGGTAACCGCCTAACGGGTTCACCTTGCGCGCTGCCTAGACAGAGCTGATTTATCAAGATGGGGGAGCTGCAATGGGGAAAGAGTAACTCACGAAGAGCCAGCTGTGCAGGGGACTGAAGTTTTATTATTACTCAACTAAGTCTCCTCAAGAATTTGGGGATCAGAGTTTTTAAGGATAATTTGGTGGGTAGGGGCTTGGAAAGTGGGGAGTGCTTATTGGTTGGGTTGGAAATGGAATCATAGGGGGTCGAAGTGAATTTTTCTTGCTGTCATCACTTCCTGAGTAGGATCGCAGAACTGGTTGAACCAGACCACTGTCTGGTGGTGTCAGCTGGAGCACAGGGTCTGCAAAATATCTCAAGAACTGATCTTAAGTTTTACAGCAGTGATGTTATTGCCAGGAGCAATTTGGGGAAGTTCAGACTCTCGCTGCTAGGCTGCATGGACCCTAAACTGTAATTTATAATCTTGTAGCTCATTTGTTAGTCCTACAAAGGCAGACTGGTCCCCAGGCAAGAAGTGGGAAAGGGCTATTATCAATTTTGGGAAAGGGCTATTATCAGTTTTGTTTCAGAGTCAAAGTAGAAACTAAATTCCTTCCCAAGGTTAGTTCTGCCTACGCCCAGGAATAAACAAAGGCAGCTGAAAGGTTAGAAGCAAGGTGGAGTCAATTAGGTCTCATCTCTTTCACTGCAATAATTTCCTCAGTTATAATTTTTGCAAAGGCGTTTTACTGAGGGCAGTAGAGGCTGGCTGCACTCAGTGAAATCCTTCAGATATCACCCTCAAAGAAATCCTTCTCGCCCAAGGATATGTCCCTTTTCGGGGCAGCACATGTCCCGTTATTGGTGAATGAAAAGGGTACACACTCTTCGTCCTCTTTTCTCAAAGGTCAGACATTGTCGAAGGGCCATCCCGATTCTAGGGCTTTCTGTGGAGACCTGGGATTGGCTGAAATCTCTCTGTGACTCCATCCTACATCACAGCAGAACTCCTCTGCCCAGCCCTGCTTCCTTCACTACCTTACAAGGCAATGGTCCCTGGGGTACTCGGGGTACTCGCTACTGACCCTCCTCCATGAAAATGTTTGTATGTTAAGTCTGTATGGATACGATGAATGCCTTATGTGTGTATATAAATATCTATACAAGGTATACATAGATACAATATATTCTATACAGTGGATGCTGCATGTATGTATGTATGTATTGCACATAACGTATACACACATATCGTGCATTACAAACGAGGAATGCTGTAAGGTATTAGGGCTCAATTCACCAACATCCCAGTGGAGAAGCACTGCCTGGGATGTGTGCACCCACTTTTCTGGTCTAGAAAGTCCATCTGAGGACTGTGCGGGAACTCATGCCCAGCCCTCTGACTCAGATCTGTCGCCCTTGGGGCTCATCCTTGGGTGCTCCATAGCTCCTCTGTCGTGCACTTTTCCTCAGTGGTTCGGTTCCCTCTGTCGGAGGCATTTGAACCAGAGCGACTCCATCTTGTATAAGGGCTGGGTAAAATAGGGCTGACGCCTACTGGGCTGCATTCCCAGGAGGTTAGGCATTCTAAGTCACAGGATGAGACAGGAGGTAGAGGTCACAAGGACCTGCGAGGTAGAGGTCACAAGGACCTGCGAGGTAGAGGTCACAAGGACCTTGTTGATAAAACAGGTGGTGGTAAAGAAGCCAGCCAAAACCCACCAAAACTGAGATTGTGATGAAAGTGACCTCTGGTCATTCTCACTGGTCATTATACGCTAATTTCGCATGCTAAGAGACACTCCCACCAACACCACGACAGTTTACAAAAGCCATGGCAATATGAGGAAGTTACCCTCTATGGTCTAAAAGCGGGAGGAACCCTCAGTTCTGGGAATTGCCCATCTCTTGCCTGGGAAACTCATGAATAATCCACCCCTAGTTTAGCATATAATCAAGAAATAATCGTAAAAAATAGGCAACCATCAGCCCTCAGGGGCTGCTCTGCCTATGCAGTAGCCATTCTTTTGTTCCTTTACTTTCTTAATAAACTTGCTTTCACTTTATGGATTTGCCTCTAATTCTTTCTTGCACAAGAATCCAAGAACGTTCTCTTGGGGTCTGGATGGGGACCCCTTTCCGGGAACACCTCCTTAAATGCTCTTCTGGCCCCTTGTGCTCCTCCCTGCCTCCTCCCCAGCTGCTGCCCTAGGCACCTGGCCTGCAGCATCAAGGCTGTCCTTCCAGGGTTCCTCGGTCACTCATTCTTCTCACTGACTGCAGGAGGGACTGTTTCTCTAACCCCAGGAGACCTTGTTGAGTTGGCAGAAAGGGACTGGCTCCTGATAGCATCAGCAAGAGAACTTCCCTCTGGAAACAAAACACACCCATTTCCATGGTGTGTCCTGTTTTATCTATTCTGAAGAGGCAGTGCCAAACCCTGTAGAGAACAGCAAAATGCATTCTTTGAACTTCTGCTTTTAAGCATTTAATGCCCACCATAAGTGGGTTTCACCATCACATAAGGAGAAGATTAAAGAAAGTGCTTCAACAACTAACTTATGGCCTAAATGCAAATAACTTGCTTGTTGAGCAGGAATTTCCGGTGGTCTGGGCCGGCCGAACTCCTGATTTCTCTCCAGATGCTTAGATCACGGTCTTGAGGTGTCGAGATCTTGACATTCCTAGACAAAAATCAGCTCAAGAAAAACGTCTTAAGATGAAGAGAATGCTCAGAATTTCCACCTCTCTGGCTATCTCATGGGAAAATAAATAGCCTAGATTACATATGAAAAGCGTATTTCCTGCAGTGTCGTGAGGGTCATCAGAGTGATCTCTTTAGATTTTTCAAATGTTGGTCAACTCACGGGGAAGTATGCAAAGTGTTGCATGTGCTGGTATTTTGGAAGTCAAAGTTGACAGCACAGTGCAGAGAATGCGGTCCTTCCAGTGACTTACCGGCTAATGACGTGCTGAGTGATACAGGCTGGAAGGCGCTGACCTGCTGTCCCGCTGGATATTGACAGAGGGTCGGTGGACAGAGCTGACAGCACAGCGCTGGGATGAATGGCTCTTGCTCTGCAAACAGACACTGTTGATAAAAGGGAGGCAGAACCGCAAGTGGCTGACAGCTTTCATTAAAACCTAGAGCTGGAAGGGGACTGAAAGGTGGCTGTGTCCTCAGGGCACTGGTGTTTAGCGACTCTAACAAGGTATGGCCCGAGACTTTTCACTTTACTCTATGGATTTGCCTTGAAGTCTTTCTTGCACGACATCCAAGAACGCTCTCTTGGGGTCTGGAAGGAGACCCCTTTCAGGTAACACCTCACCTACTCTTTTGCCTCTTGCGTTCCTCCCTGCCTGCCCCCCAGCTGCTGCCCGAGGCTTTGCAGCAGAGCCACGGTGAGAACTGGACCTGCTGCCTCGCCGTGGGCACCCAGCTCTGGATGTTGATTGGCCCCTAGTTATCAATAGCCAGCTGTGGCCAGGCAGGCTGTAAAAGGTCACAAAGGTCAAACAGGCCACGGAGAAAGCATGACAGAGGCTCGGGTCCTTTCCCTGACTCTCTCACGTCCTTGATTCGTGGCCTCTGGGAAGTAAGTCACCCAGGCAGAGGGATGCTCTAGCTGACTTCGAGATGAGTGGATTGACCACTAACTCATCGTGTGGCTTCGCGCAAATCACATCACCTCTCCAGGTCTCAGGTTCTTTATCTGTAAATGAAAACACTGGTTTAAGATGTTGCTCCAGACATGCAACCCTTGCTTTCACAAGGAATGCAGCTTTCCTTATAGCTGTGCCATTGACCTTCCTCCACATACAAACCGAGAAGGGTGTGTGGTGACAACCCGTGTCCTAGCCGTTTCCTGAAGCTTTGGGTGTCACACATTGTGGAATTCTCAGGGCAAAAGGCACTTGTCTTTCGTTTTTCTGTGCTATGCAGTGTCCTTAGGTTGGAGAGGAATCTCTACACTAGATAGTGGGTGAGGGCTACCTGTCTTCTGTGTTCTGTCATCCCCCACGTCCCCACCTTGCCCTGCCCCATTTGAATCTTAAAATGCCATAAGTGCAGCTGATTCGAGGCCAGGGGAGAAATAGCTACAAGAGCCCAAACCAGAAGCAGCTGGGATCTGTCTGCTGGGCTGTGATTCATGCCAGCAGTGTAGGACAGGGACTCAAGAGAGCTGGGTTCTACTCTGTTTCTGCTGCTTCCTCATCTGAGCAAGGCTGTCCGCCCAGCTGGGCTTCATTCTCCCTCTGAAACCTCAGAAGAAGCAGATCTCTGGATGCCCAGGTCTTGGGCCTGCTGTTCCTCAGATCCCTTTGCGGCTCTCCCCTCTCTTCTGGGTCACAGAGTGGACCTGAGCCCTGCAGGCAGGGTACCCAGGCTCGGTGTTCCCTGGCTTACTGGAGGCGCTTGGCCAGTGGGAAGCTCTGGTAGGAGACAGAGGGGTAAGAAGGTGGAAGCCCAGCTACTTCTCCCTTGGCTCTGCCTCCAACTCCAGCTGGGCGGGCCTGCCACGGCCTCAGTATCTACCATGTGACCCCAGCCCTGGGCTCAGCTGAGGTTACCTCTCACCTAGGGTGACAGTGGCTTCCTGCTGTTGCCTTGATGTCTGTCTGCCAGCTCAGCTCCTCCATCTTCTATTCCTGGTGGAGCCTGGACAACCACAAGACCCCCACTCCATAGTCAGTGCTCTATTTCTTCTAGAATCTTCTGTTCTCCACTGGTTTCTCATTTGAAAGTGAAAGCTTTGTGCTTGGTGATCTTTAGTCAGTTTCCAAACACGCGAGCTCTGCACCTGTAACAAGTCCTTTAGGCCCATGCAGCGGGGGTTAAATTCACCATTTAGTCCAGTGATTCCTAAACTTGCCTGAAGAGCTCATTAACAATGCAGGAATACAGGCTCCAAACCCTCAGACTGCAAAGCAGTCTCTGGGGTAAGGCCCAAGAATCTGATATTTACCAAGCATCTGAGGAGATTCTGGTGCAGGCATTCTGCTGCCCACTCTTTTTTTCTTTTTATTTATTTATTTATTTTTGAGATGGAGTCTCACTCTGTCCTACAGGCTGGAGTGCAGTGGTGCCATCTTGGCTTGCTGCAACCTCCATCTCCCAGGTTCAAGTGATTCTTCTGCCTCAGCCTCCTAGGTAGCTGGGACTACAGGCGTGTGCCACCACCACGCCCAACTAATTCTTGTATTTTTAGTAGAGAGGGGGGTTTCACTGTGTTGTCCAGAATGGTCTCAATCTCCTGACCTTGTGACCTGCCTGCCTCGGCCTCCCAAAGTGCTGGGATTACAGGCATGAGCCAATGTGCCCGGCCTTGCTGCCCATTCTTGTGGTGGCTGTGGCTCCGGTTTATTGAATAAACCTCAGAGGCTGCAGAAAGCGTCAGGTGCTGGATGGCATTGTGAAGTGTCAGCCACATTTTTTTCTTAACCTTCCTCTGACTCTTGCACCCAGCAGGTGCTTTGAAGTAAACAGAATCCAAATCTGGCTGATGGGAGTAGAACAGGACTTCTTTGTAGGCAATGGGATGACTCACAGAAACTCCAGAAGGGCTGGTGGGCCAGGGCCAGACAGTGCACAGCCAGAGCCGTATCCCAACTGCAGAACAGCAACAGTCCTCCAGGACACTCAACCCCCGGTCTGGCCACTGGCCACTGGCTATACCAGGATGCCGCCATTAGGGTAGAGATTTGATCTCACAGTTAGCTGTTGCCACTGCCAAAGAGCTCTCTGCTCCTTTCATTATGAATTTCCAGTTCAAGTTCAAGGCTACATGTAATGCGCTGGCCTCAAGCGAGGCTGGGAAGTATCTGGCATTTTTAGCTTCTAGAAGCAGAAGAGGATTTTTCTTACATGAAGACCCATAGGTGGGAAATTCTCTAAATATAGGAAGGGGGTTCAGCCGCAAGAACAAAAAGAAAGACAATTGTCTGCTGCGTGAACCTTGCTTCACATCCCCCCACTGCCTGGTTCAGCTTCTGGAGAGAAAGCTTCCGCAGCTCCAGGAGGAAGTTGTTATAACCGAACCCGAGAACAGGGGATGAAATTCTTGATTTTAAAACTGTGATTGTTTTTGGCTGTGGATCCATGTTAGAATCTCCTGGGAGATTTCTTTTTTTTTTTTTTTTTTTTTTTGAGATGGAGTCTCACTCTGTCGCCCAGGCTGGAGTGCAGTGGCATGATCTCAGCCCACTGCAACCTCCGCCCCCCGGGTTCAAGCAATTCTCCTGCCTCAGTCTCCCAAGTAGCTGGGATTACAGGTGCCCACCACCACGCGCAGCTAATTTTTGTATTTTTAGTAGAGTTGGGGTTTCACCATCTTGGTCAGGCTGGTCTTGAACTCCTGACCTCATGATCCACCCTCCTTGACCTCCCAAAGTGCTGGGATTACAGGTGTGAGCCACGGTGCCCAGCCTCTCCTGGGAGATTTAAAAAAATACGCATCCCTGGCCGGGTGCAGTAGCTTATGCCTATAATCTCAGCACTTTGGGAGGCCAAGGCGGGTGGATCATGAGATCAGGAGATCGAGACAATCCTGGCTAAAACGGTGGAACCCCGTCTCTACTAAAAAAATACAAAAAATTAGCCGGGCGTGGTGGTGGGCACCTGTAGTCCCAGTTACTTGCGAAGCTGAGGCAGGAGAATGGCATGAACCCAGAAGGCAGAGCTTGCAGTGAGCCAAGATCACACCACTGCACTCCAGCCTGGGTGACAGAGCGAGACTCCATCTCAAAAAATAAATAAATAAATAAAAATAAAAAATAAAAAATACCCATCCCAGGCCTAGCACAAACCAATTGAATCATAATCTCTGGAGCTGGGAACTGGATGCCAGTATGTTTCGTTTTGTTTTGTTCTAATCTCCAGTGATACTGACATGCATCAGGGCTAGGAGTCACTGCTATAAAGTCTGAGAAGCTATGAGCAAGGTGTAAGACAGGGCAAGAGGGTTTAGAATCACATGTGATTAGGCAGAAGTGCTTCCCCCGACCCTCCTGGCGCGCTAGAGAGGGGTCCTGAGCTGGTGGAGAAGGGAGACCCAAGAAGGGGGAACAGGAGGGGGCACGGGGTGGTCCTGACCTTGCCCTCCTCAGGCTGGGCCCCAGGGCTGGGTAGGGATTGGGGGAAACTTCAGATAAGCTAATGATTGAGGGCAGAGGGGCCTGCTTGGAGCTGTCTGGTGGCCTTCCAGTGCTGCCCCTGCCCCCGGGCACCGGGAGCAGCCAAAGGCTTTTCCTCGTGTGACTGAGCCAGGCCCAGTCTGGATGCCAAAATAAATGATCCTGGAGGCTCCTATGGCCTGGAAGGAGGAATGTGGTAGGGACCTTAGGACTGGTGGCATGATGCATGGGGCCACAGGATGTGGCCATTAAGTGTGCAGACTCTGGAGCCAGAATGCAGGAGCTTGAATCCTGAACCCACCACTTTTAGGTCTGTGACTCGGGCAAATTACACAACCTCTCTGTGCCTCATTCTCCTCATCTGTGAAATGGGACTAATACTGTCGCCACCCCAATAAGGTTGTTTTGAGGGTTACCTGGGTGCATATCTGAAGCACCAAGCACCGTGTTCAGGAGATACACGGTTAGCTCTATACGGGAGCATTGTACAGAAATACACACATGGGCATGCAGACGTCTGTACAGATGCCAGCCCAGGGGGAACCAGATGCACCCCCATGCCCTAATGCCAAAAATGCCCCAGGGAGAAGAGCTGCAACCCGAGGGAGAAAGTGGGGAGCAGAAACACATCCACTGTCTAATTTTATCATGAGTCAACTGAGAAACTTTCGAATTGGCAAGATTTTATTTTCTGTGACTAAGAGGAATGGGAGCTAAAGATAGAAACTAAGTCTAGCTCCAGGCCGGGCGCGGTGGCTCACGCCTGTAATCCCAGCACTTTGGGAGGCCGAGACGGGCGGATCACGAGGTCAGGAGATCGAGACCATCCTGGCTAACACGGTGAAACCCCGTCTCTACTAAAAAATACAAAAAACTAGCCGGGCGAGGTGGCGGGCGCCTGTAGTCCCAGCTACTCGGGAGGCTGAGGCAGGAGAATGGCGTGAACCCGGGAGGCGGAGCTTGCAGTGAGCTGAGATCCGGCCACTGCACCCCAGCCTGGGCGACAGAGCGAGACTCCGTCTCAAAAAAAAAAAAAAAAAAAAAAAAAAGAAACTAAGTCTAGCTCCAAAAAACTAAAGAAAGATACATTTTGTATACCTGAGTATAGGGCTTAAAAATAGGTATTCTCCACATTTCCTCTGGAGCTATAGACTTCCAGGAGACTTTCTTGGGTCATCACAGACACAACACGTCATTTGTGTCTTAGTGCATTTTCTGTTACTATTAGGTTGGTGCATTTTTTGCCACTAAAAAAATGTATGGCAAAAACAGGCTGGGTGTGGTGGCTAATGCCTTTAATCCCAGCACTTTGGGAGGCCAAGGTGGGCGGATCACTTGAGGTCAGGAGTTTGAGACCAACCTGGCCAACATGGTGAAACCCTGTCTCTACTAACAATACGAAAATGAGCTGGGCGAGGTGGTGGATGCCTGTAGTCTCAGCTACTTGCAAGGCTGAGCCAGGAGAATCGCTCAAACCCGGGAAGTGGATGTTGCAGTGAGCCGAGATCATGCCATTGCACTCCAGCCTGGGCAAGACAGAGTGAGACTCCCTCTCAAAAAAGAAAAAAAATGTATGACAGGCCGGGTGCTGTGGCTCAAGCCTGTAATCCCAGCACTTTGGGAGGCTGAGACGGGCAGATCACGAGGTCAGGAGATCGAGACCATCCTGGCGAACATGGTGAAACCCCGTCTCTACTAAAAAATACAAAAAAGCTAGCCGGGCGCTGTGGCGGGCGCCTGTAGTCCCAGATACTCGGGAGGCTGAGGCAGGAGAATGGCGTAAACCCGGGAGGTGGAGCTTGCAGTGAGCTGAGATCCGGCCACTGCACTCCAGCCTGGGTGACAGAGCCAGATTCCATCTCAAAAAAAAAAAAAAGAAAAAAAAAAAAGAAAAAAAAGTATGACCAAAACTGCAATTACTTTTGCACCAACCGAATATAACTGAATACCTGAGACTGGGTAATTTATAAAGAAAAGGAACACATTTCTTATAGTTATGGAGGCTGGGAAGTCGGAGGTCGAGGGGGCACTCCTGGTGAGGTCCTCTTGCTGGTAGGGACTCTGCAGACTCCTGCAGTGGTTCAGGACATCACATGCTGAGGGGACTGAGTGTGCTAGCTCAGGTCTGTCTTCCCCTTCTTTTCAAGCCACCAGTCCCACTTCTGTGTAACCCATTAATCCATTCATCCCTGACGAGTCGCCCCTTAGGGTCCCCACCTTCCAATGCTGCCGTATTGAAAATTAAGTTCAACGTGAGTTTCGGAGGGGACAGACATTCAAACCACAGCATTCTGGTGTAGGAAAATATTGAAGTTTGTTCACTGCCATGTTCTCTTAATAAAGCAAAAACTTATATGTGACTAAAATATCCAACCACAAGAGAATGTCTAAAAAAATTCTAGTTTATGAATATGCAGCCTGTTAAAAATGATCATTTTGAAGAGTATATATAAACCTCAAAGTATTTTATGGTATACAGTTTTTTTTTTTTTTTTTTTTTGGAGATAGAGTTTCCCTCTTGTTGCCCAGGCTGGAGTGCAGTGGCATGATCTCGGCTCATTGCAACCTCTGCCTCCTGGGTTCAAGCGATTCTCCTGCCTCAGCCTCCCAAATAGCTGAGATTACAGGTGCTCACCACCACGCTCAGCTAATTTTTATATTTTAGTATAGACGGGGTTTCACCATGTTGGTCTGGCTGGTCTCAAACTCCTGACCTCAGGTGATCCCTCCACCTCGGCCTCCTAAAGTGCTGGGATTAGAGGTGCAAGCCACTGCACCCGGCCTAGTATACAATTTTAAAAACAGACTGCACAAATGTAAGTATGGTATGATGGTAACCACGTGATTGGAAAGAATGGAGCACATACAAAGGGGAATATAGTTTTTGGATTAGGACAGTGAGGTTATGACTATTGCCTCAACAAGTTAATGTACGTGGTTTTAGAAAGAAACAAGTCTTTCAGGCTCTGGTCCCATCTGCATTAACACACATCATACGGACTGCGGTGGGAC
The DNA here is from genome assembly GCF_043159975.1 of Macaca nemestrina. Taxonomy (NCBI): domain Eukaryota; kingdom Metazoa; phylum Chordata; class Mammalia; order Primates; family Cercopithecidae; genus Macaca; species Macaca nemestrina. The sequence continues at coordinate 9,301,770 of NC_092137.1, read as the reverse complement.
GTTCTTGACATTCGAAGTCTCTCCTAGGAGGACCCCACTGGGGACTGCTGCCAACTGTCCTCAGCAGCCTGGACAGCGACTCTGCAGGACTCTCTGCGGCGCCTGGGGCAAAGATGCTCTACCAGCAGCTACTACTGCCAGCACAGAATAAACATGCCATCCCCAATCAGTGGAGAAGTCTGGACTGTTTTATGAGGAGGCCAGGGAAATTAGCAGGGGAAATTAGCTATCCATATAGAAAAGATAAAATTTGATTTGGGTCTCATGTTGGGTTTCTCACACACAGATCTTGAGCTGAGGATTTGTGAGCAGGTGAATTTTTTTTTTTTTTTTTTTTTTTTTTTTTTGAGGCAGAGTCTCACTCTGTTGCCCAGGCCGGAGTGCAGTGGCATAATCTCGGCTCACTGCAACCTCCACTTCCTGGGTTCAAGAGATTCTCCTGCCTCAGCCTCCCAAGTAGCTGGGACTACAGACACCCGCCGCTACACCCTGGTAATATTTTGTATTTTTGGTAGAGACAGAGTTTCACCATGTTGGCCAGGCTGGTCTTGAACTCCTGACCTTGTTATCCACCCGCCTCGGCCTCCCAAAGTGCTAGAATTACAGGCGTGAGCCACCGCGCCCGGCTTAGCTGGTGAAGTTTTAAGAAGTGCTGCCAGTGAAAGTCAGCAGGGAATAGGGAAGTGAGGCTGGGAAGGGACAAGGCCAGGCAAGGGGGTAGAATCAGCGAAGTCCTGTGGAGGGCAGCTGTGGCTCAGTCCTCGGGGCAGCCTAGGGGCAGCATAAATCCCATCCAAGTTTGTTACAAGCAGAGATCAGGGTGTACATTACTTATCCCCTGCACAGGTTGCCTGTAAGGCTTTCCCTGGGGGAACATAAACTCAGCTCTTCCAGGTCTCAGCATGTTGGCACAGTGACAGCCTCTGCCACAATCTCTGCCTTGCATCAGAAACGAAAAATAGATTTTAAATAAATGAGGGGTTTAAATGTGAAAAGTAACTATAAAATTATAAGATGAAATATTTTTTGAAATTTTGTGTGGGTAAAGTTTTTACAAGAATAAATCATTAAGAAAAAATCTAGTAAAAATTGAAAAAATAAAGTAGTAAGTATAATGAAATATGAAAAAGACAAAGCAACATTAAAATGACCAATAGTATTGTTAAAAAATGCTCCTCTCCACCAGTAAAAATGCAAATTACAATAATAATGAGAGACTATTTTTAAACCCATAATATTGGAAAAACTTTTAAAAATGAATTATATTAACTATTGGAGAATTGATAGGGAAATGATCATTCTTATGCAGTCTTGTAGGAGTGTATATTGGTACAAACTTTTTGGAAGGCAATTTTGCAATATCAAAATTTCAAATGTGTATGTCTTTTGCATAACAATTGTACTTTTATGAATGAGTAATAAAAATACATGCATAAGTGTGCAAAAAATCTATCTAATGTGTGTACATATACACTGATATTATAAAGTGTAATATAGATATACAAAAGCTTGTGTATACTAATGTATATGCATATACTAATATTAAAATCTATTTTTTTGAGACAGACTCTTGCTCTGTTGACCAGGCTGAAGTGTAGTGGCACGATCTCAGCTCACTGCAGCGTCTGCCTCCCGAGTTCAAGCAATTCTCATGCCTTAGCCTTCTGAATAGCTGGGATTACAGGTGTGCGCCACCCTGCCCAGCTAATTTTTGTAATCTTAGTAGAGAGAGGTTTCACCATGTTGGCCAGGCTGGTCTCCTACTCCTCACCTCAAGTGATCCACCCACCTTGGCCACCCGAAGTGCTGGAATTACAGGCGTGAGCCACCATGCCCAGCCTTCATAGGCTTTTTTCTTTTTTTGAGATGGAGTCTCACTCTGTCGCCCAGGTTGGAGTGCAATGGTGCGATCTCAGCTCACTGCAACCACCATCTCCCAAGTTCAAGCAAGTCTCCTGCCTCAGCCTCCCGAGTAGCTGGGATTACAGGCAACTGCCACCACATCCAGCTAATTTTTGTCTTTTTAGTAGAAACGGATTTCATGATGTTGGCCAGGCTGGTCTGGAACTCCTGACCCCAGGTGATCTGCCCACTCAGCCTTCCACAGTGCTGGGATTACAGGCCTGAGCCACTGTGCCTAGCCAATAGATTTTTATAGTAGCAGAATACTTTACGTTACATGAGTAACAACAGAAAAATAGTTAATAAATTATGGAATTTGGTTCCATAATGGAAGGTGGTTGAGCCACAGTGAAGTAATACAAATCTAGGTGTACAATGGTTTATTCTAATTCTGTTTTTCGAAAGCTATTATCTACTGTAATGAGATATTACTGCACATCTATCAGAATGATTAAGGTAAAAATGGCAACACCAAATGCTGGCGAGGATGCAGGGAAACTGGGTGTCTCAGACATTGCTGCAGGAATATAAAATGGTACAGCCACCCTAGAAAACAGTTTGGCAGGTTTTTCTTTTCTTTTTTTTTTTTTTTAAACTATACCTGCAGTTACCATATGACCCAGCAATTGCACTCTTGGGCATTTATCCCAGAGAAAGGAAAACTTATATTCACACAAAATCCTGTACACAAACATTCAGAGCAACTTTATTTGTAATAGTTCCAAACAGGAATTAGCTGAGATGTCTTTCACCGGGTGCAATGGTTAAACAGACTGTGACACACGCATGCTATAGAATGCTACTCAGCAGTGAAAAGGAACAAACCCGTTGACACACGCAACAACTTGGATGGGCCTCTAGAGAATTCTGCTGGAAAAAAAAAAATCCATCTTGGCTGCTCTGCCTATGGAATAGCCATTCTTTTATTTTCTTTCTTTCTTTCTTTCTTTTTCTTTCTTTCTCCTTCCTTCCTTCCTTCCTTCCTTCCTTCCTTCCTTCCTTCCTTCCTTCCTTCCTTCCTTCCTTCCTTTCTTTCTTTCTTTCCTTTCTTTTCTTTTTTCTTTCTTTTTGAGACAGAGTCTCACTGTGTCACCAGGCTGGAGTGCAGTGGCTCACTGCAACCTCCGCCTCCTGCATTCAAGCGATTCTCCTGCCTCAGCCTCCCAAGTAGCTAGGACTGCAGGCGCCTGCCACCATGCCAGGCTAATTTTTGTATGTTTTAGTAGAGACCAGGTTTTGCCACGTTGGCCAGGCTGGTCTTGAACCCCTGATATCAGGTGATCTATCTGTCCGCCTTGGCCTCCCACAGTGCTGGGATTACAGACACGAGCCACTGCACCCAGGCTATTCCTTTACTTGCTTAATAAACTTGCTTTCACTTAAAACAAAACAAAACAAAACAAAACAAAACACACTAGAAAAGGATCAGGGAGGGGTTCGGGGGGAGATTGGTGTGGTTATTAAAGGGCCAGAGGAAGGATCCTTTGGGGCTGGAACTGTCCAGTATCCTGACTCTGGAGGTGGGTAAATGACATAGAAAGGTGAGAAAATTGTATAGAATTTAATACACACCTATACTCACGCCAATGAAGATGGTGAACCTGGGAAAAACTTGACAAAGATCAGTGGGTTGGATGAAGGGCCTGGTTTGTGACATTGTGCTAAAGTTTGTGAAATGTTGCCATTGGGAGAAACAACCAAGGCACCTTTCACACTGCCTGTGAATCTTCTCTCATCTCAATAAAATCCCAGTTTAAAAAGCTATTAGCGATAGCATATGTTGATATGTTTATATTTGCATAGCAAAATGTTTGACACGGTGACGATCAGGCAGTTAGTGGTTATTTCTGAGGTACAGGATTGAAGGGGAATTCTTAATTTTACACACGTTGTGCTTACATTTTTCCAAGGGTAATTTATCTTTGTAATTAAAAACAAGGTTTGTGTAAAAAGTAAATAAACCATTTTGCATTCATAGCAAGGTTACTGGAGTGTAGCCCAGTAGATTAACAAATGAGTCTAGTTTATTGCAAGAATAACAAGGCAGAGATTTCAATTGCACACGAGGGCTTCCAGGTTCCTGGGATTCACCGCACACCTCCACCTGGGTTAGTGCCAGGTGGCTTCGGAATAACAGTCGCAATCAGCACCAAAGGCTCAAAGGGTGCTGTATTTCATGAGTGAGAAGTTGTCCCTTGTCTTCATTCTTCACATCCTTGAAATCTTCCAGATTATTCAGTTATTTATTGGCTAAGTTGGTGTACTCGTTTTTCTGTCTCGTCAGTGTGTTTCATGCTGACTGTCAGCCCCTCCTCTCCCATGCCAGTCTAGCCCCAAACAACCTCATTCACCCACCTGGACCAGGCCCCTCACTCCCCTAAACATCACATTTCCTTTCCTCCAGAGACCCTTCCTCAGGTGGCTCTCTCTGCCTGGATGCTCTTACCGTCCTTCAAAGCCAGCTCCTTCGTGAAGGACAGGACCTGCTCCTTCTGTCGGATTGTTCTCTCCTTTGAATTCCCATGAGCACTTTGATCCTGCCTGGGTCTGTGAGACATACAGGAGGGTCAAGCCCGCAGGGCATGTGGGCTACTGGATGGAAACTTCCAGTGCTTAGTTCTCAGCTCCCAGGGAAAGGCCAAGGTACTGAGGCCCAGGTGGAGCTTCAGTACCCACTCAGGCTACAACTGGGATGCACAAAGGAAATTCAGTTTTTATTTGGTGTAATCTGAACTAATGGGGTCTTTCTGTCCCATCATGCCTTTGCAGGAAAATCTAGTTCCACTCATCTTGCTTTGATATCTTGAGCTAAGAATTTCCCCAGGTACATCTTATCTTTGCCAAGTGGAAGGAGCCTTATATATTTCTAGAAGAGCTCTACCTATCCTAATAGGTAGAGAGTCTGGTAATGCTATATCACTCTTCTAGGGCACTGTGGAACTTTTGCAAGTTTCTGCCACCCATCCACCCACCCACACACCCAAACAGCCATTCCTCCACCCATCCACCCATTCACCCATCCACCCACCCACACACCCAAACACCCATTCCTCCACCCATCGACCCTTTCACTCATCCACCCACCGATACACCCAAACAGCCATTCCTCCTCCCATCCACCCGTTCACCCATCCACCCACCCACACACCCAAACAGCCATTCCTCCACCCATCCACCCATTCACCCATCTACCCACCCATACACCCAAACACCTATTCCTCCACCCATTGACCCTTTCACCCATCCACCCACCTACCCATCCATCATCTCCATCCATCCATCCATCCATCCATCCATCCATCCATCCATCCATCTGCCCATCCATCTACCCATCTACCCATCTACCTATCCATTCATCCAACCAACTACCTGCCCGTTCGTCCATCTATCCAACCATCCACCCACCCACATATCCCATCCATCCAACCATCCATCCATACTGTTATGTCTTTGCTACTGCAGAGCTTTGTTTGTGACAAGTTTTGGGATCAGGCCGGTGCACAAAAACAACTGTAGTTTGTTTTCCCAAATCACTCAAACGACATGATACTTTCTTCTGTCCACTGGGATGAACTCCAGGAGAAGCATTTTTTGCTATGTATACTGGTATTTATTTAGTGGAAATGCTCCCCATTTTTGTCACTGCCTGTGGCACATGGGCAGAGTGTGCTGGTTCACACCAACTAGGGGCAGGACTGAGGGTGCTGCCTTCAGCCACTTCCTCAAATTCCGGTGCACGGCCAAGTTTGGAAACCACTATCTGAGTATTGTTTCCAAGGGCCACTTATGGTCAAATTGGCGATCTTTGGAGAGGAGTATTGGGTCATGTGCTGGTAAATGTTTTAGAACAGCTTTCCCCGGAACCAGCCCTGATGTGAAGCATTTTCCATTGCTGTGGCATAAATACTCCCACAATCACCGATTTCATGCTACCCACCCGCTGAGCATGGAGTTGGGAGAGCGGAAGATCACTGCCTCTGCCAAGTCACTGTGTGCTGGGACTGTCCCAGGGCCCCCTTTGAGATTCCTCTTTAGGATTCCAGCCCTACCTGTGAGGTCTGAGGGAAGGAGACGTCCTGGAAATTCACCTGCAGCAGCTGGTCAGTGCTAAAGGTGTCAGTGGAAGAGCCAGTTATGGATGATGAGTCCAGGATTGAAGCAAAACATCTGGGATTTGTGATCCCCCGCTCGGTGACTATTCTGCAAGCTCCAAGACAAAGCTTTTGTTCCTGTTATAAGAATTCTCCCCAAGGAGGGAGGGCTGCCCTCCCCCTCACCACTCCAACCTGAGTGTGGAATAGGAGGAGCCCAGCTTCTGTGGACCTCAAGGAACTAATAGATATGGAGATTAGATTCCATGTCAGATGCTGGGCTAGGGCATTAGTGGGTTATTTTTTAGTCCTACTGATTACTCTGTGAGGAGGCATTAGCACATGGGGCTAGGGAAGCTGAGGGATGAGCCTTGGGTTGCCTGACTGGTGGGACATAGAGGTGATGTTCCAGAGAGTTTAATTCAGGGGCTGTTCACAAAGGATATAAAGGAAAGCAGATGCAGGGACACACCCTGGGTGTTGTAGACTCCAGGGCTAGGGCCAGCCTGCCTCATGAGGGGCAGGCAGGGAGCAGTTATCAGAACCTGGGAAGCAAGAGCTGTGTAGAAAAGGCCACCATCAAGGAGACACAGCCAGCTCACAGTGACCCACAGGACATCTATTTCCTGATCTCACTTCCTTCCTTCCTCCAATCTCTCACCTGGGCTCCTCATTGGCTAAACCCAAACAGAAGCCAGAAATCCAGAGAGACCAGGCTAGCCTCCGTGGGCAGAGAGTAAGATAGAGTGGGGCGTGTTGGCTCACACCTGTAATCCTGTACTTTGGGAGGCCGAGGCGGGTGGATTACAAGGTCAGGACCAGCCTGGCCAAGATGGTGAAACCCCGTTTCTACTAAAAATACAAAAAAATTAGCTGGGTATGGTGGAGGGCACCTGTAATCTCAGTTACTCGGGAGGATGAGACAGAGAATTGCTTGAACCCGGGAGGCGGAGCTTGCAGTGAGCAGAGATTGCGCCACTGCACTCCAGCCTGGGCCACAGAGCAAGACGCCGTCTCAAAAAAACAAACAAACAAACAAACAAAAAAAGAAAGACAGAGCAGGTGGAGAAGGAGTCAGGAGCAGAGCACACAGCTACATGGAGAGAGCCCTACTTTGGAGGCCAATTATCTTCGTGACCTTGGAAAAGTCACTTCTTCTTTGCAGGCCTCAATTTTCCTGTATGTGACAAGAAGTTGAACAAGATGCTTTCTAAAAATCTTTTCCTAGTTAATATTCTATTATCATCTCAATGCCTCTTTAATGTAATATTGTTTGGCTACTCCCTTTTCAGTTTCTTGAGACTGAATTTGGCTGCAATTAACAGATAATGTAAATAATAGTAGCTTAAAGAAGATGGGGATGTATGTTTTCCTTAGGCAAAATAAGTCCTGGAGAGTGTGGACCCAAATGGACCTGGCAGCTGGTCAGAAACCCATTCTCCCTCTTCCTTCCCTACAGCCATCCCTGGCATGGGTTTGTTGCCCTTTGTGGTCACAGAATGGCTGCTGGAGTTCCAGCCATCACGTCCCTGTTCCAGGAAGAAAGAAGGGAAAGGTTAAAGGGCAGAAGAGGATTTCCTAGAAGCTTCACCCAAGATCTTCCGTTTAATCTCCTTTTCAAAACTGTGTAACAGAACCACATGGCATTGCTGAGTGGCTGGGAAATTTAGCTTTTTAGCAGGATACCTTGTTTCCTTGAATTAAATCTGGGTTCGGTTATAAGGAAGAAAGGAAGAATGATTATTAAGTTGGTCTTTCCCAATCCCTGCCACAAGATACTAGCCCAGAAGAGAAGACAAAGGCCATTAATAGCCAGGAAGAGAAAAGGACTCAACACCCAGGACTTCGTTTTCTCCCTGGCAGGTGCCAGTGTGCCCTGGTGACAAGTAACTGGGCCAAACATCTGGGAGAAGTTACTGGTTCCTCGTGAGCCCCTGGTTCTGGCTGGCACCCTGCCTCCTGAGTGATTTCCATGTGGTCGCTCTGCCCCATATCTGATCCATCAAGCTTGGCACTCTGAATATCTCCACCTCTCCCTCTCTAGGACAACAAGGCGTTGTACAGTGGGAAACTGTGTGAATGAAATTGCTTTATTTCTTGATTTTAAAGCATTTGACTTGTTGATTTTAAAAAATGACCTACAAAAGAGCACGGCTTAACAAAATGCAAGGATCTCTTCTCTCTGGCTTTAGATAGATTTATTTCACACCGGCTCCAGACGATCGGAAGCCGTAGGGTGGAGACTGAAGGGGAGTGGAGAACACAGCCGGCATTCTTTCCAGGAAGTGGTTGGAGCCAAACCTCATGGGAGAATTGATCTGATCCAATTTTTAACTAATTGATGAATTGCTGTCGATGGTCCATTCATTAAAACCGCACTCTTAGCACTGATGGAGTCGTAAAACTGCCAAAGCCCAGCATGAGGGCGGGGGGATGCCTCCCTGGAGGAAGTGGGCGGCTCTTGCACCTGGGGAGGGTTGGAATTGAGGGGAGGGGAACAGAAAACAGGACCTGGTGGGGCTGCTTTCCCAAAGACGGGGACAGGGCGGGCGGGGAGGAGAGAAACCCCTGTCTGACTCTTAGTCCAATTGGATAACGGATTTAGCGTTCCTGAAGCCCTCTTCTGCAAATGGAGACGACAGTTCCACCAACAGGATTAAATTACACGATGTATACAAACTGCCGCCGCAGAGCAGAGTGCATAGGGGATTTGCGAAAGGCCGCTTATCACAACCGAATGTGGGGATTGAGCTGACAAGGAAAACGCAGGGGTCAGCCCATGTCCACAGAGAGGTGTTCCGTGTGTGTTGACCCCTTGGCCTTGTAGAGAAGCAAAGTTCATATAGACTTGTTTGGGGCTCAGATTATGCCCTGAAAAAGACATCCCTGTACTTGTCAGGAGAAGTTTGCCAAAAGGATGTTCCTTCCTTCCTTCCTTTCTTCCTTCCTTCCTTCCTTCGTTCCTTCCTTCCTTCCTTCCTTTCTTTTTCTTTTTTCTTTCTTTCTTTCTTCCTTCTTTCTTTTTCTTTTCTTTTTTTCCTTCCTCTCTTTCTCTTTCTTTCTCTCTTCCTTCCTTCCTTCTTTTTCTTTCTCTTTCTCTCTTTCTTCTTTCTTTCCCTTTCTCTCTCTTTCTTTCTTTCTTTCTTTCTTTCTTTCTTTCTTTCTTTCTTTCTTTCTTTCTTTCTTTTTCTCTCTCTCTCTCTCTCTTTCTTTCTTTCTCTCTCTCTCTCTCTGTTTTTTTTTTTTCAGATGGAGTTTCGCTCTTGTTGTCCAGGCTGGAGTACAATGGCACAATCTCAGCTCACTGCAACTTCCACTTCCCAGGTTCAAGCGATTTTCCTGCCTCCGCCTCCCAAGTAGCTGGGATTGCAGTCATGCACCACACCTGGCTAATTTTTTGTATTTTTAGTAGAGTTGGGGTTTCACCATGTTGATCAGGCTGGTCTCGAACTCTGGACCCCAGGTGATCCACCTGCCTCAGCCTCCCAAACTGTTGGGATTACAGGCATGAGCCACAGTGCCCGGCCAAGGATGTTTTCTTTAATTAACCTTGTTTCCCTAATTGTGTTAAAGCAGTTGAGCTATTTAGTTATTAGGCACTCTCTATATTCTAACCAGGCCTTGGGGACGATGACAGGAGGAGAGGGAAAACTCCTTCTTCCACATTCTTCTCCTCACCCTTGGGGAGCTGGAGCCGTCAGAAGGCAGGGAGTGTCCCTGGAAGAGGCGAAGTACCCTGTGAGGGCCTTCTACGGCGGGGAGCATTGCTGTGGACCCATCCTGACCAGGCCATGCCTGTGAGGAAGGTGATCCCTACTCCCCAGGCTCTGCTCAGACAGGAAATCCCACTGTATCCCCCGCTAATCCCAACCCTCCCCAGGCTCAAAGGGATGCTTTTAGAGAACCAGAAAGAATAGGGGGACAGGTGATCAGAGCCATTTCCTTTACTGATTGCAGCACTCAAACACACAATCCTCGTTTCCTGATGAGTGTAATACATGGAAAGGGACCAGCAGGTAGAGAAGGAGGTCAGTCGGGTTCTGGCGTGTGTGTGGTGTGTGTACAGCAGGAGCATGGAGCATTTGTCTCTGTGGGTTCTCAGGAGCTCCCGGGATCCATCCATCATCAATCAGCTAATGCTTAGTCCCAGGCAGAGGCTGGCATGTGAGGGGCGAGGCATCACGGCTGTCCTGTTCCTCCTACTTCCATGACTTCTTGTCTAGAGAGAAGGCCCAATCTTTTTCTCCTTTAAATGATATCTTCATGTTTACTGAAGAGATGATATGTTCACTTGGTTCAATTTTTTTTTTTTTTTTTTTTTTTGAGACGGAGTCTCACTCTTGTTGCCTAGGCTGGAGTGTGGTGGTGCGATCTCGGCTCACTGCAACCTCTGCCTCTTGGGTTCAAGCGATTCTCCTGCCTCAGCCTCCCGAGTAGCTGGGATTACAGGCACCCACCTAATGTTTGTATTTTTAGTAGAGATGGGGTTTCACCATGTTGGCCAGGCTGGTCTGGAACTCCTGATCTCAAGTGATCCGCTCCCTTTGGCCTCCCAAAGTGCTGGGATTACAGGCGTGAGCCACCACGCTTGGCCTAGTTCAATGTTTCAAAAGCCCGAGTCCAGAGTAAAGTCACTCTGTCACCTTAATTCCTAGCGACCGTAATGATCCCCCGTTCCCTCCCCCCAACACCCAGTACGACCAGCTTCCTAGGCCTTCTTTCAGGGATGTTTCTGTATTTTTTTTCCACTTGTTGGTCACTATGGCTACATAACAAATTACCCTAAAGCATTGTAGCTTAGCGTGTATGATCTCACAGCTCCTGTGGGTCAGGAAAGCGGTGGGCTTAGTTGGGCCCTCCAGCTCAGGGTCTCTCGCTGGCCACAGTCAGGGGGAAGCTGGGGGAGCATCCACTCTACACTCACTCAGGTGGCAGCCACAGCAGCCACCGCAGGTCCCCACAGAGCGTGGACATCGGTTCATTGCCTCTTGGGCCTCTCCACAGGCATTCCCCCAGCATGAGCTCACGGGTGAGAGACAGCAAGACTGAAGCCTCACGGATTCCCCCAGCGTGAGCTCATGGGTGAGAGACAGCAAGATTGAAGCCACCGTCAGTGTGTAACCTGGTCTAAGGAGTGACATCTCCTCACTTTTACACGAGGGTGTCAGCTCCAAGAGGCCAGGGTATGTGGGTCTTTTCGGTGAAGAGTCATTTCATCGCTGAAGTTTGCCCCTGGGGTTCCACATGGTTTTGCAGCCAGTGCTGGGGCTTAGGTGGGGCCATCGAGAGCCGCTGAATTCTCATGCTCTCCAGGTCCTGCCAGTCGCCTCTCAGCGAGGCCCTGAGGGGCCAGCAGCCCTAAGCTGAGCCACAGAGCCCCTGGCTGGCTCTTCTCCGGACCAGGCTTATCTGACCTTCCTTCCCCAAGGCCCCCAGGGCTGCCAGGGCCATACCACAGCCAGCCACAAGGGGACAGAAAGGCAGTTTGCCTCAGTGGCCATTAGAGTCTGTCCCCCTGGGGTGAGAGGGACTGATAGGGACCCTCCTAGAACCAGAATTCTCGGGGTCAGCATAGTGAGGGTGGTGGGAAAGGTGTGGGGTGTGGACCGAGTTCCACTCAGATGGGTTTGGGATTGACCCTCCCAGCGCTGTCCCCACCTGGCTGTGTGACCCTGGACAAGTTGTTCAACCTCTCTGAGCCACTGTTTCTTTATCTGTAGAATCAGATAAAGAAAAATCTTTATCAAAGAGACCCATCCCAGAGGACTGCTGAGGTGACTCAGTGAAGTGACAAGTGTGGGCGTGGAAATGCCTGGTGTGGTGTCCAGTGAAGGAGAGGCGAGCCCAGCCCGCTCCACCGCCTCATGGAGCCTACGTCATTCAGAACCCTGTTCTGCCCTGCAGAGCACACCAACCTGGAATGCATTTTATTTTCATTGCAGCTAGGCCCCCTTCTTGGCCCCCAGTTTCCAATTTCCACGCTGGAGCATGAGCTGAGGGCCGGGGCCATTTTTGGCAAAGCCTTGATCGTTGCCTGACCATGGGGTGCTCTAGGAATTCCTGTGGAGTTGACAAAAGTTGGTTCCCTTTCCATTGACGGCCTTGGCTCCTTTCCTTCCCAACCAAACACCCCGCACTGGCTGCTGGAACAGTCACGAGTCCCAGGTGCTGAAGATCGGCTGCATGCCATTGGCCTGGGGCCCACGCACGCTATCCCAGCAAGTCCCCACAGCGCCGTGGACCAGGCGCTATTGCTCCCGTTACACAGATGAGAACCGGGGCCCTGGGGGCTTAGGTAAATTGCCCTATGTCACACTATTTGGAAGCAAGAAAGCCAGGATCCCTGGCCTATTCCAGACTGAGGTCAAACTTACAACCTCCAAATCACTCGTCTCCCCAGGCTGAATCCTCTTCTCCCCGCCTTAGGTTGCTCATCAAAGTGTCATTTTTCTCTAGAGCTGACCTGATGGGGGTGTGGGGAGCCAACTGATGGGGTTGTGATACTGGGGGTGGGGGGCGGGCAGGAAGGAGCTGGTCTGCTCTGTCCAGGTCCACACAGAGCCCAGAGCCACTGAATGTCACCAGGATCCCCCTAGCCAGGGGCTGTCCTGGAGATGGGAAAGTGGCCCAGGGGTTTTGTCCGATGATTGTCACCTGCTCCTTAGAGGCAGGCACCTGTCCTGGGTTGCTCTTCCCGAGGGTGGCTTGGCTTGACCGTCCCCCAGACAAGAGTGGCATAAACAACCGGGCAACCCCCCGCATTTCCCAGTCGGGCAATCAGCAGAGCCGCAAGAGCAGCAGCCAAGGCGGGTGCAGGCCCCGGGACTCCCGGCCTGGCTGGCAGCAGTTGCACGCTGGGTGCTTGCTGGAGCCAGGGTGAGCCCCTGACCCTTCCTTGTCCCTCACTCTTGGTGTCACCTGAAGGGCTGTGTGGGGACTGTCATTCCTAGCCAGTGCAGCCAGCACCCTTGCAGATTAGGTGCTAAAAGGCCAGTCCTACCTGGGTCGTGTGCAGCAGGAATATGTGGGAAGTCACCATTTCCAAGTCACCTCCCCAGGCTATGGCAACTCGCGTTGACCGTCTAAGGAGCAGAGTGAGGCATCTGGCATTCATTTTGTGCCAAGGAAGATTGCTCTGGGCAGTGGCTCTGCTTGGCATGAACTTCGGTGTTGGCAGCATTTGCTCATGCCTTGGTTCATTTGTTGAATGGCTGTTCACTAGCTGTGTGGTCTTGGACACCTTACCTAACTTCTTCAAATTTCTTCACCTGTAAAAGGACGATATTAAAGGTACCAACCACATAGGGTTATAAAATTGTGATAATGCGATAATGCTTGTAAAGTGCTTAGCACAATGCCTGGCGTGGAGTCAGTACTTGGGAAATGTTTGTGATGATGGAGCACTTGCTGGCCACCTCCGCGTGCCAGGGCCTGCGGGTGCCAGGGAAACAGAAAGGAGGGAGGTGATTGGATCCCTGCCTTTTTTTTTTTTTTTTGAGACGGAGTCTCGCTCTGTCGCCAGGCTGGAGTGCAGTGGCGTGATCTCGGCTCACTGCAACCTCTGCCTCCCTGGTTCAAGCGATTCTCCTGCCTCAGCCTTTTGAGCAGCTGGGACTACAGGCACGCACCACCACACCCAGCTAATTTTTGTATTTTTAGTAGAGATGGGGTTTCACCATGTTGGCCAGGATGGTTTCAATCTCTTGACTTAGTGATCCTCCTGCCTTGGCCTCCCAAAGGGCTGGGATTACAGGCGTGAGCCACCGTGCCCAGCCGGATCCCTGCTTTTAATGAGTTCCCTGAGTAAATGCAAAAGCAGGCGTGGAACCCCCTCACTGTAGCAAAGCGATAAGTGCTGCAAGGGACCACAGAGGAGGGAGGAACCAGCTGCCAGGAAAGGTCAGGTCAGGAAGCCCCCAGAGATGGTGCCATCGCAGCTGAGACTCTGTAGTGTGCTGGTGGGGCACCTGGAGAACGGAGCTCAGGCAGCAGCGGCTTTCCCCGGCCCCCACCCTGGCTTGGCGAGGAGAACAGAGCACAAGGCAGCAGCCAGCACTGAGCTCTGCTGCCAGAATGGTGGCGGGGAAAGCAAGGCTTCTCATCAAGACAAGGTCAAGGGGATGTGGCTCGTGGGTCCCAGAAGAGTCACTGAGCAGGAGTGTGGGGCTGAGGATGGAAGAGCAGAAAACTCAAGAAGAACACAGGGGGTTCCCACATCATCACCTGAGGCAGGGGCCTTGTCTGTGGCTTGGGGTACCTGCTTTGCAGGGGCCATGTGAGCACACAGCTGCCTTTAAAGGACCAGGGACAGGGTAGGCCAGCAGAGGCAGAGGTAAGAACAAGCAGCAAAGGAACCTCTGAAAATCAGAAGCCACCATGGAAAAGGGGGCAAAGGATATGGACAGGTAATTTATAGATTTCCCCAAATCAAACAAGCATATCAAGAGATACCCAAATTAGTAATCAGAGAACTGTATTGTACATTCAAACAATAATGAGGTATTATCTTAAGGCCGCTTGACTGGAAACACTCAGAAACCTGAGGACGGACAGGGGGAAATAAAGGATGGGAACTTCCAGTGTGAATGTAGCTGTCCTTCTAGGGCCAACTGTGAAATCAAGCATGTGTTTATTCTGTGACCCAGTTGTTCTGCTCCTGGGAATAGTTCTCAAAGAAATTCTCACCTCAGCGGCATATACAAATTCATGCCCTGCAGCTTTGTTTGAGATGTTGGCAATTTAAAAGCAATCCAGAGGCCGGTCGCGGTGGCTCAAGCCTGTAATCCCAGCACTTTGGGAGGCCGAGACGGGCGGATCACGAGGTCAGGAGTTCAAGACCATCCTGGCTAACACGGTGAAACCCCGTCTCTACTAAAAAATACAAAAAACTAGCCGGGCGAGGTGGTGGGTGCCTGTAGTCCCGGCTACTCGGGAGGCTGAGGCAGGAGAATGGCGTAAAAACCCGGGAGGCAGAGCTTGCAGTGAGCTGAGATCCGGCCACTGCACTCCACCCTGGGCGACACAGCGAGACTCCGTCTCAAAAAAAAAAAAAAAATAAAATAAAATAAAATAAAAGCAATCCAGAATAGATGCATGAAATGGTTTTACTCCATACTTCGGAGAACTGCGCAGCAATGACAATTAAATGAGCTGTACAAAGAGCAAAAGGAATGTGTCTTAAACTAAACAGTGTTTAGAGAAAATGGTCAAAAATAATGTAATCTATAAAACAACACCATTTATAGGCATTAAAACACACACAAAAACTTGGCAACACGTATTTCACAAGACCCAGATGAAAGATACATGTGACACAGGTAGCATTATTGCCTTTGAAGAGAAGGGACATGGGAGTGGTCGGCAGAAATGAAAGAGATAACATCGATTATTAAAGAGACGGGGTCTTGCATGGAGCATTGACGGCACTGAGGAATATGAGGAACTCAGCCTCAGGCATCTGAAGTATAAAGAAAAACATGAAAAAGTATGGTGTGTTTGGGAGCCTTTGGTGCCAGCTGCCCAAGCGCAGGGTGGGTGGGAAGGTGTAGGGTGAGGCTGCAGGGGTAGGCGGGGGTCAGATCTCGCAGGCTGTGGGTGGCAGGTCACCAGGGGCCACTGACATTCTTACATTGTTGAATGATGCTATCAGAGGTGGAGGATGGATGGGAGCCAGGAGACCAGTTCCAGATCCAGGTCAGGGGTTGGCCAGCTTTCTCTGGCAAGGACCAGAGAGCCAATATTTGGCCTAAGACAGTGGCCTGTGGGTCTTGGTGCAGAGTATTGGGACTGGGTGGTGGCAATTGGAAGAGGAGAGATGGGGCCAGGTGTGAATGCTGCCGGGGAATGGAATTGGCCAGACTTGGGGGCTGGGGAGGGGGTGGTAATTCCCAGGTTTTGGGGAACTAGGATGGTGAGTGGTTCAACCAGGTGTCAACCAGGACAGTAAATCCAGGGGTAGAAGTGGGTTTGAGGGCAAGGGTTCATTTCTAGACTGTTGAATATGAACACCCGCGTGGCACCTGAGAGATGTTCAGTGATGAGCATCTGATAGTCAGCTCTGGAGATCAGATTGAAGGTCGGCTGCAAATGCAGTCAGGGACGGTGGCAAATGCAGTCAGGGACGGTGGCACACACATGGCTGGTGCCCCCCGATGTTTGTTCCCCACGTCCTCCATCCCAGCCCGGACGTCTTTGTGCCTGCGGGGAACCTGCCCCACTCCCAGCAAGGAGGGCCCTGTTTGACGGAACCGTTCCATTCCCCATGGTCACTGGCTTGGCGTTGGGCACATGGCCCAAGAGGTCCAGTCAAGGTGAATGTCAGGAGTCTTGGTCAAAATCGTGGACCGGGAGGGTTTTTTCTTTCTTTTGTACTTTCTCTGATTATGGTCGTCTGTGGGTGTGAAGCCTGAAGTCGCCATCGGGTTGCCATCCTGCTACCAGGCACGTGTGAAGCCAGGCCCTGAAGGAGGGCATCGCGGAGGGTGGGGTTCCTGCCTCTCCTGCCCTTTGGAGGGATGGAGAGAAGCAGCTGAACTGGCGGGTGCCCGGAGGCACTTAGAGTCCATCAAAGCGCAGCGCTCCGGCTGGGTCCCTCCACCACGCTGGCCTCAGCCCCCTGCAGGCCTCATCAGCTCCCACCTGGTGCCGCCTCCAGGCTACTCTGTACCCCTCTACCCCCTGAGCTGGCACAGGTCAGCTTTCT
Organism: Macaca nemestrina; assembly: GCF_043159975.1. NCBI lineage: Eukaryota > Metazoa > Chordata > Mammalia > Primates > Cercopithecidae > Macaca > Macaca nemestrina. Next base: position 9,285,075 of record NC_092137.1, on the reverse strand, counting down.
TCAGCTGGCTCTCATCCGGGCTGCACCCCACTTACCAGAGCCTTCCTGAAATGGCCACGACAAATGCTTGTGTTATCAAATCGTGGAGGTAGCACTCACTGTTCTGGACACAGTGCTAAACATGTTCTACAGAGACTAACTCAATTCACTGTTGTTGTGTAAGCGGGTAAGTGCTACAATTGCACCCATTTTATGGCTGAGAAGACTGAGGCATATGAGGCTAGATAACTTGCCCAAGGTCACAGGAATTAAGTGGCAGCACCAGAGTTTACACCCTCACCCCCAAACCATTTTGTGCTTCAGACTAAAACACTCCTCTGCTCAATCTAGATGGTTCTCCTCACTTTGTCACCAAGAACCTCGTGGGGTGGGTGTGGTTTATCTCATTTCATGTAGGAAGGAACGGAGGCTTGGAGAGGGTTGTGACTCGTTGGAGGTCACATGGATGCTAGTGGTGGCGCAGCTGAGATTTGAACTGTCTCCAAATTCCAAACTCCCCTGTTGCATCATCTAGTGCCTGAGAAATTTAGGCACAAGTTTGGGAACAAAAAAGTCCGGATTGCAGAAAATGGCCAAGTAGGAGAGAACTGTGGCCAGGGAAGCCCAGCCCCAGGAGGAGGTAGAAATCAGACAGGAGGGAGGCCTGAGCCGGCGGGGGCTGCAGGTGGTCAGGGACAAGGTTGGGTCCGCCATGCCTGGACACGGAGCTGTGCACTGTGCCCATTGCCAGTTTAATATCTCGTATGTGTGTATGCGTGTGTGTGTGTTGTGAAAGGAAAATAAATCTCAGAATCCCAAAATCACTAGGCCAAAGGGAGAAGTCAAGCAGAGAACTGCATCAGGCAAACCTGCCTTCCATTTTATTCCTAAATAAGATAGCTACAAAGATTAAAAAAAAAAAAAAAAAGCTACATACCTCCATACATCACAATTTCCCACAAGGAAATTCCTTGGGGACTGCAAAAGCCTCAACAGTTCTGCTGAATCTCACCCTGGCGATGTAAATTGACAGCTTGTCTTCATAGATGTGGGAAAAGGGCAGAACTCAGTCATCCCTCTGCTCACCTGAGACAAATGCATATCTGATAGCTTCCTCTGCCCTATTTTTTTTTTTTTTTTTTGAGACAGAGTCTGGCTCTGTCGCCCAGGCTGGAGTGCAGTGGTGCGATCTCAGCTCACTGCGAGCTCCGCCTCCTGGGTTCACGCCATTCTCCTGCCTCAGCCTCCCGAGTAGCTGGGACTACAGGTGCCCGCCACCACGCCCGGCTAATATTTTGCATTTTTAGTAGAGACGGGGTTTCACCGTGTTAGCCAGGATGGTCTCAATCTCCTGACCTCGTGATCCGCCAGCCTCGGCCTCCCAAAGTGCTGGGATTATAGGAGTGAGCCACCATGCCCGGCCGCCTCTGTCCTATTTTTAAATAAAAATGCAGGTTCACTGAGTTAGACTAAGGCCTAAGTGACTATTCCTCTACCCCGTCCCCCCATTTAAATTGTGTATTCAGTGAAAGGCTGATCAAAGGCCCAAAATAACCTTTTGTTTCTTATCTACCCATGACTGGAAGTCCCCCCAACTTCAGGTTGTCCCGCCTTATGGGAGCAAACCAACGTATATCTTACATATATTGATTGATGGCTCGTGTATCTCTAAAGTGTATAAAAGCAAGCTGTACCCTGACCACTTGGGCACATGTCTTCAGGGCCTCCTGAGGCTGTGTCATGGGTGCGTCTTTAACACTGGCAAAATCAACTTTCTAAATTGATTGGGAGTCTCAGACGCTTTTAGGTTCACAGTGTGTGGTGTGTGTGGTGTGTGGTGTGTGTGTGGTGTGTGTGGTGTGTGCGGTGTGTGTGTGCAGCGTGTGTGTGTGTGTGTGCAGTGCGTGCATGGTGTGTGTGTGTGTGGTGGGTGTGTGATGCGTGTGTGTGGTGCGTGTGGTGCGTGTGGGTGTGTGGTGTGTGGTGTGTGTGGTGTGTGTGTGTGCGTGTGGTGTGTGTGTGGTGTGTGTGGTGCGTGTGGGTGTGTGGTGTGTGGTGTGTGTGGTGTGTGTGTGCGCATGTGGTGTGTGTGTGGTGTGTGTGTGGTGTGTGTGTGGTGTGTGTGTGCATGGCGTGTGTGTGTGGCGTGTGTGGCGTGTGTGGTGTGTGTGTGGTGTGTGTGTGTGGTATGTGGTGTGTGTGTGTGGTGTGTGTGTGGTGTGTGTGCGTGTGGTGTGTGTGGTACGTGTGGGTGTTTGGTCTGTGTGTGGTGTGTGTGTGTGGTGTGTGTGGTGTGTGTGTGTGCGTGTGGTGTGTGTGTGGTGTGTGTGTATGGTGTGTGTGCGTGGCGTGTGTGCGTGGCGTGTGTGGTGTGTGTGTGATGTGTGTGTGATATGTGGTGTGTGTGTGTGGTGTGTGTGTGGTATGCAATTTATCATGTGATTTGTGTAATCATCATTATTTATTGGTCTGTACGTTCAGTAATGGTGTCTTAGGGACATCTCTGCTTTTTGTTTTGCTTTGTTTTTTTGAGATGGAGTCTCACTCTGTGGCCCAGGCTGGAGTGCAGTGGTACAATCTTGGCTCACTGTAACCTCCGCCTCCCGGGTTCAAGGGATTCTCCTGCCTCAGCCTCCCAAGTAGCTGGGATTACAGGTGTGCGCCACTACACCCGGCTAATGTTTTGTATTTTTAGTACAGATGGGGGTTTCACCATGTTGGCCAGGCTGGTCTTGAACTCCTGACCTCAGGTGATCCGCCCTCCTCAGCCTCCCAAAGTGCTGGGATTACAGGCGTGAGCTACTGCACCTGGCCTTAGGGGCATCTTTGATAGAGGCTTAAGGCCATGGACTTGGATGAGATTTCCCAGGAGAAGGTTTAGAGAGAAAAGGAGGCGGCTTGGGTGGAATGCCAGACAGAAGAGGGACTTTGCTCTGGCCCCCGGAAGAAGCTTCGTGGAGGACAAGGGTCTGTGAGGGGAGGAGACCCCAGAGTCCCCTACAAGAGAGGTATCTGGGGCCTGCCCAGCGCTGCTCTTGGGACCCTCTGACCTGGGATTTCCAGACAGGTCCGTTTTCAAATCCTCTGCTCTTGGCTCTCATACGCCGGCAGCCGCAGAATGCCAGGACTTAGGCGCCTAAGCTACACTTCCTAGAAAGCCGTTTGCCTCGGGAATGCTTTGCTAGGTCCTGTGTACTGAATTTGGGCTGGAAAAATGTAGCTGTAGTTGTAAAATACGTCAGTAAGATTGAACACCTGTAGCCAAGCTTGCTGGAGGGACCCCGGAGTCGCTGCTGCCAGGCTAGACACGGGGGGCCTTTTGCACCCCCAGCACAGGGCCTGGCACACAAGCCACACTCCGTTGTGGAGCTCGGCTGTTTGTGGTCAAATTGTACACTTTCGGCATCTTTTTTCAATGAGCAGGAGCACAGCTGTGCGGCGCCTCCTAAAAGCCTTGGCGAGGTAACTCCTACTGAAGTAGGGCAAACGCTTTTCCCCAAGGGGGAGAGAGGGGCCCTATTTCTGGAGTGAAAATTTCATGCTCTATATATTTTTGTTCAGTCGTCTGAGCGTGAGTTCCTCCGTCTGTGAACTCTGAGTCTGAGGATTCTGAGTCAGCCCCAGACACACGCCCGCCCGGTGGAAAACGCCCCAGCCCTTCGCGGGGCAGAGGCGGCGCCGGGAACGGTGCGGCAGCACCCCCTGGTGGCGAATGTCGATGCTGCGCTCCAGGGAAGGCCGGGGAAGCCCTCCTTAGGAGAGGCCCTGCTCGGTTACCCCACCCTGTGTCCCCCTCACCTCCCAAAGGCATGCGGCTTACCAGCCTCAGAGGCTCCCAGCTCCACCCTCTCAGCCAGCCTGGAGAGAGCCTGGTGTGACGGAAGGCAGTGTGGACCTGGGAGACAGGGACCGACACTTACCGCTCCCTGCTGTTTGTGCATCAGGGAATGTGCTGATGAGGACTCAGATGAATGAACCCTAACCCAAGGCCGGGCGCGGTGGCTCAGGCCTGTAATCCCAGCACTTTGGGAGGCTGAGACGGGGGGATCACCTGAGGTCAGGAGTTCAAGACCAGCCTGGCCAACATGGTGAAACCCCTTCTGTACTAAAAATACAAAAAATTAGCCGGGTGTAGTGGCGCACACCTGTAATCCCAGCTACTTGGGAGGCTGAGGCAGGAGAATTGCTTGAACCTGGGAGGCAGAGGTTGCAGTGAGCCAAGATGGCGCCATTGCACTCCAGCCTGGGCAACAAGAATGAAGCTTCGTCTCAAGAGACTCAGCTTTTTCATATGTAAACAGGGAAACAGGGCTAATAATTAGTCCTTGGCATAACTGTTGTTAAGATACAGTATGTGAATTCACTAAATAGAAGGTAATTATACTTAGATTCACTAAATGGAAGGTAATTATACTTCTTATTGATGTCATAACAACTGGTCAGGCAAAGAAGGGAGTACTGGGAAGTGGGGGCCTGGTCAGGAAAGTCTTCATCAATGGGGAGACATTTCAGCTGGGTTTTGAAGGATGCGTAGGAGTTTCTAATCAAAGGGGGAAGGGCATTCTAGATGGGGGAAATGTGTGTACAAAGGCATGGTGGTAAGAAGTGCTCTAGTGCATTTGGAGAGCTGTAAATAGTTCGGTAAATAGTTCAGCAGGTGTAGCCGAAACTGGTCAGGTGAGCTTGATCAGAATCTCTGAGAGTAGGTTACAGGAATCTGTGTTTGGTAAGAAGATTCCCAGGAGATTCTGAGGCTGACTTCCCACAGGCCTAACGTCTGGAAACCCATTGCTGTACCTGACATTCTGCACAATTCTCTCTAATCTGAACCACAACCCAGCAAGATAGAAGTAATTTGTCCTTATTTTACACAGCAGAAAGCCAAGACTCAGAGAGGTAAAGCGACTTGCCCAGGATCACACAGCTAAGGTGAGCAAGATTCAATCCCTGGTCAGCTTGACTTCAAACCCCATCTGCACGGTGAGTGCCCAGTAAAAGCCAGTGATGGCCCTCCCTGCCGACGCTCTACAGGCTGGACCCTCAGGTGTGTTGATCCTGTTTCCCTGACTCCATCCTGTTAGGAGCTGAGGGAAGAGGGGTTGGGGCCAGGGAAGCACTTCCTGCGGGCCAGATTGCAATGCCAGGTAGAGAAGTTTCCCTGGTTAGAATTGCTCATTGGAGGGGGAGAGTCCTGTTCTTCTCAGGAATTTGCCAGAGATAGCTTTGTGGGTGTGTGTGTGTGTAATTTTAAAAAAATCTAAAATAATCTCCAACTTACAGAAAAGCTTCCACTGCAGCACAAATCATGTATTTTTCCTGAACGATTTCAGGGTAAATTGTCAACACTTGCTCCCTAATACTCCACCTCCGATGCTCCATCACCCTCAATACTCCCGTGTATTTCCTGCAAATACAGACTTTCTCCTACCTGGTCGGTCAGAACAACCTTCACTCACAACTCAAGTTCCTGGGGCGCGTTGCTGCTGTTCCAGTCTCCCCAGTGGCCTGATGACTTCTTCACAGTGAATGCACCCAGTGCAAATTGGCATGTGGCTTTCGGTTGTCACATCTCCTTAGTCTCCTAGAGTCTGAAGCTGAGCTCAGTCTTTTCTTGACTCTCATGGCCTTGACACTTTCGAAGATTAAGGGCCAGTTATTCTGTGGGCTGTGCCGCCACTTGAGAGACTGCCGCTCCCTGCGGATTTGATTTGCATGATCTGTCTTGGCAGGAACACCTCAGAAGTGCTGTTCCACTGGACAGGATTTCAATTTGTCCTACTGAAGCATTGTCTTTTTTTTTTTTTTTTTGATGGAGTCTCACTCTGTCACCCAGGCTGGAGTACAGTGGCATGATCTCGGCTCACTATAACCTCTGCCTTCTGGGTTCAAGTGATGCTCCTACCTCAGCCTCCTGAGTAGCTGCACTAGAGAAGTGCACCACCATGCCTGGCTAATTTCTGTATTTTTAGTAGACATATGGTTTCACCATGTTGGCCAGGCTAGTCTCAAACTCTTGATCTCAGGTGATCTGCCCGCCTCTGCTTCCGAAAGTGCTGGGATTACATGTGTGAGCCACCATGGCTGGCCCTGGCTTGCTTCTTCTAAAACTCTCTTCCACTCCAGGTTCCCCGAAGCCTCGAGCACCCCATCCCGGCCCCCCTGGAGCCTCCCCTCCCTCTGCTTACTGCCCCCGCCACCCACCTCCCTCCACATGCTGTAGAAACCTCCCTGACAAGCTGTGGCAGCACAGGGCCAGCTGCCCAGCAAGTTCCCCTGTCCCTCCTGGGGTCACCCAGACTTTACTCCCCTGGGGCTGAGTCTTCCCCACCTCGAGGTGGAGGAGTCCCTGATTTATTAAGGGTTCTGGCCCTTTGGAATTCATCTATAGAGTTGCAAATGGACTGCTGGGGCCGTCTGAGAACGCTGTGATCCTGGGGACTTCACTTAGCGCCCCATCGCCTGATCTCCCTCAGATTCATCTTTCCCTCTGAGTGCTGGTGGCCAAGCAGGCGCTGAAATCCCCAAGTGTCCAGGAGGTGGCGCTGCCAGGTCAGAACCTGCACCCTTTCACGCGAATGCGGCTCAGAGAGGGGAGAGTGCAGGGGCAAAGGGAGGGGTGGGGGCTGGGAACTAGAGGCTGTGCGGTCCCCTGGAAGCATTCTGCCTGTGCACGTGTGTGTTAGCAAACACATACAAACATGCCAGCAAATGCACATACCCACACATCCATACCAGTACACACACACATCATATATACTAGTAAATAGATACAAATACACACATATATACCTCTATATATGCACATGCATACATACCAGTATATGTATACATACATACATGCATAATAGTCTACACACATATACCAGTAAATATGCACATACATACAAACCAGTACATATATATAATATATACACATATGGAAACATGTAGCAGTTCATTGTATCCTCTATGTTCATTGTATCCTCTATGGTTATATGCACACACTCACGAGTCTGCACATACGTGTGTGCGTGTATATGCACACGCCAGTAACTAGGCCCTGGAGTCTGGGCCACTGACTTCTGCCTCTGCGGCTCGGGATGGCAGCAGCTTCCCACCCATCACGCAGGCTGACTCCAGATCTCCATTCTCTTCGCAGATCTTTTTTTTTTTTTTTTTTTTTGGATCACAGGTGGGCAGGATGGTGGCCTCACCTGATGCAGTGCACACCTCCAGCAGGTATCAGATGGACTGCAGCTGGGAGCAAGATTCTCATAGCAATGACAAAGATCCACGACACCCTCCACCACGCAGCTGTATGTGTGTGTCCTCAGATTTCATACAGGGCGACTGTGGTTTTCCCCTGAAAGCAGCAGCACTGATCCCTGCACAGGAGGTGAAGGGGGGTGCTGCGGGAAGGGCTTTGAAACAGAGAGGGGAGCCTGGCTCCTGCCCTGGCCCAGCTGGGGAGCCTGAGGGTGGGGCTGTGACTGGGCAGCCTTAAGAAGTGTGGTCAGCGTGCCATGCTCTTTTCCCAGGGGACTCAATGTTGTGGGTCCAGTTGAGACGGAGAGGAGCCAGGAAGACAGGCCAGGCCAGCTCCTTGCCTGGTGGCTGAGGATTTCTGGCCGTGAGCTTGGGGGACTTTGCAGAGCTGGAGTCGGAGGGACCTTTCCTAACAGCGACACCCTGTGGTGTTGGCCGCTGCAACTGACACTCAGGTGACTTGTCTGGTTGTCTCCTCGAGGTGCTGTGACCAGGGCTTGACCTTTGGACTGAGAGAGCATCTGCTGGGCCGGGGGTCTTGGAGTTATTTGGAAGGAGGACCCTGAGATTTCTTTGAGAGATTACCTAATCCAAGAAGCAAGAGAACATGACCTCGCTTTATGCTCCAAGCAGCTGACCTTGGAATCTGGTTATAAATGCATCTGTGCCTTTCTTGGACAAAGTTTTTGCTTCTCTCTCTCTCTCTCTCTCTGTGTGTGTGTGTGTGTGTGTGTGTGTGTGTCCGCTGGCCCAGGTGAGTGTTCCATCCTCAGGTCCCTGAAGCATATCCCAGCAGGGCAGGCTTGGTTCCAAAGGCCACGTGGGCTGTGTAATGACTGACTGGCCCTGTGCAGCCTGTGGAGCGAGGGAGGAGGAATGGCCAAGCTCAGCTGAGCACACCTGGCCTGAGAGCCTGAGGGCCCAGGTGTGCCCTGAGAGTTGAGGGCAGATGTAGGGGGGAGTCAGGCCTTTTTAATCATAGAAGCAACTGCCCGCCTGCCACAGTCAATGCTAAGCTCCTCAAACATCTTGCAAGCTGCTTGCTCAGGCCTCTGACTCAGGATTGAACCGCATGTGGCACAATCCTGCTACAAAGATGCCCACGTCCTGGCTGTTCCAGAACATTCCTCAGCCTCACTGGGTGTGATTATTAAAGGCGCAGTATGGACAGTGGCTTGTCCTTTCCACTGAAAGAAGGAACAGGTGTCAGGACTGGAGGGGGTTCGCTCGAGGCAGGTGCTTTTCGGTTACCTGGGTTTCCTGCACCTCTCTTCTTGCAGCATTTGCCTCTGGACGCATGGCCTTGAGCCTGACCCCTGGAGTTTATCCCAGTGCTTGGTGACGAGACCCCACCTACTGCATAGGAGGACAGGCAGAGGGTCAGCCAGAGCCTGGGATGTGGAAGCGCCACCTTGCTTTGCAGGCTGTGTGTGTCCTTAGGCAAGTAATCAGCTTCTCTGAGCCCCCCTTCCATCTCTGTCAAATGTGGACGAATGATGCCTGCACTTTGTCCCTGCGAGGCTGTCAGGAGGCGCCCTGGTGTGGGTGGGAGAGCTTGGTAAATAGCAGGCTGTGCACCTGGTGTGGGTCATCAGGCTCAGGGCTGAGTACACAGCCAGGAGAGCTCATCAGGCCTGGGACGGGGCCAGCTGCATGGAGCTGCTGCCCTGTGGCCCTGCAAAGCCCCTCCTGGCACTGCTGCTGATGTTGACATCTGCAGATGCCACCTTCTAGAAAGTTCTCCTTCTCCAACATGTCCGGAGTCCTCAAGGGATATGATACTTTCAGTTCCACTATACAGCTTGTTTTGAAAATGAATTTGCTTCAGTTGCTCCAATAGCAATCTACAATTGATAGAGTAGGGAACAATTGGAGCACAACATGAGTTTCAAAGTTCACATTTGCTCTGCACAATTTTGTCCTCAAACGCCAGGCGAATGCAGAGAATGGCACCTGGCTGACCGGAACCTAGGAACACACAACCACACCCATGCACACACCCTAGGAACACACAACCCCACCCTCGCACACACCCTAGGAACACACAACCCCACCCATGCACCCTCCAGCCCTCTGTTCATAGGGTGTGTTGAGTCATATCCATCCAGCTCTGGTGCTAGAATGTTCCCCCCAATTTCAGATCACCCAGCTCACAACCCCAACGCCCACTTCCTCAAACAAGCCTCAAGTCTTTTTAAAGGGAAGCACCATATTAATTTTAGCGTGTATGTATTTCTTAACCATTTAACATATAAAACTGTGCTATCTTTTTTTTTTTTTTTTTTTGAGACAGTTTCACTCTTGTCGCCCAGGCTAGAATGCAGTGGTGCGATCTTGGCTCACTGCAACCTGTGCTTCCTGGGTTCAAGCAATTCTCCTGCCTCAGCCTCCTGAGTAGCTGGGATTACAGGCGCCTGCCACCATGCCCAGTGAATTTTTGTATTTTTAGTAGAGATGGGGTTTTGCTATGTTGGCCAGGCTGGTCTCAATCTCCTGACCTCAGGTAATCCACCCACCTCGGCCTCCCAAAGTACTGGGATTACAGGCATGAGCCACCGCACCCGGCCTGTGCTATCATTTTTGTTAGGTTCAAGTCTTTCGTAAATGTCTTGCTGATGAAGTCCCTAACTCTATCTCCCTCATAGCCTGCTGGGTCATCTCACATGACTTTGCAGAGTGCAGTGATTTTTAGGGATGTCTGCATCACAGCATAGCAAAATGGACTATTCGTGAATTCGTGGACTGGCCCCAGGTCTCTGCTGCTGCTGGAGCTGTGGGTGAGGCCGCCTGGGTGTCCTGGCCCTGCCTTAGGCAGTGCCAGCTGTTCAAATCTTTGTGCACACACCTGTTGCTTTTGTTACTGATATCCATGGGGAAGCAGTGGCAGTTCTCCTACACCAAGTGCGGGAGCCCTCCGATTTATGGGGGCTCATTCACTGAATCGTCACAGCAGCCCCAGAAGGTTGGTACTAATAATATCTTTGCTTTAAGATGAGAAAACCATGTCACAGACAAGTTAGGAAACTTGAGATCTCACAGCCAGGAATCAGAGGAGTCCAGCTTTGAGCTGCCCTCCTGGACGACGCTGCCACCCCCTGTACTGGGATGGGCAGGCTGCTTCTGCAAAGGACCAAATAGTCTTCTCAGCTGTGTGGGTCATGAGCTCTCTATTGCAGATTCCTTTGCAGCACAAAAGCGGCCACAGGTCCTGTGCAAATGCATTGGCGAGGCTGTGTGGGGACATGCTTTTGTTTATGGACACCAAATTTTGAATTCCTTATCATTTTTATGCTCACAAAATGTTATTCTTTTGATTTTTTTTCAACAATTAAAATAACATAAAGACCATTCTTAGCTTATGGATCATATACAAATAGATGGTGGACTGGATTTGGCCCATGGTCATAATTTGCCCGCATAGATCCCTGCTCTAGAGAGAATTGGTCAAAAGTGTTCCAACATTTGAATAGCTCTTGAAATGTTCTGGAAATGAAACCATGGGGCTCGCACACATTCACATTGTTAGCAGGATTTTGATGTTCCAGTTTCACCACAATTTCATGCTTATTATTATTATTATATTTTTTGAGATGGAGTCTTGCTCTGTGGCACGATTTCAGCTCACTGCAACCTCCGCCCCCTGGGTTCAAGTGATTCTCCTGCCTCAGCCTCCAAGTAGCTGAAATTACAGGTGCACGCCACCACACCCAGCTAATTTTTGTATTTTTAGTAGAGAAGGGGTTTGCCATGTTGGTCAGGCTGGTCTTCAACTCCTGACCTCAGGTGATCCGCCCACCTTGGCCTCCCAAAGTGCTAGGATTACAGGCATGAGCCACTGCACCCAGCCCATGCTAATTATTTTTTAATGCTTGTTAATATATCAGTTATAAAATAAAGACTTACCCTCTGTTTTATTGGACTGATACATGTACATAGTTGTAAAATTAAAATAATTACAGCACTTCTAACAAAAACAGCCATCCCTGCCTCACACCTTCTCACCTGAATTTCACTCTCTAGAAGTAAGCATTTTCTTTTTTTTTCTTTTTTTTTTTTTTTTTTGAGACGGAGTCTCGCTCTGTCACCCAGGCTGGAGTGCAGTGGCCGGATCTCAGCTCACTGCAAGCTCCGCCTCCCGGGTTCACACCATTCTCCTGCCTCAGCCTCCCGAGTAGCTGGGACTACAGGCGCCTGCCACCTCGCCCGGCTAAGTTTTTGTATTTTTAGTAGAGATGGGGTTTCACTGTGTTAGCCAGGATGGTCTCGATCTCCTGACCTCGTGATCCGCCCGTCTTGGCCTCCCAAAGTGCTGGGATTACAGGCTTGAGCCACCGCGCCTGGCCGAAGTAAGCATTTTCAACTCTTTCAACAAGCTAGGAACCCCCGCCCCCGCATATTGCTTGCTTGCTTGCTGTTTTTGAGACAGGGTCTGGCTCTGTTGCCCAGGCTGGAGTGCAGTGGGGCAATCACAGTTCACTGTAGTCTTGACCTCTTGGGCTCAAGTGATCCTCCCATCTCGGCCTCCCAACTAGCTGAAATTATAGGTATGTGCCACCATACCTGGCTAACTTGTGTATTTTTTGTAGAGATGAGGTCTCACTACATTGCCCAGGCTGGTCTCAAAATCCTGGCCTCAAGTGATTTGCCTGCCTCAGCCTCCCAAAATGCTGGGATTACAGGTGTGAGCCACTGCACCCAGCATCCCCATGTATTTCTAATAACATGTTTCAGTACTTTTTCTTGAGTCTTTCCCCTGTTTTAGACATTATTTTATTGCCTTCCTACTAATGAAGTTTCCTGGTACGCAAAGGGGCGCAGGGAAACTCGCCCTGAAGTTGGCTCCCTGGTATAATGAGTATTTTGACTTAAAGATTCTTCCAGATGAACCTGCTGAAGGAGACTTCTCCCTGATCCAGGTAAAGACCTGATGGACCCACCAAGGAGAACTGTTGTCCCTCGCACCCCGTCCCGTCTCTCAATCTTCTGTCTCTCCCCAAGCACAGGATGAAGTCATTGTCTGCAGTTCCTTTACCTGCCTAAACTCCGAACCCACCAAAGAATAGAGCAATGGCCTTTGGTCCCCTCCCTGGGTTTTCATTCACTGAACCCATATTGCAGGAAGAAAGCCTGAAGTGCGTCAACACACCTGGACAGACTTGTCACGAACCATTGTCTGCTCTTTAGGCCCTACAGACTTTGTCCTAGGCCATTGTATGTTCTTCAAATCCTGTATTCCAGGGTTCTCCAGCCCCTGGACCGTGGACTGGTACTGGTCCATGGCTTGTTAGGAACCGGGCCGGACAGCAGGAGGTGAGTGGTGGGCGAGCCAGCAAAGCTTCATCTGTATTTACAGCTGCTCCCCATTGCTCACATTACTGCCTGAGATCTGCCTCCTGTCAGGCCAGCAGTGGCATTAGATTCTCATAGGAGCATGAGCCCTATTGTGAACTGGGTGTACAAGGGATCTAGGTTGTGTGCCCCTTATGAGAATCTAATGCCTGATGATCTGTCACTGTCTCCTGTCACCCCCATATAGGACCGTCTAGTTGCAAGAAAACAAGCTCAGGGCTCCTACATGCTGGTAAGTTGTACAATTATTTCATCATATATTACAATGTAATAATAGAAACAAAGTGCACAATAAATGTAATGAGCTTGAATCATCCCCAAATTATCCCCATCCCCTGTCCATGAAATTGGTCCCTGGTGCCAAAAAGGTTGGGGATCACTGCTGTGTTCCCCTAAAAATCATTTATTATCCTCCTAAAATCATCCATATTTCTGCATCTCCCTTTCCTCTAAGAAGTAGGGTACATAAGCATCTGTACCCCATTGGGATATCAAATTTGTATGCCATTTCTCCTATTTAAAGAACAATTGGCTGGGCGCGGTGGCTCAAGCCTGTAATCCCAGCACTTTGGGAGGCCGAGACGGGCGGATCACGAGGTCAGGAGATCGAGACCATCCTGGCTAACACAATGAAACCCCGTCTCCACTAAAAAAATACAAAAAAATTAGCCGGGCGTGGTGGCGGCGCCTGTAGTCCCAGCTACTCGGGAGGCTGAGGCAGGAGAATGGCGGGAACCCGGGAGGCGGAGCTTGTAGTGAGCCGAGATCCCGCCACTGCACTCCAGCCTGGGCGACAGAGCGAGACTCCGCCTCAAAAAAAAAAAAAAAAAAAAAAAAAAGAACAATTGTAGGCCAGGCACGGTGGCCTATGCCTATAACCCCGGCAGTTTGGGAGGCTGAGGTGGGTGAATCATTTGAGGTCAGGAGTTCGAGACCAGCCTGGCCAACATGGTGAAACCCCTTCTCTACTAAAAATACAAAAATTAGTGGGGGTGGTGACAGGTGCGTGTAGTCCCAGCTACTTGGGAAGCTGAAGCAAGAGAATTGCTTTAACCTGGGAGGTGGAGGTTGCAGTGAGTGGAGATTGTGCCACTGCACTCCAGTCTGGGCAACGGAATGAGACTCCACCTCAAAAAAAAAAAAAAAAAAAAAAAAAAACCCAAACCAAAATAAAAACAAGTAAAAAAAAAAAAAACAATTGTAGAGACGGTATTGTTACGTTGCCCAGGCTGGTCTCAAACTCCTGGCCTCAGGCCATCTTCCCTCTTTGGTCTCCACCGCACCAGGCCTCCATTTCTATCAATCTACTTTTTGTGAGCTGATTTTTCAGTGAACATTCAGAAGGCAAAGGGGAAGTCTCCCCATGGTCCATACAGGCACCTTCTTTCATCCCCCTCCCCATCTTCCCAATATCTTAATATATCGATAAGTCAATGCTTACATTATCATGATCAGGTAAGTATTCTTCATAGCTGAGCCATACTGTCTTCTGTACTAGGCTCCAACAGACCAACCCAAAGTAGAGTCACTCATGTTGTTTCTATGTCATGAAGCCAAAACCTAAGCTGTTTACTTGTCTCCTGAAATAACTGCCTTGCATTTTGTTTGTTTACTCTGTTTCCTACATACCTAACAATAATCCATTTCGAAACTATCCAACAAAACTTTAAAACTCTTCTTTCTTTTTTTTTTTTAAGATGGAGTCTCGCTCCATCAGTCCAATTTAAAAAAGAATTCCTTTCTGGATCAAATTATCTCTATCATTTTCCACACACAGTGCTTGGCAGTCAGTAAATGGGCTCTGGAGTAAGAAAAAGACAAGATGTGAAAACCTGGGAGAAAAATCAGACCATCAGACGATAGAAACAGACCCACGGGGATCCTGATCAGGGAATTATCCATGATGAATGTGCTCAAGGAATGAAAAGGCAAGATTAAGAAATTTTGGGTTGGCCGGGCGCGGTGGCTCACGCCTGTAATCCCAGCACTTTGGAAGGCTGAGGCGGGCGGATCACAAGGTCAGGAGATGGAGACCATGGTGAAACCCCGTCTCTACTAAAAATAGAAAAAAATTAGCCGGGCGCAGTGGCGGGCGCCTGTAGTCCCAGCTACTCGGGAGGCTGAGGCAGGAGAATGGCGTAAACCCGGGAGGCGGAGCTTGCAGTGAGCCGAGATTGCGCCACTGCACTCCAGCCTGGGCGACAGAGCGAGACTCCGTCTCAAAAAAAAAAAAAAAAAAAGAAATTTTGGCAGAGAACTGGAAAGTATAAACAAGAACCAAGTGGAAATTCTGTGAAAAGTGAAAGGTACAGACACTGAAAATACTGTGGATGGGTCTGATAGCAGGAAATGTACAAAAGGAAGGAATAGAAGAAAATAGTCCAGACAGAAGCACAGAGAGACAAGAGCCGGGAAACGGCAGGGTAGAGTTTTAAAAAAACATGGGATAGAATGAAAAGAGCAAACATACCTGTAATTGGGGTCACAAAACAGGAGGAGAAAAAATGTGGCGGAAGCAATATTTCAAAACTGAGAGTTTACCAACACTGACAAAAGGTATTCAGGTGTAGATAAAATCATCCTTACAAACTCCACCAGCAAACCTCCCGAGAAAAGAAGCCCCCGCTGTCACTGAGGTGATGGTTATGATCTATTATATTCTCCCTCCCCACCCCTGTGCTTTTGTTGCCCTTAGTACACTTTGTCCTCTTTTTTTTTTTTGAGACAGAGTCTTGCTTTGTCACCAGGCTGGAGTGCAGGCACCATCTTGGCTCACTGCAACTTCTGCCTACCGGGTTCAAGCATTTCCCCTGCTTCAGCCTCCCAAGTAGCGGGGACTACAGGTGCACGCTGCCACGCCTGGCTAATGTTTTGTATTTTAGTAGAGACGGGGTTTCACCATGTTGGCCAGGATGGTCTTGATCTCCTGACCTCATGATCTGCCCACCTTGGCCTCCCATAGTGCTGGGATTACAGGCGTGAGCCACCGCACTTGGCCACTTTGTCTTCATATTTATTTATTTTTTGTACTTCTTAAAAAAAATTTTTTTTTAATTAAAAAAATAGAGACAGGGTCTTTCTGTCTTGCCCAGACTAGTTTTGAACTCCTGGGCTCAAGTGATCCTCCTGCCTTGGCCGCCCAAAGTGCTGGGACTGCAGACATGAGCCAGTCCTCATATTTATTGATGAGTGTATTAGTGCTATAATGATATGTAGCAAATAACTCTAAAACATATTGGCTTAAAACCACATAATGGGCCGGGCGCGGTGGCTCACACCTGTAATCCCAGCACTTTGGGAGGCCGAGATGGGCGGATCACTAGGTCAGGAGATCGAAACCATCCTGGCTAACACGTTGAAACCCTGTCTCTACTAAAAAAAAAAAAATACAAAAAACTAGCCGGGTGACGTGGTGGGCGCCTGTAGTCCCAGCTACTCGGGAGGCTGAGGCAGGAGAATGGCGTAAACCCGGGAGGTGGAGCTTGCAGTGAGCTGAGATCCGGCCACTGCACTCCAGCCTGGGCGACAGAGCCAGAGTCGGTCTCAAAAAAAAAAAAAAACCACATAATTACTTATCATGTGCCATGGTGTCCTTGGTTTGGGTGTCAGGAGAGGTTTAGCTGGTGGGTCTGGCCTCTCAGGAGGCTGCACCTGGACCAGCTCTCAGCCAGGGAGGCGGTCACCTGAAGGCTGTGCTGGGCCCGGTGGGTCCTCTTCCAAGGTGGCCAGTTGGTGCTGGCGATCGACAGGAGGCCTCAGTTTCCCTCCGCAAGGGTCTTGCCATGAGGCTGCTTGCATGTCTTCATGGCGTGGCAGCCAGCTTCCTCCAGAACGAGTGAGCCTGGAGTCACAGGCAGAGGCTAGGATGCATTTGTGACCTTGACGTGAAGGTCACACACTAGCATGTCTGCCGTGCTGTGTTGGTCACACAGGCTAGTCTTTTTTTGAGAGAGTCTTGCTCAATTGCCCAGGCTGGAGTGCAGTGGCATGATCATGGCTCACTGTAGCCTTGACCTCCCAGGCTCAAGTGATCCTCCCGCCTCAGTCTTCCAAGTAACTGGGACCACAGGCATGTGCCACCATGCTCGGCTACTTACATTTTTTGTTTTTTTTTATTTTATTTTTTATTTTTTTAGAGACAGGGTCTTGCTCTATGGCCCAGGCTGGCTTTGAATTTATTTTTATATTATTGTGGTAAAATATATATCACGAACGATGCCATGCTAATCATTTTTAGATGTGCAATTCAGTGGCATTAATTATATTCACAGTGTACAACCATCACCACATCTACTTCCAAAACCTTCCTACCACTCCGGATAGAAACTCTGTGCCCATTAATCAATAACTCCCATTCCCCCACCTCTCCCCATCCCTGGTAGCCCCTAATCTGCTTTCTGTCTCTGTGAATTCTACCTATTCTAGGAACCTCGTATAAGTAGAATCCTGCAGTATTTGTCCTTTAGTGCCTGTGTTATTTCACTCAACATAATGTTTCCAAAGTTCCTTCATGTTGTAACATGTGTCAGCGTTTCGTTCCTTTTCATAGCTGAGTGCTATTCCATTGTATGGACATACCACATCTCTATCCATTCATCGGTTGATAGGCCAGCCCCACATCAACAAGGGAGGCAACTTCATGGGGTTGTGAACACACCAGCATATGGGGCTCACTGGGGGCCATCCTGGGGGACGGCTGCTCTAGTAGATTTTGTGTTCAAAGCCAAGTCTCCGCTAGAATTCAACCTTCACAAGGTCAAGAGCCCAGTCTGCATTTTTGCCCCACTTCCCAGCAGAGGGCCTGACACAAAGCAGGTGTGCAGTGGAGCATGGAGGAGGCAGTCCACTCACTGGGGAACTGCAGAGGGAGACGGTGCTGGTTGCTGGGGTCCAGGAAGCTTCCAGAATGAAGGAACAACAGAAAGAACTGGGTAAATTTGACTTGAGTGACAATTTGACTTTTGGGGACAAGATGGAAATGTGACCAAAGTCAGCATATGTAGAGATGGAAAGGACCCCAAAGATCATTCAGGCCAACACCCTTGTTTCGTTTCAGGCAAAGAGGTACATCCATTTCCTGGGGCTGCTTCCTTCCTTCCTTCTCCTTCCTTCTCCTTCCTTCTCCTTCCTTCTCCTTCCTTCTCCTTCTTTCTTCTTCCTTCTCCTTCCTTCCTTCCTTCCTTCCTCTCTTCCTCCCTCTTTTCTTTCTTTCTTTCTCTCTCTTCTCTCCCTTCCTTCCTTCCTTCCTTCCTTCCTTCCTTCCTTCCTCCCTCTCTCCCTCCCTTCTTTCTTTCTTCTTTCTTTCTCTCTCTCTCTTCTCTCCCTTCCTTCCTTCATTCCTTTCTCTCTCTCTCTCTTTCTCTCTTTCTTTCTTTCTTTCTTTGACAGAGTCTTGCTTTGTCGCCCAGGCTGGAGTGCAATGGTGTGATCTCGGCTCACTGCCACCTCCGCCTCCTGGGTTCAAGTGATTCTCCTACCTCAGCCTCCCAATAGCTGGGATTACAGGCACCTGTCACCACACACCGCTAATTTTTGTAGTTTTGGTAGAGATGGGGTGTCACCATGTTGGCCAGGCTGGTCTCAAACTCCTGACCTCAGGTGATCTGCAAGCCTTGGTCTCCCAAAGTGCTGGGATTACAGGTGTGAGCCACCATGCCAGGTCTATATTTTCAAAGAAAGTCACATTCTGAGGTATTGGGGGGTAGGACTTCAACATATCTTTTTTTGGGGAAACACAGTTCAAGCTGTAAGAGAGAATGTGCCCTGTTTAAATCTCACGGCTAATTCATCGGGTCTTTGGAAGACCCAGGACTCACTTCTGTCTGCCTCTGAAGTCTAATTAATACCAAATTCTCTTTCTTATTCATGAAATTCTAGCAGGGTCTGGCTTGTCTGCCATTCCTGTGTACCTTTTATTCAGAAAAAGTAAGGCTCGCGTGACAGATGGAAGATCAGCCAGTTGTCAGTGTAGTGTGTTGCTTTCTGCAAGACAGCCACAGGCGCCACAAACGAGGGGACAAAACAGTTGCATAAGAAAAATGCAGCTCTGACAGCCCTGCCAACGAGCCCTCCAGCTTTACGCAGAGGTTTCCACTCCACGGCGCCCGGGGAGTATTCATGGATCTGCGTGTCTCTGTGCCCTCTGGCAAGGGCAATGGTTTCTCAGGCAAAGAAGGTGGCCGCAGTGTCAGCCAAGCGATTGCAAATCTGCAAAGTCGGAAATGCTGAAGGATGCCGGGTCAGCCGTCCCGAGAGATGCATGTCCACACGGCAGGTGGCTGGATGTGGGGTCAGGGCAGGCTCACAGCCTAACCAGGAGAGTTTTCTTGTTTGAGCCGGAGGGTAGGGTTACTCAGATATGTCTGCTCTGCACTAGGCGTTTGTATGACAGGGACGAGGGGCAGGCTGGCTTCAGGAACATGTGACTGTGCAGTCACAGCCACACAGGGACTGGTGCATGGAAGGGCCCTGAGCTGGCTTTGATGCTCTGCTGTCACTGTCTTCATGATATTCGAACAAGGGGCTTGCATTTTCATTCTGTACTTGGCCCTGCAAATTATGTAGTAGGTCCTGACAAGACGTCTGTCTCGGTTTCCTGTGCTCATTGCTTATTTGTGAGGCAGGTGGCGCCTCTGAGAGTCTTAAGCCCACGCTCTGATGTCTTAGAGAACCCATAGCCAGAGGAAGAAGACATGAGGCTGGAGCTTAGGACCCCCAAAGGCTTGAGTTTCAACATTGCCAGCAACTTTAATAGCTATAAGATCTTGGGCAGGGCATTTAGCCTGTCTGGGACTCAGTTTCTTCATCTGTAAAATGGACATGCTAATAACAGCTCTATCAAGCTCACAGAATTGCTATGAGAGTTACTTCTTGAGAATAAGGACTCAACTTCTCCCTTTTGTACCTGTGTGAAATTCTGCCCAGCATCCTGCATTTAGGAACAGTGCCTACTTGATGAATTAAAACATGAGATAATGGGGGAAACTCTCAAAGTGTCAGAAATGATGGACTGGCATTATGTTTTCTCATAACACGCTGATGTTTTGTGCAAATCTGCCATCTGGACGCTGCTGCTCTGAGGTTTCATACAAGAGGGAGACAGAGCCTGCTCACTTTGGGACATGTCCTTGAATGTGTCCCGCTGTGGGTGCATGGAACGCTGAGACATCCCATATGAGCGCTCTCCTCTGTCGCTGAATTTTAACCATCCAGCCTGTCCCTTGGGGTGGCGTCATGTTTATCACAGCAGTGACCACCTTTGTGAATGCAAACCATGTGGGAGAGTTTATTTCATCCTCATCACAGCCCTATTATTCTTACTCCACTTGACAGATGAGGCTCTGTCTCAGGGGACCTGTCCCCACCCCACAGCTGGGAGGCAGCAGAGTCAGGCTGGAACCCAGGTCGGTCTGGTAGCACCGTCTGGAGTCCTGCGACCCGGGCTGGGCACGCCTCTGTGAAGTGCGCTCCCTGGGCTGGGCTCTCCATAGGGGTGTTCACTAGGGGTCACTCAGCAAGTTTGCTGAAGATGGCTAGTTTCTTGGGTTTTAGCCTCCCATGTTTCTAGAGGCTTCTTAGAGACTGCCGGTAACCGTGCCATCCCCTCAGAGGGTCTAGGAAGCCTCAACATTTGCTTATTGTTTGGGTAACAGCTTGATTGAGATATAATTCACATGCCATACAATGAACTCATTTAAAGTGTACAATTTACTGGTTCTTACTGTATTTGGAGTTGTGCAGGTGTGACCATATTTCATTTTAGAATATTTTCATCACCCCAAAAATAAACCTCATACTTATCACAGTCACTCACCGTTCCCTTCAACATGCAACCACGAATCTACTTTTTTCTCTATGGATTTGCTAATTCGGAATCCTTCATATCAATGGTTCACACAATATGGGGCCTTCTGTGTCTGGTTTCTTTTGTAGCATAACGTTGTCAGGGTTCATCTATGCCATCGTGCATGTCAGCACTTCCTTCCTCTCTAAGGCCGAATCATGTTCCGTTGCATGGACGGACCACATTTCGTTTATCCAGTCATCGGCTGATGGACTTGGGGCTATGATGAATTATGCTGCCATGAACATTTATGTACTGGTTTTGGTGTGGACATGTGTTTTCATTTATGATTCATTTTTATATGATTGTTTTCTAGAAGCCAAATATGGTCTCTGGAGGCCTCTCATGGAGGATGCTGAGTAAACCAGAAACATGTTTGGGCTCAAGTTTCTTGCCTATAAGACAGGTCTGGGAAGAGCAGTGTGTGTGTGTGTGCGTGTGTGTGTGCACCCGCGTGTGTATGTGTGTGTTTCTGTGTATGTGCATGCAGAGGACAGGTGTGTGTCTTTCTGTTTGTCCAGCAGGTCAAGGGTTGGGGGTGGCTAGTCAGGAGGAGAGCCGGAGAGGCACTCACAACAGAAGGAAACTCTTGGAAGAAGGAGTGGTGGATGGTCGACCCCTCCCTTTTCCTGTCTCACCGCCTTTTTTGCTGAGCTGGTGAAAGCTACAGGTGAGAAGGGCTTAAGGGAATTTGAGCACAGGCCTCAGCTTGGCCCAGCTGGACTTGGAAAGAGGATGTGGAATCACCATCAGTGGGTCAGCCCGCAGGGATTACCTCCCTGTTGCCCCCATGGTCCTATTTCAACAGCTGCCTGGAATGGCCCCTGAATCTATAGAGCGTGGCACTGCTGCCAGAGACCTCCCCTGGAGAGCAGGAAGATGTAACGCATCCATCTTTCACCGTCCGCCATGTTTCAGGATGACAGACATATCTGGCTCTTGTAGGAGTGACCCTAATTTGGTTAAAATCATCTGGATTGTTCAAACACAGCTTGGCAGAGTGGAAAGAGGAAAAGCTATGAGGTTGGACAGGCCTGACTCAAGCCCTGGATCAGTCACTCATGAGTGCCCATTAGCATGACCCTCGGTAGGTCACTTACCCTTTGTAAGCCTCATTCTTTCCATCTGTCAAGTGAGGAGAATGATTCTTGTTGGTAGGATTGTTGAGGGCACCAGATGATGAGCACTAAGTGCCTGTAGAGTCAACAGTCAATGCACGGTCACTGGTTATGGTAGAAAAATGCTGAGTGGCCGGGTATGGTGGCTCCTACCTGTAATCCCAGAACTTTGGAAAGTTAAAGCTGGGGGATTGTTTGAGCCCAGGAGTTCAAGACCAGCCTGGGCAACACGGCAAAACCCTGTCTCTACAAAAAATAGAAGAATTAGCTGGGCATGGTGGTAGTCGCCAGTAGTCCCAGCTACTTGGGAGCTGAGGTGGGAGGATCACCTGAGCCTGAGGAGATGGAGGCTGCAGTGAGCCACGATGGTGCCACTGCACTCCAGCGTACAGAGCGAGACCCCATCTCAGAAAAAAAAAAAAAGACAATGCCGAGGGACCTGCTTAAGACACATCTGCTCCTGCTGGGTCAGTCTCACCTGACCTGTGGGCAGAAGGCAGAGAACGAAGCTGCTTCTGCTTTTCAATGGACACGTCTTTCAAGCGATGATCCTTCTGCTGTATCTCCATAAGCCTGTGCATCTCCAGGGGACTGCATTTTAATCTGATGAGGCTTAGTAAGTTTTATTGCATGTCTGAGCCACATTTGATTCTTTTACAAATAGTTAGCAGCACATACTGACCCATTTTCTAGGCCTGCCTCTCTCATGGGTGTAGAGAAGGCAAAGTATTGGAAAGGTGTATATGCAAACACTCTTCACAAACAGATTTGAGACGGGGAAAAATTGACTCAAGGGTCTGCCAATGTGGGTTTTGGTTTTGATGTCGCTATTTTTTTATTTTTACTTTTTATTTATTTTATTTTATTTTTTTTGAGATGGAGTCTCACTCTTGTTGCCCAGGCTGGAGTACAGTGGTACAATCTCAGCTCACTGCAACCTCCTCTTCCCGGGTTCAAGAGATTCTCCTGCCTCAGCCTCCTGAGTAGCTGGGATTACAGGCACCCACCACCACGTCTGGCTAACTTTCATATTTTTAGTAGAGACTGGGTTTCACCATGTGGCCAGGCTGGTCTTGAACTTCTGACCTCAGCTGATCCACCCACCTTGGCCTCCCAAAGTGTTGGGATTACAGGTGTGAGCCACCGTGCCCAGCCACTGCAGCTGTTTCACTGTGTGAAGTTAGGAAAGTCATGCAGTCTTGGAATCATAGTTTCCTTGCATTGGTAAAATAAGGGAGTTGAATTAAGACCCCTCACCAGCCCTAACTCTCTAGAATACTGCAGGGTGACTTTTTGGTGCAGGCGGTGCTCTGCTGCTCAGGTACACATCTGTCTTCCTTCCACAGAGGGTGAGATGCACAGCCTGGCATCTGGGACACGCTGTTTTTTTTTTTTTTTTTTTTTTTTTTTTTTTTTTTGAGACGGAGTCTCGCTGTGTCACCCAGGCTGGAGTGCAGTGGCGCGATCTCGGCTCACTGCAAGCTCCGCCTCCCGGGTTTACGCCATTCTCCTGCCTCAGCCTCCCGAGTAGCTGGGACTACAGGCGCCCGCCACCACGCCCGGCTAGTTTTTTGTATTTTTAGTAGAGACGGGGTTTCACCATGTTAGCCAGAATGGTCTCGATCTCCTGACTTCGTGATCCACCCGCCTCGGCCTCCCAAAGTACTGGGATTACAGGCTTGAGCCACTGGGACACGCTGTTTAGACTTCGTGATTTCAGGTCTTAATTACTCAATGTTTACATTTTCCTTCCACTGCTGGCTTTCTCTCCACGTATGATGACACTCCGTGGTCAGCACTAGAAGAGGTGAGAGGTGTTTCATCTGCACCCGGGTGAAGGGTGGGACAAGGTAATGGCACTGGGAACCTTTTTCTCCTTCTCATTGGGCAGAGTGTGAATGGCTCTGTCGCTTCATTTGCTTTTCATTTTTATTCAGGAAATTTTAAACATACACAGAGGTAGAGAGAGAGTGTGATGAGTATCAAATACTCACTGCCCAACTTGAACAGTTATTAACGTTTTCACACCTTGTCTTGTGTCCATCTTGTTTTCCATCTATCCTCCTCCTCCAACACACTTTAATTTTATTTACTTTTATTTCATATCATTTCATTTCATTTTCTTTCTTTTTTTTTTTTTTTTTTTGAGATGGGGTTTTGCTCTTGTTGCCGAGGCTGGAGTGCAATGGTGTGTTCTCGGCTCACTGCAACTTCTGCCTCCCGAGTTCAAGCAATTCTTCTGCCTCAGCCTCCGAAGTAGCTGGGATTACAGGCACCTGCCATTACTCCAGGCTAATTTTTTTTTTTTTGTATTTTTAGTAGAGACGGGGGTTCACTATGTTGGCCAGGCTGGTCTCGAACTCCTGACTTCAGGTGATCCACCTGCCTAGACCTCCCAAAGTGCTGGGATTACAGGCATGAGCCACTCTGCCCAGCCTCATTCCATTTTCTTTTATTGCAAACCTTATCAGTTCACCTGTAATTCAGGATATATCTCCAATGAAAATATATTATAAAATATATGTCTGTTATATAATATATACTTTATGTAACCATATAATATAAACACAGTATATATACATTATATAATGTAGAATGTCAGATACATTATAACTCTAATGTCATTATTACACCTAACAAATTTAACAGTACTATTTATACCCACTCCATATTCAAACTTCACTGGGGTGTTTTAAAACCTGTCAAAATTGTGAAGAATTGGTTGGCCTATCCAATTATTTATTCATCCATTCATTCATTCGACTGACACTGACGTCTTTAACTTGGCCAGGTCTCACAGGAGCTCACTGTTGTGCAGGGAAGACAAACAAATTCACAATTGTAAAAGAGTGGGATAAATGCAGAGTAGAGTTTGGTACAAGGCATGACTATGTCACAAAGAAGGGCACAGTCAGCTCTGCAGGAGGTGGGGGGTCGTGGAAGGCTTCAAGCAGGATGAGGATCATGGGCTGAAGTTGGAAGGCTGGTCAGGTGCTGGCAGCGGGCAATGGAGGAAGGATGCGCTAGAGAAAGTGTAGGAAACGTGCCGGCACTTAGCACCGTGAAATAGCACCAGGCAATGTCTCCTTGACTAATATGGTGCCAGGTACTTTTCTGAGTCAGTGAACAAAATCGACAGAAATCCCTAACGCCGTGGAGTTTATAGTCTTGTGGGGGAGGACTGACAATAACATAATAAATTAATATATACAGCATGTTAAAAATAAGGGCTATGGGAAAGAAAAACACAGAAAAACAAGCGACGGGGATTAAGAGGGCTCAGGTGCTTCACAAGTTAATACAGGATGGTTAGGGTAGGGTGGCAGGAAATGAACAGGGCCTCACAGTTCCCTTTTTCCTTCCTTTGCACACAAGATCATGTTTCTCAGCCTTCTGCACCATTAGATTGGGACAATCAGCCTGGGGTCTGGTGAATAGAATGTAGTTGGAAGTAATGCATGCCACGTCCAGACCTGGGCGTCATGCCCTGAGTGACCATCCATGTTCTTTCTCCTCCCTCCACCATGACCTCGGCTGTCACATACTGGAGATGAGATAACACAGCCCAGCTCCCAGAGTCACCAGTTAAGAACTGCATTACAGGCTGGGCGCGGTGGCTCACGCCTGTAATCCTAGCACTTTGGGAGGCTGAGGCAGGTGGATCACCTGAGGTTAGGAGTTTGAGACCAGCCTGACCAATGTGGTGAAACCCCATCTCTACTAAAAATACAAAAATTAGCTGGGCATGGTGGCGCACAGCTGTAATTCCAGCTACTCAGGAGGCTGAGGCAGGAGAATCGCTGGAATCTGGGAGGCAGAGGTTGCAGTGAGCTGAGATCGTGCCATAGCACTCCAGCCTGGTGACACAAAGTGAGACTCCATCTCAAAAAACAAACAAACAAACAAACAACAAAAGAGTTCATAAAAATCAACAAGAAAAATATTAACCCTCTGTAGGAAAAATGAGTAAAGAACTTACAAAGTTGGCCAGGTGCAGTGGCTCACTCCTGTAATCCCAGCACTTTGGGAGACTGAGGCAGGCAGATCACGAGGCCAGGAGATCAAGACCATCCTGGCTAACATGGTGAAACCCTGTCTCTACTAAAAATGCAAAAAAGATTAGCTGGGCATGGTGGTGGGCGCCTGTAGTCCCAGCTACTCAGGAGGCTGAGGCAGGAGAATCTCTTGAACCTGGGAGGCAGAGGTTGCAGTGAGCTGAGATCCCACCACTACACTCCAGCCTGGGAGACAGAGTAAGAGTCTGTATCAAAAAAAAAAAAAAAAAAAAAAAGAACTTACAAAGTAAAGTAACATATAGATGTAATAGAAATATCAAAAAAACTGTATATATGTTCTACAGTTTCAAGTAAATAGAATCATAGAAGCCAGAAATCAGTATATAGAAAAACTGTGACTTCATTATTAATGAAATACTGCCACCAAATACATTTTTTTTGCAAGCTGGCTATGTTTTTAAAATTAATATATGCAGTATTGCTGAGGCTGCAGTGAAATACCTCCTACACATTGCCGATGAAAGCATGCATTGGTAAAACCTTTCTGGAAGAAAAGTTAGCAATATTTTCCAATACTTTTTAAGAGCCTTAAACACGTTTCTGCTGGGTGCAATGGCTCATACCTTTAATCCTTGTGCTTTGGGAGGCCAAGTTGGAAGGATCGCTTGAGGCCAGGAGTTCAAGACCAGCCTGGGCAACATAGCAGGACACTATCTCTCCAAAAAAAAAAAAAAATTAGCCAGCCATGGTGGTGTGCGCCTGTAGTCCTAGCTACTCTAGAGGCTGAGGTGGGAGGACTGCTTGAGCCCAGGAGATGGAGGCTGCAGTGAGCTGTGACCGCACCACTGCACTCCAGCCTTGGTGATAGAGCAAAACCCTGTCTCAAAAAGACAAACAACCAACGACAAACAACCTGTTCCTGCCTTTTGACCTCATTGATAGGACTTTCAGGAATTTAAATAAGCAGAGATACATTCAACAATCTATGCATACAACAATAGATTTCCATAACTTTTTAAAGAAATTGAAGTATCTTTATACTTTTTGCTGAGATTTAAAAAATTCACATTTTTCCAGTTGGCATGTGTTACTTTTATCATTAACAACTCATTACAAGACTTTAAAAGACTCTTTTCTTTTTCTTCTTCTGTGTTTTGTAGCTTCTTCTCAGAGCCAGGACAATGAGGACAGGCTGAGGGGTGTCAGGCCAGGCAGAGCATCCCAGAGCGCCCTCCTTCACAATGAGCACTGTCCTTCATGACCAACTTACTGATTAACAACTTCGGACCCCAGGAGGTTACGCTGTGCCCAAGTCCTTCCAGAGGCCACAACAATAAATCCACGCCACTGCTAATGTTATTTATAAGCTGGGGGATTAAAACGGAAAAAAATCAATTAGTTAAAATGAGCCCTTTATCGAGACTGTAAGCATCTTACTTTCCCAGAACCGAGACCAAATAAGTGACCAATTCTTCTCTAAGAGAATGAAAGAGTTTGCCATTTTTACTGTAATAAAAGGTTTTCACTCAGAAATAAGATCAATTCAAAATGGTCTTAGTCTAAGAGAGAAAGCCTAAAAGAATGCTTTATTCTCTAAGAAAAACCACCTCTTATTACCTATATCACAATGGTCAAGCTATGCCCGTGAGCTGAGTCTCAGTTTCTATGTTTACAAAATGAGAAAAATACTACTTCCCCCCCAGGGCCATTGTGAAGATAAAATGGGAGAACACACGGCAAGGGCCTGATGCCGGGCCCAGGACGTGTAAGTCCCCAGCAAATATTTCCTCCTTCTTTGGGGCAAGGCAGTACTGAAGAGTACAGAAAGGAGAATGAAAAGTGGGAAGAAGAAATTAAGATCTTGAAGCAGTCCCACAAAACAGACTCCCAAAGTTGTATAACCAAAAGGGATTTAGGTATGTTTTACAGAAAATGTTTAAGAGGGATGATTGGAAAGTATTACGTAGATATATTTGTGTATGATATGCTTCT
Source organism: Macaca nemestrina (assembly GCF_043159975.1). Taxonomy (NCBI): domain Eukaryota; kingdom Metazoa; phylum Chordata; class Mammalia; order Primates; family Cercopithecidae; genus Macaca; species Macaca nemestrina. The sequence goes on along the minus strand of NC_092137.1, from coordinate 9,257,533 downwards.
GCAATATATACAGTCAGAATTTTGGAATCAGAATTTCTGGGCTCCAGGAATTACTATTTTTATTTTTTCTTTCTTTCTTTATTTTTTTTTGAGACGGAGTCTCGCTCTATCGCCCAGGCTGGAGTGCAGTGGCCGGATCTCAGCTCATTGCAAGCTCCGCCTCCTGGGTTTATGCCATTCTCCTGCCTCAGCCTCCCGAGTAGCTGGGACTACAGGCGCCCGCCACCTCGCCTGGCTAGTTTTTTGTATTTTTTAGTAGAGACGGGGTTTCACTGTGTTAGCCAGGATGGTCTCGATCTCCTGACCTCGTGATCCGCCCGTCTCGGCCTCCCAAAGTGCTGGGATTACAGGCTTGAGCCACTATTTTTATTTTTTCTACCAAAGATTAGTTTCTTCTACTCCAGAATTTCATACAAACCGAATCATATGACCGACCGGGCATGGTAGCTCACACCTAAAATCCTGGCACTTTGGGAGGCCAAGACAGGAGGGATTGCTTGAGCCTAGGAGTTCAAGACCAGCCTAGGCAACATAATGAGACCTGGTCTCTACAAAAAAATTAGCTGGGCATAGTGGCATGCACTTGTATTCCCAGCTACTTGGGAGGCTGAAGCGGGAAGATCACTTGAGCCTGAGAGGTTGAGGCTGCAATGAGCTGTGATTGCACCACTGCACTCCAGCCTGGGCGACAAGGCAAGACCTTGTCTCAAAAAAAAAAAAAAAAAAAAAGAAAAAAAAGAAAATAGAGAGAGAAATCATAAAGTGTGAAATCTTTTGCATAAAGCCTCTTTTACCCAGCGTGGTGATTTTGCAATTCATCCATGTTATTGTATATACCAGTGGGTGGTTCTTTCTATTGCTGAGAAGTATTTCATTGCATGGATATATCACAATTTGTTTATCCCCTAATGGACATCTGGGCTCTTTCCAGTATTTGGAAATTATAGATAAATAGATAAAACTGCTACTAATATTTTTTTTCAAGTCTTTCTGTAAACCATAATTTTTTTTTTTTACTTTTATAGAGAAGTCATGTTATCTTTAAATTGTCATCATTTCCATATGTTTAATAGCTGGTGAGGCTGTGCATTTTTCCCTCTGATAATATAATAATCCTATTTCTTTAGTGCTGGCTATAGTGACAGGTACTCTCATTTGTCCTCATAAGAATCCTGCAAAATGGGTGTAATCATATCTGTATTAGTCCGTTTTCACACTGCTGATAAAGACATACCTGAGACTGGGCAATTTACAAAGGAAAGAAGCTTAATTGGGACTTACAGTTCGATGTGGCTGGGGAAGCCTCACAATCATGGCAGAAGGCAAGGAGGAGCAAGTCACGTCTTAACACGGATGGCAGCAGGCAAAAAGAGAGAGCTTGTGCAGGGGAACTGCTGTTTTTAAAACCATTGGATCTCGTGAGACTTATTCACTATCACAAGAACAGTACGGGAAAGACCTGCCCCCATGATTCAATTACCGCTGGGTCCCTCCCACAACACATGGGAATTCAAGATGAGATTTGGGTGGGGACACAGCCAAACCATATAAATACCGATTTTCCATTGGAAGGGAGAAGCACAGGCTCATTGAGCAAGTTGGGTGTGTGGACTCTGAATTCTTACTGAAGCTGGCCTCACTCTAGAGCACACTGTGGCTCCCTTGGGCTGTGGTGGTGGCTCCTGAGCAAACCACTTGGACTCATCCTTTGCTCACTTCCTGGAAGGGCATCTAGGCCTGCACATTATACATTTCTACCAATTTTAATCATTTGCAGTTAGATTGGTGATACCTTTTTCTCTTTCTGTTGTTTTCCTTTAATATATTTTTTTGCAATATTGTATTGCATAAAGATTTATTTATTCAAACCCAACTATTTTGTCTGATGACAGGCTCAATTTTTCAAGAGCCAGACATTTATCTTTGATCCACTGCTGGAATAAATCTGCAGCTCTGCTTTCTTATTTTTAATAGTTTTTGTGTTTTGCTTTCTGATATATTGGATATGCAGCCACGTACCTATGGGAAGTATCTGCTCAATAAATTGCAAAATGGAAATGTGACTTCCGTTTTATACCTGGGACATAGATGCCAAGAGAATCGAACCTGTTTCCTGAAGCTGTTTGGGAAGGCCAGGAGGGGAACTTGATTCTTAGTTCACTGTTTTTACCCCTGAGCAGAGTCTACCTTGGCCCCTAACCACCCCTAGAGGAGGAGCTATGTTCACTATACTCCGCTTGGAATGGAGCTCTCCGAGAGCAGTGCTGAGAATTACAGAGCGTGGGTTCCGGTGCAGGCTTCATTCTTCCTCCTCTACTTCTCTCCTACTTTCTTTCAAGTTTAAAATGTAACGATTTCTAAAGTCAACAAATGACAAACACACTCAGAACTGGAAGGAGCCTCAGAGTCATTCATCCTTTGATCTGGCAAACATTTGCTGAGCTGGGTCTTGTGGGGCCCCAGTCTGGAAAGACTAGGTCCAGACCGAGACTATTGAGGGAAATGGATGTGGAGACAGGAGGAGAGTAAGGGGACAGAGATTCCTCCAGGGATGAGGGCTGGGGACCTGGGGCTTCATTCACCCCAACCAACCAGGGGGGCCAAGAAGTGTGTCTTGAGGAGGTGGGGCCCGGGCCAGGCTGGAGGCTGAGCCTCGGGGTCTGTGTGTTGGGTGGAGTGAGCTAGCACAGGGAAACTCCTCTATCCCCCAGACACAGCCCCAGGCCAGGCAGGGAGATGAGAAAGGGCCAGTGGGGCAGGTGAGCTTAGGAGCAGTCACTGGAGCTATTCCCCTCTGGGGAGGTGGGGTGGGAAGAAGATGCAGAGAGGATGGGAAGGATGCAAGGAGGATGAGAGGGATGCAGGGAGGATGGGAATGATGCAGGGAGGATGGGAAGGATGCAGAGAGGATGGGAATGATGCAAGGAGGATGGGAGGGATGCAGGGAGGATGGGAATGATGCAGGGAGGATGGGAAGGATGCAGGGAGGATGGGAGGGATGCAGGGAGGATGGGAAGGATGCAGAGAGGATGGGAAGGATGCAGGGAGGATGGGAGGGATGCAGGGAGGATGGGAAGGATGCAGGGAGGATGGGAGGGATGCAGGGAGGATGGGAAGGATGCAGGGAGGATGGGAAGGATGCAGGGAGGATGAGAGGGATGCAGGGAGGATGGGAGGGATGCAGGGAGGATGGGAATGATGCAGGGAGGATGGGAATGATGCAGGGAGGATGGGAATGATGCAGGGAGGATGGGAAGGCCACATGGGCCTCTCATTTTGCGCAGAAGCTCATGGTTCTCCTGGGTAGGGGGAGGGGAGTGGCATGGCTTAGATCTGGGATGTAGGAAGAACATTCTGGCTACAGAGGGGAGGGTGAGTTTGAGGAAAATACCGAGAAATGGAGATGATTTGAACCATAATAGCTAGAGATGTTAAGGCCCAAATTAGGGTAATGGCAGGAATGGAGAGAATAATTATTTAGGAAGTAAAATCAGCAGGACTTGGGGATAGATTCAGTAATGTGGAGGGGGGGTAGAAAGCAAGAATGAATCCCACACTGGATAGGATGCTGGGGAGGCCTTCTGAGTAAGGAAATAGGAGAAAGTTGCAGGTTTGGGGGAAGGATGATTATTTCTATTTTTGACATTCAAGTTTCAGGTGACTGCAGGCCACCAGGTGGTGACCTCTAAAAGGGAGCTGGATCTTAGAGGGACGTCTCATCCCGAGATGCATCCTGGGAGCCATCAGCAAATGTGTGGAGGTTCAGTCAGTTGACATTTGAATTATCCCAGGAGAGTGAGGAGGTGAAAGAGAGAGGGCCAAAGACAGACCCTTCCCCATGGAGAGGGCAAATGAAAGCAGTGGGAGACCTAGAGGGCAGTCTAAGACGTGGGAGGAAAGCAAGAGAGACCATGGAACCTCGTGCAACCACCCATTATCCAGAGAGCTGCACGGAGCAGTGACAGGAGGAAAGAGGACTGCAAGCAGGACTGTTTCAGGGAGTGGGGCATGGAGGGTGGAGCACAGTTCAGGTTGCAGGCAAATGAGTCACAAATAAGAGAAGCTGGAGGTGGAGACCAGGAGCATAGACTTTTAAGAGGTTTGAACAAAAAGCGGAGGAAGGATGATGGGCTGATGACTCCGGAGGGTTAAGGTTGGTCAAGGGCTGAGCCACCCGATGAGAAGGACCTGGAGCTGGAGGAGAAGGCCAGTGAAACAGGATCCTGGGGGAGGCTCAGTCAGGGCTGACTCAGGTGGCCGGGAGCTGAGCCCAGGTGAAAGTGATGGAGGCTGGGTGGGCTGGCTCTTTATACACTGCAGCCTTGGAGGGGTGGGGGCTGCTTGGTGACTCAGTGTTCTCAGCTGATGCGGAGTGAGAGAGGCAGAGATGAGGGTGAGTGTGTGGGGGCTGAGATGGCTCCAGGCATGAGTGGGAGAAGCTGAGCCAGGAAAAAGACCAGGCAGTGGCGCGGGCACTGCCGCTCACCTTCCCCGGGCCGCAGTCCTCACAGCTGCGTGATGGGTAGACAGGCAGAGAAGGGAGATGATAGTGTGGTTGGTGCAAACCTCTGTCCTCAAACTCTTATGAGCAGGGAATAACAATCGCACAGATCAAAGTGCAGTACCTACTCTTCTGCCAGGGCCTAGTCTCAATATTTTGCATAATACCCACTTAAGCTACACAGGCTGGTGCTAGTAGTATACCACATTGTGGATGAGGAAATGGCACAGGGAGATTCAGAAGCTTGCCCAAAGCCACCAGCTCCTAGGTGGAGGAGCCATGGTACAAGTTCAGGCTGGTCAGCCCCACATCCCACACACTGTGCCATCATGCTGTCTTCCTTCATTTTTCTATTTTTATTTTTAAATTAATTTTTTTTGAGGCAGAGTCTTACTCTGTTGCCCAGGCTGGAGTGCAGTGGCTCACTGCAACCTCTGCCTCCAGGGTTCAAGCAATTCTCCTGCCTCAGCCTCCCGAGTAGCTGGGATTATGGGTGCACACCACCACGCCTGGCTAATTTTAGCAGAGACAGAGTTTCACCATGTTGGCCAGGCTGGTCTTGAAATCCTGACCTCAGATGAGCCACCAAAGTGGTAGGGTTACATGTGTGAGCCACCGCGCCTGGTCAGCTCTCCTTCATTTTTCTTACTGAACTGGTCTAAATGCTGACTTTGGTCTCCATTCCATTAGGTGGCAGGAGGTTGACCTCAAACGAGTCAGGCCTTCTTCCCGGACCTCCCTGCGGCTGCCTCTAGCCTCCTTACCCACGACTAGGGCGGAGTCCCAGGAAACTTGCTGGCAGCCAGGCCCCCGGGGTGGGGAGGGTGTTTAGGGAGAGGGGGTGAGTGTGTACTGGTGGGGGGCGGGGGCCATGGTGTGATGAGACATTCTCTACCCCTGCAGGCCCCAGCTGTGGCCTCCGCGCCCCTGACTGCAGGGTGGCTGGGTTCTGGCTGTAGAGCTGAGCTCCCTTGCGCCCCTCTTGGTGCTCTGTGAATGTTTCCCTCTTCCACTGCCTTCCCTGGAGTTCTGGAAGCTCCCACCCTTGCTGCCTCACCCTGTGAACAGCTACATCTGCTGCCCCTGCCCTTCACTAAGCTGGACAAAGCGGATGCTGTCTTGCTACCTTCCTGGGATGAACCTGGGAACAGGCCATCGTTCACCTCTGTTGTGGGATTCTTTGATCATATTTGGGATTTCTAGCACAATGCTCCCCAACACCCTTTTAAGTCAGGGTTAAATTAAAAGTTCTGGGTAAAGAAAATAGGTTTGTGATCTCTCAGGCCCGCCCTCGGCCTAAATAGGCTGTCCTTTGCCACTCTTGGCTCCCTGCTGCTCCCTGGCTCCGGGAGACGTGGAAAGACCCTGAGCCTCTTATAGTCAGAGACAAGTGGTCTGAGGATGGCAGCTCAGGCTGCAGAACTTCCAGAGGCCTGAGGAGGCAGCTCCGGGGCTGGACACTCATGGAATAACAGCCAGACCTTGGCTCCCGGGAACCTGGCCTGACCTGGAGCGCAGGCCGCCATCTCTGCAGGCACAGAGGGGGCCCCGGAGGCCATCAGGGCAGATGCCTGGAGATGGGGGTGGGGGTGTGTGGACGGAACACTACCTGGTGATTGTGAATCCAGGCCTCCACCTTCTTCACAATCGGCAGATAATCTGGAACCTTGTAGAATCTCAGTCCTGATAGGATCTGTCCTGGTTCTGGAATGTTTAAGTTGTGGTGGTGAAAGGTATCTCTGAATTAGAGGTTCCCACTTACGGGTGGGTAAATTACTGCAAGAGAAGGCAAGTCCCCTGCATCCCACCCTGTCTGACAGTGCCACCCACAGCCTCCAACCCCGGCTCCCCAACTCTCACCCAGCCTGTGCTCTCTGCAGGGGATGGAGCCGCAGAGCGCTCTGCTCTGAGAGGGCAGGGGCAAGGTCACGAGACCGCAGTGCTGGGCCCTCGGTGCTCAACAGGTTCCAAGCACCCATACCTGACCTGCTGACCACAGCCACTAGAAAGCATAGGGCCCCTTTGCAACCAGGCCCCCCTGCAGGTCACCCTCTGTACCAGGAGTCAGGCTCCCCTCTTGTCCCCTGTACAACCAGACTCATTCCCTTTGCTCATGCCCTTCCCCTTCAAGGAATGCTCTCCACTGGAAAAAGCCTAACAGACGGCAGGTACAAAACTGGTGAAATTATAATCCTGGGCTTATGATGCATTTTATTACTTTTGCTATTACAGGCATAGTCCGACCTCCCTAGCTGTGTTAAGAGATCCCATTTTAAAGTAACAGAATAATCACCTGTGAAACTACCACCCAGCCTGAAAGCTGGGCCTTAGCAAGAGGTGACACCAGCTGTGTGGCCCACCCCATCCCATTCCCTCCCTGCCTTCTCCAAGACAGCTGTCACCCCGAATCCTGTGTGCCTCTTTTCTGTGTTTTCCTTTATTTATTTTATTTTATTTTTTCTGAGACAGGATCTTTCTGTGTTACCCAGGCTGGAGTGCAGTGGCACGATCACAGCTCACTGCAGCTTTGACCTTCCAGGCTCAAGCAATCCTCTCGCTTCAGTCTCCTAAGTAGCTGGGACTACAGGAACATGCCATCAAACCTGGCTAGTTTTTGTATATTTTTGTAGAGACAAGGTTTTGCTATGTTGTCCAGGGTGGCCTTGAACTCCTGGGCTCAAGTGATCTTTAAGTGCTGGGATTCCAGGCGTGAGCCACAGCTCCTGGCCAATTTTCCTTTCCTGTCCTCTCATCTTACCTATTCCTTGGAGTCCTAAAATGTATATATTATATTTGACATCTCTGCCTTCTTTGAGAGGGTGTCATGCTGTTTGTACTCTTTTGGGACTTACTTTTCTCACTTAGTAGTAAGTTATAAGCATTGTCTGTATTGCTAGGGTGGCCGTGATTCCTCTCTTTGGACACTGTCTGATACTCCGTGGTGTGAACACACCTGTTTATCCATTCTTCTGTTGGTGGGCATTTCAACAGTCCTGCTGTGAACATTTTTGTGTAAGAGTTTTCTAAAGTGTATACCTACGAGTGGAATTCCTGGGTCATGGTGGACAGGAATGTCCCCCTGGGGGGTGTTCAGCTGTTTTCCTGAGTGGGTGACTCATTTACACTCCCACGGCTGACAGGTAGACAACCTACACACCCACCTCTTCCCCAGCACGCAGCTTCGTCAGCCTTCTCCATGTGTGCCACTGTAGTGAGGATAAAATGGCATCTGTGTCCTCTTCCATTCCCAGCATACCCGTGCTTCAAGGCCGAGTTCACGAATGACCTTGCCCAAGAAGTCCTCTGTGACCAGCACCCCTGTTGCCACTCACTGTTGGATGTTTTCTGCCACCTTCCCATGGGGTTCTTCACTTCTTCTTTTTTTTTTTTTTTTTTTTTTTGAGACGGAGTCTTGCTCTGTCACCCAGGCTGGAGTGCAGTGGCCCCATCTCAGCTCACTGCAAGCTCCGCCTCCCGGGTTCACGCCATTCTCCGGCCTCAGCCTCCTGAGTAGCTGGGACTACAGGCGCCCGCCACCGCGCCCGGCTAGTTTTTTTGTATTTTTTAGTAGAGACGGGGTTTCACCGTGTTAGCCAGGATGGCCTCGATCTTCTGACCTCGTGATCTGCCCGTCTCGGCCTCCCAAAGTGCTGGGATTACAGGCTTGAGCCACCGCGCCCGGCTGGCTTCTTCACTTCTTAACATCACGGGACATCACATGTTTTTTCTAACTCTACCATTGGATGCGCTGGGGAGAGGCAGCTGGGTCGCGAGCTTGCGGTTGCAGGTCGGAGCTGGCCAGGTGAGACCCTAATTAGCCACTCTCTGAAGTCCTCACAGTCGCGCCTGTTTGGAGGAGTGACTCCTCCCGGCAGGCCCGGAGCCAGGCCTCTGGGGTCTGAGCCGTGTCACGGGTCAGCTGATGTTTTGCCCAGAAGGCACAGACTTCACCTTCTGTCTGGAGGGGATGAAATCACTGGCTCACTACGGGGCCTGCTCCGGTCACAGCACTGTCTTCACAGGTAGCAAGGACCTCGAACCTCAGCTCTCGCACATTAGAAGCTCTTCCAGTGAGTTCCAGTCTGTGACTACAGGCATACGGCACCACCCCACATGCCAAGACACCCCATGTGCCACGTGCCAGGCCAGGTGGGGGCTGCAGTAGCCTGTCAGTGTGGGATCCGGGGACTTGGGCAGGGGTGCAGGGCACTACTGCTTATTAAAGCCTGCCTGGCAAGGGCTTTGTCTCTCAGGAGGAAGCTGGAGGCTCGAGGAAGACAAGGACTTGGCCAGGAGGCCTGAGCCCCACCCTGCTACTTGCCCCGGTTCACTGGAGGCTTTTTGTCAAGTGCCTCTGCATTCCACTGGAGGCTGAGGGGGCCGCCCTACTGGGGGCTCGGGTCCAGAGCACGTGACAGAAAACAGGTGGGGAGAAGGAGAGGGGCTGTTCAGATTTTGCTCCTCTAAACCTGTGCTCCGCTGTGTGAGTCACTGGCCAGTCTCCTTCCCCGGCCTGTTTCCCGCAGCTCCCTGCAGCCCAGGGAAGCACTAACAAGCATCCCCCTAGCCATGGTCCAGGGCCCTGCTATTGATCTAAGCAGCGATCCCTTTCCTTGCCACAGGTCTGTACATTTTCAAGGTGTGTTCCCATCCAATATTCCATTTCATCTGCCCCATGTGTGTTCATCACAAGCTTCCTTATGGGTTCCCCGTTTGTGCTACTTCTGCTGGAGCTCATTTCTTGACCTCTGACACAATTCTCCTCGGGCCCATCCTTCTTCCTGTCCTGAGGACAGGCATCCTGGCAAGTAAGCCAGGGGGTGCCCAGACTATTTTCCATGCAAAGCGAAGGGGCCTTGTATCCCAACAATGCAGAAGAGGCTCAAGTTTTCATGCACACAGTGGACACCTGTTACGCGGTTATCTGCTCAATCTATTCTAGGCGCTCCTGAATGCTTTCATCCATTTAAGGAACATTTACAGCACTGTGGGAGAGGATACCAAGGATACCAAGAGACCTGCCAAGGATACCAAGGATGCCAAGAGACCTGATGCATGGTCTTACCCTCAATGGGCTTGCAAAGTACTGGGGGGAGACTCTTATCCAGCCACTGCCATGTTGGCCATGAAGGTTTGGTGGTCTCTGAGCAAAACGCCTGCCCTTGGCGGGGAGACAGGCCTAGCTTTGCTGCTGACCAGCAACGTGGCATTGGCCTACCATCCGAAACTTCTTGCATCCTTATCCGTAAAGGGCAACACGAGAGCTATCGTTTACCACCTGCCTGCAGGGTTTCAGCTGTGTCACAGTCATTACCACAGTGAATTCTCATAACACACTGAACTCAGCATCGTTTCCATTTAACAGATGGGAAAACTGAAGCTCCAGTAAGCAAGCAAGGACAGAACTAAATCCAACAATGTTTGGCTTCTAAACCCAAGTTCTTTCCATTCCTGGATTCTGCCTCACAGGCCTGTTTTGAAGATTAAATGAGATTTTTACTGCAAAATGCCCAGAACAAAGGCTGGTGAGGAGCAGTTACTGTGATCCCAAAGGCTGTCCTCGTTCCACCTATCACTCCCCGCATGGCACCACGCACCTCCCATGTGAAACATGGAGGCTGTTTTTCTCCTTGCAGTAATTAACCCATGCGCCAGTGTGTTTATGGACAATAGCTCACTCTGTCTTTCATCTCTAAGGACCCAATCATGTTTGGCAAGCAGGCTCCCAGAGGCAAGGCCAGGTTCTCTCAGCTAAACAAAGGAGAGGAAATTACGCAGGAAATTCTGACAAAGAAAGCAATTACTCTGATCTGACGTCGATGGGCTACTCGTGCCAACACGGGGCCTTTTTGTTGAAATCACCTGAGGGATGTGTCTGCATACACCCAGGCATGCTCAGTTAGTTTTCTGACTGGCTCTTTCACCAGGCGGGTACCCATCAGCCATCACCCTCCTCCCACACACTTGGGGCAGCATGAACATGGGGGGTCAGGCCTGAGCCGGCTGGGCAGCTTCGGTTCCCCTGTGAGGGCACACGGCTGTCTGGGGAAGTGGAGAAATATCTAGAGCCCTTCCTCATGCCCAAAACTTCTGCGGTTGTGCCAGTGGTGGGGTCTCTCTCCTTTCCTCTCCTGAAGCGTTTTTCCCCGCTGTGGTTCCACTGGCTATTCTGACCACCCCAGGTGCCCACCTGGCCTGGTGGGCCATTAATCCCTTCTGGGGATGATCTAGCTGGGACATTTCAGTAACAATAATGCCGCTTACGTCTCTGCAACACTTGGCGCTCACATCCATTATCTAATCTGCACGACAGCATGTGCGACAGGCATTAGCGTCGCCATTTTAGGTGGAAAAAATGAGAAACAGAATGGGTTTATCCAGGTCACCAGGCCAGTGAGGGCAGAGCCAGCACCCAAACAAGGAGGAAACCCAGGGCGAGGCTTCCTGGCTGCTTCTTCCTGGGCTGGTTCTCCCTCCACCACCGTGTCCTAGACTGCTTGAAAAAGCATTGAAGACCCGTGAAGGAGTGAATTTTTAGTGGAATTCACTAAATTAGTGGAATTTCCGGCCCCCATGAGAAGTCATGGGGAGTTGCTTTTGGATGTGTGAATCCTTCCAGAAACTTGTCAAATTATACCTCCCAGGCGGCTGCCTTCTCACGGGGTGGAGCTGGGCAGGGCACAGGTCTCGTGTCACCACCTCCCCAAACAAGATACCATCCCCTTTCAGGGCTTTGGAATCTGGGCAGTAATTGAAGATGCAGATAGAAATCCACAGGAGCCGGAGGCACATCCTGACAACAGCAATCTTGTTTGACCTCTTCCAGGCAGAGATGCAGTGCTGCGATGGAAGCGGTGGCAGCTGAAACCCGGATAATTAGAGCCGGCCGAGCACCTTTTGACAAGGATCATAAAGACTTTTGCAAACATTAATTAATGTCCCCACCTGGTGAAGAAAGAAACTTATTTTCCAAGCGCATCAAGGGAAGGCCTAGGCAATAAGGTGGTGGCTTCACTCCCCACCACACCCTGAGTTAGCCTCCCTTCACTTCCCACAGTCACCGTGAAGTGGCCCGAGTCAGCCAGCAAGCCTCCTGGCTTTGAGCTACGCTGTCCAGCTGCTGCTCCTGTCCGTCTTCCACACTCAGGAGAGATTTCAGTCCCAGCTCGCCTCTTTGTACAGACCCTAGAGACAAATGTATAGGGTTGGGCTGCTTCTTCCCCTACCCTTTTCCTTTATTTATTTATTTAGAGACAAGAGCCTCACTCTGTTGCTCAGGCTGGAGTACAATGGCACAATCTTGGCTCACCGCAACCTCTGCCTCCTGGGTTCAAGCAATTCTCATGTCTCAGGCTCCCGAGTAGCTGGGATTACAGGCATACGCCATCAGGCCTAATTTTTGTATTTTTAGTAGAGATGGGGTTTCGCCATGTTGGCCAGGCTGGTCTCAAACTCCTGACCTCAGGTGATTCACCCACCTTGGCCCCCCAAAGTGCTGGGATTACAGGTGTGCACCATCACGCCCGGCCCCCTTTCCTTTTATTCGTTTCCTTCTGCAGTCACTGGTGGAGAATTTACCCATCCACTCACCTGGGTGCTGGAAACGGGGAGGGCTTGGTGCTGTAATAAGGTCCGCATGGTTTTACTGCGAAATGAATTTCTCCTGGTCATTGTTAGGTCTCCAAGAGAGTGACCTTCTTTCCCATGTCCCTCACCTCAGTCTCCTCCAAAGCTGAAGACTCTGGAATTGTGACCCATGCACTTTGTAAACTGTCAAGTGTCACATGGGTGTCAGTTTCAATGACAATCCCCAGGCTCTTAGCAGAATTACTTCTCAATTCTTTGTGCTGCATATCCGCGGAATTGCGTGATGGTTTAAGACACCATAAAACGGTACATTAAAGTAAGAGAATGACAGAAATATGAAATGACCATACTAAAGGTAAAATATTTTAGAAAGTAGCTGCCTGTGCAGTGCTAAGTGACTCACTGCCTGGAGGGCTTCTTGTGACATGCCTGTATTTAGGTTTAGTGACTTGTCATTCGTTCACTCCTTCCACAAGTGTTTGCTGAGTGTTCCGAGGGGCTGGGCCGAGTCAGGCCCCAGGGTAGGGTGGTCAGACCCAGAACAGGCCTCTCAGGCTCAGTAGACAAAGAGGCCAGGGGTTACCTGTGGTCACTGTTGCATCAGGGAGGGGACTGGCACTGTCTTCTCTCTCCCTGTTTTCTAAATTAGTGGATCCACCTCCTGTGGCTTTTCCACCTCGCTCCAGTGAGTTTAAATGTGCTGAAAGCTCAGGCCAGGCCTCTAATTTTCAGGTCCTGATGGATTTTCAACAATAAGCTGAAAGGCTCTTTCAGATTCCAATTTCTTAGTGAGAAAAAAAGCCAAAGCCAAACAATTCCTAAAATGGCAAACCAGTTCTCCCCAGTGCCCCAGTGGGCCTGCTGGGCCATTCACCTTTGCTTTCAAACATCCAGTTCCGAGGCAGACGCGAAACCCTGCACTCTCCAGCTTGGCTCCCTCAGGCCTGGACACCCCCTGACACCCACATGAAAGAGGAAAAGAGGCTCTTCTCCATCTCTGCACAGCTTACTATCAGAGATCCGACCTGCTCGGCCCTCTCCCCTCACCCTGGGCTCCCCTTTCTGCCCTGTTCCAAAGCTTCCTGCCTTCGATCACATAAGGCGGCCACCTGGCCCCTCAGCCCCACATGTGGCTTTGACCTTCACTTGCTCCTTGGTCCCAGTCCCAGGTCCATCTGGGCTGAGCTGACCTGGGTGAATGCCCCACCCGGCGAGTGGCTCACCCAGCCATGTGTCACCCCACGCCTGCCTGCGGGGTAAGTGATACCAGCTCAAACACGCACAGACCTGTCTGCTTTTCTCATGGTTCTCTCTGCTCAGCACTGGCCTGCTTCCTGCAGGCAGCATCGCTCTCCCTCATGAGCGCCCATCCCTGGGCAATGCAGTGCAGGCTTCTGCTGTAACCACTGAATTCCACCTCCGTTTCCAACCGGCCACGTTGACTATTCCCAGAAGCTTTCCCGAATGAACTCTGACCGCATCAAAGGGAGTTTACAAAACAGGGTCAAAGCTTCATACAAATTGGGTCTTTCTTGTCATACTGAACTAAAACAGAGTCCAGAGGCTGGGGGTAAAGCACCTGGGGCACGAAACATTCCTTCAAGGATACAATTCTCTGCAGGCTTGGCCGCTGGAAATTCCAGTTGTAATCCAAAACCAATTTTATCTAACAGCCACTGGAACAACCTGCGGAAGTCTAACACCATCACCCACCAATCAGTGTTCACCAGCCCCCCCAAAACTTTACTATTGCCAAGGAACTTTCTTTGAAAACAATACACAACATTTCTCCTTTTCATAAAACCTCCAACCTTCTCTGTTATTTGGACATACCAAAGACCACCGGTCCGTGTCTATCCCCTGAATTGCAGTTCTTGCTTCCCAAATAAAACATGTTAAACTCAGAGATTTATCTCTATGTTTACTTAACTTCAACAATGGTAATGTAGTCTGGCTTTAGCGTCAATGACACACTAGTGAAATATTAGTGTCTGTGTTTTCACAGCCTCCTTTGGATAATGATATTAGTTAGCATCTATGGATGCTTACTCCAGATCAGGCAGGGAGATATTTTACCTGCATGCTATCATGGAAGTCTCATAAGAACCCTTTTGAGGGAGATTCTGTGATTATCTTTTCTTTACATGTGTGAAAACAGAGGCCTAAAGAGGTTTGGTAAATTACCCAGAATCACACCGCTTGTAAGTGAGAACATCTGGATGCGGCCCAGGGAAGTCAGCCCCTGCCATGCTGTGGACCACTGTCTTAATCTGTTTCATTACCAGCACTTTTTCTCCTTGAAGTAAACTTGCTAGGCCCTGTCTTCATGGTACCCTCTACAGGGGCAATTCATTGAGGTCTTTGATGGTTTAACACCAAGGAAGAACTAGTGGGGGGTAAAGGGAGGTAGCCCCTGGGGAATTTGAGTGGCACTGGGTAAGAGAAGGGCTTCGGAGCCCTTCAGATCCTCTGCATCAGTGACTCTGAGGGCTGGTAATATTAGATTCTCTGGGAACAAATGGAGTGGCATGAATCTGGATCCTGTCTCATCTCTGACATGTATCACTTGTGGAGCATTCAAAAGTTACCTCTTACTCTGGGCCTCAGTTTTCTCACCCGCCAAATGGCATGATAATTTGTACATGGGTCATTGTAAGGATACACATACAATACATTGTAAGAATATAATACATTGTAAGGGTAAACGAGAGGAACGGCGTGAGAGTGCTCAGTGGACTATAATGTACTGTGTGAATGTCACGAGGCTAATTCTTTGTTATTGGGAGATTCATGTGAGGATACTGTTTAAGATGCGATCTCACGGGTGCCCCTTGCCCTTGGCGTTTCTCTATGTATTTGGCGCCGTTGGGTAGCTGCAGGTAGGCCAGGGTGCACTCGTTACCTCCCCAAAGGGAAGGAGCAGAGCAGGGTAGAGGAAAATAAGGGGGAGACCTTTTTGGTTTTCAAAAGTCTAGGCTCTTTCATGGGGAACCTTCTGGGTTGAGGGAGATGCTTCATATGTTGTTCAAACTGAGTGCTTAAGATCCGTGCATTTTCTTTTTTTCCTTTTTTCTTTTTTTGAGTTGGAGTCTCACTCTGTCACCCAGGTTGGAGTGCAGTAGCACGATCTTGACTCACTGCAACCTCCACCTCCCGGGTTTGAGCAATTCTCCTGCCTCAGCCTCCCAAGTAGCTGGGATTACAGGCACGTGCCACCATGCCCAGCTAATTTTTGTATTTTTAGTAGAGATGGAGTTTCACCATGTTGGCCAGGCTAATCTTGAACTCCTGACCTCAAGTGACCTGCCTGCCTCGGCCTCCCAAAGTGCTGGGATTACAGGCATGAGCTACTGCACCCAGCCGCATTTTCTTCTATATAAATGACACCTAAAAACACAAAACAAACACAGGTGCTTACAGGAACAGAAAGGACTCAGAGCATAGACAACATACGTAACAGAAAACGTGGGAAGAGAAGGTATGGTGAAGGGCAAGCCTTTCTCGCCTCCTCCCAGGCAAGGGATTGGAGAATCAGAATGTAAGAGTGGTGCTTGCATGCTTAGGTTCTAGAGAAAACAGGCTGAGCAGCCCATTCCCCAGGCTATGTGCCTCAGGGACGTCCCAAATCCCAAAGAAGCTTGGAGCCTCCAACCCTTAGAAGTCATGGCTTCTAGGAGAAGAAATGTTTTGATATGCCCAAGTGGACTGAGCCTTTGTCCATCTCCCGCCATACAGGAGCTGCTGAATCACACTCCTGGGTCCAAGAGTAACACTGAGAATAACTAAGAGGACACCAACCAGGGGAGGGCCTTGTGGACACTGTGTGGATGCTTGGCCACAGGTCAGGTGGAACAGTGGAAGTTTCTGTTAATAACACAAGTTGGAACTAGCATGTGAAGATGACGGTGAGGATGAGACATCCCCTTTCCCAAAGCCTCAGAACTATATAATTCTTGCCACCATCACCCTGCCCTTGGAACTTACCTAGAACCCCAGAGAAAAGAAGAGAGGGGAACTCCAATATGACTGAGATTAGGAGTGAATGCCCCAGGAGAGTGGGAGCTAGTAATATAGAAAAATAAAGTCATATGTCTTACAAAGTTATTTTTACTTATTTATTTTTGAGAGGGGGTCTTGCTCTGTTGCCCAGGCTGGAGTGCAGAGGCATGATCACGGCTCACTGCAACCTTGATCTCCTGGGCTCAAGTGATCCTCCCATCTCAGCCTCCTTAGTAGCTGGGACCACAGGTGTGCACCACCACACCCAGCTAATTTTTTTATTTTTAGTAGAGATGGGGGTCTCACTATGTTGTCCAGGCTGGTCTCTAACTCCTGAGCTTGAGTGATCCTCCCACCTCCCAAAGTGTTGGGATTACAGGCATGAGCCACCACACCTGGCCTGCATATTCATGTTTGAGTTCTGAGAGTTGCACCACTTCACAAAATTTTCTTAGCTATAGTTTCAAATCATGTAATCTACAGAGACGGTCTCTGCAATGTCCCAAAAGTGCTCTCAGAATGCATACAACTTAATTAACTTAAAATAGAAGCCTGAATGCTACATGAAGCATTTTCAGAGTTAAGAAAGAGGTGTTTCCATTAAGTATGTTTACCATCTAAAAATCTTGGTAATAACATTCTGCATTTCTTTGTGATACCTGCTTCAGCCTAACACAGTGGTTTTATAATCTAGGACTCTGAGGACTGTGTATTATTACCTTAGATTTTCTTAATTAATGGAAGTATCTTGGAACATTTGTCTCCCCTATAGGAACATCCTTTCTTTTCCTACCCCAAGCCTCTCCCAGGAACCATTGCTGAACTTGTCTTCCCGAGGGAGGGCTGATGGCAGAAGATGCCTGCTGGCTGCCCACCGCAATGCCTGGGCCAGTTTCCAGCTGCCGAAGACCCTCCTTCAGCACACGATGTTGGCTGATGTCAATGTCAGGGGAACGGGGCATATGACAGGAGAACGATGTGGGGGCAGCCCTGGATCAGCCATTAGAGAATCTTGCAAAGATCAAAAACAAACACATAAAAGGAGCCGAATCATTTAAAAGTCTCAGTCACACAGACGAAACCAACCCACAGCAAAGCATCCAAGCCGAACACCAAGGTCAGGAGCACGGCTTGTTGGTTAAAGCAGCTGCAAGTGTGGCTGTCTGTGCTCTGCCTGTGGGGATGACACCCACCCACTCTGAATCTGTGTCCTCCCCTTCAAAATGGACATGAATCACATCCACCTCCTAGTGTGATTACAAGGGTTAAATGAGGAAAGCACTTTGTGTCTAGAATTACTTAAGGGAAGAAGACAGTCTGTCTAAAACTACTTAAGGATGTAAGGAGAATGCCAAGAGCCAGACCAGATTTGTTTTCTGTGATTTTAGGGCTAAAATATTAAGCCCCTTCTCTTTAGGTGTCAGTTAACCCTTTAGAAGTCCCTCTAGAAGGAGATATTTTGGGGGTAGCCATTCTAATTGCTTTGAAAAATCTGGTCTTCAAGTGCTTCATTTATATGGAATGATTATAATTATTTCTAAATATCTTCAAGCTTCTGGCTTTTGTTCTTATCCATTCATTCAACACACATTCTCTCACTGGTCTGGGACCACTCAGCCTCCATTTGGAAAACTATCCCTGTCCCAGACTCTGAAACCCACTGAGTCCTCAACAACAGGTGTATAGGGAGGCCCAGGCCAGCCCTGCTCAGTGTTAGATGCCCTTGAAGGGTCAGAGATCTGGCCCACGCTCCAGTCCAGGAGGCCAGCACTGCCCACACAGGTCAGGAGGTGACTACATACAAATTCTGACCTGCAACATCACGGAGCACAAAGTGGGGACGCCAGGGTCAGGTTTAGAGCCCTTGGGCTATGCTTGGGGCCAGAGCCAAGAAACCAAAGGACCTACGGCTGGGCGTGGGGAGGAGAGGCAAAGTCTGCATTGAGCACAGACCCCCTGATTAGCTGCAGGTGTGCCATGTGGGAGAGGGTCAGCCTTGCCCAGACACAGAGGTTTGGGGCCCACCCTCAGTGGGAGTTTTGCAACTGATCCTCCTTTGACCTTGACACTATACTTCTCCAAGAACTGCCTTCTCGTGGTCCTACTGCTCCCCCAAAGGGCTGCCTGTTCTGTCCCTGGGTCCCTCTTTTCCCTGCGCCTTTCCTGACACTGGTCTCTGTGCCCAGAAACCTGTCAGCTACTATCGGCATCATCCCTGTTTGGACAAATTCCCAGGATCCTGGTTTTGTTCTGACTAATGAGACTTGTGTCTTGCCCCCTGTGGACAGACTGCCAGGCTTCAGATCCTCTAGTGAGCCCATGCCTCCTGGACCTGCTGTCAGGGCTGTCCTGGGCTCACAGTTCCACCATCCCACTGCCCCACGTTTGTGGTTTATTCTTTGCGTGCTCCATTAGTTCTGTGCACAGAGCTCACTGCTCTTGCCCTTTATGACTTTGAACACAACTGTGTATCTGTGCTTATTATTCAGGTCTTTCCTATTAAACCGTCCACTTCCTGAGAACAAGGGTTAATGTCAATTCTCTTTTCTTTATTGTTGATTTTTTAGTGCTTAGCATAAAGAACATTTGTTGAATGAGTGAATGGATAATCATGAGTGAATGAATGTACATCCACCCTTATTTTCTAAAAAGTAATGGTAGGCAGCTTCCTTGCACATCTATTATTTTCCTTGATTGTTGGACAACCAAGGGTTAGAATCCTTTAAAGACGAAAGAAGAGAGGCCCAGAGTGTTCATGATTCCACAGGCGTCAGGCTGCACGGCATGGACTAGCCATTGTAACCCCTGCAGGCAAGTCTTGGGGGTGGGCAGACACATACACACACACATACATATACACATACACATATACAAATACACACATATACAGACACACACACACACAAATACACACATCACATACACAGATATACACATACACACAAATACACAGGTACATATACAGACACACACACACACGCACACACATACACACACACATGTGTGCACATGGAGAGGATGGAATGGGCCAGGCGTGTATGCAGCCCACTGTACTATAAATAGTGGCAGTCATGACCCTCCCCATGGCGCTGGGAGACGCTTGTGGAGCAGGAAGCATCGAGCTTGACATTCTTGACATTTCGGTGTCCACAAACCATGGTGACCACGTAATCACAGTCCCAGAACAGTCCCCGCCAGTCAGTCCCACAGCCTCCCTGGGGGCTTCCAGGCTCCCCCTGCCTCCCTGCCACGCAGTCCCCACTGAGTCTGCCAGGCCTTCCCTCCGACTGATCGCCAAAAGGCCATTTTCCATATCTGCATCTCGCACAGCTGTGCAGGTAGAATACTGACAAGAACCCCTCTCCTTCAGGGATAATGGGGAAGTCCACGTGGCTTAAGTCACTCTCCCTGGCCTGCTTGCCCTCCGCGAAGAGGGCGTGGGTGGTCTTTAGCTCCTGGCACTCGGGCTCCACTGAGCCCCTGCCCCCACCCCTGCTGGCACAGCTGTCCCTGCAGCAGCCCCTGCCACTGTGCCCCCACTCTCCCACTCCACGCCCGGCTGCTGAGCCTGTTCGGGGCCCTCGGCTTTGGTGTCTGTTGCCCCCCTCCCTGCCCTTGACCTGAAGACCCTCTCAGTCAGAGTAGCCAGGGTCATCCATGGGGAGGCAGTGGGAGGTCATCTCCGTGTGCCTGTCCTTGCTCTTCACCTGCTTGGGCACTTTCCAGGCAGATCAGAGCTGCCTCAACATGTTCAGCACCCCGGGCTGAGCGACGGGTCCCTTGCTTGTGGTGTTTCATGGCATCTTTGATAACATCTCATAGTCAGAAGCCAGGTCCCAGGGGAGCCAAGGGATCTGGGGAAGCCAGCCTGACTGGCCTGCCTGAACCATTCCCTTCCCACAGCCCTGTGGCTGTGCAGGGGCCCCTTGGGCAGGCCACTGAGTGGAACCCCAGGAGAGAGACGTAGGCCAGGAGGGAGTGATGGCTCTGATGGGACCCCCTGATGGAGAAGACCACTGTGGGGCCCGGTACGTGTCTGCTTTTGCCACCAAGGGAAACCCTGCCTCTCTGCCGACCGCAGCTGATTCCTCAGTGTGGGGAGACCCTGGCCCGGACACCTCTCTGATCCCTCCCTTGGCGGTGTTAACATGATTTGCGCTGTTCCCACAAGACGAGTCTCCCAGGAAATGGGGGAGACCAGCATTGTGTCTAGCCTGCCCCCCACACGTCTGTGCCCCACTTCCTTCTAAGTTCCTTCTCCTCCCCTCACTTCAGAGGTCACTCTAGGGATCTGACCCTGAGGCCTCAGCACCCCTTTGTCTATCATCGCACAAAGCTACTTGCACCGTGAGGGTGGGCCCTGCCCTACCAGCAAGCAGGCCCCGGGCTGGTTCTGAGGCCCTGGTCGGGCCTTCTGTGGGGCTGGCTGGGCCCCTCAGACCCCTCTGGACCGGGCGGGCCTACTTAGGAGATGCGTGCCCTGCCCCCCATCAGCTTCCTCCTCTTTCTTGCCCCATGAGCTTCTCCACAGGGTGGGGGCAGCAGAGGCCATGCGCTTCCCGGGCTCAATGCGCTGTGGGCTTTTTGGAGACTGTTTGTTATTTCGCTTCCCGGCGGTTCTGCCAAGTGCCCTCCGGCCTCCGGAGCCGCCGGGCAGGTTCAGCTAAGGATTCTGAGCGCTGCTGCCGCCCTCTCCGGAATATCAAGCAGGCCTGGGCGGCCGCCGCAACACTTCCCAATCTCTCAGCTGTCAGCCCCACAGGGTGGGGGAGTGGTGGCAGGGGTAGTGGTGTGTGTGTAGGTGGAGGGGCCGGGGGCAGGGGCACTGGTGCTTCCCAAACCCAAACCCAGACCACGTCAGGGCAGCATTAGGGCCACAGGAGTGGACTGGATTCTGTCTACCTGCATGGTTTCAGCCTCCAGAGTTTAAAAAGGCATGAATGACAAGAATAACAGTCAGAAGTGTTCATTCTCGGGAAATGGGCAGTTCCACCTACGCGCCCACCTGTCTCCATCCACAGAGGCTCCGGGAGAGCTGTGCTCACGGCACTGTCACCGGCCAGTGCCAGCGTCCTTCCTGCCCCAGCTCCCCTAACTGCAGAGAATATCCAAGTTCCCAAAGCAGCCGCATTTCTCTGACGTTTCCCAATGTAGCTTTAGGATCTGTGCAGAGTCTGCATCCTACTCTTGAACGGACCCATGTTTGCTATTCTATAGAAAGAATGTTTTCAGTCACTGACTGACCAGTTAATGTACTAGTTTCACCTCAAATCTTTGAGTGAAGTTAACCCCTCAGGAAGATACACATCCACTCTCTGGCCTAGCTCCCCAAATCCGCAGGACACACAGGTACCCTCGTTTGAGAAGCAAGAAAAGAACAAATAGTATTATTATTATTATTATTATTATTATTATTATTATTTTTGAGACAGGGTCTTACTCTGTTGGCCAGGCTGGAGTGCAGTGGCACAATCTTGGTTTCTGCAACCTCCGCCTCCCGGGCTCAAGCAATTCTCCTGCCTCAGCCTCTCGATAGCTGGGATTACAGGCATGTGCCACCACGCCCAGCTAATTTTTGTATTTTTAGTAGAGACAGGGTTTCACCATGTTGGCCAGGCTGGTCTCGAACTCCTGACCTCAGGTAATCTGCCCGCCTTGGCCTCCCAAACTGCTGGGATTACAGGCGTGAGCCACTGCTCCCGGCAAGTATTATTTTCTTTAGAAGGCTTAAGAATCACCATATTCCACCTACTTCTGCACGAATCATTATTCATACCCACTTACTGTACAAATCTGTATGTACCACCAAGTCTCCAATGCATCCTTTTCTCCTGCTGCTGCGGGACTCTGGATCATTGGTTTTCAATGTATAGCTGAAGGTTTGGAGCATGAGTGTGAATTCTCCCACGAGGGGCCTGCTTTCTGCAAGTATTAGTTCCATACACACCAGAGTGGGAATGAGAGATTTAAGGAGATGGTTCAGGGTTTGGACTACGTGCCCCTTACGGGGTCCTCCAGCTCTCACAAAGGAGGACTTCAGGGTCACAGAGAATTGCCAAGAGTGCTGGCGCATCAGGAGCCCGGCCTGCTGGGTAGCCACGCACTTCTGCGGCTCCACAGCGGGAGCCAAGTTTCCGGTCAGGAGGAAGCCAGTGGAGCCTGGGTTGCTTTAGCTGCTCTAGTTCTGAGACCCTGCTCTGGCACCGTGCAGCTCCGAACATCACCGATCCACATGGTGTGTGTGGAGGGTTCTAACCAGGGTCTTAGTGCTCAGTAAGTATGTGGTCAACCCGAACCTGAATCCAGTAGTTAGGTGACCCTGTTGGACCCGAGGTGGGAAGAAGGGCTAGGTTTCGTTTTAATGACTACTTGAGTGGCAGTTGCACAGTCACTGCTGGGAAGTCTAGCTCACCAAGGTGCAGGTGGTGGGCACATGACAGTGTGGGCAGACGCAGGGGCATGAGGTCCTGGCACATTGGTTCATGTAGCAGGGTGCAGAAGGCCAGGCGGATATGCGGAAGAGGAGGCTGGCGGGGCGGGGGCAGGGGCAGGAGCCAGGCTGTGGAGGACTGGTGCTCATCGTGCTTGGAGTTTGAGGCTCATCCTGAAGGTTCTGAGATGTCAATGGGAAATTTGAAGTGGAGGAGTTTTATGGCTAGATTTTAGTTCAGGATGAGCCCCTGGCTCAGTTTGGAGAGAATGAATTAGCGGGAAGGAAGACCAGGGGCAGGAAGCCAGCTATAAAGGTGTTGCAGCAACACGGGTGACAGACGGTGGGGGTTTCAAGGTTAACCAGTGCCTTTGTCTTATAAGGAAAGAGGCCTAAGAGTGGGTGTTATGGTCAGCAGCTCCAGGACTGGTGCGACACATCTCTTTGATGTTGTTCTCTTTCTCTCTCTCTTTCTTTCTCTCTCTTTTTTCTTTTCCTTCTTTCCTTCCTTCCTACCTTTCCTTCCTTCCCTTTTTCTTTCTTTCCTCTTTCTCTTTCTTTCTTTCCTCTTTCTCTTTCTTTCTCTCTTTCTTTTCTTTTCCTTCTTCCCTTCCCTTCCTCCCTTCCCTTCCCTTTCCTTCCTTCCTTTCATTCTTTTCTTTTCTCTCTCTCTTTCTTCCTTCCTTCCTTCCTTTCTTTCTTTCTTTCTTTCTTTCTTTCTTTCTTTCTTTCTTTCTTTCTTTCTTTCTTTCTTTCTTTCTTTCTTTCTTTCTTTCTTTCTTTCTTTCTTTCTCTTTCCTCTTTCTCTTTCTCTCTCTCCGCCTCTCTTTCTTTCATTTTCTTTTTTGAGACAAGCTCTCACTCTGTCGCCTAGGCTGAAAAGTGCAGTGTGATCAGAACTCACTGCAGCCTTGAACTCCTGTGCTCAAGCCATCCTCCTGCCTCAGTCCCACAAGTAGCTGGGACTACAGGCTGGTGCCATCACGCCTGGCTAATAGTATTATTTCTCTAATTTGATATGACTCTTTTTTTAATGAGAAAGAATGGTGGGATTATTGTTTTTAATTTTTAACATCTTTGAAGAGTGCTAGTCCCCTTCCCTCTTGGGTGGGGAAGAAAGTCATGAATACCAGGGCTATAAGCTCCACTCTCTAGCCAGGACAAGCCAGGGACAAGATGCTGTGTCCCTCAGGGATTACATCACAGCCCAGAGTTAAAATTTAACTTATCAGTAGTAGCTGCAAGGCTAGCTCTCAGGTTCCCCAGCCAAGATCTCCTAATTTGTCTCATTATTGGGAGTACCTGGGGCTTAACACATTCTCCCAGGGAAGTTCAAGAGAACTGCAAGATTCAGGTCCATGCGGGCAGCACACTCCTCAAACCAGAAGACCAGCCAAAGACCTCAGAAGCAGTGACCCCTGGCAACCTTACCTTACAGCCCAAGAGGTAGACTGAGACTCAGCTCTATGAAGGCAGGGACCTTCCCCACAGTCAGAGCTGCACTTCCAACAGCCAACACAGTGCCCAGGGGCAATGACTGCTCACAGATAATGGCCAGACGAATGAATGAACAACATGCCTGGAAAAATCAATGGACATAATTCATATCCACAGACAAAAGGAAAAAAAAACTCTATGATCATCTCAATAAATGCAGGAAAAGTACATGACAAAATTCAGCTTCCGTTTACGACAAAAACCCTCAGCCAAATAGGAACTGAAAGAATTTGTTCAACCTCAGGCTATTGTACTAATATCAGACAAAGTAGACGGTAAGTCCAGAAGCATTATTAGAGATAAAGAGGGGCATCATAATGACCAAATATTCAATTCGGCAGGGAGATGTAACAATTTAAAAATGTGTGTGTTCCTTAATAACATAGCTTCAAATTAAATGAAGCAAACGTGGACAGACTATAAAGAGAAATCAACAAATTCATAATTAGAGTAGGAAAATTTAACAAATCTTTTAGTAAATGTCAGAATGAATAGGTGAACATCAGAACAAATACAGGTGATTTGAAAAACATATTTAACAAACTTGATCTAGATGACCTAGAATGTTGTACCCTAACAGCTGCAGATACCAGATACTCACTGAGTTCAAGTGCATACAGACTTTCTATAAAATGTAATCAGATACTGAGTCATTAAACAAGTATTTTAAAATGTCAAATAATTTAAATCACACAGATGATATTATTTTATTGTTAAGATAGGAAATAACAAAAAGATAACCAGAAAATCCCAATGTGTTTGGAAATATAAAAATACACTTCTAGACAAACCTCAAGTCAAAGATAAAATGATGATAGAAATTAGAACATGTTTTGAACTGAATTAAAATGTAAATATTCAAAATATAAATTTGTGAGGTATAACCAAACTTATGCTTACAGGGAGATATATTGAAAAAAGGCTAAAAATAAATAATCTAAGAAGTTAGAGGCTGGATGTGGTGGCGAGCACCTGTAGTCCCAGCTACTTGGGAGGCTGAGGCACGAAAATTGCTTTTATCTGGGAGGTGGAGATTGCAGTGAGCCGAGACCGTGCCATTGCACTCCACAAGAACGAAACTCCATCTCAAAAAAAAATTAGCCGAATGTGGTGGCAGGCACCTGTAATCCCAGCTACTCGGGAGGCTGAGGCAGGAGAATCGCTTGAACCCTGGAGGTGGAGGTTGCAGTGAGCCGAGATTGCGTCATTGCACTCCAGCCTGGGTGACAAGAGCAAGACCTCATCTCAAAAAAAAGAAGTTAGAAAAAGAACTACAAATTAAATCCAAAGAAAGTAAAACAAAATAAATAGTAAAGAGATGAGTAGATTTTCATTAAATACAAAACAAATTTACAATAGAGGATGAACAAAACAAAATCAGTTATTTGGAAACACTAATTGATAAATTCCTGATAAGCTGATAGAAAAGAACAGAGGTAGCACAAATAACAGTATCTGGAGTGAAAACAAGGCTTGCTAGAAATATTTTAAAGGCATTTTTTTTTTAATAAGAGGACATTATTAGCAACTTTATGCCAGTAAATTTGGAAGTTTTGATGAAATGTATAAATTCCTAGAAAAACAAAAGTTACCAGAATGGACACAAGAATAAATAAAAAATCTGAATAATGAAATACAGCACTTAAAAACCTTCCCATGGCTGGGCACGGTGACTCACGCCTATAATCCCAGCACTTTGGGAGGCTGAGGCGGGTGGATCACGGGATCAGGAGTTTGAAACCAGCCTGGCCAACATGGTGAAACCCTGTCTCTACTAAAAATACAAAAATTAGCCAGGCATGGTGGGGTGGCGCCTGTAGTCCCAGCAACTCAGGAGGCTGAGGCAGAAGGATCTCTTGAACCCAGGAGGCAGAGGTTGCAGTGAGCCGAGTTCGGACCACTGCACTCCAGTCTGGATGACAGAGTGAGACTCCATCTCAAAAAAATAAAATAAAAAAACCTTCCCATAAAGAATACTCCATATCCATATGGCTTCTTAATTGAATGCTACTAAACATTTGTGAAAGAAATATAATCAATTTTACATAACTCTTTTAGAAAACGGAAAAAAGGAAGGATTCCTCAAGATTTCTATGACACCAGAAAAACCTGATTCCCAGATTTGATAAAAACATTACAAGAAAGGAAAATTAGAAACCCATTTAAATCAAATAGATAAATGCAAAGATCCTAAATAAAATATTAGCAAACCAAAAAAAACATTATGTAAAAAACAGAATACATCACAACCAAATTGGATTTATTCCAGGAAAGCAAAGCTGACTTATCGTTGAATAATTCTGTACATATATATATATTTTTTGGGGGCAGAGTCTCACTCTGTTGCCCAGGCGGGAGTGCAGTGGTGCGACCTCGGCTCACTGCAACCTGCCGCCCGGGTTTAAGCAATTCTCTTGCCTCAGCCTCTCTAGCAGCTGGGATTACAGGCGCGCACCATTGCGCCTAGCTAATTTTTGTATTTTTAGTAGAGATGGGGTTTCACCATCTTGGCCAGGCTGGTCTTGAACTTCTGACCTCGTGATCCACCCACCTCGGCCTCCCAAAGTGCTGGGATTACAGGTGTGAGTCACTGCGCTTGGCATCATTAAATAATTCTTTTTTTTTTTTTTTTTTTTTGAGACGGAGTCTCGCTCTGTCACCCAGGCTGGAGTGCAGTGGCCGGATCTCAGCTCACTGCAAGCTCCGCCTCCCGGGTTCACGCCATTCTCCTGCCTCAGCCTCCCGAGTAGCTGGGACTACAGGCACCTGCCACCTCGCCTGGCTAAGTTTTTTTTGTATTTTTAGTAGAGACGGGGTTTCACTGTGTTAGCCAGGATGGTCTCGATCTCCTGACCTCGTGATCCGCCCGTCTCGGCCTCCCAAAGTGCTGGGATTACAGGCTTGAGCCACCGCGCCCGGCCCATTGAATAATTCTTTACCACATTTATGGAATAAAGAAGAAAAATACAATTTTCTCAATAAATGTGGGAACAGCATGTGATAAAATGCAACATGCTTTAATAAAACAATTCTTAGCACTTGCAATAGAAGGGAATTTTCTAAATCTGATAAAAATGTATTTATTTTAAAAATCCACAGCAAGTATATAAAGGTGAATTTTTGTAAATAGTTCTTCTAAGAACAGAATAAGACAAGGAGACAGATAAACTATTAGATTTAATAAGTGAATTTAGGCTGGGAGTGGTGGCTCACACATGTAATCCCAGTAGTTCGGGAGGGTAAGGCAGGTAGATCACCTGAGGTCAGGAGTTCGAGACCAGCCTGGGCAACATGGTGAAATCCTATCTCTACTGAAAATACAAAAATTAGCCAGGTTTGTTGGTGGGCGCCTGTAATCCCAGCTACTCAGGAGGCTGAGACACGAGAATCACTTGAACCCAGGAGGCAAAGGTTGCAGTGAGCCGAGATTGCGCCACTGCACTCCAGCCTGGGTGACAGAGCAACACTCCATCTAAAAAAAAGTGAATTTAGCAAAATGGTTGGAAACAGCCAATTAACAAAAATCAGTTGTATAAAATTATAATTATAAATTATATTTTAAAAGATAAAACTTACACATCTTATCTAACAAAACAAATAATTTTGTTAGAAATAAATCTAATAAACATCTTTAAGAATTCTATGCTGAAAATGACAAAACATTATTAAAAATATAAAAGAAAGCCTGCATGGTGGCTCAGGCCTGTAATCCCAGCACTTTGGGAGGCCAAAGCAGGCAGGTCGCCTGAGGTCGAGAATTCGAGACCAGACTGGTCAACATGGGGAAACCCTGTCTCTACTGAAAATACAAAAATTAGCTGGGCGTGGTGGTGAACCCCTGTAATCCTAGCTACTCGGGAGGCTGAGGCACGAGAATCTCTTGAACCTGGGAGGTAGAGGTTGCAGTGAGCTGAGATATTGCCACTGCATTCCAGCCTGGGCAACAGAGTAAGACTCTGTCTCTAAGTAAATAAATAATAAAAATATAAAAGAAGACCTAAATAAATGGAGAGATGTTTGTGGACTAAAAGTTCAGTTATCTCAAGATGTCAGTTTTCCAACTGATCTATTCCAATGCAATGCAATCTCAATAAAAATCCAGTAGGTATTTTGCAAAAAGGCAGAGTTGATTCTAAAAGTTACATGATAATGCAAACGGTCTCAAATAACCAAGCAATTTTTGAAAAAGAACAAAATCTAAAGGATTTCTCAACTGGATACTAAGCCTTTGGAAAGACTTCAGGGTGGTATTGACACAGGAGAGGCAAATAGATGATCAGAACAAAACAGAAAGTCCAGAAGACCCACACATACAGGCACACTTGATTAGTGACAAAAGCACCATAGCCGAGCAGTGGGAGACAGGATGGCTTTTCAACAAATGGTGATGGATAAAATACGATGAAACCTGGTCACTACCTTACACCACACATAAGAATAAATTCCATAAGTAGAAGAAGCCAGACACAAAAGGCCACATTTTGTATGATTCTCATTTGCATGAAAGCTTAAAAATTGGCGAAACCAAAACGTGATGTTCTGTTTTTTTTGTTGTTGTTGTTTTTTTGTTTTTTGAGACAGAGTCTCGCTCTGTCGCCCAGGCTGGAGTGCAGTGGCGCGATCTCGGCTCACTGCAAGCTCCGCCTCCTGGGTTTACGCCATTCTCCTGCCTCAGCCTCCTGAGTAGCTGGGACTACAGGCGCCCGCCACCGCGCCCGGCTAATTTTTTGTATTTTTAGTAGAGACGGGGTTTCACCGTGGTCTCGATCTCCTGACCTTGTGATCCGCCCGCCTCGGCCTCCCAAAGTGCTGGGATTACAGGCGTGAGCCACCGCGCCCGGCCTAAAACGTGATGTTAGAAGCCAGGATAATGGTTACCTTTGGAAAAGAGTGATGGGTAGTTGTGGAAAGGGCTGTGAGCACAGCTTCTGGGTTACATTACATGAGTGTATTCACTTTGTGACAACTCACCAAACTGTACACTGAAGGTATGCACATTTTTCTCTATACATGTTATATTTTAATTTAAAGTTAAAATTTTTTGACCTTACCATTAGTAGACAAAGTATATAATTTTTCTAGGCCTCCTTTTTATTTTATTTATTTATTTATTTTTGTGGAATGGGGATTATAATAATCTCCACTTTGTAGGTTGTGAGAATTAAATATGTTTCATAAATAAGCACTTTGTTCAGTGACTGGCCCATACTAGAGGCTTGATAAATGTTCCATGTTATTAGGTGCTAAGGTCATTTAGATAGTGGTGGAACTGGGATTAAAATTAATCCAGACAAGTTTTCTATCACATATCCTATATCACAGGCTGCTTATTAGCTGGGCTTGAATGGAATGCTGGATTTAAATAGCATTTGCTATGAGTTATTATAGATAGTCTTCAATCTCAATTTTATATTTTGCAAAAGATCAAGTGTATTAATTCCTCCCACTTCTCAATTCCTATGAGTATACTTCGGAATCTCAAGTATTTTAGTGTGTCTATCCCCACTAAAGATGAAAGTACATTCTAAATAGTCCAGTCACCATGTTAGAAAACTGTTTAGAATTGCTGGCCCCATCAGGGCCCCAAGAGGGAGATGGACATCCGGCTGACCTGGGGCCTGTGGCCAGGGTTGCCCAGCCACTAATCACCTATCAAATTACTGTGTTTATAGAACCCCATTGTGGAGCATGGCTCACTTGAATCAGATTGTAACCAAGACCTTATTAAGTAGCACAGAGAAAAAAAGTAAAAGGACACATTAGTTTCCAAAAGGAATGTTTGGAAAAGTACTCAAAGATGAAGCAGCTGAAAAAAGAACTGTGTGTCTTATTAATTAGTACATCAACAGACTTCTGTCCCGTGGATTTGATCACGGTGAATGCACTTTTGGATGTGAGTCAGCAGTTCTTGAATCTTAATGAAACCAGTCAGCAAGAGTTAATCACAGTTGTTTCCTGAGCTTATATGTAACTAAAATATCCAGCCAAAAGAGAATGTCTTAAAAAAAGGACAGCTTATCACTTTATCATTTTTAAGAGTGTGAGTTAAGTATTTTATGATATAAAATTTTGAAGGCAGACTGCCAACATGTAAGTATGGTATGATGGCAACCGCGTGGAAATGTTTATACATGACAAAGAATGGAAGACATATACAACAGGGAAAATCCCTACGGTATGAGGATAGTGAGGTTAGGACTGCTGACTAAAATTTTACTTTAATGCTATTATGTTGTTTGTATTTATTTACTTGTTTTCTTGAGACAGGATCTCTCTCTGTCACCCAGGCTGGAATGCAGTGGCGCAATCTCGGCTCACTGGAACCTCTGCCTCCTGGGCTCAAGTGATTCCCTGACCTCAGCCTCCCAAGTAGCTGGGACCACAGGCGCATGCTACCATGTCTGGCTAATTTTTGTATTTTTGTAGGAACAAGGTTTCACCATGTTGCCCAGGCTGGTCTTGAACTCCTGGGCTCAAGTGATCTGTGCCCCCTTGGCCTCCTAAAGTTCTGGGATTACAGGCATGAGCCACTGTGCTTGGACAAATGTTATTATGTGTTTTGTTTTGTTTTGTTTCTTAAAATAAAACAATCTTTAGAGGGGCCCTAGTTTCTTGTTCATCTTTGATATACATCTTACTGTCCCATACTGATAGTAAAAGTCACTGAAAAAGCACTTCTTCCAGCATGATTAGTTGATTAGATAACACAGTTAACATCTATGCAGACATTGTAGTTAAAATCTAAGGCCAGTGAATTGAAAAGTGAATCTTCTGGATAAATTGTTCACAGTTTTATTTATATTAATTTATACTCTACCTCCATTGTAAGAGGATATAAAGGCTGCAGAATTTTCTAACATGGATAGTTAATTCTTTTGGTATTAACAGTAACCATGTGCGCCTGACTTTTAAGTATATCTAAAGTTTCAAAGTCTACTTTATTTAATGTGGAATTGTTATTTTTACCTAAAATAAGTAAGGCTTTTAAACATGGATATACTGTAGCATAGCCAGAAATAGAACTAAAAGTAGATTCCCTTGTAGAGAACTTAATAGTTAAGAAGAAAAAGGGGGTGAAAAGGCATAGATCTCCTTCCAAAAGCATCGTTATCCAGAGGAAGGAGCTTTCTAAGTGCACCTGACATCATAAGGGACAAAGCATTTGAACTCCTGGGTATTTTCTAACAAAATGCTGAGATTACTTTTGTTTTTCTCCCATATCCTAGTTTGAGTTCGTTCTGAGTTTTTACTCAACATATTTAATGAAATATAGATGCCATGTCACCGTGGTTAGTTCTTACATATTAGAAGTTCATTCATTCCCTTAGCTGGCTAACAAATCCCAGGGAGCTAAATTGCACAATGCAATGCCTAGCATTTCATTGTTGATATCCACTTAACCTGCAATCTCTTGTTGGTCAGGAGGAATAGAATATAGCCACAGCCATGGTCAGTAAACTTCTGTGTATTTTGTCTCAGCCACTGTTGGATTGCTTGAGCCCAGGAATTTGAGACCAGCCTGGGCATCATAGTGAAACCCCATCTCTACAAAAAATAAATTTAAAAAAGCTATTCAGGTGCAGTAGTTCATGCTTGTAGTCCCAGATACTTGGGAGGTTGAGGTGGGTGGATTGCTTGGGCTTAGGATGTCAAGGCTGCAGTGAGTCATGATTGTGCCACTGCACTCCAGTCTGGGCAACAGAGCGAGAGCCTGTCTCAAAAAAAAAAAAAAAGTTTCATTCATCTGAACTGGACCCATTTAGATCTCAAACATATTTTTGCAGGGCCCTGTTTATAAACAAGTTGATTAAAGATATATTACAAGTTTCATGGGCCATATAACTTTTAGTGATTTATCAACAAAGATTTAGAATCATTGGTAGAAGAGAGGCTTGTCTTTGTGAATCCTGCAGTTAGCGCACGTGAGGAGTCTTTGTAGTGTCTGGCCACCACCTCTTCCCGCTTAGGTCCAGAAGCTATCGTGTCAAGTTCTTTATTGTCAGATGTGCCTTGGCTGGGTAGTTTCACGTTTCTCATTATGAGGAAAAAGTAGCAACACTGTTATTGCTCTCAATGCTGTGGCTTTTCTGGACCTGTTAATATTGAAACTATAGATCAACTTGCCTCTAGAGTTCCCTGATGTCATGTGTTTCATGCTAGGTGCATCATTACTAGGACACCACATCCTCCATCATGGCCCTGGTGAATATTGGCTTCCAGTGGCTCTCTCAAGGCCATAATTCGTTTATGATGATGACAAATGCAAGTCTCACCCAGATGTGCAGGAAAATGTTTTCTGGTCATCTTAAACTTACGGTCTAAGGTTTTACGATGTAATACATTTTGCAGCCATGTCTTCTCTTGATTACTTTATGCCATGATTACCGCATTCCTAGAATGTGGTCTCTTTCATTGCTGACCTCACCCTTTCCTTTCACAAACCATCACTAGTGGGGAGGCTAGGCGAGGGGCAAAGAGTGGTCCTGTTCACCCAAAGAAGGTCCATTCCTCATCTGGCACACTTCCCTACCACATGGCATAGCTTAAGACCAACCTATAAAAACAAATGTCACCACATGATCAGAGGCAAGAGAGGACATCATTCTGAAAATGGAGGCAAAACAAGACATTGATCAGAAGGGCTGCTGACAATGTGGAACAAAGGCCTCAAAGGCCCTTGGAGGAGAGAGGTGCTGTTCTCCCTAGAGAACTGCCCTGCATGTGGTACAGACCTGCAGAGAGGATGGAGTGGCTGCCCTGGCTGCCAGCCACAGCAGGTGCACAGGTAAAGAACACCACCACCCCCTACCATCTGTGATGCTGTAGACCAGAGGCCAACAGACTCTATGCGGTTGGAACATAGAAAGGCATGAGCCAACCCATGGGCATACAGATGTTCAAGCACAAGGGCCTGCCATGTGCTTAGTAGTTCAGAGCCCTGAACTTGTCCTGTGTCCAGTGCAAGTGCGAATCAACCAAAGTCAGCACATCAGCACAGCACCGTTCTGGTCACCCATCTCAGGATCCCGTGAAACACTGAGCTGGACAGCTGGAGCAGTCTATTTTTTGTGCTGTTGTCCTAGAACTTGGGCCTTGGGAGACAACACCTTCAATATGAGTCTTGATGCTCTGCAGGGCATCTGGTCAACCTCATATGAAGGCTGGAGGATTGACGAGCAATTTGCAGGGAAGAAATGAGGACGGGGCCCACACTATCCCTGGTCCAGGCTCGGGGCATTCTTCTTGGTTAGCACTGCATATCCCAATCAGTCCCAGGCACTGGGGGGACAGAAAACTTTGAGGAAGGCGCTGCAAAGCATGGAGCCCCTAGAGGCTCAGGTAGGGGCTCCATTTGGCCAGATCGAAGTGCAGTACTTGCTACAGCTTCCTTGTAACTGGACTCCCAACCCACATGTGTATGTATTGTCACCATACACTGGGTGTTTGGTGATGGTGTTCCCTCTGCCTGATAGCCCTTCCTGCCATCCTAGCCTTTACCTAGACAACTTTTATCATGATTTAAGATCCAGCTCAGGCATCACTGTCTTCACCAAGCCTCCCCTAAACTCTCAGTCTGGGTGAGGCACCTCCTCCTCTGTGCTTTCCTTCATCACTGCACTCAAACCACTACATGGTATCCTAACAGCGTCTGTGTCTGCTCTCCCAAGTAATTGGTGATCTCCTTAAGGTCAGAGATTGTTTCTATTCATCTTTGTATTTTTAGTTCTCTGCAGAGTAATGGATAGATACATAATTGGTGTTCGACAAAATGCCTGCTGAATAATAAGTGACTAAAGGAATGTGTGAAGGGCATGAAACTCCTTAGTAATAATTATAAGGGTATTTGCACAGACCCATTATCATTTTGAAACATCTAATTTGAAAGTTTTCTTCCCCAGTAAACATGATGTACCTTTCAGCTCTCATTATCGCTACTTGAATTGTCCCGGGTTTGGGAACTTCCTACTGCAGTCCCTTACATGGCTTTTTCCTATACAGAAGGTGTATTACACCATCAGGACAGTGATTGCCATACTGTCAGTGGGCAACACATCAATCATTATTGTTGGAAGACTTGAATTTTAATTTCTGGTTATAGTGGGCTATTTTTCAGCCCAAACATTCCTAATAAAAACAACTAAAAATGCTAGGTAAATTATTATTGGGCACCATTTTTTTTTTTTAACCCAGCACATAATGAAGCAAACAACATGTGTGAGAACCATCTGAAAAACAGGCAATAAAAACAAATCTGGGAATACTTTTAGATCTTGAAATTATTGGACATGGACTATAAAATAACTGTGCTTACTGTGGTGGGTTGAATCATGGCTCCTCAAAGATGTCCACATTCTAGTCTCTGGAACCTGTGTAAATGTTACTTTATATGGTAAAAGGAACTTTGTGGATATGATAACATTGATGATTTTGATATTGGAGAGATTATTCTGGATTATCCAAATGGGCTCAATGTAATCACAGGGGTTCTATAAGAGAGAGGCAAGAAGATCAGTGTCAGAGAGAAAAAAATGTAAGGATGTAAGCAAATGTTAGAGAAGAGATAAAATCTTAAACTTCTGACTTTGAAAATGGGGGAAGGGCTCACAAGCCTAGGCATGTACATGGCTTCAGGAAGCTACAAAAGGAAAGGAAATGGATTCTCCCCTAGACCCTCCAGAAGAAAGCAAGGTCTTCCAATACCCTGGTTTTAGCCCAGTGAAACTGATTTCAAAATCCTGACCTCCAGAACTTTAAGATAATAAATTTGTGTTGTTTTAAGCCACTAAGTTTGTAGTAACTTGTTATAGGAGTAATAGGAAACTAATACATTTATTATGTTTAAAAAAGTAAAGATTAGCTTAAAGATATCTCTGAAAAGATGAAACTACTGTTAGATTTCAAAAATAACTAAATAGTACTTCTAGAGATTAAACACACAATAGCCAACATTTAAAACTCAGTGGATGGGTTCAATAGCCAATTCAACACAGCTGAAGACAGAATTGATGACCTGGAAGTTAAATCAGAAGAAATCTAGGATGCAGTAAAGAGAGACAAAAAGATACACAGTAAGTTAGAGAGTCTAGTGATAAAGTCTAGCTTAAATTTAATCAGAGTCAAGAAGGAAAAGAGTGGATGGAAAAAGATAATATCTCAAGAGGTATTGGTGCCTTTCTCACTTTCCACTATCTTGGTGGCTGCTCTTGGTTGGGGGGCCATCCCACACCTAGGCAGGAAGATGGTAGCCACAAAGAAGATGAAAAAGTCACTGGAGTTGATCAACTCTAGTTATGAAAAGTAGAAAGTACATGCTGGGGTACAAGCAGACTCTGAAGTTGATCAGACAAGGCAAAGCAAAATTGGTCATCCTCTCTAACAACTGCCCAGCTTTGAGAAAATCCAAGATAGAATACTATGAAAACTTGGCCAGCACTGGTGTCCATCACTACAGTGACAATAATATTGAATTGAGTATAGCATGTGGAAAATACTACAGAGTACACACACTGGCTCTCATTGATCCAGGTAATTCTCATATTATTAGAAGCATGGCAGAATAGACTGGTGAGAAGTATACTATGCAACATTTTTCTTTAATAAAACTAGCCAGAGCTTGTTTTAAAAACATTTTTAAAAAGGGGTAGTGGCTGAAATTTTCTACTGCTAATGAACAACATCAATGAGCAGATTTAAGAATCCCAATCAATCCTGGATATTTTGGGGTGAATTTATGGAGGCAATATAGCATAGTGGTCTAGAACAAAGATTTTTAAAGTTTGTAAGCACTGTTGAATTCCAGTTTTGCCTCTTATTAGCTACATAATTTTGGGCAAGTAAATTGACCTCTCTGAGTCTCCATTTCCTGATATATTAAAATAGGGACAGTATCTGTTTATTGGTTGGTCATGAGGAATAAATATGTATAAATGTGATTAGCATAGTAATAGGCCCAAAGTAATATGCAGTACATAATTGGTGATATTTTTAGTAGTGTTCAAAGTATATTTTCTCATGATGAGTTGAAGTCTGCTTCCCAATAATTTCCATTCATTCATCTTTTATTTTTTTTAGACAGGGTCTCCCTCTGTATCCCAGAGGGAGCAGTGGCATGATCTCTGTTCGCTGCAACCTCCACCTCCCAGGCTCAAGCAATCCTCCCACCTCAGCCTCCTAAGTATCTAGGACCACAGACAGGGATCACCACACCTGGCTAATTTTTGTATTTTTTGTAGAGATGGGGTTTTGCCGTGTTGCCCAGGCTGGTCTTGAACCCCTGGGCTCAAGCGATCCTACCACCTTGGCCTCTCAAAGTGCTGAGATTACAGGCGTGTGCCACCATGCCTAGCCTCCACTCATTCACCTTAATTCTGATATCTGGAGAAGTACGGAACAGGTCTGCTTCCTAGTGTATCTATGCATTCACTCATTAACTTTTTAAAGCTTGGTAACTGCAGAAGAGCAGGGCCAGGTGAACATCGAGACTCCCTGATACTGGTCATGATAAGCCAGTGTTTCATATAGTTGCAACAATTTTCTTGGCAGTGTGGTATCTCTCAAAGACAAGTGGGAGTCTCAGAATTCTAGAGTGTGAGAGCAGCAGTTGGGTATTAGAATCCAGCGTGCTCATTCTGCAGGTGAAGAACAGGAGGTGCAGGGAGTGGAAGTGGCTTAGTTAGACTCAACCGGTGGTTGAGTCATCCACCTGCCTCAGCCCCCAAAACTGCTGGGATTATAGGCGTGAGCCACCATGCCTGGCCTCTGCTCTGTATTTAGAGTAGACTTTACGTCTTCCTGGTCAACCAGACCATGATCCAGGGTGCAGCATATACTTTCTATGTAGCTTGATGATGGATTTTCTAAAGTTGAAAATCCTTTTTCGTTTTAATTTCCAAAAGTCCTTTTATAATTTAACTGAATTCAGCTGGGTGTGGTGGCTCACCCCTGTAATCCCAGCACTTTGGGAGGCCGAGGTGGGTGGATCATGAGGTCAGGAGATCGAAACCAATCCTGGCTAACAAGGTGAAACCCCAACTCTACTAAAAATACAAAAAAATTAGCCGGGCTTGGTGGCGGGCGCCTGTAGTCCCAGCTACTCAGGAGGCTGAGGCAAGAGAATGGCGTGAACCCGGGAGGCGGAGCTTGCAGTGAGCCGCAATCGCGTCACTGCACTCCAGCCTGGGTGACAGAGCAAGACTCCATCTCAAAATAAATAAATAAATAAAATAATAATTTAACTGAATTTGTGTAGTTCTTTTTTGTTAAGATGTTATTTGACTCTTCCAAGAATTCCCTTACCATGGGAGTTGCTTTAAGTGGGCCTGGCGCTCATTCACTTGCTGACGTTTCTGACTCCGCAAGCCTCCATGAGCCTCCATCTTTGAATCTGCCTGAGTTTTAACACTTTCTTTTATCAAGTTCTCCCACTTTTTTTTTTTTTCTCTTTTTTTTGAGACAGAGTCTCACTCTGTTGCCCAGGCTGGAGTGCAGTGGTGTGATCTCAGATCACTGCAACCTCGGCCTCCCAGGTTCAAGCAATTCTCCTGCCTCAATACTCAGCTGGAACTTCAGGCCCACACCACCACGCCTGGTTAATTTTTGTATTTTTAGTAGAGACAGGGTTTCACCATGTTGCCCAGGCTGGTCTGGAACTCCTGACCTCAAGAGATCCACCTGCTTCGGCCTCCCAAGGTGTTGGGATTACAGGCAAAAGCCACCTTGCCCAGCCTCAATTCCCTTCTGAACTCTATTTTCATTTATGTGTTTCATATATTCATATTATTTGCCTTAATTCTTTGTTTTTTTTTTTTTGTTTTTTTGTTTTTTTTTTTTGAGATGGAGTTTCACTCTGTTGCCAGGCTGGAGTGTAGAGGCACGATCGCGGCCCACTGCAACCTCCGCCTCCTGAGTTCAAGTTATTCTCCTGCCTCAGCCTCCTGAGTAGCTGGGACTACAGGTGCACACCACCACATCCAGTTAATTTTTGTATTTTTAGTAGAGACGGGGTTTCACCATGTTGGCCAGGATGGTCTCAATCTCTTGACCTCGTGATCTGCCTGCCTTGGCCTCCCAAAGTGCTGGGATTACAGGTGTGAGCCACTGCACCCAGCCACCTTACCTTAATTCTTAGCAAGGTAAGTTATTTGCTCTTAAAAGTGGGCTTGATGGGGAGGAGATAAACCACAGCAATATTCTTTTTGTTTTGAGACAGGGTCTCACTCTGTTACCCAGGCTGGAGTGTGGTGGTATGCTCTTGGCTCACTGCAGCCTCAACCTCCCAACCCCAGGTGATCCTCCCACCTCCCCATCCTTCTGAGTAGCTGGGACCACAGGTGCGCACTGCCATGCCCAGATATTTTTTGTGTTTTTAGTAGAGATGGGTCTTGCTATGTTGCTCAGGCTGGGTCCCAGCAATATTCTACTAGCAATTCAGTAACATGTAAGCACCACCCACTTCTCAAACCCCCACTGATCAGCTGAAGCACAACATATGCCTCTCTCAGGGTGTGAGCCTTTATGAAGACTGGCTATTTTATCTCCACTCTTTTTTATGTCCTGATAATAGTGGCTGAATTATCTGGGATGCTTATACACATTCCTAACCTATTAGGGCATACAGCCTCCCAAGATGGCCATTTATTTAGGCTTTTAATGTCTCCATTTATAGATGCAACTTCAGTGTTTAGGGCCTAATAGCTTTTGAATTACTCTAGGCTTCATGAAAACAGCACCATTTCATTTTTGCCACCATTTTCTGAAATATGCTGGTAAAAATGAAATGGTGCTCTTTTCATGAATCGAGTTAACTGGGGTCGCACAGTCAGTAGTACAAGTTCCATACAGCCAGGGCTGGGAGGAATAATTTATGTCTCTTTTTCACAAGAAAAATATAGGCCTTTCAATGCTATAAGGGCAATTTTGTTTAATGCATAGGAAATTACATTGGCATACAACCCAAAACTATCTGTGGAATAATTTTCAGTGTCACTCATGATAATTTTTAACGTGTCATAGTGGAAAATTGGACTCACAACCCTTGGAAAGCCTCCTGTCTGAGAACTTTTGAGAGCAGCACTGGAATGAGGTGAATGTGTAACTATGCTTCATGTCAGACCCGTCCAGCCATCTTCTGAACTTGCTGGTCACATGAACTGGCTTGTTCTGTGAATTTCATTTTGTGGTGCCATCAAGGTTAATAGAGTGAGGGTTGGTGGAGCCAGCTGGCTTATCCAGTAAATATCTGCCTTTCTGAAAGGAAAAGAGAGCGAAGAGGCTCCTTCCTTGTGTGCTTGTGAATTTGAAATGGGCTGCCTACAGAAATTGTCTATAGCATGTGGCCTAAACAGCCAGGATGAAGGGAAAATTCTCCTGCAAAAATCCCTAACCTGAGATCCAATAGCCTGAAACAGTTCAGTCTTTTCCCCACTGTGGTCTAAACCTCCAGACATGTTATCACAAAGGGACAGCAATGTGATTGATGGACACAGTAAGAAGAGGTTATAAACTTAATTTAATGGCAAAGGGTAAAAAATTGCATAGAGATGATGATATAAGGCA
Source organism: Macaca nemestrina (assembly GCF_043159975.1). Lineage (NCBI taxonomy): Eukaryota > Metazoa > Chordata > Mammalia > Primates > Cercopithecidae > Macaca > Macaca nemestrina. The sequence goes on along the minus strand of NC_092137.1, from coordinate 9,217,964 downwards.
GAAGCTACACAGATTCCCAGAACCCCAAGGGCTAGCCAGCTAATAATGTCACTGCCCAGCCTGAGGACTCCACCGGGGAAAAGTAGCTTGTCTTTGCCATTCACGTGGGGAAGCCATGATTTAAACTGTCATCACCCTACACCCACTTGCACCTGACTTTGGGGACTGTTTACATGTCTCCCTCCTCACTAGATGCAAGGAATTGGTACAAAACACCCCCAGCACATACAGACTGTTTACTATGGCTGAATTAATCAAAAGTAAATTCTCTGCACAACTTACCATATCACTAAGCAGATCTAGACCTCAGGTTGGATGTCCATTCCTGCACATCAGTAGCAATTATTTCCCTATTGTCAAAAGACAAAATTAGAACAAATTCAGTTTAAAAAATATAGATTTTTTAATTGAGACAGGGTTTCCCTCTGTTGCCCAGGCTGAAGTGCAGTGGTGCAATCATGGCTCACTGCAGTCTCGACCTCTTGGGCTCAAGCGATCCTCCTACCTCAGCCTCCCGAGTAGCTGGGACTACATATGTGTGCCAGCACACCTGGCTAATTTTTTTATTTTTTATTTTTTTAGAGGTGGGGTTTTGTCTTGTTGCCGATGCAGGTCTTGAACTCCTAGGCTCAAGTGATCTGCCTGCCTTAGCTAACCAAAGTGCTGGGATTATAGGCATGAGCCAACGCACCCAGTTGGCTTAACAATCTTTTTTAAGATCTGGCATTTATTTGCAATTCTAGAATTGGGGCAACACCTCATTCTATAAGATAGAGTGTTTCGATGAGCCAAGCAGAGGAAATTGGCTTGATAGACAGAAAAGGCCTAAGAAAACAGAAACAGAAAACAAAAAGCAGATTGGTAATTGCAAAGTTAGTTTTCCTTGTAAAGTAGAGAGAACTTCTTTACCATGCTGACTCAAACTGGCCTCTTTGGGGATTTGGCTATTATCTTTCTCTGTCTACTGATTTTTTGGAAGGTCAGATAAACAACTTAATTTCAGTTGGAAACTTCAGCGTGAGTAACTACATTTTGGTTTGGTCTGTTGAATCTAGTGCAGAAGCTCAGTTCTATCCTAGAGCCTCCTATAAACGTATTGAACACTATCAAATCCCTTTTGGACAGCAGAGCGACTGTAGCCTAAAGAATTCAGATCATTCTGAACTGAGGGATGGGGCTGTAGGGGGAGAAAGGGGCAATTTCTTTCCTCCCCATTATAAGGGTCACACCCAACACACTAATACCAAAGACAGGTTAACAAGAGAAAAGCGCAAGTTTATTTGATTATAGTTTTACGTGACATGTGAGCCTTCAGAATGAGTGACCACAAGATACAGGGAAAAATGATCTATTTTTATGCTTTAGTTCAATGAAGTACAGACAGGCGTGTAGAAAAGGGATTGGACAGGAAGGCTATGGTCTAATGCTGATAGACTGAGGGGGAGTCCTGTCTGTTCGGATTCTCCGTGGCCTCTCTGTGCAGAATTCCTTCCTCTCTGGTATGGGGAAGGACCTTTCTGGGATGAAGGTCTTAATTTCTTTATGGCCAGTATCACATAGCAAGGCAAAGGGGTTAGGGATTCAAGTCATAGTTCTGGACTTTATGGCTGGCCTTGGGGGAAAGGCGTTTTGGTTTTTATGACCCACCCTGGGGAAGAGGGATTCTGGTTCCTATTGCTTGCCTCAGGAGAGAATGAGGGATGAGGGACAGGAGAGCAGGAGAAGGTCAGGGAGAGACTTTGTGTCTGAGGTTACTTCTTAGGCCTTTACTTAGGGTGTCATTTTTCTGGGCCCCAACAGGGCCAAAGTGTCTTTGCTCTGTCCCTTCAACATACAGTCCAAAGGAGCTGGAGTATTCGAGGCTCTACTTTCTGTCCCCAAAACACATCCCCATCTCCTTTTCCTTGGGAAGGCCACTGCTCAGCCTCTTTTGATAAAAGCACAGGACAGAGACAGCCATCAAGATGTCAAATAGCTACAACTGCTATGGCTGCCAGGCAGTAGATAAACCTGAGTAAGAAAATTTCACCCACAGATACTGAGTCCTTAAGGCAGAGGGCATATTACTAAATAACCCTTTCAGCTCAGGTTTCAAGGCAGCTAGGGGTGAACCCGGTCTGCATGGACAACTGCTGGACACGAGGCTAGCTGTGAAACAACTCGTGTAGAAATGTAGCTTTCACTCTTGGGAGAAGGATGACCTCATTACCAACTTCAAAGGATGGGGTATAATGACTGATCCAGTCCCGTGATGTACCAACCCCTGTAATCAGGGGTGTGAGTCTGTTACCATAGGAGGGTAAGAGGCATTCTAGGCAGAGAATAGCCATCAGGGGTGCGTGGAATTCGAAGCCTGTTTTTCTGCCTGCAAATATGGCAGGTGTCCATTTCCATATGAATCCACAAGGACAACATATCACCTAGTGTAGGATATTCTTATTATCTGAGCAATCATTATTCAAGTCACCACAGTTTTTTGTTTGTTTTTGAGATAGAGTTTTACTCTTGTTGCCCAGGCTGGAGTGCAATGGCACGATCTTGGCTCACTGCAACCCCTGCCTCCCGGGTTCAGGCGATTCTCCCGCCTCAGCCTCCGGAGTAGACTGCCACCATGCCCAGCTAATTTTTGTATTTTTAGTAGAGACAGGGTTTCAACAGGTTGGTGACGCTGGTCTCAAACTTCTGACCTCAGGTGATCCATCTGCCTCGGCCTCCCAAGGGGCTGGGATTATAGGCGTGAGCCACTGCGCCCAGCCATCACCACAGTTTTTGTTGTTTGTAATTAATTATTTTTACAATTTCAGCTTTTATTTTAGACATGGGGTACCTGTGCAGGCTTGTTACATGGATATATTGCATCCAGGCAGAGTGCATAGTACCCAATAGGCAGTTTTTAAACCCAGGCCTCCCCCACCTTCCTCTCTAGTAACACACAATGTCTGTTGTTCCCATGTGCCACCATTTTTTAAAGACTGTACCAGCAAGCCTTTTTTGTTATATGAGGAAATATTCATTACAAAACTGACCACCTGTGAAATCAGTCCCTGTTCAAATGTCACTCCAAATGTCAGATGAATACTAGTTAAAAGTGTCTAGATTTTGTTTCTTATTTCCTAACACCGTAAGTAAACAGGTGTGCCGAATGAGATTACCAGGTGAAGTTAAGTAAACCTCTTAAGGTCTGCAGTGCTGCAGAATGCCAATTTTATTTTTGGCTTTGCCACTAACTAGCTTTATGAACTTTCACAAGTTACTCCTCTTCCCTGGGCCTCAGTTTCCTTATCCACAAAGCTTAGAAGTTAAAACAGATCAGTATTTTGAATCTAGTTGGACATTAAAGTCACCTGGGGGGAGGGTTAATATGTGTTTTCTTTTAAAAGCTCAGAGTGCCCCTCCCTTGTTCAACTAAATCAGAATCTCAGGAGGTGCAGCCCTAACAGGTACAGAGTTCAGATTCCCCAGGTGATTCGAATCCAGTTAAGAGTGGAAATCAACTGGCTTGGCGTGGTGGCTCACACCTGTAATCCCAGCACTTTGGGAGGCCAAAGCGGGCAGATCACTTGAGGTCACAAGTTCGAGGCCAGCCTGGCCAATATGGTGAAACCCCCCCCCCCCTCTACTGGGTGTGGTGGTGGGCGACTATCATCCCAGCTACTCTGGAGGCTGAGGCAGGAGAATCGCTTGAACCCAGGAGGTGGAGGTTGCGATGAGCTGAGATCACACCATTACACTCCAGCCTGGGCAATGAGCGAAACTCCAACTCAAAAAAAAAATAAATAAATAAAATAAATAAATAAATTTAAATAAAGAGTGGAAATCATGGAACATGGGGATTCTTAACATTCATTTCATGTTTATTATTATTTGTTTTTCTCACAGCTTAGCTTTAGTCCTAGGGATATGTATAGGTGCAAAGGAAGTGTTTCTAGAATCCTATCCCATTCCTATTAGGTTTTAAGCCTTTTTCATAATAGCTTTCTGAGAAACAGTAAAGTTTTTTGGGGAAAAACACACCACCACTGTTTTTGCCACATTTGCTGTGAACACATCATTCTCACCTCACACAAATCCATGTTCCAGAGGAACAGGGTGCTGCTGCCTTTCCAGAGAAACGTCCCACAGCTGCTGTGACTAAAAAGAGGTGACAGACAGAAAAGGAGCAGATATGGCAACCTTCTGGATTGAAATAATCTTGGGGCTTTTCTTGGCCAGAGTCAGCCTTGGGGCTCCCATGTCATCTAACTCCTCTGCATTGTCCAAAATGGCCTGAAGAACTTCTGAACACAGACAACTGCCCAGCCCGGTCAGGTCCAAGGCCACCGCTGCTCGGGCTGTGCCATCTGCTTGACCTGAGCACCAGTCAACTCTAGGCATGTTTTCCTGTTTTCTTGGTAAAGCGTGCAGGTCATTAGCCTGAAATGTTGGATTGTCATCCTTTTTCCCTCTTGGAAAATGAGACTGTTTTAAGATTATTTCCAGAGGAATTGAAATAAATTGAATGATAAAGATTTCACAGCAGCATCTTTGTCACCCAGACTGTCATGATTAATTATCACAGACAGTCTGGGTGACAAAGATGCTCTCCTTAACCACATTTTTGTCAAGCTCCTCTGAGCCCTCTTTTCAACAAGGCTTTGTCCTTGGTCTTGTCTTCGGCTTGCCTGGACCAGTTTTAGCAGGAAATCCAGATTCATTGCCCCTAGTCCTTCAGCTAAATCCCTCTGTTAATAATCAACAATAATAAACCAGCAAATATTTATAAACCTCCCGCTACAACGTCTGTGTTATGCTCAGAAGTCATATTGTATTAGTTTGCTAAGGTTACTATAACCAAGTACCATAGACTGGGCGCCTACAGTATATATATATATATATACACCATATGGTAGATCCACAGAAGAAATCTATTCTGTCACCATCTGGAGGCTGAGTCTGAGATCAGGGTGTCCACAGGGTTGGTCTCCTCTGAGGCCTCTCTCCTGAGCTTGTAGGTGACTTTCTCCCTGTGTCTTCACATGGGGGTCTCTCTGGGTCTGTGTCCTAATCTCCCCTTCTTAAAACAACACCTGGCACATTGGATCAAGCCCACCCAAATGACTTTATTTTAACTTAATTACTTACATGAAGACCCTGTCTCCAAATAAGGTCACAGTCAGGTACTAGGGGTCAGGACTTCAACGCATGAATGGTGGACTGTGGGGGGATAGGGGAGAGATTCAGCCCATGACATATTGGTAGCATAGAGATGTATTTGTAATTTAATGTAGGATGGAGATCTATTGATATTTATCTTCAATTTGTTTTTGTTGCTATCAACCCATCTGGAAGAAATGAAACGCTTTCCCTCATCCTCTGGAAGCCTGACCTCTCCTTTCCCTGGGAGGGAGAACCACTTGTTTGTTTTTACTGTTTCAAAGAATAGAAGAAGATATTCCAGGACTGAGTTGGACACCCTGGAAATGATTCATCCAGAGTTTTGTATTTAAAAGGTCTATGCCGGTTATAAAAGTGATTGTTGGCACATCCTATGCAATATATCTAAATTGAATAATGGTACCAGATAAAATTACAGATGGGAATGAAGCTTGTGTATCATCCATTATCATGTGTAATCAATAAACGATTTAATTCTCTTGAAAAAAAAAAAAAAGGTCTATGCCCTGAAGGGGATTCGCTGTATGTCCAAGAAAGGAAGGACTTAGGGTCTGGAGATTAAGGATTTAGGAAGGGAATGGTTTTGTGAAGTGAATTCTTTGAGGCTGGGAAGGGCAAGCAGGAAGTAGGGTTTGTAGGAAAGAGGACCTCCCTTGATCAACTGAACCAGAATCTCAGGGGGTGCAGACCTAACACGTGCAGAGTTCAAATTCCCCCGATGATTCAAATCCAGTTAAGAGTGGAAATCAACTGGCCAGGCACGGTGCCTCACGCCTTCCTCTGTCCTCCCTCCCTGCCCTCTCTCCCTCCCCTCCCTCCCTCCCTCCCTCCCTCCCTCCCTCCCTCCCTCCCTCCTTCCTTCCTTCCTTCCTTCCTTCCTTCCTTCCTTCCTTCCTTCCTTCCTTCCTTCCTTCCTTCCTTCCTTCCTCTCTTTCTTTTCTTTTCTTTTTCTCCTGACACAGGGTCTTACTATTTTGGTTTTGAACTCCTAGGCTCAAGTAAGCCTCCCATGTCAGCCTCCTGAGTAGCTGGGACTGCAGGGGTGCTCCACCGCACTGACCCATTCTCCTTTTCTTGCATGTAAGGATAAAACCTCTGAGTGTTAACAGGGCACATGGCTACCCAACCAGACCCTACAATTCCAAGCCTTCTTGCAGCTAGGTGTGGCCACGTGACTAAGCCTGAGCAGACAGGATGTGAACCGGAGTGCTCTGAATGGCCTCTGAGTCATCCTCTTGGAGACCAAGTGACATGACCTGAAGTTCCTCTCTCCTCCTTTCCATAGGCCAGAGCATGAACATGAATGGAGGTGAGTCAGCTTCCACTGTGCCATGAGGACCTCGCCTTGGAGGTGTCAGAGACACCGGAGGAGTGGAACCCAAGTCATGGAATAACCTCATATTGCAGAGCCACCTTGCTAATCCTGGACTGCTCACCTCTGGACTATCACTTGAGAAATAATAAACTTTTAAGTTGTTAAAGTCACTGTGTTTTAGAATCTTTTTGTTACAGCAGCTTACCCATATCTTACATCTAGCAAGTAAAAGCTTGAGTCAAACTTTCTGTAGTGCAGAAATTCAAATCAATTATACATGCTGATAAAGAATGCTAAAACTTCTTCTTCCTTTCAATAATCTGTTATAATTGATTTTATTTTAAAATCTATGAGAACCTTTAAGTAAATTATATTTCAATGAAGGATGGCATCTTCTTTTGGACTATGAAATCTTTTGTATATGAAAATCTTTTTTGTAGAGAGAGGATAACACTTTTTTTTTTTTTTTTTTTTGGATACAATCTCGCTGTGTCACCCAGGCTGAAGTGTAGTGGCCCGATCTTGGCTCAGTGCAACCTCTGCCTCCCATGTTCATGGGAGGCACTCCCACGATTCTTGTGCCTCAGCCTCCTGAGTAACTAGGATTACAGGTGTGTACCACCATGCTCAGCTAATTCTTTGCATTTTTAGTAGAGACGGGGGTTCTGCTATGTTGGCCAGGCTGGTCTCGAACTCCTTGCCTTAAGTGATCTGTCTGCCTTGGCCTCTCAAAGTGCTGGGACCACAAGTGTGAGCCACCACACCTAGCGATGTTATGCTTTTTTTTTTTCAATTAATACATTGTGGAAAACTTGAAAATTAAAAAACGAGTAAGAAGAAAAGTAAAACCAACTCAGTGGAACCCATCATCAGTATTTCATGTTATATGCTTCAGGCTTCATTCTATGCATACTTCGAATTTTATTTTTGAAATTGGATCATCTGTATATACAGAATTGCATACTGCTTTATTCCCTGTAACCTCATAGCATGAGTATACTGTATTTCGAAATCAGTAGAAATCCTTGGAAAACATTTTTTTCTGGCTTCATATTTTTTCTGGCTTCATATTTTTTCTCATGGATAGTTTGCATTTTGTTTGATCATGGCCTTTTACTGAACATTTAGGTTGTATCCTAGTGTCTTTGCTATTATACATTGCAGTGACAGCCTATAATGGACAGGTGTCAAAGATGTAGAACATCTTTGAACACCATTCCTATATTTGGATAATTCGGTAATTTCCCACTGTCTGAGTTCTACCTTCGCAAGGCAGACACCAGAAGACTCTCATTCACAGATGCCTTTGGGCTGCAGTTACAAACTTGGGACACAGATTCAGATACACCCAGTGACACAGCCTCAGAGGAGGTGGGTGACATAAGTGGGCCACCATGCACAGGGGTGTGTGTGGGTTGCCTGGCAGGGGTGGAAGGGGCAGTATATGGATTTCAAGGGCTGTGGTGGAAGAGCACCTGTGTGCAGACCTCATGCTGAGTAATGGTGGCTGTCACATTTTGCTAGAGCAGTTTCTACGGCACAAGTGGGCATTGTTCCAGGCAGTGAGCCACAGGGCCTGGGATTTAGTGCTCCCAGAGATGAATTCTCTGAGCTTTCTGCTATCCTGTAATAAAATCACATTTGGTTTAAATAGCCAGAGTAAATTTTGCTGAAGAGGATGGGAATCAACAAGAACTCTCATTCATCACTGATGGGAATGCAAAATGTTGCAGCTACCTTGGAAGACATTTTGGCAGCTTCTTACAAAGCTAAACATAGTCTTACCTTGGGATCCACTAATCAAACTCTCAGGTATTTACCCAACTGATTTGAAGGCTCATATCCACACATGTATATGAATGTTTATAGCAGATTCATCTAAAACTGGGAGCAACCAATGGCTTTCAGCAGGTAAATAGATAAACATAGTATGGTATATTTATACAATGGAATGCTATTCTGAAATAAAAGGGAATGCATTGTTATGCCACACAAAGATGTGGATGAATCTTAAAGGAATATTACTAAATGAAAGAAGCCAGTCTGAAAAAGTGATATACAATTCTATGTATATTCTGGAAAGGCAAAACTGTAGAGATGGTAAAGTGGTTGTCAAGGATTCAAGTGGGTTGGGAGAGTTTAAAAAGATGAAGCACAAGGGATGTTTTTAGGACAGTGAAAATATCCTGTATTACACTGTAATGACAGATACATGATATTATGAATTTGTCAAAACTTATAGGGCTGTACAGTGCAAAAAATGGACTTTGATGTATGCAAAAATCATTTAATACATCATGGGATCTCCAGATGGAATACAGAATGTAAGAAAAATAATATAACCATAATACATGTGTATGAAGGAATCTCACTGAAGAGGCTGGGGGAAACAGGTGGTGACCTAAGCAATTCTGGAAACAAGTGGAGTATCTATGAATAAAGGCAAAGGGAACTGCACATAAATACTGTATTCTTGTTGATAAAGTTGTTTCCCATATGGTTTGGATAATAATTCTGATACTTCTATCCATGTATACTGGAATTGAATGATTGAATAAGTAAATGACATGATAGGAGCCAGATTTCTCACTGTTAGAGTGGGAATTTACAGATAAGTAAGGGTAGGAGGCTAGAATGATCCCTGGGGTACTGGAGTAGAGTTGGAGACATCAGTATGAACTCATGTTTAGCTTAATATTAATACAGATTATTACATAGAAATATTTATAGCTAAATGTATTTACGTACTTTAGTGTACATACATGTGTTTCCTTGCTCTGTCAGCTGAGAAGGACCCTAGTAGTAATGAGTATACTTGGTGCCCAGATATTGGTTTCTAATACTATTTTTCAATAAAAGGATTCATAGGAGGATTTTAAGGGGAGAGGGCTCGTTCTGGAATTGGGCAGAAATATACAAGATGATTCTGGATTATCTGATAATGCTAGAAAATAAGGAAGTAGTAAAAATAAAAGCAAAAAACCCACATTGATGGGGGTATGTCATAGTGACATAGGAGCCAACTGAAAGAGCCCCCAGTGTCCAAAGCTGGAATAATTTGAGCAAGGAAATAAATAAAGTAACATTGGATTACAACCCTATGTATAAAATAAATATCCATGGATCCATACTGATATAAATAAATGGTTGAATAAACAGGAGACAAACCTTCTGTGCAGTAGAATTCCAAATAGTTTTATACATATTTATATATATATTGCCCTCAAAGAGGTGGAGCCTAACTCCTCACTCCGTAATTGTGGGCTGCATAGAGTGACTTTCTTCTAAAGAGTACAGTATGGAAACAGGGAAAAAGAGCGACTTTATAGTGGAGAAACTTAACAAACAAAACCTCATCCAGGTGAGCAAGGTCAACATCAACCATGATAAATCATGTTTATGGTACATATCCTTGATATGATGTGATGAAAATGACATTTTACTTGTATGGTCTTCCTCCCCAAAACCTAAAACTCCAGTCTAATCATGTAAAAAACATGAGACAAATCCCACTTGAGTGACAGTACACAAAATGCCTGACCAGACCTTAAAACTTTTAAGGACTTTAAAAACAAGGGAAGTCTGATAAATTTTCAGAGCAAAGAGGAGCTTAAGGACACAGGACAATTAAATACGTATAATGTGATATCCTGAGTAGAATCCTGGAATAGAAACAGGGCATTAGGTAAAAGTTAAGAAAATATGACTACAATATGGACTTGGTTAATAATATTATGGTTTATTAATTGTGACAAATGTACCTTACTAATGTATGGTATTAATGGGGGAAACTGGGTGGGATATATGGGAACCTTCTGTACTATCTTTATAATTTTTCAGTATATATAAAACTCCTCTAAAATAAAAATTTATTTAAAAACAAAAATACAACTTGTATGTTACTGCTACTCATCCTATTAAAGGGTTGCAGTAGCTAGTGTTTAATTTATATTTGGGACATAGGTGATGTCTGCAAGATGGTGGAATGGCAGCTTTCTACCATCATCTCCCTGCAGAAGCATCAATTTTGACAATTACCCATGGACCTTTGTGAGAGTCTGTGAGTCCAGCAGAGATGTTCCAGCACACCATTGGAGCAAAAAATTTGAGAAGAGATGCATTGAAGAGGGTAAGAAAAACAGTTTCATTTTACCCACATCACCTTTTCTCCAAGTAAGCACCCAACTCACCCAGCCATGCAGGGTGGTACCCAAGAGGCTCACTTCTTTCTCATCTCATTCAGAGGTAATCAGTACAGCTGAGAGGCCAGAAACAAGGGAAGAGAGGTCAGGGACCCTACTGAGCTATGTGGAGTCTATTAGGAAGTCACCTATCAGCCACTTAGAACATTTCACCTGTGGACCCCCCACCTCAGCTGGCCCATTGCATCCCAAATGCTCCACATGCCTCACCCCTCCCCCAGCAGGCTGGCTCCCTGAGTGTCCCCTGCAGATGGCAAGTGCAAGTGTGTCATATATAGACAACCAGCTTGACTCTGCAGGATTGGGAGAAGGCACACAAACTTGAGCATTTCAGAGTGCTGCCCTAGGGAAAACAAACACGAGGCTCTCAATCCCTGGCCTGGCTTTATGGGATCAAAACAAGGCCTATGATCCTAAGAATTTCCACCTCACCTGTGCAGGAAACAAGAGGTGTGGAGCAGATGCATTCATAGAAAAGGTCTAGAATCCCTAGTTCAGCTGATGGGTGAAGGCATTTCTCTCTCAAAGCCAGTCAGTAAAGACTGGAAGGGTGACTGATGCTTCTTCAATGCAAAGACTGCAACATAAGACTTCAAGAAACATGAAAAAAATCAAGGAAACATGACTCCACCAAAGGAAGACAATAATATTTCAGTAGCCAACCCTAAAGAAATGGAGATCTATGAATTGCCTGACAAAGAATTTGAAATAATTGTTATAAGGAATCTCAGTGAGCTACAAGAGAACACAGATAGACAAATCAACAAAAAATCAGAAAAACTAACACATGAACAAAATGAGAAGTTTAATAAAAAGAGAGAAACCATAAAACAAGAACTAAACAGAAATTCTGGAGTTGAAGAATACAGTGGATGAAATGAAAAATGCACATCAAGTGAAAAAATGGGTTATTGGCTCTGGTTTAATATGCAGCATTTTTCTTTTTATAGTGGCTTATAACATATGGTGCATCTTACCATTAATGAATCTTAGATTTGAATAAATATAATATTACCTTTTAAAAATGTTTAAAAACTGATGGAAAAAAGATTTATAATTTAAATTTGTAATTTTCCTTTGGGGGTTAGTATTTTTCTTATTTGTACACTTCTTTAACATATTAGGAATATCAATTCTTCACCTCTTGTTCATGAGAAATATTTTATCCAATTTATTTTGTCTTTTAGTTTTGATTATGGTGTTTCATTATAGAACGTCTTTCCTAGAACTTCCCACCAAGCAGGCTTTCATGGTTGGTGGGTTTTTGTTAAATGATTCCCAGGGAGCAGAGTTGAGGGAACAATGGTGGACAGGGAAGGAAGGAAAGCCAGCACAAGGATGTGTTGTTGCACTGACTGTGTAAGAACAAATACAAATTTAAAATAAGAGGCTTAGTTCTGTCTGTTGAAAATGAGGAAAATGATTTTTCTTCCCTACCCCCTTTTCTTAGACACCTTTCCTTAGAAAATTTATAATTGTAAGTTTACATTCTCATCTCCTCAAAATGTATCCCTTATTAGACTAGATTGGGCTTTAGTCAGCTGGCCATTTTTTTTTTTTTTTTTTTTTTTTTTTGAGACGGAGTCTCGCTCTGTCGCCCAGGCTGGAGTGCAGTGGCCGGATCTCAGCTCACTGCAAGCTCCGCCTCTCGGGTTCACGCCATTCTCCGGCCTCAGCCTCCCAAGTAGCTGGGACTACAGGCGCCCGCCACCTCGCCCGGCTAGTTTTTTGTATTTCTTAATAGAGACGGGGTTTCACCGTGTTAGCCAGATGGTCTCGATCTCCTGACCTCGTGATCCGCCCATCTCGGCCTCCCAAAGTGCTGGGATTACAGGCTTGAGCCACCGCGCCCGGCCGAGCTGGCCATTTTTTTTTTCAGCTTTATGATCCAGGAAGCTAGAGAGCCATCTTTTTGAAATGCAAATATCAAATGAGATAGCTCCTCTATCTCTTTTGGGAGGACAGGAGCCTAATTTTGGTGGGCTCCTTGCTCTAATTTGCAAAACTGTCTCCTGTCATAAAGATATGAGAAATTAATTTTTCCACTGGATAAAGCTAATAAGCTAACCTAGATGGTTACCACAATTACCAGATGAATTTAAGAGGATGAACTACATGTGGCAAATGGTGCTGTCAAGTCCTCTTACTTGAGGATGATTTATTGTTTATTTTGAGAATATGTATGTCATGGGTCATATATACTTGGGTACATAAAGAGGTGAGCTTTATTTCTGTCTTTGCAATCCTTATGGATTGCCAGTGATGTGCATGATATTCTAGTTTGTTTCTTACTCATTAGTCAAAGTGTTTTCTTCCTATATTACCACTGTAGAGAAGATTTCTGGTTTGGGAGATTTCTATTTTAATTATATTTCCCCAACAGCTACCACTGGAGGCAACCAGCTCCCAGTCTCATGGGATCATGACATGTGAGGATCATGAGACCTCTGAGGAAATGCATCTCAGAACTTTGCACAAGGTTCAAAGAGAGAAGCATTTATTCATTGGCTCCCATACCCCACTGGTCTAGTGGAGTGTTAAACCCCAACATTTGTGGGCTGTGCATGTCTGAATGAAGAGATTCTCACAGTTCTCGCCCACCAGCAAGTGACAAGCAGGAAGCGGGAGGTGAGACATGTGGGTGCTTTAGGCAAGACTTTGTCAGATGGTACCTGTGTGAAGCTAGTCAAAACCAGGGCAAAGCTGGTCTCTGCTGCAGTGGCTTGAGGAAGATGATTTGAAGTAGAGAACAAGGGGTGCCTGGCATATGTAGGCTTGTTTGCTTTTGAAGTAATAAAGATCTTAGAGTAGGTTTTTCTTTGACCTAGGATGCCGCAATTTAACAACTGATGTTTCCTTATTTGGTAATGCTGCCTCTCAAGTATTTACTTAGAAATGACACCAAGATGGTGATGGAGACACAAAAGAGCAGGAGTTAATATACAACAGCATTGCATAGGGTTTTAGAGTTTCTGTGTGCCTCAGAGAACATAGAATCTCATGGTGGAGGACACCATAAGCACTATCCAGGCATGGCATCAATCTGAAAGATGGATTCCCTTTTCAATATCCCATCACTTCTATCATCGGCTCTTTGCTTCCAGAGTTCTTTGGTGACAAAGAATTCGAAGTAATGGTAATGGCAATGGTCTTCATCAAATGTTAGTGTTTAAATTATTTTCTAATGTCACTAGAAAATTGAACAAGTGGCCGGGCGTGGTGGCTCACGCCTGTAATCCCAGCACTTTGGGAGGCCGAGGCGGGCGGATCACAAGGTCAGGAGATCGAAACCACGGTGAAACCCCGTCTCTACTAAAAATACAAAAAATTAGCCGGGCGCGGTTGTGGGCGCCTGTAGTCCCAGCTACTCGGGAGGCTGAGGCAGGAGAATGGCGTGAACCCGGGAGGCGGAGCTTGCAGTGAGCCGAGATCGCGCCACTGCACTCCAGCCTGGGCGACAGAGCGAGACTCCGTCTCAAAAAAAAAAAAAAAAAAAAGAAAATTGAACAAGTAAAATATTTAGGGTATTATGCCAAGTAAACATTAAATTAGACAAAATAAATTTATAATAAAATTAGTGTTTTGATGCATGGATAAGGAAACCAGATATGTCTTATTTAAATAGACCAAACTATAGAAAATCAAGATCGGCTGTAGTGCAGCACAATGAGACAGATATGTTATATAAATATATGCCATTAACTATAATGAGGGGTTGAATGTTTGCCACAAAAATAAAATAACATCACTCTGAGATGAACATATTAAAGAAAACATGAGTAAAAATATTCAAACAATAAAAAAGAACCCTGACAAGACACCTACAGTGCATCAGCAGTAGAACTGCTTAAAGGAGGCTTGAATGAATTGATATCAGCTACTTTCATAAAGGAGAAAAAAGAAAGACTGTTAAAGAGAAATGCTCTGTAATTCTGAGACTGTGCTGCACTATAAACGTTCTTAGAGAAACCTAAGACATCAGTGGGAGTTGTCAAGGGTAGAACTGTTGCAGCAGAGATGCAGTGAGGCTGACAATATACCAGCTGAGAAAACCCAAATTACAGCTAAGTTAGACAAGCAAATGATAAGGAGGCCTGTAAAATGGACCACTCTAGACAGCTGAATCAGATCCAGTCTAGTGATAATATCGGTACCAAAGAAATCAGAAACTGCAATTAAGAAAACTATTAAAGAAGACATTCCAGGCATGTAAGACAGTTTATTTCTTGATATTTTTCTTTTCTTTTTTCTTCTCTCCTCTCCTCTCCCCTCTCCTCCCTTCCCCTCCCTTCCCCTCCCCTTCTCTCTCTCTCTTTTCTTTCTTTCCTTTCTTTCCTTTCTTTTTTTCTTTTTTCTTTCTTTCTTTCTCTTCTTCTTCTTTCTCTCCCTCTCCTTTCCTCTCCTCTCCTCTTCTCTCTCCTTCCTTCCTTCCTTCTTTCTTTTTCCTTCTTTTCTTTCTTTCTCAAAACAGGGTCTCACTTTGTTGCTCAGGCTGGAGTGTAGTGGTGCAACCATAGCCCACTGCAGCCTCTAATTCCTAGACTTCAGTGATTCTCCCATCTGAGTCCCAAGTAGCTGGGACAATAGGCCTGCACCACCATGTCTGGCTAATTAAAAAAAATTTTTTTTTTTTGTAGAGATGGGGTCTCACCATGCTTCCCAGGCTGGTCTCACTCACTCCTGGGCTCAAGTGATTCTCCCACCTCAGCCTCCCAAAGTGCTGAGATTACAGGCATGAACCACTGTGCCTGGCTGAGAGGGGTCTTTCTAAATGGAACAGAGGGAAGTAGGATTATTGTTCTGAGATGATGGAGGGCCAGATTGAGAAATTAATTTCATATCTCTCAGGATTTTATCAGCTAATTTCCTGTGTCTAAAGCTAATGCCATGCTTAGAAAAAAATGGACATTCTGGCAAATGGCCTAGAGCTACCCATGTGATATGGGGAAATGTGGAACCCGGATCCCCTAAACTCTTCAAAGCTTCTTCCATTTGGAGCTGGGATGCAATGTGAGATTATCACAAAGGTGAAGTCCTAATCCCGCATAACTTGTTATTCCCCAGCAATGTTCTTAGGCTAACACTGTCAAGAGAAGGAGAGGCCAGCACGGTGGGTCACACCTGTAATCCCAGCACTTTGGGAAGCCAAGGTGGGTGGATCACCTGAGGTCAGGAGTTTGAGACTAGCCTGGCCAACATGGCAAAACCCTGTCTCTACTAAAAACACAAAAATTCGCCAGGTGTGGTGGCACGTGCCTGTAATCCCAGCTACTCAGGAGGCTGAGGCAGAAGAATCACTGGAACCTGGGAGGCGGAGGTTGCAGTGAGCCAAGATCTTGCCATGCACTCCAGCCTGGGAGACAGAGCAAGACTCCGTCTCACCAAAAAAAAAAAAAAAAAAAGAGAGAGAGAGACAAAGAGAGAGAGAGAAGGAGAATGCTGGTAACTGATCAAAGACCAAGATTGCTGAGTCAGAGGAGCCAAGAAAACATGGTCACCTTGTTTCTGTTTCTAAGAAGCCTAAAAACATCACAATAACAACATAGTCAAAAAGTGTTTTTTGTTTGTTTTCTGCATTTGCCACGCAAAAAAATGTCTTACGTCTTTTGCATGCTCTATTTACAAATGACTTTATGCAAGCACTTTTATTACCATTTTATAGACGTGGAAAGAGGGTGAAAGAGTTAAAACTTGGACAAGATAGCATAACTAAGAAGTGCCACGCTTCCAAAACAGGTCAATCTGACTTCAGAGCCTATACTCTTTCTTTTTTCTTTTCTTTTTTTTTTTTTTGAGACGGAGTCTTGCTCTTGTCACCTAGACTGGAGTGCAAGGCTCGAGCTTGGTTCACTGCAGCCTCCACCTCCAGGGCTCAAGCAATTCTTCTGCCTCAGCCTCCTGAGTAGCTGGGATTACAGGCATGTACCACCACGCACGGCTAATTTTTGTATTTTTAGTAGAGACAGGGTTTCACCATGTTGGCCAGGCTAGTCTCAAACTCCTGACCTTAGGTGATCTGCCCACCTTGGCCTCCCAAAGTGCTGCAATTACAGGCGTGAGCCACCTCACCTATACTCTTAACCACTACATTACATGGACCACTCAGGCTTTTCAACATGGAGAGTCTCAAATCCAGGTGATTAAATCACTGACATTGCTTATAACAAGAGTCTCCCCAGAGGAAACTGACAGACATCCCACTCTGGTTCCCTAGGATTTGCTTCCCCAGAAAGAAAACAACCCAGTCCTAGTGAAAAGAGATCCTTGCCGGTTTCAACAGAAAATATCAGCCTCTTTAGCCATCCCCTACCCAGTTGCAAAGAATGAGGGCAATTAGCGGACGAAATCTGCCAGGAATATGTCCAGACACAGGCACACAAACAGACATGCACACACAGTTCCCAAGCCAAAGAGCAGTTCTTTACTTTATAATTCTCCTTTCTGCCGTGGTATTTAAGCAAACCAGGAAAAGCAAATCTTCCTAGTGGCCAGAACATGCTGGGGAAGAGAAGCTCAACAAACTGATGCTTACGGGATTTTCTGGCTCAAACCAAGGGCCAGTGCATGGTGCTGCTAAAGATCTCTTCCTCCACGGCTGCCCTCCCTTTTCTAAACGGGGGAATTTTTTGTTACTTTGTTTTTCTTCCCGAGAAAAGTCAGAAGTTATATATACTACGTTTTCAGAACATAATCTAATTTTAAGATGCTCAAAGTCATCTAGTTTGATCAAATTTAATCATCTATCAAAACACATATTTATTATTAGCAAGTGTATCCATTTGCTAGGGTTGCCATAACAAAGTATCACAGGCTAGGGGGCTTAGACAACAGAAATTTATTTTCTCCCAGTTCTGGAGGCTAGATGTCCGAGATCAAGGTGGTGGCAGGGCTGGTTTCTTGGAGGCCTCTCTCCTTAACTTGTAGGGGGTCGTATTCTCCCAGTGTGCCCACATGGCCTTCCCTCTGTCATGTCTGCATCCTAATCTCCTCTTCTTATAAAGAAGCTCATTAACATGAAGGCCTACACTAAATACCTTATTTTAACTTAATTATTTCTGTAAAGAACTATTTCCAAATAAGGTCACATGCTGAGGGACTAGGGATTAGTACTTCAACATATGAATTTGGGGGAACGCAATTCAGCCTGTAACACAAAGTAAGATTTCTATGATAGTCTGACTCCATTTCTGATGTGTGACTGCTGTGTACATTTCTTTTCTTTCTTTCTTTTTTTTTTTTTTTTGAGACGGAGTCTCACTTTGTTGCCCAGGCTGGAGTGCAGTGGCACAATCTCGGCTCACTGCAAGCTCTGCCTCCTGGGTTCACGCCATTCTCCTGCCTCAGCCTCCTGAGTAGCTGGGACTACAGGCCCCTGCCACCACGCCTGGCTAATTTTTTTGTGTTTTTAGTAGAGATGAGATTTCACCGTGTTAGCCAGGATGGTCTTGATCTCCCGACCTCATGATCCACTGCCTTGGCCTCCCAAAGTGCTGGGATTACAGGCGTGAGCCACCATGCCCAGCCTGACTGCTGGTACATTTCATGTCCCACACCATTCTGCCCCACATCTGGCAAGTTGATCAGGCAGCTCATGTGCTCCCTCGTTTGGCACCCGCAGCAAGTTCAAATGACATAAGCCCCAGCCCATACGTGGGCATCCTCACCTCTGGCTCAGCCCTGAACCACAATGAAAAACCAAGCCAATCTCCCTTCCATGTTTTCTCAAGCCATTGCTGTACCTGCTTGGGAGCCTGCCCTGCTCTTCCCAGAAAGCCTCATTATGTGAGTGATAACTCTTAATATCCTCTTGGAGTGTGTGTGGTGTCATCAATCTCAACATTCAAACCGAATTTTGCAAAGGAGAGTTCCATCCTATTGCTAAAGGATGACCCAAAGCACTTACTTCGAATATATAACTAAGATAATACTTATAAAATCAACTATATAATTTGTAATGTTAACATAAAACGTATCATTTTATTTATTTACTAAACTTTTGAAGAGTGCTGGTCAAAAGTTTATTTATTCAGTTATTTTTATCAGTATGGGCTCATGGATATTTATTATATGAGTTATAACTCATTGCTATCATTATTTATTTTGTTGCTCAAATCGTTCCAG
Source organism: Macaca nemestrina (assembly GCF_043159975.1). Taxonomy (NCBI): domain Eukaryota; kingdom Metazoa; phylum Chordata; class Mammalia; order Primates; family Cercopithecidae; genus Macaca; species Macaca nemestrina. The sequence continues at coordinate 9,199,172 of NC_092137.1, read as the reverse complement.
ATTTGAGTTTGAATATTTGAATTTAGTTTATTTCAGAGTAGAGGTCTTGCTCTGTTGCCCAGGATGCCAGGATGCAGTGCATGGCATGATCATAGCTCACTCTAACCTCAAACTCCCAGGCTCAAGCAATCCTCTTGTCTCAGCCTCCCAAGTCGCTGGGACTACAGGTATGCACCACCAGGTCTGGCTAATTTTGTAATTAAAAAAAAAAAAAAAAAAAGACTTTTTTGTTTGTTTGTTTTTCCCTAGAGACAAGGTCTCATCATGTTGCCCAGGCTGGTCTTGAATTCTTGGGCTCAAGTGATCTTCCCACCTCAGCCTCCCAAAGAGCTGGGATTACAGGCATGAGCCAATTCACCTGGCCTATATAATTCTTTTCACAGATGTCAAGAATCAATCTCTTCTTGACTAAAAACAAGTATATAAAAATAATAGGAATGAAGTATTCATTTCTTTACATGATAAAGAATACATCTTTAAAACCAACTCAGCATTATACTTAATGGAAAATGCTAGCACCACTCCTATTTAAATATAGGAACAAAGGCGAGATATGGCCTATCATCACCCTCTTTACTAAGTGTTTGTGCCAGTTATGAAGCCATTGTCTCTCAGCTCTAAGCCTACTTTTCATTGTCCTGCTCTGTGATGGTGGGGCTGAGACTGCAGAAAGCATCCCTGTTTTGCCAGATGGGTCCATGTTAGGTTCTATCAATAGAGGCACTATATGGCATTAGGAGGTGGGAACAGAGAGAAGGGAGTTGGTCCTTCCAGTTTTGCTCTTCCTGTTGGTTTGCCCTACCAATGACTTTTCACTCCAGCAGTATTGGTTGGTCCAATCTCCAGCTTTCTTCCTGATACATGCAGAGCCAACCTCAGCACACTCATTTGGAGAGAGCCTATGTCTCTCCTCAGAATTCTGGGTCCCACTCTGCAAGACTCCTCCCCAAGCTCCTGAGACAGCAGCAGCTGATGATGACACTCCCTACTTAGAGGCCTGGAGCCCAACTATGTAGATCCTCCTCCAAGTTTCTAGGTTCCAATTACTCCAATCTCTTCCCTTTATTCCCCTAGCTTCTTCCTGCAGTTGTAATCTCTATATTACCTCAGTGTTATCTTTTTGCATTCTCCATCCTTCAATGAAAATTTAACCAAAGGCAATCTTTGTGTTAAATTCTTTCTGTGGTTTCTGTTTTTCTGACTCGACCACGGCTGATATGGTATTATAAATGCCAGACATAGCTACTTAAGAGTAAAAATAAACAAGAGCTATAAACATAAGAAAGGAAAGAAGCTATCATTTTATCTTTATTTATTTATCTATTTTTAATTTTTTTTTTTTTGAAACTGAGTCTCACTCTATCACCCAGGCTGGAGTGCAGTGGTGCGATCTCATAACACTGCAACCTCTGCCTCCTGGGTTCAAGTGATTCTCGTGCCTCAGCCTTCCCAGTAGCTGGGATTACACCCGCCACCATGCCTGGCTAATTTTTGTGTTTTTAGTAGAGACGGAGTTTCGCCATGTTGGCCAGGCTGGTCTTGAACTCCTGACCTCAAGTGATCTGCCTGCCTTGGTCTCCCGAAGTGTTGGGATTACATGTGTGAGTCACTGCACCCAGTCAGAAACTACCATTTTAAACACAACTAATTTGAAGAAAATATACCAGAAAGTAATAAAAAAATTTAAAAAGTCTATAAAAGCTGCAGGATATGAAAAGTTTAAAAAAATTTTTGTTCTTATATATTTGATATGTAATTAGAAAATACAATATAAAAAGTCCAAATCACAGCAGCACAGAGAATATAAAGGGAGAAAGAGATTAAAAAAAAAAACTCACCATATTAATAAAAACCACTACAGCAGCAATGACAACAAACTCTTATTCAAACTGAGCCTGCAAAACAAAATTCCAAAACACGGATAGAAATGCCAAGAAAGTTATCCAGCAAAACCAATAATGAAAATATCTCTCATAATTTCATATCATATGAAGTTAATTTTATGAATAGAAGAAGTCTTTTAAAATGTTTAGCATCTGCAAAGAGATAACTGAAGGAATAACATTAATATTTAAATACTTAAAAATTATTAAAAGCTAGCACAAATGATAAATAGGTTCTTATTTTAAAAGTGCTAATTGGACAACTGAGAATGAGAACTTTTTGGTTAAATGTACAGAGTAAACTCTGGAGGGATACTGCCAAAAGAAATTCCATGAATTGACAGTTATTACAGAGGAGTTCGCCTGGAATAAAGCACAGAGAGGCAAAGATATAAAATATACAATAACCATGGAAGATAAATTGATAAGCTAAAATACACATCTCATATGAGTTCCCAAAGAAGAATTCTGAAGACTCAGCAGAGAAGAAATTAATAAAACAATAGTGGCTGAAAATTTTCTAAAATGAAGAAATAAGCATAACTTTGGATTAAAAGTACACTCTGAATAATTTGCAGGCTAATTAAAAACAAATTCATTTCTAAACACACAAGAGCAAAAGTTTAGGATATTCAAGATAAAGAGAAAAATCTTAGAAGTTACCAGAGGATGAAAGGGCAGATTTCTGCTAGAGGACAATAATTAGTAACAGTAATTTTTTTCATATGGTAATAGAAACCAGGAAACAAGGAAATATCTTCAAGATATTAACTGAGAATTACTAAAGTATCAAAAAGTATTCACTTTCAATTTTATACCTAGTTATATAACCATTCTTAAGTGGGCTTACAATTAGGACATTTTTCAGAGTATACAACTATACAACAAGTAATATGAGAATATAACACCCATAGTAGAAACACGACTTCTGAGAGATGAGATGGGCTATAAGAAGCAAAGATGAACAAAGAAACTGATTTTTTTTTTTTTTTTTTTTTTTTTTGAGACAGGGTTGCCCAGGCTGGAGGGCAATGGTGTGATCTCCACTCACTGCAATCTCCACCTCCTGGGCTCAGACCATCCTTCTACTTCTGCCTGTTGAGTAACTGGGACTATAGGCATGCACCACCATGCCTGGCTAACTTCTTTTTTATATTCTTGGTAGAGACGGGGTTGGTAGAGACAGAATTTCACCATGTTACCCAGGCTGGTCTTGAACTCCTGAGCTCAAGTGATCTTCCCACCTCAGTGAAAGTGATAAATTTTTAATAAATTTAAATAACTTGGAAAGATAGTGATAATTATTTTTCCTTAAAAAAGTAGAAAAACGGCCGGGCGCGGTGGCTCAAGCCTGTAATCCCAGCACTTTGGGAGGCCGAGATGGGCGGATCACGAGGTCAGGAGATAGAGAGACGATCCCGGCTAACACGGTGAAACCCCGTCTCTACTAAAAAATACAAAAAAATAGCCGGGCGAGGTGGCGGGCGCCTGTAGTCCCAGCTACTTGGGAGGCTGAGGCAGGAGAATGGCGTAAACCCGGGAGGCGGAGCTTGCAGTGAGCTGAGATCCGGCCACTGCACTCCAGACTGGGTGACAGAGCAAGACTCCGTCTCAAAAAAAAAAAAAAAAAAAAAAAAAAAAAAAAGTAGAAAAACAATGACAAAGTGAATGCAGGGTTTCATTGGGCAATTAAAGCATGCTATGGTCTTTACATATTCTTGAGAAAGAAAATGTTGAAATAACTGTACACTGTATTAGAGAAATTCATAGCTAAATATTTATGTTAAAAATTAAGCACAATCACTAACAGAATAGAAATGCAATTGACATCAATACCAGTAGAAAAAAAGATAATGGAATTTTTTTTTTTTGAGACAGAGTTTCACTCTTGTTGCCCAGGCTGGAGTGCAATGGTGTGATCTTGGCTCATCTCAACCTCCGACTCCTGGGTTCAAGCGATTCTCCTGCCTCAGCCTCCTGAGTAGCTGGGATTACAGGCATGTGCCAACATGCCTGGCTAATTTTGTATTTTTAGTAGAGATGGGGTCTCTCCATGTTGGTCAGGCTGGTCTTCAACTCTCGACCTCAGGTGATCTGCCCGCCTTGATCTCCCAAAGTGCTGGGATTACAGGCATGAGCCACCATGCCCAGCCAATAATGGAATTTTTAAAAAGTTATTTTAACAGAAGGCAGGTAAGAAGAAAAAATAATGAAGCCAAGAAAATTGACAAATGGAAATCCAGACCTCTGAGGAAGGAGCGCTGCTCAGCTGGTGCCGGGATCTTTGAGCTTTGGCTGGGGGATGAGAAGAGACAACAGAGCTGCTTCTGTAGGCACTGGAAAAATTGCAAACTGGATCCAGATACTTCAGGAAGGAACTACTGCTGTTAGGGTGAGGAAGTATTGTTGGGATAACATTCACAGGAACAGAAAGCTGACAGGAGGTCACACAGGAAGTAGAAAGGAGGTCATATAGGAAGTAAACAGGAAGTCACATGGAAGTAGACAGGAAGTCACAAAGGCAGTAAACAGGAAGTCATACAGGAAGTAGACAGGAAGTAACACAGGAAGTAGACAGGAAGTCACAGGAAGCAAGTTGGAAGAAATAAATCCCTCCTTTCCTTCCAGATTTATAAATTTCCCCTAGTACCCCTATTGGCCGAGCCAAACATGGAGCTGTTGGCAAAGCAGAAATGTCATTTGCAGAGTTTGAGCCCCAGTATCAGTCACAAAGCAGAATGTAAAAGGCTGAATTTCAAGCTAATGGATAATAACCCAACAATTGGCACACATGTTTCTTCACTCTGTTCTTCCAGCACTATTTAATGAATTATTATCTTGTCCCCATGGGTTGTTTTTTTTTTTTTTAATGGTGAAAAACAACTTGCAAGCAGAAGTTACTACAACTTTACTGAAAATACCCATAACAAAAAATACCCATAACAATCTTTCACCTAAGGACTTTACTGGCTATTCCTTTAAAGTGCTTTACCTTGCTAAACTTGTACACACACCAAGTAAATTTACAGTTGGGGAAAAGCCTTGTAATTATTAAATCCTCCTAACCCACCTTCCAACTCCCAAGTACATAGGGGTTATGTCAGCATCCTAAGGGATGCTATAGGGACATTAAAATGACAAATGTGCACACTAATGTCAAAGATGGACATGGTTATATAAAATTTAAAAATGAAAAAAAAAAAAAAAACCCCAGAAGACAACATCTTAGGTGTACCTTATATATGACAATGTGAATTTTATAGATGTACAAGAATTGGAAGTAAAATTGGAATAATGTAAATTAAATTGAAATAAGTCATTGCAGCTCAATGTTCCATTTTTTTTCTTCCCATAAAATTATGCAAGTTCACAATTGTTTTTTAGGAGAAAAAAATGTGAGAAAATTTGCTCATTCATGTTTCCCAAACTGCTTCTCTCTGTAATCTCTATGTCCCTTTTAATGTTTTTTTTGGTATCTTCTTTGAACAAATAAAGTAATGTTGATTTTGTCTGACCTATACCCCCAGCTTTTTAAACATTTTATGCTTTTACAGCTGCTTATTCTAATATTCACAGACTGAGTGGAGTTCACCCTGTGAATTAATTCTCAAAATAAGATTGAGATGTACAATTGAAGAAAATTCACTATAAAAATGATGGTTATCCGTCATATAGTGTATTGTTGGTTCCCTTGGTTTTTAAAAGTAATAACATAGCCTGACTTTGTCCTGCTTTGTGCAGAATGGGACACAATAAAGGTATTTTGTGTGCTGACAATAAAACACAGTGGAGAGGAAAATGAAAAAGCTGCTCCTGGGAAAATGTTTTCCTTCAGTAGGAAACTCTTTGTCCTTGGTTGCAGGGGCACAGAGAGAACACAGACATGAAGACCCAGTTCTTCTACCAGTCACAAACATGCCTTTGGCACTGATCAATGTACCCCAAGCAATGAGGACTGAGACAAAAGACTATTGAACTAGGATGATCTCAATTTTTCTTTTACTGCACTCAAGGCCATTTAATAAATATTGTTGCAACCATCCTCTTTTTCCACATCATTTCTTTTGTTCTTCTCTTTATTTTTCCATACATTTTAAAGGAGGGTTATTCTAAGAGTTTAACTAAATATAACAACTATTTATAAGGTAATTATCATGTGAAAGATATTCCAAATTCTCCAAAAAAATTTCTTTTCCCTTTTAAGCTAGCTTGAGTTTATTATATGTAGCCAAAGTAATCCTAACATACATGCGCATTTCTTGTAAAACCAAGTTCAGACTCCTAAGAACTGTGTTCAGAGCTTTATCTAGCCTGGCCTTTATTTACTTGCTGAACCTCATTCCTTATTGCTTCTTAATTTTTTTTTTTTTTTTTTTTGAGACGGAGTCTCGCTCTGTCACCCAGGCTGGAGTGCAGTGGCCTGATCTCAGCTCACTGCAAGCTCCGCCTCCCGGGTTCACGCCATTCTCCTGCCTCAGCCTCCTGAGTAGCTGGGACTACAGGCGCCTGCCACCTCGCCCGGCTAAGTTTTTGTATTTTTTTAGTAGAGACGGGGTTTCACTGTGTTAGCCAGGATGGTCTCGATCTCCTGACCTCGTGATCCACCCGTCTTGGCCTCCCAAAGTGCTGGGATTACAGGCTTGAGCCACCGCGCCCGGCCGCTTCTTAATTAAAACCTTTCTCTGACCAGAGGCCTGCTGGCCTCTGTATTTGTAAACCCACCTGGCTCATTCCCCTACCAACCACACCTTTGTGCATTTCAGTCTTACCTTAACTGCCTGTTCTCTCTTTAAACCCCAGGTGTCTTTCAAAACCCACTTATTTCAAAACTCTCCTTCACAGTGGAGATTACTCCTTTGGATTATCTGTGGCCTTTCCTGTTTGTTCAATTTATTTGGCATTTGTCCTACACATTCATGAATCATTATTGCTTTTTTTCTGTGTATGAATAAAACTGTAAGATCCATGGGCTCAGAAACCACATCTTTTGCTTGTATTCTAAAGGAGAAGCAGAAACACTTTCTCATTCACTGTTGCAGCTGGGTCACTTGAAAAATTACACCCAAATAGGAGATTATTCTTTTGCTCTGGGAAATGAAGCCTAACCCTTACACTCATTCACTAAATCCATGTTTCTTGAGCCCATTGCAAGTGCCAGGTACTGGCAACACAGATACACAAAGGAATCTGCCGTTGCAGGTCTCACAGCTGACTGGAGCACAAATAGGTCACATGGAGCCCTGCGCAGAGCCCAGAGTGTTTGGAACCTGGTCTTCAGGTGACCGAAGGTGAGAAAGTACTGCGCTGACAGAGAGGGAGAGCATGCAAGAGTCCCGTGTCCAGTTGCAGGTGTTCTGTGAAACCAACAAAGCTCCACACCTGTTGATACTTTAGAGGGGATAGCTACACAGCTTGCTCCAGAATATGCTTCCTTCTAGAATTTGAGTTCAGCTGAGATATAGACACAGAACCTAGCCTGATGGAGACACCAGCTTGAATGCTACAAAAAACAAAACAAAACAAAACAAAAAACAGAATGAGGGTATGACCTAGGTTTGTGGCAAGAGGAAATGCTATCATTCCTCTGAAATAAACTTACCCCACCAGTGGGAGGCTTCACCTACAGACAACATCAGCCCAACTAAGCTCACTGCATACCAGGAAGCAAACCAGGATCTAAGGAAAATCAGCCTCCAACCCAGTTGAGAACTTTGAGAGAAACAGAGAAGATACTTCATAGTTACCACACTCTGCTTCTGGAACGCCCTGATGCATAATGTCATCTCTGTGATCCTCTCTGGGACTCTGGGGAGTCACAGAAGCAATGTCTGTCAACATGCTGCCGTCTGAGGAGGCATCTGGAGGGGTGAGGAGTTCTGAAGGGCAATGTCATAGGAAATGCAAAATGACTTGGGTTTAAATGCCAGTTCTGTCATTTATTCACTATAAAACTCTGTAAATAATTTCACTGAATGTCATTTTCCTCTTCTGTAAAATGGGAATTTTACTTCATAAGGTTTTCATTAAAAATGTATCTGGTTTATTATAGACCTCAAAAATGTTTCTAAAATTTTTACTTTAAAGGTGCCTTTTGGGGCCAGGTGCGGTGGCTTACGTCTGTAATCCCAGCACTTTGGGAGGCTGAGATGGGTGGATTGCTTGAGCCGGGGAGTTTGAGACCAACCTGGGTAACAAGGTGAAACCCCATCTCTACAAAAAACACGAAAATTAGCTGAGCGTGGTGGTGCACGCCTGTGGTTGCAGGTACTTGGGAGGCTGAGGTGGGAGGATTGCCTGAGCCTGGGTACTTGAAGCTCCAGTGAGCTGTAATGGTGACATAGAGCAAGGTCCTGTCTCAAAAAAGGATGCTTTTTGGGTTTCTAACTTACCTCCTAATTAAGCAAATAATTTGTTGCCTAGTAATAAAAAGATAAAAGCAATAATTTGCTACAAAAGGGATATTGTATAGATTAGTTGATACTATGTCTATATATTCAAGCTTAGGGGAAAGAGTGAAAACACATCTAATTTGGTTTAATTTCTCCTCAGCACCTGATAAAATGTAAGTACTTGGGAGTTGCTGGGATGGGGACAGTTGATAGCAAATACATTTAAAATTACAGAAGTGTGGCTGGGTGCAGTGGCTCCCTGTAATCCCAGCACTTTGGGAGGCCGAGGCAGGTGGATCATGAGGTCAGGAGTTCAAGACTAGCCTGGCCAAGATAGTGAAACCCCATCTCTACTAAAAATACAAAAATTAGCCAGGCGTGGTGGCGGACACCTGTAATCCCAGCTACTCGGGAGGCTGAGGCAGCGAATTGCTTGAACCCAGGAGGCAAAGGCTGTAGTGAGCCGAGATCACGCCACTGCACTTCAGCCTGGGTGACAGAGCAAGACTCCATCACACACACACACACACACACACACACACACACACACACAATACAGAAGTGCACAGATCTTATGAATTTGTCCAAATTTCATCCTGTAATACTGAGTATTTTAGAAATCTCAGACGTGTCAACTTGATGTGGCATCAGAGGGACGGGTAGTCTTTATGGTGTGTAATCATCACCTGGAATGCCACACTGTCCTTCTCCTACATTGAACTCCAAGGTATGATTATCCCATGTGTGCCTACCCTCCTGTGTTAATTACTGTGATGGATTGTTTCACTCTCTGAGATGACATTCCTTTAATTTTTTTTCCAACAAAAAAACATGAAACTACTCAGTAAGAACAAGGAGCATTCTGTTAACAGAATATTTAATAATTGTTTTTTGATATTTAACTAGATACTTATAATACCATTTAACTAAGCAGTCTCTGAATAAAACTACCAGTTTAAATTCAGGTAAATAAGGTAGCACATAAAGCAATAAGATAATTTCAAAACCAGAAAAAAAGAAAATTGGTGATTTGCAATAGCAAAGGCATGGAATCAACCCAGGTGGCCATCAGTGATGGACTGGATAAAGAAACAGTGGTACATGTACACCATGATATATTATGCAGTCATAAAAAAGATCAAAGTCACGTCCTTTGCAGCATCATAGATGCAAGCTGGAGGCCATTATCCTAAGCAAACTAATGAAGAAACAGAAAACCAAATACCACATGTTCTCACTTAGAAGTGGGAGCTAAACATTGGGTGCACATGGACATAAAGATGGGAACCATGGACACTGGGGAATATAAGGGTTGGGGGGAGAGAGGAGGCAAGGGTTTAAAAACTACCTGTTGGGTACTATGTTCACTACTTGGGTGACAAATTCAATTGTACTCCAAACCTCAGCATCACACAATATACCCATGTAACAAACCTGCACATGAACTCCCTGAATCTAAAGTAAAAGTTAATAAAATAAAATAAAACTGGTGCTCTGTTGATTGAGAAATTAACAGCATATTTATTTTATTCAACAAGATCTATTGACCATCATGTGACCTCATGTGACCTCAAAGAAATCACACTCTAAAGCAGGAAACACACATACAAATAGGGACTTTCCAGAAAGAGAGACAGAGTCCCTGAATCACTTCCATTTTTTGAGGTTCCTGATGTACCACAAATAAATAAATAAATAAATAAATAAATAAATAAATAAATAAATAGTTATAGTTAGGAAACACGATTATAAAATGGTAGTAGACTTTAAATGTTTGCAGTTAACAACCGAAGTGGCGTGATGGAAAACTTCTCTTAATCCTGTCAGTGCATCTTGTAGCTATTTATATAACCTAGTCAGAGATAACATCTAACAGCTGACTCGGAGGCCCTTTGTAAATAGGCCCTGATATGCACAGATAATGCAAGAGCTCAGCCCTGGTCTTAGTGGCCACTTTTGCAAGCAAGATCTACAAGATTTCCACTGACTGGAGTACTTTGGGTCTGTGTTTACATGGGCCAAAAGAAATGAAGAGATGAGATGAGTATCTGGCAAATTCAGGTAACAGCCTCCTCCCCGAACATTACTTTTAAAGGAAAAGCGAGAGGCTTGAGCTGGAATGAGGAGAGATGGATGAAGAATAAGACAACTGTGCACCGGCCTACATGAACAGCTGTGGCCCCAACCATATCACACCTCATGCCTCTGCCTAGCTGCTTTTGTGATGCAGGCCCCCAAAGCCACATTATGTCCCCATCCCATAGGTTGGACTCTCACCCACACATCTCTTTCCCCTAGAGCTTGGGACACCAGAGAGCCAGGCTGCCCGGCAGCTGGAGTCACTAGGATCCCTAGTCTATGCGGGAAGAGAGACAACTCTGGCTGTGGTCAACTGGATTTGAATCCTGTCTCCAGGACGTGTGGCCTTCGTTGCTTCATTTCTACATTTCAGTTTCCTAAACTGTAAAATGGGGATAACCACAATTGTAGCCACTTTACTGAGCTGAGGCAATGAACCCTAGATTGTGTAGCTCCTAGTATGTGTTTTCTCAAAGGTGGTGGTGTGTGGTGAGACACCCACAACTAGTTTGAGCACTCACTGATGATTCTTGCCTAAATCAATTATTTGTATGATAGTTGCAAAATGGTAATTTTCCAAGTTCAGCATTCTCTCTAAACTTATTAATTACACTAGAAGATCTTTCCATTCTTCCATTCTCTTATGTACTTATTTCTTTTTTTAATCAGTGTGGATTAACAGATTCTTGTTTTACCCAATGGGTTATAATCCATTATTATCATTATTGATCTTGATGCTCAACTTTCCCCAGACTTTGATCAGTGAGAGCATCTGCAAGCTGTTCCCCATGTCCTTTGAATGTATCCTTTATTTTGAGCACTTCTTTATTTGTTATGGCATAACAAAGCATTCCAGGTTCATAGTACATTTTCCCTGCCCCAGTCTTATAATTGGCTTCTTTTTTGAGAAGTCCTGCTTCTTTTTACTGGGAAACAGTATATGGAATCCAACATCTGGGCACTAGGCATGTTTATTGCTTTTGGGTGTCATTGTTTCTAGGCCCTTTCAGCAGAAGAAACTAGAGAATACACACAAATATTCACAAATGTAATTATAGCTATACAGTATTTAAAAACCATGAATTCGTGCTAATATGGCCAATTCCAATTCAACACCGCAAGGCTCTTCTTAGCCTTTTGCCATTATCTATTAATATTTTCCTTCTCAACATCATCAATATACGTACTCATTTGCTCGCTCCTACAATACGTAGCAAGTTGTTTAGAATTGCTAGCCCACAACACTGCTAAAACAAGCCCTACTAAATAGAGTTCAAGATTTGCTTGCAATAGGCTTTTTCCTTATAGTGGAAATACTCCGTTCAAAAAGTTCCTCAGGGTGAATTTATTTTTTTAAAACGAAGTTATTTGTGTTAGTTCCCCTCCCTTTCCTGTGGTCATGCTCTCTATTTTAAATAACATTAGTTCATTTGTTTCTGTTTGTGTTACATCTTAGGACTTCCCCTCCTCCATCTTATTGACTTAGTTTAATTTACTTTTATTTAATTTTGGAGTATGTAAACATTAATGTGGTTCTGGAAGTCCATACTATACAAAGAGATATTCTTTTTACAAAAATAAACTAATAGAGATATGTAGATATCATCTACATCTAACATCTATATCTTTATGTCTTTCCTACATAAAAGATACAAATATATATACTCCTTTGTTCTTTTATTATTATTTTGCTTAACAACATGTCCTAGAAATGACTCCATATCAGTTTAGATATCTTCCTTATTTTTTATAGCTGCATAGTGCTCCATTGTGTGGATATGCCATACAGAGTTTTAATGGATTTTCACATCTCACTTTATCCTTGCAATACCCTGTGAGGGAGAGTGTATGTTATTATCCCCATTTCATAGTTGAGAAAATAGATTCAGAGAGGTAACTGATGAGTATTGATAGGGTGGGAGCTGAGACTCGGTCTTGAGTTTGAGGCCAGCCCTCCTCTGACTGCTGTGCTATTAGTCTTGAGATCTTTCAACCCTCTATGGCAGCAGTCCCCAACCTTTTTGGCACCAGGGATCAATTTCATGGAAGATCATTTTTCCAGGGGCTGGGGGATGGTTTTGGGATGAAACTGTTCTGCCTCACATCAGGGCATTAGTTAGATTCTTATAAGGAACGGGCAACCCAGGTCCCTCACGTGCACAGTTCACAGTAGGGTACGTACTCTTATGAGAATCTAATGCTGCCACTGATCTGGCAGGAGGTGGAGCTCAGGCAGTAATGCTCACTGGCCCGTGCTCACCTCCTGCTGTGTGGCCTGGTTCCTAACAGTCCACAGATCAGTATCGGTCTGTGGCTGGGGGGTTAGGGGTTGGGGACCCCGGTCTATGTCTTAAGGTAATTCAGTGTTTGTGGGCTAGTCTGGAATGGTGACCACTATTTATAACATGTCTCTAGGTTTAATGCTAATAATAATGTGTTCTGAGTTCTAAACAATCACTAAAACAAAATTTAGTAAAGTATCCTACATCAGGGTCCTGAGTGTGTTCCAGCTTGGTAATTTGAGAGGAGTTAGTAAAGGACCTTGTTGTTGTAGGCAAGTAGAAACTAGAACAATGAGACACTCTTTCCTAACCATCAGATTGGCCACAATTAAAAAGTCTGACTATACCCAGTGTTGAGGAGGACATAAAGAAATAGAAATGCTTATATACTGTTGAGGGGAGGATGGATTCAGTCAATCACTTTGGAGAACAATTTGGCAATATTCTAGAAATTTAAGACTATACATAGCTTTAATGTAATTAATATTTAGTGGGTTTATTAGTACTTTTTAAAATAAATAAGTTAACATATATTTTAAAATTTTCTCAGTTTTAATCTATAATATGGTAAGTGTTGATAGCTATAACACACATACACAAATTTCACTGTGGTCCTAAATAAACATCAGGAGCATGAAGAGGTACTGAGACAAAAATGTTTTCAAACTGCTGTCCTAGAGGAATGCTGAAATATGCACACAAGGAGAATTGTTTAAAAATACTGTCAGATTGTTGATAATAGTGAAAATGTGAACACAAATGTCCACCATGAGAGCACAGACAAATGGAGTGCTGCATATTCATACAATGGAATGTTATATAGAAACTAAAATGAATCAACTTGGATAAATCTCAAAAACCATGCTGCATGAACAAAACAAGTCACAGAATGTTGCATGGAGTATGACACATTTTCTTTAACTTCAAAAATTTTCAAAGGCACAGTGCCTCATGCCTGTAATCTCAGCACTTTGCGAGGTTGAGGCGGGTGAATTGCTTGAGCTCAGGAGTTCAAGACCAGCCTGGGCAACATGGTGAAACCCCATCTCTATCAAAATTACAAAATCTTAGCCAGGCGTGATGGTGCACATCTGTGGTCCCAGACTTGGGAGGCTGAGGTGGGAGGATCACTTGAACCTGGCGGGTGGAGGTTGCAGTAAGCTGAGATCACACCACTGCACACCAGCCTGGATCACAGAGTTGCAAAACAATTTCATGTAACATGTAACATGCATACATCCATGTATGTGTAATGAAAGCTTAAAAACATTCCTGGGAATGATGTATTCCAACTTCAAGATAGAAGGTTTCCACTCTATTATATGGATATTTTAAAAAATATATATCTGAGATAAATATGTGAAAATATTAAGATTTTGTGGGGGTATAAAGGTAATTGTTACTATTCTTTTCTATGTATTTGAGTACAGAAGAGGAAGGAAGGAGAGAATGAAGGTTAATTAGGTAATTATTAGAGATGGAATAATTATCTGAACAGATTATCAAAGATCCCTTGAAGCAAGAAGAAAGAGCACCAATAATATGAAATCATGCCATGGAAGATTCTAGGTTCTTTGAGAAGCAATTCCTTCCGGAAGGAATTGCTTAGAACCAGAAGGTGGTTGAGGTACTTATTAAAAAGTCAGAAGAAGGAAATGAATATTTACTGGATGGTTCTTACGTGGTGGACACTATCTCATACAATATTTTACTGAACCTATACAGAACCCAGCAAGGTGTAATACATAGCTTTTGGGATCATAATACATTATCTCAAATTTACAGATGAGCAAATCAGAGCTCAGAGGGGGGCCCAGGATAAGTACACACAGGAAGCCGACTTTGAGTCCAAGTCTTCTTGACTCAAGAGAGATTTGCACTATTCGATTCTATGTGTGCCTCCTAAGGAGTAGGGAACACAAAGAGAAGAGATTGGAAGACACAGCATTTCTCTTTAATGATACTTCGTATTTACAGTAACTGAGGGGTTCAAAGAATTCTAGAGCCGCCACAAATTAATTCTCATAAATTATGCTGACTGTATATGAGAAACTTTATGAAACATGAAGTTTCATCACGGTCAAGCAATTTCCCCTCGATTAGAACATTAGTTGCAATGTGTGGAATATAACTCCGTTTTTGTTTAGCAGAATAAAATAATCACACTGATCACATCTGCCTTTTGGGAGAATCTTGATCTTGTTTTTTTCTTTGAACCATGTTTCATTTAATTTTGAACTAGAGAATGGATGAAAAGGACATTTGTCGAGCACTTCTCTGTGCTGTGCTAGATGCCTTCTTACACATGACCTCATCCAATCATCACGGCAATTGTTTGAGGGATTTTTTTTATCACCCCCATTTTACAGATGAAGCAATGAAGGCTCAGAAGTCAGAAGAGACTTACCCAGAGTGACCCAGCAAGGGGTGCGTGTGCTATTTCCAACTCAGGCCTATCTGGCTTTTTCATGTTATGCTTTTGGACAATTGTTAACCAACCATTCTTAGGATAAGACCTTAAGCTGACTTTGAAATACTTGTAAATTTTTAGGGGCTGCAAAGCTCTCCTTTGTGAGGAGAAACCACACTGCCTGCTGCTCATTGAAGGCTTCCAACAAGCGTTTTGCACGCTGCCCACATATTTTGCTGGCATTGCCCCTTCCTGATGAACCATTGCCTGCTGCTTTAGAAGCCAGGCTTAAGCAATAGTGGAATTATTCATATTATTACTATTGTAATGGTAGTCATTTCAAGCATGAATTCAACATTTTTACTTTTATTGAAGTAATACAGGTTTACAGCCTAATACTTACTCAGCCATTTTACCACCTATGCTCATTAACCGTTGGCTCTTTTCAACAAACCATAAAGATATTGGAACCCTATACTTACTATTTGGTGCATGAGCTGGAGTCATAGGTACAGCCCTGAGCCTCCTTATCCGAGCTGAACTAGGTCAACCCGGCAGCCTATTAGGAAACGACCACATCTACAATGTTATTGTAATGGCCCACGCATTCATTATAATTTTCTTTACAGTCATACCTATTATGATTGGAGGCTTCGGGAATTGATTAGTGCCCTTGATAATCGGCGCACCCGACATGGCATTTCCCCGTCTAAATAACATAAGCTTCTGACTCCTCCCTCCTTCTTTCCTGCTACTAATGGCATCAGCCGTAGTAGAAGCTGGCGCTGGAACAGGTTGAACAGTATACCCCCCTTTAGCAGGAAACTTCTCCCACCCAGGAGCTTCCGTAGACCTAATCATCTTCTCCCTCCACCTGGCAGGTATTTCCTCTATCCTAGGGGCCATCAACTTTATTACCACTATCGTCAACATAAAACCCCCCGCAATATCCCTATACCAAACATTTAACATAGTTAAATGTTTCCAAAAGGCTTAAAACGTTCATAATCAAAGAGAACAGTCCCTTGCCTATCTTCCCTCGACAGTCCTGTTCCCAGAAGGAACTGCTGTATCCTTCTGGCTGTGCCTTCTGCCATATAGTTCCATGTTTAAAAATAATTTGCAAACCTGCATTCTTTTGATCCATAAATTTTAGACAGACTGCATTGAGGATCAACAGTGGTAGATAAGGATTTAGCTCTGTTATCATCTCTCCCACCTTTTCATCTTCCTAATATACTTTTTTTTCTTTCTTTTTGAGATGGAGTCTCACTCTGTTGCCCAGGCTGGAGTGCAGCGGCACAGTCTTGGCTCACCTGTAACTTCCGCCTCCTGGGTTCAAGCAATTATCTGCCTCAGTCTCCTGAGTAGCTGGGATTACAGGCATCCACCACCACGCCCGGCTAATTTTTGTATTTTTAGTAGGGACGGGGTTTTACCATGTTGGCCAGGCTGGTCTTGAACTCCTGACCTCGTGATCCACCTGCGTTGGCCTCCCAAAGTGCTGGGATTATAGGCATGAGCCACCGCAGCCGGTTAATTTTTTATGTATCAGTTTTGTTGAGAAATAATTCACATACTAAGCAACTCACCCTTTTGAGGTCTACAATTCAATGGTTTTCAGTATATTCACAGAGATATACAACTATCACCACTTCCAGTTTTAGATCATTTTCATCACCCCAACAAGAAACATTGTACCCTTTAGCAGTCACTCCCCATTCTTCCCTCCTTTCAGCCCTAGGCACCCAGTCATCTACTTTCAGTCTCCATGGATTTGCCTGTTCTGGACTTTTCATATAAATAGAATCAAACAATATGTGACACTCTCTGTATTGCTTCTTTCGCTGACCATAATGTTTTCAAGGTTCATTCATGTATCAGAATTTTATTCCTTTCCACAACTCAGTAATATTCCATTGCACAGATATACTACATTTTTGTTTATCCATTCATCAGTTGATGAGCATTTGGCTCTGATATGGTTTGGCTGTGTCCCCACCCAAATCTCATCTTGAATTATAGCTCCCGTAATTCCCACATGTCGTAGGAGGAACACAGTGCGAGGTAATTGAATTATGAGGGTGGGTCTTTCCCATGCTGTTGTTGTGGTAGTGAATAAGTCTCATGAGATCTGATGGTTTTATAAAGGGCAGTTGCTGGGCACAGCTCTCTCTTGCCTGCTGCCACGTAAGGCGTTGCTTTGTTCTTCCTTCATCTTCCACCATGAATGTGAGGCCTCCCCAGCCATGTGGAGCTGTGAGTCCATTAAACATTTTTCTTTTATAAATTATCCACTGTCAGGTATATCTTTATTAGCAGTGTGAGAACGAACTAATACAGGCTTATTTCCACTTTTTGGCTATTTTGAATATTACCGCTATGAACATTTGTGTATAGGTTTTTGTGTGAGCATATGTTTTCAATTCTCTTGGATATATACCTAGGAGGGAAATTGATGGGTCATACATTAACTATGTTTAGCTTTTTGTGGAACTGCCAAACTGTTTTCCACAGCAGCTGCACCATTTTATATTTCAACTTGCAATGAATGAAGGTTCCAATTTCTCCATGTCTTTGCCAGCATTCATCTTTTTTTTTTTAATTTTAATCTTCTCATTGGGTATGCAGTTGTATCTCACCATGGTTTTGATTTGCATTTCCTTAATGCCAATGATGGTGAGCATCTTTTCATGTTCTTATTGGCCACTCATATATTTCTTTGGAGAAATGTCTATTCATCTCCCTTACTCATTTTTAAATTGGGTTACTTGTCTTTTGTTATGAGTTGTATGAGTGGTAAGAGTTCTTTATATATTTTGGTTACAAGTCCATTATCAGATAAATTATTTGTAAATATTTTCTCCCATTCTGTAAATTGTCTTACTATAAATTGTTTTATTCTGTAAATAACAATTTGTAGAATGGGAGAAAATATTTGTAAATAATTTATCTGATAATATTGTTATTTTGTTGTTTCTTGAGGCACACAAGGTTTTAAAATTTTGATATAATCCAATTTATCGATTTTTTCTTCTGTTGTTTGTGCTTTTGGTGTTATATCTTAGAAAGCTTGGCTCAATCCAAGATCGTCAGAGCTTTATAATTTTAGCCCTTACATTTAGGACTATGAACAATTTCCACTTAATTTTTTTTGTATATAGTATTAGGAAGGAGGTCCAACTTTATCCTCTTATATGTGTATATCCAGTTGTCCCAGAACAGTTTGTTGTAAACCTTTTATATAGTTTTACAACAAATTATTATTACATCCCTATTCAGTATTCATACTCTTATGTATGTGTAAATGTATTCTGTGCTGAACCAAACAGTATATTGTTTCCTTTCTTGTAAAAAAACCCAAAAAAACAAAAAAACACAAATCTTGCTTTTCCAAGAGTTAACAATAGCCTCATTGCCTCATTTTAATTGTTGCTGTTTCTTTAATTTCTTTGAACTTGTGCCTGTATCTTTCCACGTTCTCCAATAATCTCTCTTTTCACAAGGGCAAACCTATCAGTTGATCTATCACTTCCCAGTTTCTTCTGGAGACTTTCCTTTGGGGTGTCTGTTTCCCTACACCAATCTACACTTCTTGCTCCTAAGAATAATTCCTACTCAGATTCTCTGCAGAACTCTGGTTGCTTAAACACATAATCTCCTTGTTGTGTTTGTTTGTTCGTCTGCTTGTTTTTTGTTGCAGATGTTCCTTGAGCCCTCAGTCCTCTTGCTCCTGTCTATGTTGGCTAGGACCTCTCTTCAACAAGTCCTCAGAATTACCATTGCCTCTCTCTTGTCTGTTGGTTCCTGGATCTAGTTTCTTCTTTGTTTTAATTTACTCCCTTATTTTGGTGGACTACAGACTCCGGGAACTTTCTGAGAAAATGCATAGGAAATTGTTATTTTTTACTTTATGTGATTCTTTATTTCTGCCCTCACATAAATAGTTTGGCTGGGATTAGAATTCAAGTTTAGATATCCTCCTCACTCAGCACTTTAAGGCATTCTTCCACTGCCTTCTGGCTTTCAGTGCTGCATTTGAGAAATCTGTGTCATTCTGATACGTGGTCTGAGTCCTTGGTATCTGCTCCATTTCATCTCTCCGAAAGTTTTTTTTGTTTTTTTGTTTTTTTGTTTTTTTGAGACGGAGTCTCACTCTGTCGCCCAGGCTGGAGTGCAGTGGCTCACTGCAAGCTCCGCCTCCTGGGTTCACGCCATTCTCCTGCCTCAGCCTCCCGAGTAGCTGGGACTACAGGTGCCTGCCACCATGCCCGGTTAATTTTTTTGGATTTTTAGTAGAGACGGGGTTTCACCGTGTTAGCCAGGATGGTCTTGATCTCCTGACCTCGTGATCTGTCTGCCTCGGCCTCCCAAAGTGCTGGGATTACAGGCGTGAGCCACTATCAGACCTGATGTTCTGAACTTTCATTATAAAATGTATTGCTCTGAATTTGGTGTATATTGTGCTGAATACTTAATGACTCCTTTCATTCAGGGACCAAGGTGTTTTATTATTAATTAATTAGTTTAATTAATTAATTAATTAAATTATTAATTAATTAGTTTATTTATTTATTTATTTATTTTGAGACAGAGTCTTGCTCTGTTGCCCAGGCTGGAGTGCAATGGCACGATGTCGCCTCACTGCAACCTCCAACTCCCAGGTTCAAGCAATTATCCTGCCTCAGCCTCCTGAGTAGCTGGGATTACAGGCCCACACTACCACGCCAGGCTAATTTTTTTTTGTATTTTTAGTAGAGACAGAGTTTCACCATGTTGGTCAGGCTGGTCTCGAACTCCTGACCTCAGGTGATCCACCTACCTCGGCCTCCCAAAGTGCTGGGATTACAGATGCAAGACACCACGCCCAGCTGACCAATGTGTTTTAGTTTGAGGAAATTTCTTTATGTTACTTATCTAATAATGTCTTCCTCACTCTTTTCTCTTTGTAGAATTTCTGTTATCCAGCTGTTGGACTTCCCAGATGATCTCTTACATCTCTTACTCTCTTCTCTTCTTGTCCATCTTTATCTCTTCATTTTCCTTTCAGAGGGATTTCTTCAACTTTATCTTCCAGTCCTTCCACTGATATGAAACACATTTTTTTTTTTTTTTAAATGGAGTTTCGCTTTTGTTGCTCAGGCTGGAGTGCAATGGCACGCTCTTGGCTCACCGCAACCTCTGCCTCCCAGGTTCAAGCGATTCTCCAGTCTCAGCCTCCTGAATAGCTGGGTTACAGGCATCCGCCACCATGCCCGGCTATTTTTTTGGTACTTTTAGTAGAGACAGGGTTTCTCCATGTTGGTCAGGTTGGTTGCGAACTGCTGACCTCAGGTGATCCACCTGCTTCGGCCTCCCAAAGTGCTGGGATTACAGGCGTGAGCCACCATGCCTGGCCTATTAAACACATTTTTAAACTATTTTTAATTCCCAAGAGTTGAAGTCTTTCTTGTTCTCTGCCTATGCCTGTTTTAAAAGATTAAATTTCTGTTCTTGTTTTGTGGATACAAAATCTTTTCTCATCTCTCTGAGGATATTAACATAATGTGATATCTTCATGTTAAAATTGACTTATTTCCTCGTTTCCTTTAACCTGTAAGGTTGGAGTTACTTCTATAACATAGCTGGCCCAGAGAAAAACGCTAGCTCCAAAAAGCAGATAATCAAAAAGAAAGATTGTTATCCAACTGTTTTAATTGCACCCTTACTAATAGATCAGATGTATTTGGATGATGTTTACTTTTTTTTTCTTGGTTAGCTTTTAGCCTCATGTTTTCATGTGGAAATATTTCCTCAAATGTCCAGCAACCCTCAGATCTCATATTTAAGAGTGAGACACAGAAAAACTGAATGGAAGCAGGGTGTGCGTGTGTGTGCGTGCTTGCATGCACGCTAGGGTGGGGTAGGCCTGGGAGTAGGAGTTGTGGATGGTTGGACCTCACAATAGTGTGATCAGGGGGCAAGCTATTTTTGGGGGGGTTGTGGGGGGACAGGGAAGAACAAAATACTGATATCTATACTTTTTGCTAGAGTGGCTGAATTTCCCAGTAAAGAACCATCTAATTTCCTGTGAGGAACAGCAGGGAGTAGCTGGAGAGTTCTGCTAAAACAGTGCTCATTGAGAAGTTTGAAAAAACACAAATAGATCCTCAGGTCCCCCCTTGCCCCTATCCACCCGGATGACAGCGGCTCCGGACTCTAGGAGACCACACACAGGGGAAGGTGGGGTAATTGATTAAAATCTGTACACTGCATGATTACAAGCCCCACCACCATTTCCTGAGCAGTTTTCAGAACAGCAGCAGCCAGATGGCTCACAGCTCCCTGACTGCCCCCCACCTCTGGCATTCGGTTCCTGGGTCCTTCCCAATGCTCTGCAGGGAAGCAGGGCTATTTCACACCACTATCCCCTTCCAAGTCTCACCTTCCTCCACACTGCTAAGGAACCAACACTCCTCTCTGCACTATCAGGCTTCATATATTAAGGTTTGGGGTTTCAGAAGTCTCCTGACTTTATGAAAGATGGAATTTGTGTTTCCAATTTTTATTTTCCTTTGTTTGGTTCTGGTTAATTTTCAAGAGGAGAAGGAGGTAGGAATGTCTTTTAGTTTACCATCTTAAAACAGGAAATTCCCTGCCAATTTGTTTTCTAGTGTTTCCTAAAGTGAGGAGACTGGCAAAAGAGAATAGAGGCCCAATGGAAGAAAATCAGTATACAAAAAGCTGTGAATTTTCTGGTGTCTATTTTCAAGACTATGTTAGCGTAAATGACAGTCACACAACCAGTATAATGAGTAAATACATGATTTTTATCCTCCTGGGAGAGCAGTCTAGCACATTTCACAAATCTTTTTTGAATCAGAAATCACTCTGAACTGCAGGTGAAAATGCCACTGGGTTTTCAGTTATCTTGGGCAGAGTTTCACATTGTAGCAAAAAGAGACAGATCTTTCTGAGTCTTTTGAGTCACAAACAAACTCCTGACAACTGATGACATCTGAAACGTGGGATGAAGTACTTGGAAGGTCAGATAGTATTATAGACAGGAAAACCTCAAAAGCTAGAGTTTAAAATGACTGTCCCAGGTAATCAATAAAACTTGGCAAACAAACTGGCAAGGAGAAAGAGGCTGTATAATTCAACAAAGCGTTGAGACAAGCAGGGCTGCTTTCTGGCATGCAGAGTCCATTCAAGTGCCAACTTTCTCTACAGGTTTGAGAATTATTTCTCTTGGTATAATAGTTTGAGTTTCCAAAGTAGTCCAGATGGTAGCATAATGTGTCTCCAAATATCGTCCACTTAAAACCATGGATTATAGTTATTATTTAATTAGGTTATTGGTTAGCCTCATACATTCATTTCAGAGGTAATATTTGCAGGCTTCATCAAGATAATCTCATCTACTTAGTAAACCTTGCAGTTCCCTTGCCTATTTACAGAGTTTTTGTACTAAGAAATGTGTGTGAGCTTCAGACTTATGCCAGTAAAAGTGACTTTTGCAGATTTGTCCCCGTCAGAACAGATCCGTGATGTCACTTCCTAAGTTAGTCAAGGCGTCTGGGGATTCTATGTGCTTTATGAGGAAATTGTCCAAAGGCAGAATTATATATATATATACACATACATACACACACATATATGTGTGTGTGTATTTAGATATAATATGTGTGTGTGTGATCCAGAAAGATCTGTCTCTTTTTGCTACAATGTGAAACTCTGCCCGAGATACTGAAAACCCAGTGGCATTTTCACCTGCAGTTCAGAGTGATTTCTGATTCAAGAAAGATTTGTGAAATGTGCTAGACTGCTCTCCCAGGAGGATAAAATCCTGTATTTACTTACTATACTGGTTGTGTGACTGTCATAGTCTAAAAACTAAATTTTCTGTAGGAATGCCATAAACATAACTTGACCTATGAGGTAAACACTTTATATATTATGCAGCCAGGGTGCTGAGCTATGTTGAGATACTGGATGGCAGATGCTACACAATTTGGATTTAGAAGAAGGTTAGAATGATTATACTTCTATAACATAGCTGGCCCAGAGAAAAATTCTACCTCTAAAAAGTATCTAACCAAAAGGGAAGAGTGTTTATCCAACTGTTTTTAATTGTATCCTTAAAATACATCAGATGCCTTTGGGCGATATTTTTCTTTTTTGTCTTTCTATATTTCCACATATTATATAATGTCCATGTATTTCCTTCATAATTACATTAGGAAAAATGGATTCTGCTTTGAATCCCTTATAATTCAAAAGATATCAATGAATTTTTGGGAATTTACAACAGTAAATATTTCCAGTACACTCACAGAGAGTAAAACAAATAAACATCATCTAGTTAAAAATAACAAGACGTTCTTCTGATATTTAACTTAGTCATTCTACCCTCAATTATGTGATGATTTCCTAAAGGTAAATATTAGAAATCTCATCTTCTCTCCAGACACGAAAGAGAAAATCACATACTCTATAGAACATGCACTGCCCCACCTTCATAAGAAAATCAAATGTCCTCCTTTAACCAGAGTCTTTCATCTTTTAGGTCATATTTTGAGGGTCAGATTCTGAACTGTATCTTGGAATTTCCCCTGACTCTTTTCTTGGTGAGATTCCAAATTGGCAGGACTGATTTTGTTTGTTAACCACCAAGTAATTATTTCATCATAAGGCTCACAAGAGAAGGAATGTCTATTACCCCTGCTTTGGAGAGGCACCTTCAAGAAAGATTTAAACCCATTACACAAAGGATGGAAAAACCCACAGACGCACGGGATTTGAATCTGGCAGGAGCACAAAACGCCTTTGAGATATTAGATTTTCCAGTTGCACTGCCTAGCAGAGTGAGAGCTGCCAAACTTGGAGAGACCAGTATGTTTTTAGTATATGTGAATACTGTATTGTTCACAGGATTGACAAAGCCTGGGGAAGTCCTATGTTGCAGATGAAAGAATATCTTGTGAAATATTTAGGTCTTGGACCAATTGCTGTAGATTGTATATATAATTTTGGATAAAATCCCTAAATAAAATGAGAGCTCTGTGCTTTTGAAATGAACCTATCAAAATCTGCTACTCCGAATCCTCTTAGATATTGTCAGAAAAGAACACTGCTTCAGGAGTCAGACCTTCAGGCTCTGGTACCGTCTTTGTCGCGTACTGTGTAGCAGTGGGTTCTAACTAGTTTCCTCATCTATAAAATGGGAATAATAATTCCTGGCTACTTAATAAGTTTAATAATCATGAGATGATACATTTAAAAGCACTTCACAAATTATAACATATTATAAACACATAAGGAATTATTAGTAAACATAGTGCATGTAAAATAATTTTCAATTGTGTCAAAAACTTTATACAAATACTATTATTGTGCCCTTTACTAGTTGTATTGTCAAAGCTTGAGAATCCAGAGAACGTTTCCTACTGCTCTACCTGCTAAAGCCAAGGTAAAAACTCTGTAAAAGGTGTGTTCCTTGGGGACTTGTCCCATGTTGGTTACATCATCGGGGAGCGCCACATGGCATGGTGGGAAGAATGCCTGACTTGGATCAGGAGACCTCAAGTTGCACCTGAATTTGGTTTGCCAACCCCTTATGTAACCTTTAGGAAGTTGCTGAGCCTTGATTTTTTTGTCTCTAATGAGGGGTTGAACTAGATAACCTCTACATTCTTATCCAGTTATAAAATTCTATTATTTTATAATTGCCTAAAGTATCAATTGCCTTTCAGGGTTCACTAGGGTGATTCAGTCTTTGTGCCACATATTATATGAGGGGCTGCAAGTGAAATTGTCCTGAGCTACCAAAACACAGGATTAGGGAGAGGTATTTTTGTTTTACTGCCCAGAGTTGACCCTGCACAGCCGGGTGCCCACCAACTATAGTAGTAAACAACCTAGGAGCTCTCATAAAATTAATAACCACCAACGGTCCCACCTGCAGGGCTAGTGAGGTGTGATTTGTTGTTGTCATGGTGTTCCTACGGGCAGCAAAAGGATAAACGTATACCAGGGGACCTGACTTCATTGCTTTAAAATTATCACCTACCTTGGAGGGAGAGTTATAAGCCCTAAATCCCCAGGGAATTGAGGAATTAAATCAACCATTTTTGAAAATTAGATTTTTTTTTTAAGCTGTTCATAAGCCAAAGCCATTTAACATTAAAAAAAAGTTTGGTTTTGTTGTTGTTGTTGTTGTTGTTTTCCCCGAGACAGGGTCTTGCTCACAGTGGCACGATCCTAGCTCACAGTAACCTCTAACTCCTGGGCTCAAGACATCCTCCTGCCTCAGCCTCCTGAGTAGCTGGGATTACAGGTGCGTGCTACTACATTCAGTTAACTTTTTTTGTATTTTTAGTAGAGACGGAGTTTCACCATATTGGCCAGGCTGGTCTCAAACTCCTGACCTCAAGTGATCCGCCCACCTCGGCCCTACATTTGTAAAACATGTAACTTTGAGCCAGACTTCATTTGGGAGGGTTTAGCACAATAAGTTATTCACAAACCAACCTCCCAATCATTTGAATAAGTGAAGTCGATCATTTCACTTTGTGAAGTAGAATTGTTGGCCTTCACTATCTGAATGCTAAATAGATAGTTTTTGACTTTGAGGTAACTGATAGCACACTGTTCTTCTAGGAAGGAACCAAGAGTATAAGCAGCTTCTAGAAGCCAGTTCTGCGACACAGTAAGTTCCTGCCATCAGCACATAAAATGTTGCTTTGTCTTTTTATCTTATGTTCAAAAACAGACTGATATACCTCTGATTAGACCTGGGCTAAGTTGATAACATGGAAATGGTAAAGAAGAAACATTTTCATCTTATTAATGATAAGGAAATTGACAAAATGATAGATGAGTTGGAGAATTTGGAAGGTGTTGTCAAAAGGTCAAGTTAGCATAGAAATTTTCTGGAAGTGTGGAACAGTGGAGAATCGAGCGTTTCTAGTACAATGAGCGTTTCTAGTACAAACTTCTAAGTGTGAAGTTTCAGGCATCAGAGACACATTCAAATGCAGATATTCCAGAAGAGAGTTGAGATATGATAAAATAGGTCCCAAGCATTTCCCTATCTCTGTCTCCTCAGGGTCATTCTGCTGCCATCAACCATCTCACATGCTTAGAAAAAAGATAAATACTTCAAAGACCCAACGTCTTTGCTTTTCCCAGCTACCCCTTCTTAGGCAGACCTTCTTCTCACTATGCCCACCGCAATCCAATTCAAATAGTTTGTTAAAATGCACCTCTATGCTATAAAGGAAGTTAGACGGTATCACTGTAAAAGTTGAACGAGGCTGGGCACAGTGGCTCACGCCTGTAATTCCAGCACTCTGGGAGGCCAAGGCAGGTGAATCATCTGAGGCCAGGAGTTCAAGACCAGCTTGGCCAACATGGTGAAACCCTGTCTCCACTAAAAATAAAAAAAAATTAGCAGGGCATGGTAGCACAGTCCTTTAGTCCCAACTACTTGGGGGACTGAGGCAGGAGAATCGCTTGAATCCAGGAGGTGGAGGTTGCAATGACCTGAGATTGCTCCACGGCACTCCAGCCTGGGCGATAGTGTTGGGAACAAGCCCCCCAAAATCTGGCCATAAACTGGCCCCAAAACTGGCCATAAACAAAATCTCTGCAGCACTGTGACATGTTCATGATGGCCATAATGCCCACGCTGGAAGGTTGTGGGTTTATGGGAATGAGGGCAAGGAACACCTGGCCCATCCACGATGGAAAACCACTTAAAGGCATTCTTAAGCCACAAACAATAGCATGAGCAATCTGTGTCTTAAGGACATGCTCCTGCTGCTGTTAACTAGCTCAACCTATTCCTTTAATTCAGCCCATCCCTTTGTTTCCCATAAGGGATACTTTTAGTTAATCTAATATCTATAGAAACAATGCTAACGACTGGCTTGCTGTTAATAATTACGTGGGTAAATCTCTATTTGGGGCTCTCAGCTCTGAAGGCTGTAAGACCCCTGATTTCCCACTTCACATCTCTATATTTCTGTGTGTGTGTCTTTAATTCCTCTAGCGCTGCTGGGTTAGGGTCTCCCCAACCAAGCTGGTCTCAGCACGATAGAGTGAGACTCCATCTCTAAATAAATAAATAAATACATACATACAGAAAATAAAATAAAATAAAATAAAAAATAAAGGTTGAACAATATACCGGATGCTGTGGTATAGTGTTGAGAGCTCAGATTCCGAAGGTGAATGTTGCTTGAATCCTGGCTCTATAGTCTACCAAAGGTATGGCCATGGTCAAGTTAGTCTGGCTGAACCTCGGTTTTCTTCTCTGTAAAATGTGTGTAACGAAAATTCTCCACAGTGATTAAATGAGATGGTTCATGAAAAGTGCACAGCCTAGGTCCTGGCACATGGTAAACATCCAGTAAATGGGAGCAAGTATATCCCACGAGTTCTACTTGTCCCACACTTAGGCCAGGAGATGCATTCCTGGAAGTGGGAACTGTAAGTAAAACAGCACTGTTAGGGATTGTGGGCAGTATTGCATATTCCCTGTGAAGATGAGTTTTGGAATTATACATCGGCAACCACTGTTTTGTTCTCTTCAAACCCTTAGAAGTCACTGTGTGCTCAGGCCATGGGCACCTCCAGCCACTATTCATGTGCTTGATCATTTCTCCCAGGCTACTTTACGATAGCCTTGAAGATTTTACAGGATTTCCAATGATCATTAATTACCTGCTTATCATTAAACTCTCTCCTCTCCACCATATTTTTCCTCCTCGATATAAAACTTGATTTTTGTTTTTTGAAATAGAGTTTTGCTCCTGTTGCCCAGGCTGGAGTGCAATGGTGTGATCTCGGCTCACTGCAACCTCCACCTTCCAGGTCTAAGCAATTCTCCTGCCTCAGCCTCCTGAGTAGCTGGGATTACAGGCACCCTCCACCATACCCAGCTAATTTTTGTATTTTTACTAGAGATGGGGTTTCACCACATTGGCCAGGCTGGTCTCGAGCTCCTGAGCTCAGGTGATCCACCCGCCTTGGCTTCCCAAAGTGCTGGGATTACAGGTATGAGCCACGGTGCTGGCCTAAAACTTGATTTTTGACATCCAGCTTGAAATGCTTCCATGACACTTTGGAAACAGGTGCAGCACTGACCCCATTTGTGGGCAAATGTGTTCACCAGAACATGA
Organism: Macaca nemestrina; assembly: GCF_043159975.1. Classification (NCBI taxonomy): domain Eukaryota; kingdom Metazoa; phylum Chordata; class Mammalia; order Primates; family Cercopithecidae; genus Macaca; species Macaca nemestrina. The sequence goes on along the minus strand of NC_092137.1, from coordinate 9,170,963 downwards.
AATATTGGTGGAAGGCGAGATCACAGCCATGTCATGAGCAGATAGGTGAGCACATTTCAAAACAAGGAAATCTCCTTGATGGGCAGAGTGCCATGGAGCCCCTGTCATGTTGTAAGTTACACAGATGTTTGGGGATGAACAGGGGTAGGGTGAGTCAGTGTGGTATGAGGGGGGATTGAAAGAGGAGCCTGACCTCAGCTATGTCCTAAACCAAAGGGTTTCCCCAGAACATGATCCACATTAGAAAAAGACCCCAAATTCAAAAAGGACTGGGAGACCCTGGATAAATCGTAGGGCTCTCAAGATACTAAAGACTCGGAGGAGATCTGAAAGTAAAGAAACCCTTCTGGCTCTGTTAAACCCATACTCTCCTGAGTATAGGGGCCACAGAACACATTTTGGAGCAATAAGTAGAAAACCCGCACCGAATACCTGCTTCCAGGCACTGCCTGTTCCACTGCAATTTGGTCAGATTATTGTCCTTCTCCTGGACCTTGATCTTGATGGTTACAGTCCTTGCAATTAACACACATTACTTCTACCTCTACCTCCAAATGAACTACCATTTTTCGTTTTCTTGTTAGACCAAAATCCTTTCTCTTTGAGTCTCAGGTATATTCCAGTTGTCATCAGTTCCATTAATCTGCACAGCTATGACTATATAGATATTATTTCTTATGCCAATAGCTTATCGATTTTATTTCTTAGAGCAGTGCTGTCCAATACAATTTCCCGTGATGATGAAAATGGAAATCTCTCCCCTCTCTCTCTCCACTGTGTCCAATACTCTAGCACTAGCCACGGGGAACTATTGAGCACTTTATGTGGCTAGTGCAACTGAATCTTAGTAGAATGGAATTTTTATTTTAATCAATTTATAGATAGCCACATGTGGGTAATCACTGTCATATCGGAAATTGTTGGGAAAACTCCCTGCCAGAACAGAAAACTGCCCTCTTTATGCAGAGAGCAAGCTCAGACTAAAGAAAGAGGTGGACCACTCCAGTCTGGGAGGTCATCAAAGATTTATTCAGGGGGAACTTACATGTAAGGCAGTCCAGGGTGGCAGCAAGGCAAGGCAGATCTTGCAATGCATGCTGTCTATTCTCTTACACCATGAAAATAAAAGGGAAAGGGGGAAAAAGTCACTGTGGTGTGTCAAACCTCCTGGCTGTTTTCCTAATCTATTTACTTTCTACTTAAAGGGACTGGTTGAGTTCCCTATAATCTGGTCAGCATTCCTAAATAGGGCTGTTTCAGGGGGAAGCAGTTATCTTGTTCCACCGGTTGCTCTATCCTACAACTCACATTGTGGCCACATACCCAGAATACATTTTCACAACAGCAATCTTACTAGATCCTGTATATATATGTATCTGCATCCAGGAGAGAAATAAGATAATAGTTAGAAGTCACGTCAATCAGATAAAGCCACAATAACCCCTACAAGGCACAAAACATTGCTGATCACCAATCATCTCTTCAAAACATACAATGTTGAATATTCTCTTGATGTACCATTTGTATCATTTTAAATAACAAAAACATAGATAAATTTTTGTATAATATAGCGAATAACATAGAGAAAAAGCACTATTGGAGTATAATAAATGAAACCACTTATTGGCAAAGCTAATATTATTAGACTAAAGAGAATTTTTGGAAAGATACACTTTAAATAATGATGGAAAGGTTGGAAATAACCGCCAGGAATATTCAATGTGGATCCACTCTGATGTAAAATTGACTTTCAAATGTTCCAGTGGAAAAAGCCAAATCTGAAATATAAGAAATCCATATGACTAAAGTATCTTTGGGTGTCTATGGCCACCTCCAGAGTGGAGGGGGTGGCCTCCCTATGGTAAGAGTGCAATGCAGACGCCTCAGTGTTCACGAAAGGGTGCTCTGCTGCTTACATATCTGGTAAAGGGAGCATGCGGCTCTCCCTTCAGTTACAATATTGGTTATCTGACCTTCAGCTACATGTTAGAGACTCAACTTATGAACTGTCTGAACATAGCTCATTTCAAAACTCCAGCTGAGACAAATGTCATTTTCCAAGGATCCTGTTCCTTAAGGTTCCCTGAGTTTCAGCCCTGTGTCAAGATGAGTCTCTAGAAAACTTGGACCCAACTTGTATTCCCTTGGCACCCTCATCGCAGAAGAAAAACTTCACAGCATGGCTCAGCTTCACAAGAAACAGTCACGAGTAGAACTTTTGGGCCTTTCTTGTGAGACTGGGGGGACATTGTCCGGCATGCTACTCACTAAATCCACCCTCTTGAGAAGTTGCTCACAGACATGAGAGCCAGAAAACGATTGTTTCATGATGGACTGGAGTGTTTCATTTTCTAAGACAATGAAAAATACCTAACCAGTGTGTTTCCCTCTTTGTCTTCATCCCCAAGAAACTCAGAGCCACTTACGTGCTTATTTGCAGATTTTCTCAGTCCAAGATTTCTTTTTTCTTCTTCTTTTTTCTTGTTTTAACAAGGCCCCCTTTTTTTTTTTTTCACTCCAACATCTGGAGAAAACACATTTAAGGAAATGTTACCAATAGTTACAGGAATTGATAACTTTGAAATAGACGTACTTCCTTATAGAGCAAAAAAATAATCAGAGTAGATAGAATCTTTTAAATCAGTTTTACACAGAGAATACCAAAAAATTTAATCATAAAAATGATCTCATTTAAGAAGATTCAGTTTATGTCCTTTCCTAGGGTCAACCAAATGACTAATGTCAAATTCCCAAAGCACATAGATACAATAATATTTCCTCACAAAAGAATGACCTAGGATTTCAATGTTCAAATTTTCAAATTTTCCACTTTTTGAAAAAACTGTGTTTTATTTTAGATTCAGGAGCCCATGTGCATGTCTGTTACATGGGTATATTGTGTCATGGTGGGATTGGGCCTCTTGTATACTCATCACCCAAGCAGTGAACATTGTACCCAATAGGTAATTTTTCAACCCTCACCCCCCACAACCCTCCCCTCTTTTGGAGTCCCCAGTGTCTCGTGTCTATTATTTCTATCTCTTTGTCCCTGTGTACCCAGTGGTTCACTCTCATTTTTAAGTAAGAACATGAGGTATTCGATTTTCTATTTCTGAGTTAGTTCACTTAAGATAATGGCCTCCAGCTCCATCCATGTTGCTGCAAAGGACATGATGTCATTCCTTTTTATGGCTGCACAGTATCCCATGGTTTATATATACCACATTTTCTTTATCCAGTCAACCATTGATGGATACATAGGTTGGTTCCATGGCTTTGCTATTGTGAATGGTGCTGTGATGAATATACATGTGCAGATGTTGTTTTTATATAATGATTTCTTTTCCTTTGGGTAGGTACCCAGTAATAGGATTAATAGGATTGCTGGGTCAAATGGTAGTTTTATTTCTAGTTCTTTGAAAAATATCCATATTCTTTTCCATAGAGATTGAACTAATTTACATTCCCACCAACAGTGTATAAATGTCCCCTCTTCTCTACATCCACACCAACATCTGTTGTTTCTTGACTGTTCAATAATGGCCATTCTCACTGGAGTAAGATGATATTTCATTATGGTTTTAATTTGCATTTCTCTGGTGATTAGTGACGTTGAGCATTTTTTCATGTGTTGTTTTAAGCCCAAGATTTCTTTTTTAATCGTTTTAATTTAATTTTTTTTATTTCAATAGGCTTTTGGGGAACAGGGTGTTTGGTTACATGGATAAGTTCTATAGTGGTGATTTCTGAGATTTTGGTGCACCCCTCACCCGAGCAGGGTACACTTTTACCCCTCACCCCCCTCCCACCCTTCTCCCCGAGTCCCCAAATTCCATCATATCATTCTTATGCTTTTGCATTCTCATAGCTTAGCTCCCACTTCTAAGTGGTGTCCGCCACCACTCCCAGCTAATTTTTGTATTTTTAGTAGGGACGGGATTTCACCATGTTGACCAGGCTGGTCTTGAACTTATGACTTCAGGTGATTCACCCACCTCGGCCTCCCAAAGTGCTGGGATTACAGCCGTAAGCCACCACGCCCAGCCCAAAAAGATTTTTATAGGATTAAAAGGACCATCAAGTTTATGATGTTTCTACATAAAGTTATATTCTGATATCTTTGCTGAATAGCATTCAAATATTGCCAGATGGGTTGGTATCGCTGGCATTCTTAAAGTGCTGCCATGCCTCTGTTATGCACTTTGTATGATAATGATCTGTTAGCATCTAACTTTGAGCTCCTTAAGGGAAGGGCTATGTCTTATTTCATTTTCCCATTAGTGGTCCATAGCACGGTATTTTTTGCCCACTAAATAAAAAATGGATTTTCAGGAAGATTATTTTCCTCATTTGTCACTTTAATCAATATTCTATTTATGTTGAAATACAGTACTGGTTGTTTTATTGCTGTTGTTATTCTGCCCTTAATAAAAATGGGAAACAATGTTATAAAGAATCAAAAACAGAATAATTAAATTCCTTTCCCTAGCTACTTACCTTTCTGCCCCCAATCTCTGATTTTTCAAGCTTTCCTTATGGATAATTTCTTCTTAAAAAATCATTACTGTGTATCTACCTCGGAACTTGTCCAGATCCTCAATTTTATTTAGTTTGGAGTTTTAAATTTTTGTTTTTTAAGATACCTGTACAAATTATTCCAATAACTTTTGAATATTTATCTTCATCTTTCATGTTGAAAACTTTCATTCAATGTAGTGAACAAGAATTTATTGATCACTGAGGGCACTGTTCTATTAGAGGTCAAATAAAATTTACGTAAGTCTTTCTCACTCAGCTGTGTGAAAATCCCCATGTTTTCCCTCGTATGTTGGAACTCAAAAACTACTAACTTACTTGCAGAAATGGAAAGGGTAAAAGGAGGGTGTGGCTGACTGTAAAGATGGCCACAAGAATCCTGCCCATCCCTACGCATGCATGCTTCTCCTTCTACCAAGAGGTGCAGTGCGTTTCCCCTCCCTTGAAATTGGACTAACCTGTGATATTTTGATCAATGAAGTGACACTGTACTAGTTCTAAGCCAAGGGTGTAAAAAGCCTGGCAGCCTTCTACTTTCTTTCTCTTGGATCCCTGAACCGCAATGTGAGGAAGCCAGGCTACCCTGTTGGAGAGAGAGGCCGCATGGTGGAACGCTGAGATGCCCCAGCCAACAGGCAATGCCATGGTCCCAGATATATGAGTCAGGTCATCTGGCATCCTCTAGCCTTAATTCAGCCCAGCTGCCACCATGTGGATCAGAGAGAAAACATTCCACTGAGACTTCCCCCAACTGAAGATCTACAGAATGGTTAAGTCCATATGTTTGGGGATAGTTTGTTACACAGCTTTGGAAAACTGATACAAAGGAGGTGTGGTGGTTAAATCATATGTGTCAATGTGACTGGGTTAAAGGATGCTCAGATGGCAGGCAAAACATTGTTTCTGGGTGAGTCTGTGAGGGTATTTCCAGAAGAGATCAGTATTTCCAGAAGAGATCAGTAGACCCAGTAAAAAACCTCCTCTCTCACCAATTGGGCTGGCATCATCCACTCCATTAAGGGCCCAAATAGAAGAAAAAGGCAGAGGAAGGGTGAAATCTCTCTCCTTCCTGAGCCAGGACATCCATTTTCTCCTGCTCTCAGACATTGGCACTCCTGGTTCAGAGGCCTTTGGACTCAGACACACTGGCCTCCCTGGGTCTCCAGCTTGAGGGCAGATCATGGGACTTCTTGGCCTTCATAGTCACATGAACCAATTCCCATAATAAATCTCCTCTAGTATATCTCTATGTATTCCATTGATTCTGTTACTCTGGAGAACCCTTATTAATCTAGAGGGAAAAGGGAAACCCTTTCCCTGTGCTTAGCATCTATATTCCTTGTCTGCATATGCTACAATGCTAGTTTCTATTCTCCCTATCTATCAAAATTCTACCCGTCTTTAGAAACTACACAAAGATCCAAGCATAGAAGATTGGTTTTTTCCAGATTATTTCCTCCCCCAGGACTGAGGCACAGTATCTTCAAGATGGGCCTGGAACTTATTGTTCCAGAAGTGGCCCATGCGCTAGGAAGTAAGAAAGCATGCACACACACACACAAATTACAGGGATATTCAAGGGGATCTCACGGGTCACATCTGTTACACTATTGCCACCAAAATTAAAAAGTATAGTAATGAATTATAAATAATACAGGAATTAATGAGTTTAGACCAAAAATAAATATATATGAAGCAAAAGGAGGAAGAAGGAAAAAAGAGAGAAGGATATATTGATAGATGATAGACAGGTAGGTAGACAGACATATAGATAGATAGATAGATAGACAGACAGACAGATAGATAGATAGATAGATAGATAGATAGATAGATAGATAGATATAGAGGAGAAGAAGGGAGGGCTCTTGCTTATCCCAAAATGCCAAAGCCAAATGGAAAATATGATGGGAGTGTTGGAGTTGGAAAATCCTAATTTTGTAACCATCATGTTAAATGTTGGCTCCAGCAATTAACAGCTGCTAAGTGTAAGGGAAATATTGATGAGAAGCAGGATATTCGTAAGTTCTTAAAGTGCCAGTCTCTAATAAAACTCATTATTAGTTACAAGGGAGAAAAATAAATCATAATTATAGACTGGAAAGATCAGACAACACCTTAACCAGATGATCAAAATGAGCATTGCTTACGAAGGACAGGTGGATATCACGTGCTACCAGATGTGATACCCTGAAAAGAACACAACCCTGCCTGTACCGTCTTCTGGTCAAGAACACATAACCCCAGTGTAACCACAAAGGAACAGCAGATAAGCACAAATAAATACTGTTATCAAGGTAAAAAGAAAAAAATAGTGGGAACTAAAACCATAGTCTCCAAAAGCATTAATGCCATAAAGGGCAAAGAAAGGTTGTGGTTTCAAGGAGGCTAAAGAGTCTCAATAACAAATGCAATATTTGACCTGGATCCTGTACTGGGAAAAATGCCTTAAAAAATGCTACTAGATCAAAGGAAAAAATTGGAAAATGGATTGTAGATTGATAGATTAGAGAAATGCATTATGTATCAACATAATTTATGAAGTTGATAACTGTACTGTGGTTACTTAAGAAAAAAATCCTAATCTTAAAAAATATACACTGAAGTATTTAGTGGTAACGGGCTATAACGTATGTAACTTACCCTTAAATAATTTTTTTAAAGTGTGTGTAAAATAAATAAATAAATAAAGAGCAAGCACCAGTGATAAAGCGAATGAGGTAAAATGTCAACAACAGGTGAATCCAAATCTGGATAAAGGGTATACAAACGTTCCTTATACTATTTCTATTTTCGTAATGATTTTAAGGCTGAAATTATTTTCAAACAAAAGTTAAGAAGTTCTACCATTCTAAGATATAGACCATGAAACTGTTTAATTCTCAGACCTAAATCATCTCTCCTCTCTAAATCCCATGGCACTTTACTGTTTTGTTTGTTTTCGTTTAATTATCACACACAGCTTTGTATTGTTAGTTGTCGCAGGTTGTTTGGGGTGTAGAAGTCTGGATTTTGGCTTCTTGGTTTCATAGGAAGTCCCCCGCATGCTCTTTGTAACTCTCTCGTGTCCCTCGTAGAATGCTGGCATAGGGTAGGCGCTCTAATGGGGTGTGGAAAGCTCTGGATACCAAGATTTGGCTTGAAGTCTTTGCTCTGCCACTCAATTGCTCCGTGAGCGTGGCAAATTAACATAAGTCTCTGTGCCTCAGTTTTCCTGTTTGTTAAACTGGAGTTTTCCTGCTTGTTAAACAGTAGGTGGCTTTTCCTGTTCTAAAATCAGTGGTTCAGTATTTGTGTGGTTATGTTTCAGCAGTTTAATGTTCTAGATGAAAATGTAAACAACTTTGGATTAGTCAACAATTTTGAGATTTTTTTTTTTTTTAAGACAGAGTCTAGCTCTGTTGCCCAGGCTGGAATGCAACGGCACCATCCCGGCTTGCTGCAACCTCCACCTCCCTGGTTCAAGTAAGTCTCCTGCCTCAGCCTCCTGAGTAGCTGGGATTACAGGCGTGCACCACCACACCTGGCTAATTTTTGTATTTTTAGCAGAAATAGGGTTTCACCATGTTGGCCAGGCTGGTCTCAAACTCCTGACCTCAGGTGATCTGTCCACCTTGGCCTCCCAAAATGCTAGGATTACAGGCTTGAGCCACTGCGTCCAGCCAATTTTGAGATTTTTAATGTGTGTATACGTGTCGATTGATATGATAACAGGTTGCAGCTATTAAAAGTGATTCAACAGCCATTGCAGTACATCGAGTTCCATAGAGACTGTGCCAGGAGCCCATGAGAGCTGGACAAGCACGGGGCAAGGCTGTGCCTCACCAAGGAAATATAACTAACCATGGGCAAAGGTGATCCTAAAAAGCTGAGAGGCAAAATGTCATCATAGGCATCCTTTGTGCAAACTGGCCAGGAGGAGCACAAGAAACAGCACCCAGATGGTTCCGTCAGCTTCTCAGAGCCTTCTAAGAAGTGCTCAGGGAAGTGGAAGGCCATGTCAGCTAAAGAGAAAGCAAAATTTGAGGACATGGCACAGGCAGACCAGGCCTGTGAAATGAAAGAGAAATGAAACCTACATCTCTCCCAAAGAAGAAATAAAAAAGAAGCTCAAGGATCCCAATGCATTCAAGAGGCCTCCTTCCGCCTTTTTCTTGTTCTGCACCCCAACATTAAAGGAGAACATCCTGGTATGTCCATTGGTGATGCTGCAAAGAAACAGAGAGGTGTGGAATAACAGTGCTGCTGGTGACAGGCAGCCTTGTAAAAAGAAGACTGCAAAGCTGAAGGAAAAATACAAAAAGGACATTGCTTACTGCTGCATACCCAGCTAGAGGAAAACCGGATGCAGCAGAAAAAAAAAAAGAGTCATCACAACCGAAAAAAGCAAAGAAGGAAGAGGAGGAAGATGAAAAGGATGATGATGATGAGGAAGATGAAGAAGATGATGATGGCTAAGTTGGTTTTAGGGCAGTTTTTCCTCGTCTATAAAGCATTCAACCACCCCGCACATAATTCACTCCTTTTAAAGAAAAAACTCTGAAATATAAGGCTGTGTAAGATACGTTTTTAAACTGTACAGTGTCTTTTTTTGTACAGTTACATTACCAAATATGTCTTTAAATAACCCTGTTCTGGTGCTATTTTCAATAGCCACTAACCTGGCCTGGTACAGTATGGGGATTGTAAATTGACATGGAAATGTAAAGCAGGTTCTTGGTGGTGTACAGCACAAATTAGTTATATACAGGAATGGTAGCTTTTTCATTTTCAGTTGTCCTTGATGCAGCTTATAGGAAATAATTGTTGTTCTGTTAGCATTGTTGTTCTGAATACCACTCTATAACTGCAGAAAAAAGTTGTAACTATTTGGTTGACATTCCAAATGCTTCTAAGTAAATACAAGTCATTTTTTTAATTTAGAAAAACAATAATTTGGGGGCAGGGGGTCCAAGAGTCTTAGAAGTGACATTTTGCACACATTTGTTGAACATTCATAGATCCTTTCCTTGTTTCATTTGACGACATTTTTCTGTACCATAGATGTCATGATAATGACTTTGGATGGAGGCACAGAGAAAGCTGAGACCCGGGACCCCAGACGCTTGGGTTGTCTTTTTCAGCAGTTAAGTTGGTTTTATATCAGTCTATCCACACTCTGCCAGTTTCCCTTGTGGCTCGTGAAATACATTTGCAAGATACTTGGTGAAGGTAATTAAGTGTGCCCAGGGTTCCTAGTAGTTTAAAGTTCATTTAATAATTCTTCACTTCTTATGTCTTACCTTATTTTTGCCACTAATGATTTTGAACAAAGGCCTATAGAGTTTCAATCTTCTTTCTCCCTCCCCTTCAGGGCTAAAAATTGTTGAAATATAGTGAGAGAGTAGTCAAAATTGTGTTTTCAGATTGAAGCTATAAGAAGAAGTCTGGTTCAAATACACATTTTGTTACTGAAATATGAAAATAATGGGGGATTGGTGTGGTGGTTCACACCTATAATCCCAGTGCTTTGGGAGGCCCAGACAGGAGGGTAACTTGAGGCCAGAAGTTCAGACCAGCCTGGGCAACAGTAAGAGACCCCGTCTCTACAAAAAAAGAAAAAAAAAATTAAAAGCTTAGCCAGGCACTGTGGTGCCTACCTGTAGTCCCAGATACTCAGGAGGCTGAGGCGGGAGGATCACTTGAGCCCACGAGTTTGAGGTTACAGTGAGCTATGATTTTACTACTTCATTTCAGCCTGGGCAACAGAGGAAGGGTAAAAAAAAGAAAAGAAAAAAGAAAAAAAATAAACAAAACAATGGACATAAAAGGAGTCCTTCTCTTTAATTGATTAAATTATCAAATTGTTCTCTTTTAATTTGATCATTATTAAAATAGTACTTATTTAATGTACTATCACATGAAAATTTTAAAAGATTTCAGCTGTTTTTGAAAAGATTTGACCCGCTGACGTAGGAATAAAATGTACCTTATGTTCTATTTATGATCTTTAGAAACATTTTAGATAATAAAAATTGTGTTGGAGCACCATGCTTCCCAATTGTCAAATCTTTCAGAGTGTGTATTAGAATGAAGTGAAAGTGGCATGTGTGTGGTGGTTAAACATGTGATAAATAAGGTTTGCAGTTCACAGAAACGCTGTTCGATATGTTTCTATAATCTCCTCAGTAAACATAAAGATATTCCACTCTTTGGAGGCCTGACATTCTTGTTCACTCTGATAGTACCAGTGATTAATACAGTATCTGATATTTTAGGAACTCAATAAATATTTTGTGAACAAATGAATCAGTGAATAATAACCGATACTTAAAGAAATCTTAATTTAATAAATTTTACATGCATTTAAAACTATTCTCCAACAACTGCATGAGCCATCTGGTTATACTGATGAGTTTATTTTATTTTTATTTTTGTCATCTGTGCAAATTTTAAAGACCAAAGCTGTGTCACCTAAAATTTCTAATATTAGGACCATGAAAGCTAACTCTGCTTATCCATTCTGGTTGAATCAGGTTTGTTTTGTTCTCCAGATGGGGACACGCTAGTAAATTGGAATAGTCATGACCACAGAAGGAATCTTCTTCTTCTGCATAATTCTGCACCACTCTTGAGCCCTGGTCTCTCTCTACTGCATCACTGAGCTTTGCTTTGTATTGGTTGATTGAACGTATATCGGGAATAGTGGAGAACTTTCCATGATTGATCTTGTTGTTGTTTTCATTGTCATTTTTTATTTTTATTTTATTTATTTATTTATTTTGAGACGAAGTCTTGCTGTGTCACCCAGGCTGTAGTGCAGTGGCGTGATCTCCACCCACTGCAAGCTCTGCCTCCCGGGTTCACGCCATTCTCCTACCTCAGCCTCCCAAGTAGCAGGGACTACAGGCACCTGCCACCACGCCCGGCTAATCTTTTTGTATTTTTTTTTTTTAGTAGAGACGGGGTTTCACTGCAACAGCTAGGATGGTCTCTATCTCCTGACCTCGTGATCCACCTGCCTCAGCCTCCCAAAGTGCTGGGATTACAGGCGTGAGCCACTGTGCCCGGCCTTCATTGCCATTTTTTAAAGGTTGATGAGAATTTTAGCTTGTGCCAAAGCTCTTATAGATATCAAAACAGCCATGGGGGAAAACATTGTTCAGAATTTCTACTTCGTTAGCAACAAGGAGTGATGGTTCATCTGGCTCTATCACTATTATTTCTAAATAGAACTATACTTTTTGACTCTTGTGAATAGGACATCTGGGGAGGAAATGCTTGGTTTGTATATATAAAATCAAATATATTACCCCGGCCATCAAATGAGACCACTGACCAGGGTCAAAGATGTATTTTACTTACTACAGGAACACCATTGAAGGGGAGAAGCAATATTTTCTGAAATTTGTGTCCACATTATAACCCACTGCCTACATTTTCACAAGCAGTATTGGCTTTTTTCAAAAAACGAATGCGTTTTCAACATGTTGGTGAATTTGTAACTCAACCCTCCCTTTAAATAAAGCATATGTCTTCACTAGAAATGCAAGCTGTATTTCAACTTGGAAGCCCAGGGGCTTATTATGAGATTGTGTATATTTTTAAGTGAAGGTCAATTTTTTTTTTTTTACTAAGTTGTTTGCCTAACAAAATGTTTACACCCCAAACCTTGACAATATCTTTATTCAGAATAGGTTTATGTTTTCACATTTCAAATCGAACATTAGAAATACTACTGTAAGTTTGTCCAATTTATACATTTAAGATAAATTTTTGTAAGAAAGCCTTGGCATAAATACAACTTAGGAAAAAGTAAACTTGGTTTAAAACTTAAATCTGAACATTGCTCATGTGTAACATGAAATATTTTAAATTATAAAAATGCATGTGTGTTTGTTTTTCTTTTCTAAGTAAACTAAGTCTTAACAAGTGCATAAATATTAATTTGGGAATAGGTATTTGGAAAGGTCTGATAGATGAAGTCATATTCTTTGATATCATGTTATGTGTAATGATATATAAAATTGACTTAGTGGACATTCTATTTAATTAGAACATGGTTTAAGTGGATACTTTAATATGTATAGACATTACTCTTGCTGATATTTATTTGGTGTTCTTTGTTATTCATGCTATTTTAACATAAGTTGTGACAAATTCTTCTTCTTTTTTTTTTAGATGGAGTTTCATTCTATTGCCCAGGCTAGAGTCCAGTGGTGTGATCTCAGCTCACTGCAACCTCCAACTCCTGGGTTCAAGCCATTCTCCTGCCTCAGCCTCCTGAGTAGCTGCGATTACAGGCATATGCCATCACATTTGGCTAATTTTTAGTAGACGGGGTTTCACCATGTTGGCTAGGCTGGTCTTGAACTCCTGACCTCAAGTAATTCACCCACCTTGGCCTCCCAAAGTGCTGGGATTACAGGCATGAGCCACCACGCCCGGCTGACAAATTCTTCTTCAGTATAGTGAAATTCACTATTTCAGCAAAACCTGCTCAGCAGGTTACAAGAAGTGCTTGCTTTTTACTTTGGAAATATTTACCATTTAGAGTTAGTGAAGATGGTATGAGTTTGGCACTGATATTGTGAAAATCAGAAACATGAGGTAGATCTCGTATTTCTTAATGTTCTCACTTACATTTCATAAGTGATTGATTGAGGAGTTACATAAACTGTAACGTGCAGTGGGCTAGTTGATGGGAACAGTCTTTGCACAGACATTTGGATGTGTTCTGGGTGCTTGTTCACATTTGTTTATTGTTTCTTTTATTGTATAAACCCCTTTCTCATAACTTAAACTTTTTAAGTGTACGAAACATATTTCATTGTTATTTCATTTTGTTACTCTTATTCATTGCAGGAATTTCTTTTTTTTTTTTTTTTTTTTTTTTTTTGAGACCGACTCTGGCTCTGTCGCCCAGGCTGGAGTGCAGTGGCCGGATCTCAGCTCACTGCAAGCTCCGCCTCCTGGGTTTATGCCATTCTCCTGCCTCAGCCTCCCGAGCAGCTGGGACTTACAGGCACCCGCCACCTCGCCCGGCTAGTTTTTTTTGTATTTTTTTAGTAGAGACGGGGTTTCACCGTGTTAGCCAGGATGGTCTCGATCTCCTGATCTCGTGATCCGCCCGTCTCGGCCTCCCAAAGTGCTGGGATTACAGGCTTGAGCCACCGCGCCCGGCCCATTGCAGGAATTTTCAATGAGGAGAATGTATATATTTTTGTGAACAATTTAATGAAAAATATCTAGAGAAAATAATAGCAAATCAGGAGAAGGTTGGAAGATAAAGTCGAGAAAGTTATATAGAAGAAAAGACAAAGCTGGAAAATAGAGACAAAAATTAAGTTGGAGGATTAATCCAGAAAGTCCAATATCCTACAAATAAGAATTCCACAAAGAGAGAACAGTAAAAATGAAGAGAAGACAATTATCAAAGAAACACGAAAAACTTCCTGAACTGAAGGTCTTGTGTTTCTACATCCAAAGAGTCCACAAAATACCCAGCCCAATGAATAGCAAAGACCCACCCTAAGACAGATCACTACAATTTCAGAACATCAGTGATAAAAAAGAATATCTCTAGAGAGGGAAGAAAAATTAAAAACCAGGTCACATCTAAAGAATCAGGAATTAAAACGGCATTTCTTAATAGCATCATTGGAACTTATAAGAAAATGGAGCAATGCCTTCAAAATTCTAAGTGATAAAGGTTTTGGTCTGAAAATTCTAGACCCATCTTGGGCAGATATCACAGACTGGGGCACTCAGCACCCACTCTTCCATCCCCTTCCTAACAGCTTTCCTCTACTTTAGACACTAGAAAGAAAAAAACTGTATTTCCCAGGCTCCCTTGCAGCAGCAGCTTTGCATGTCACTGAGGTCCATCAGGTAAACTCACCCAGGAGAGATTTGGGCATTGGAGACAAGAAATGGTAACTACACAGAGGTAGCACATATTCTGGGGCATTGTGGCAAAGGCTCTGCTATCTGTGTTTCTCATCCTTTTTTCTTTTTATTATTGCCCCTCTGTGGAGCCTTTTTAAACATATTTTCCTTTACCCCATCCATGAAATCTGAATATCATAGATATATTGTTTACCTATTTATGTACTATGTAAATATCTATTATCCCCAATCTCCTAAAACCAATTTTCACTGCCATTGAGAATGCATGTACTATCTGGTCCCTAGAGTTAAGCACCAAACAGCAGGTGGCGGGGGCTGTGGGATTACTATTAGAGCAGTCCTACGGCGGAACTGGGTGTTGTTCCTGGTTGTGTAACATCCAGGTGTCCCATTATGGCAGAGGAGTGAAAGGAATCCCTCCATCACACCAAAGGAAAATCCTAGGCTGCAGGCTTGCTTTGGGGCTTAAGAGTAGCCAGGACAGAATGAAGCAGAAGAACACAGGGGGCCAGGATACCCAGAAAAACACAGAACTAATAGGTCACTCTGTGCACATGGCCATGTTGATAGGAGTTCTAGAGTTCTGTGGTAGGATTTGGAAATGAATTCGATAGTTATGTAGAAAACTGAGTGATGAAGGAAAGGCAACTGTTAGCTCCAGGAAAAACACAAAGTTGTAGAGGAATGAAAACATAATCATAATATACTATGTGGCTCCCCTCTGAAAAATATTTATGAGTTCATAAAAATGGAAACACCAAATATTTGTTTAGCCCAAAGTAGTAATATAATTATATTGGGAGAATCAGGTTGAAGGGAGAATGGGAAAATACTTCTATTCTCATCATCCACAGTTAGGTTGTCAATGTACAATGTTTAAAATGGAAAAGTCCTGAAGGAGCACTATAAACATCTTCCCCCCCAACCCCAGAAAATGTGAAGGCCAATTCATATAGAAATAGTTAAAAGAGATGAAAATGTTGGCCGGGTACAGTGGCTTATGCCTGTAATCCCAGCATTTTGGGAGACAGAGGCCGATCACTTGAGGTCAGGAGTTCAAGACCAGCCTGGCCAACACGGTGAAACTCCGTCTCTACTAAAAAAAAAAAAAAAAAAAAAAATTAGCCGGGTGTGATGGCGGGTGCCTGTAATCCCAGCTACTTGGGAGGCTGAGGCAGGAGAACAGCTTGAACCTGGGAGGCTGAGGTTGCAGTGAGCCGAGATCGCGCCAGTGCACTCCAGCCTGGGCGACAGAGTGAGACTCTGCCTCAAAAAAGAAAAAAAAAAAAAAAAAGAGTTCATAGTGTTAACTATAGGAAGCAAAATTTAGGAGAAAACATAGAACAGGGACTTCTCTTTTTTGTTAAAATCTTATAGTGTTATTTGCCTTTTAAAATTGTTTAATACAAATAAAGTGAAATCCAAAAAATAAAAACAAGAGAAAAATGTCTGCCCTGTTCTAAAACTTCTTAATTGCTTCTTTTTTTCATTTCCTTCTTTGACAGTTTTTGTCTGTGATTACTTTTTCTTCATAAAAGACCTTGGCTATACCATATGTATATTACTTATGAGTCTTCACCTAGATGAAGCTCTTAAAACTGAACACTGTGCTACACGAATTCCCTTTACTTCCAAATTCTCTTCCTGGTCCAAATACTCTATCACTTGCATGGTGTATCTAGCCAATGCTGGCTCTCAAACGCAGGATCTCAAAGCTAGCAGGTTTCTGAAATTTGTAAAAACCATAGCTACTCAGAAAGATACAAGAATATTTACATCTTTATTACACATATTCAGTAAGAACCCTGGACATTTGATTTTTATTTTATTTACATAATAAAATGGATATAGTAATGTTAGTTGTCATAGTTATTAGTACTGATGTAATGTTAGTGAATTTAATTAACATTTTAACATACAGAAAGGATTGTGGATTATTTGTAAATTGGAAAGACACAGTAAAACCTTGTTAATTTATTATGGCATATGAATCAGCATATACCAATTATTTTTGTATTTGCTTAATTATAATGAAGTTCTTAATAGAATACGATATATTAAGGGCCCAGGGCAATAGTTCTTAAACTTCAGCGGGTACTTAGGAATTACCCATGAACACTAATAAAATGCAGATTCTAGGGCTCTGACGTAGAAAACGCTGATTCTTTATGTGTTGACTATTGCTCAGGAATCTGGACTTTAAATAAGCATACTGAGTGATTCTAATAAAGATGATCCTGGGACCCCACTGAGACACACTGTCTTGTTGAGTTGTATCAGACATACTTGAGTTGATTTTGTCTTTTGATTTATTTCTCAATGACACTCAGGCAACTCCAAAGGGAGCAATTTTAAGTGCTCTCTTAAATAAGTATCTAGGGACCAGTAGTGGAATATATTTCACACAAAGAGGAATAGAGTGGCTTTATGCAATGAAACCAAGTTCCTGGCTCCTGTCCTATAATAATGTAGGATCATTTTACTGGTTACCAGCTGGACGCCAACCAAAAAGAGATAAATATTTGTGGATTCAGAGATGGTATTTAGAGAAATACTGTGCAGAAGGATGAAATCTAATGGTGCCTGGCATTTTCAAAATAATCAATCAGAGTAATAATTTTAAATGTGCCACAAAGTAATATGATACTGCAAATTATAAATTATGCATTCATTTGCTTAGTTCTTATCCATGAAATTTTTATATGAATTACTGTTTGTCCTTTTAAAATCCCTTTCCTACTGTGTAGGTTGTAAAGACTCAGAAGAGATACTAACAGTTAAAAGCAAAATATCTAACCACAGTATATTCCAGCATTTAAGAAGAAAAAGTTCAAAACTAGTTGTTGCCCAATTTATTTCCGTAAGTGCAAAATTCTGTTAACGCTTTCAGGTGAGGTAGGCCAGGAATTTATTAAATTACTTAATGTACTCTTTATACCCTAAATTTTAGCCCTCAGTGGTTTTTTTCCCTCAATCTGGAGGAATAAGCTGACTAAAGCAACAACTTGTGTTTTTTGTTTGTTTGTTTGTTAGATTTTGTTTTAACTTATGGGATACATGTACAGGACATGCAGGTTTGTTACATAGGTAAATGTGTGCCATGGTGGTTTGCTGCACCTATCAACCCATCACCTAGGTATTAAGGCCAGGAGGCGTTAGCTATTTATCCTGATGCTCCCCCCTCCCACCCCCCAACCCCCAACAGGCTCAAGTGTGTGCTGTTCCCCTCCCTGTGTCCATGTAACAACTTGTTTTTAATCTACCCTTCTATCTAGCATATGGTACTTATGATGATAAATGTAACCATATGCTGTAAGACATAATGGTGATGATGATGATGAAGGTGCTGGTGCTGCTGATGAAGGTGATGATGGCTAATATTTATTGAGCACTTACAATATGACAAGCATTAAGTGTATTAAGTTATTTGAACACCACAACAAATCATTATTACTTCCATTTTATAGATGACAAGATTGAGGCCCGAGGAGGTTAAGTAACTTTCCCCAAATCAAATAAGTAGGCCTCAAACTTAAGGCAGTCTCATTCCAGTGCTCTTCTTTATCTGTTGTTTTATATTAACATAACCCTCACCACCCAGTGCCTCAACAAAGCTAAGGACAAAATTTCAGATGAAGTATCTAATAAAGGACCCTCCTTTCGTGTTTATTTCCACCTGACCTACATCTTCACTTTGGAAGTGGTAACCCATTATTTGTAAATTTAATAATAAATTGGTTTAAGCTTCCTTGGGAACAGTATCTCTTTCATGATAGGTTTTCCTTTAAACTTAATGTTTTGTGATTTTAATAACAACTGTCTTGTGACATACAGTATTTTAGGCCTACATCAAAATGTACACACAAAAAAATCTAAATAAGAGGGAATAACTATCTGATTTCAAATGGAAAATAAATTAAAATATAATTTGACGAGATCGAAACTAGACTATTATCTGATTATAAGGTCATTCCTTAGCAGGTACCTCATGTTTATCCAGAGTCACCCATCCTGGAGAGCAAGTTCTTTGGCAAGAGAACAAGGTTAGATGTGGTAACCCCAGACATTATGGAAAGAGATGACTCTCATTTCTAATTTTTCACTGGCTGGAACCCTGACATTAGTTAGGACACTGGTATTGTAACCTGTGGACCCAAACCCAGCATCTATAAAATGACAATAAGGGAGAAAGGGTTTAGACATAAAATAACACACAACAAAACATGCAGTTTGACACGTTTACTTACAAAGGGGGAATTCTGCTGAAAGTGTTAGGCTTCTGGGGACTATGCAAAACTCTTCAGCAGGCTGGAGAATAACTTACAGCTTTCTCTTTGTCACAGAGCTGGCAGCAGAAGAGGGTGGGTGTAACTCCTCCCCTAGTAGCCAGACTACACTGTTGAGAAGAACAGTGATATGTCAACATGTATCAGAAAGGCAACTCTTCTTACAATTATAGATAAACAGAAAGAACCTGGAATATTAGGTGAACTGGGAAAATGAGACCTTCTTCCCCAGTGCAGTGCCCCAAGCAGATGCAATAAATGCTGCTAGTAGTGGCAGTGCTTATGATGAAACCTGCGGAGGCTACAGCAATTTATATTTAAGATGTTTCATAATTTGGACACGAAAACTATTATGCAGACATGAAAGAGATTGAACTTTATTTTTCTGTGCGTAGGGATCAGGGGTTGCAGGTTGCATGCTCATGTCGTAATAAATAAGCATGAAAGGGGTGTTCTTTGTATTGAGATTTGACTCATTCACATAAAGATAAAAACGCCAAATAAAGCTATGAGGAAAATAGAATGCTTCCCCAAGATGCACAGATTTAAAACAGAAATCTTTGCAGGCCACTGAGAAATAATAGGCATTTTTAAGAAGAATGATTGATTAGAGACGTAATAAATTCGAGGTAGTTCTGGAACCTGTGAAGTAATTAGAAAGCAATGCTATTCCCAAACTGATGAGTAATCATTAGTTTCATTTGCATCTTTTAGCCTAATTTAAACCTAGACTGTGGTCTCACAGAGAAAGTACCAAAAATTCTTGGGAATCATATAATTTTAGAGGAACAGGGGACCATTGAAATCATTTATTTTAAAAATCTCTTAACATTCTCAATGAAATTGAAGATAAGTGATTTGTTTGCTGGTACAGTCCACGTCAGTGGTGAAGCCAGAACACAGTGGAGCCAGGACTTCTCCTACTGTGTTTGCTACCTCTTGTTTAGCCTAGTTAGGTCTTAAAAGGGTGACATTCTAGTTCCATTTTCCAGTCTCAGGCTAGGGTTAGCTTGTAAGTGCTTAAAGATGCCCCTCTGGTTAACTTGGGTGTTATTATGTGTATGGTTCAATGTTCTTCATCTATCAAAATTATTCCAGGGTAAAGGAGCATAGAATAGGCAAAATAATTGCCTGAGAGCTCAAATTTCATGGCACATACTATTTTTTACAAAACAAGAGCAGCTTGGCAGATTCTTCATTTCTTCTCAGTGGTTTCTTCAAAGCTAAAAATAAGTTGGGAAGGAAAAATGTCATTTTAGCAATCTTTAATGATCACAGCGATTTTGGGAGGCAAGGACAATGAACCCAGGACAAGCACACTGCCGCACTGCCATCTTACCACACGTGGACACTGCCTGGTGCTCCTGCGCCTTTGTCTAAGTAACTCTTGTTAACAACGTGGCTGCTATACTGAAATCCCTTACTACTGGTTATTATTCCTCAGACTCATAGTACTAGTAACTTTAAAAATAATTGAGTCTATGATTAAGTTCATGCTCATAGCCACAACACTCCAGTTACCATTATTCACATGTAACAATGGGAAACTTAAGGCACACAGAAGTTGAGCCAATTTCTAAAGTTCACAGCTATCTGATGGAAAAGTTAGGGTTAAAATTCAGGTCTTTCAACTTCAAGCTAAACTTCTTTCTTATAGACATGTTCCTTTGATTTTAACATTAAAAAAAGAACCTTCCTTGGTACTTTTCTTGTAACATATGAATTTGTGAATATGACTGTTTCTTCTTTTGATTATAGGCATCATTTATCCTTTACATCACCTCACATAGTTCCTTGAACATAGTAAGCGGTTAATAAATGTTTTAACACAAGAATTGCTCTTTATAGGATGGATGTTATCCAAGGTAGGGCGGTGAGGCATTATATACAATTAGTTTAATTCTTTCTCTTTTGTCTCCACTGCAGAGCTTCTGGTATAATTAGCAGATACTGGTCAGGCTAATTGTATGGCCTGCATACAGTTTATGCAACCATCACTGAGTTATCAGCTTAAAATGCCAGCTTCAATTCTTCATTAAAAACATGAAGAGATAGTATTTTTAATATGAAACAAATGGTTTCCCTTTTCAGAATTATACTAAATTTCTTGGATTAATACTATGTGTCAACTTGACTAGGCTAAAAGGTGCCCAGATAGAGCTGTTGAAACATTATTTCTCAATATGTATTTGAGCATGTTTCCAGGAGAGATCAGCATTAGAACTGGTAGACTAAGTAAAGAAGATTCTCTCACCCACGTAGCCTGGCATCATTACATCTGTTGAGGGCCCAAATAGAACAAAAAGGTGGAGGAAGGGTGAATTCATTCTGTTTGAATTGGGACATCCATCATCTCCTGCCCTCAGATATCACTGCTCCTGGTTCTCAGGCTTTCGGGCATAAACTGAATTACACTGTTGGCTCCTGTGGTTCTCAGGCCTTTGGGCTTGGACTGGACCTACACTACTGGCTTTCCTGGGCCTTTAGTTTACAGATGGCAGATCGTGGGACTTCTCAGCCTTCATAATCTCAACCCAATCTCTTGTAATAAACTTCTCTCTCTCTCTCTCTCTCTCTATCATCTATTTATCTCTATCTATATCTATCTATTACATATCTATCTATCTATTATATCTAGAGTTCTCTAGAGAAACAAAACCATATCTATCTCCTATTGTTTTTGTTTCTCTGGAGAACTCTAATATAATCTTTCTTAAGTTTTATCATGCACCAAGCAATGTTCTGAGCTCTTCATATAAGCACACCTTTATAACCTCATAAACTTGGAGTTGGTGCTATTATGCTCATTTTTACACGAGGAAATGGAGACTTAGAAAAGGTTAAATAACTTGCCCAAGATCTTGCTGCTAATAAATGGAAGAGACTAGGTCCGTCTGATTCCAAAATCTAAGCTACTATTACTACTATACTATATTTTACCTATAGTTTTGTAACTCTGACACAGCAAAATTTTCCCAGATGGCTAAAATACTCCCTATTCTCTCTCTCTCTCTCTCTCTCTCTCTCTCTATATATATATATATATATATATATAATTTATTTATTTATTCATATTTTTTTGAGACAGAGTCTCGCTCTTTCGCCCAGTCTGGAGTGCAGTGGTGTGATCATGGCTCACTGCAACCTCCTCCTTCTGGGTTCAAGCAATTCTCCTGCCTCAGCCTCCTGGGTAGCTGGGACTACAGATGCCTGCCACCATGCCTGTCTAATTTTTTTGTATTTTTAGTAGAGACGGGGTTTCACCATGTTGGCTGGTCTCGAACTCCTGATCTCAAGTGATCCACTGGCCTTGACCTCCCACAGTGCTGGGATTACAGGCGTGAGCCACCATGCCTGACTTATTTATTTTTTTGAGACAGGGTCTCACTCTGTCACCCAGGCTGGGGTGCAGTGGTGCGATCACAGATCACTGCAGCCTCAACCTCCCTGGGCTCAGGCCATCCTCCCACCTCAGCTTTCTGAGTAGCTGGGCCTATAGGTATGTGCCACCACACCCATCTAATTTTTGTAGTTTTTGTAGAAGTGGGGTTTCACCATGTTGCCAGGCTGGTCTGGAGCTCCTGGGCTCAGGTGATCCCCCTGCCTCAGCCTCCCAAAGTGCTGGGATTACAGGCATGAGCCACTGCACCCTACCATTCTAGATATTAAATAATTTCGTGTAGTTACTCCAAATACAGACTATGTTCTGTCATGTCTGACTAAAATAAAAATTTAGCTTAAGGAAACTCCTTTCTGCAGACATTATTTGTTCTAGCTCCGAGATTTTATCTCCATGCTGCTTACTTTAGGTTGCAATATGTTCCCAACACCCACCTTTCAAGTTTTTAAAATGGCATTTCAATTTTTTCTTCAGTTTGTATGCTCAGCCACCTGTGCGCTTCCTCTACTTCTCTAAAGTGAAGAAAAGGAAAAAAAAAATAGTTTCTTTCCAATATAATGTTAGTAGAGAGGTCTGGATTTTTGGATTAATATACTGTAAGAAGCAGCTAATTGATTACAAATCCCACTGGAACACTCCCCCGGGGAATGAAGGTCCCGGTTTTTTTACTCTTCCTTTTATCTTCTATTCCGTTTCAGCTGAGAATCCACCAAACTAGGATTGAGTCAACCAGTGAAAGAATTCTAAGCAAGAAGGGATTGCACTGATGAGTTCCACTGCCTCTTTTTCAGAGAGACAAATGTAAGCCCACAGACTGATTACTAAAGC